>NC_140937.1:90989259-91589259 GCF_014529385.1 Adiantum capillus-veneris
ATCTATTCAAGGAATCGTGGCCCTGTATGTAGTGTCTTTGCGTGCTTTCATACTTGATAAGATACTTAATTTGGCTTGACAATGTACATATTCCAAGTGTTTCATGGTGGCACACTCATCTCGCCTTACAAAGACCGATGCGGGTAAAAACTGCCAAAAATAGCAGCTAATAGGCACCGTTGCAGGATTGGATGTAAAGTGACCCAAAATGTTTTTTATGCTTATGCAAGTGATCCCACAAATTTAGGGATTTTTTTGACTCTGTTTGGGATTTTCGCTTCAAAAATGACATTTTTTGGGTCAAAAATGAGCTGAAAATGACCTAGTTTTGGTCCAAAGTGGCAAAATGGCCCAAAACTTGACACATCAGCTCATATTTCCATGGTAAGAGAGGGAGGGCTGCTTTTACAGAAGAAACCAGAAATTTTTGTCTACTGTGTAATGGTTTCCATGGTTGCTCAATCTATGTGTAGAGCAGTCCCGCCTCTTTGTAATCTTGTATCTGAGCTAGTGAGGGAGTGAATTAGGGTTTTCCCTTATCAAAATGGTGTGGGGGCTTCACTTTATAAGCTCTCAAATCTCTACAAATTCAGAAAATGGTCGCCATGAAGGTGGAAGCTCGTGTATTCCTTTCAGGTGTTTGATGTTACAACTATGTAATTGTGGGGAGGCTGCATGATAGCATGAAAGAGGTTTGGGTTTTGATTGAGATTTGTGCTTGTATGAGCATCGAGGTTTCATGGATGAAACTTTGATGTTTTTAAATGGTTTTTTTAAGTGAAATTGAATGTGGTTTGGTGATCCTCTTATCATAATCTCAACTACGAAAACAAGAAATTTCAAAGCACGATAGGAAAGAGGGTTTGTGACTTTGCTGTCACGAACGCTCTTAGATTTTCACTCACCCTTAGAAAGAGGGTTGGTGATTCTCCACAAACACTTTTTCACAAAGTGTTTGTGATTCTCATCACAAACTCTTACAACCAGAGGTTTTCACCTTACTAGCTAGACCGCACACCGCACACATTCCAACAACGTGGGATACATATAGTTGCTAATAACACTCACCTTAGGGGAATGCATCAATGGATGTGCTCAGCCATACTCAAGAAAAAGCATCGATGACTTTGAACCAAGGATGGATTAGAGCAGTCCTGACAATTGGCTCTAGAAGGTCGAGTTCAATTTTTTCTAATGACTTCAATTCAAAGTGTCGATCCGATTAGGAAATATTTTAAGGTTAATTGATATGTGCAAGAAAGATGGAATGCTATCACCCCCTTGAGCTGGCATCATAGAGCAGGAGGAGCCTATCCTGGTGTCAGTCTCAAGCAGGATAAATGTCAGCAGTGTTTTTTTTTTGGACACCCTTCTTGAAATTTTGCTCACTTTGCTGGCGAGTAAATGTTGTGCCTAACATAAACTTGTCAAATTGGCGAGTGAAAGGAATGTTTAGTATGAATTTGTCACTATTAAAAAAACTTAATTTTCATCGAAAAGAGGAGGCATATTTTCTTGTATGATTGCATTAATAGTATGATTATTTATAAGACATTACGACATGCTCTCTCTCTCTCTCTCTCTCTCTCTCTCTCTCTCTCTCTCTCTCTCTCTCTCTCTCGCTCTCTCTCGTGCAAGGAATTTTTTTAAGGGGGGGCATAGGTAGGTGGGTAAAGGAAGTTTAATGAGAGAGGACCCAAACTCAAGACAATAAGGCTAGCTAAAATTGTTGTGCTTATTGCAAATAAAAAATTTGTATTTCTAGCAATTTGAGAAGGTTTTGGTTGACATGAAGAAAATACTATGAGTAGAAAATGCTATCATTTACATAAGCTTCAATGTCTATTCTCTTCAAGCATGTGTACGTGTGTGTGTGTGTGTGTGTTTGTGTGTGTGTGTGTGTGAGAGAGAGAGAGAGAGAGAGAGAGAGGTGAGAGAGAAAGAGAGAGAGAGAGATAGGTGCAAAGTCATTTTCTCTCAAAATTGACTACGAATATAGCACTTAGGTAGGCAATACTATCCAATTGTTATAGGTATGAAATATTTCCTATATGGATCTTAAAATATGCTTCACATTTATGTTTTTGTTTTCAAAATGAGTTAAGTTTGGATGTCCAATGTCAAGTGCTTTGTGCATGGATAACAACCTTCAAACTATAGTCTTAAGACCCTTGATACCCTCTAATGTGAGGTTCTTTTTGGATAGAAAACAACATAAACTTTTTATAGTGACACCTTCAGCTTTGATGTTTATGAAACTATTGTATGTGTGTGTGTGTGGGTGAGAGAGAGAGAGAGAGAGAGAGAGAGAGAGAGTCATATTTTTGGACTATATACATTGTCAAGTGAAAATAATATAAACTTACCATTGAATTTTATTTTAGAATAATCAGAGAGTAGGGGAGTTGAACCCCTTCACCATGAGGTATGAACCTCCATGGCTACACCAAGCTCCCTCCAAGGAGAGGATAGTTGATTCACTAAGGATAGTGAATCAACTATCCTCTCCCGTTCCCTGCACAACCCCAAATAGACATTAGTAAGAAAATAAAATACACTAAGATTAACATGCGTACTTACAAACCTTCCTTACTCATATCATATATGCCTTTACCAAAAGCTGCAACCAAGCACATTTTCATAGATCCAAAAATATAGAAAGTTGAAATACATCCATCATGGCACATCTACCAACAACACTAGAAAATGCATCATGTTGATCAAAATATACCAGAACCACAATGGCACAATGGGCCATGGCTTTGCATCATGTTGATCCATGAAACACAATGGCATAATGGCAAGGCATCCTGCTAATCCATGAAACAACCCATTTGATCATGCATGAATATAAAAATAACAAGGCATAATGGCAAGGCATCCTGCCAATCATGAAGCAACCCATCAAGGAAGAATGGCAGTGCATCATCTTGAACCACATACACCAGCTACAATCCACAGTTGCATCATTGGCAGCACATACTATCAAATCATGAGCATGAAGCTTCTAGCATGTATCGTCACTGTCTATGTCACTAATATCATCAAGATCTTCTTCTTCCTCCTCAATGCATGAGCTGTGATACCTTGTAAGCATAGGACGATCATTCCATACATTACAAGCTTCATTGAAAGGAAATGTATTGATATCATAAAACTTTTGCTCAAAAGCACGGACAAAAATGTCCAAATGCTTATCTAATCTATTCCTCTTCTTATTTTTTATGAAATCAAGCCTACTAAAAGTCCTTTCATCTTCGACACTACCAATAATCATCACTAAGGCAAGGTCAGCAAGCTTTGCATACTCGGAAATTTGAGACAACAATTGAGGAGCTTGGGACAACTTTTTCCAAAGAAAAGTGACAGTTACCTCTTTTGCATACTCCACTGGAGTCTTTGCAACATGTGCCTTCATTGTTGTAGTAAAGAAGGAAGATTGGGAATCTAGCTTCTCTGCGTCCAAGATAGGACCATAGAAGCAACCACCCACTTCTCTTTGAGTGAAATATGTGGCCTGCAAAGTCTTCAAATGCCTTAAAAAATCCACTTCACATGTTAGAGAGTACCAAAATTGTGGGTAGATGATGGAAAATGCTTCAACCAAGTCATGTGATGGGAATCTGTCATTAATTTCTTGCACCAAAAAAATAGCAGCAGCATGGCATTCCCTTTTCACATTCTCAATAGTCTCAAGAAACACATTATTGGACACCCCTTCCCTTCTAGAATGTCTCACACCTTGACCTTCAAATCCACCCTTCACAGTTATAAACATATTATTGAGGACAATACATAGCTCATCTTTCTCATTAAAATCAAGCCAACTATCACTCTTAGAACCATACACAAGGCTAGTCCACATTTTGAACTTTGGCCCTTGAAACCCCAATTGTAAATCATACATTTCTTTCAAAACCTTCTTAGTATTTTCAATGCATTCAACAAAGTCAAGTACATATACATCTCGAGCTTGAGACAACTTCACAAGCATATGCATGCGTTCCAAAAGAGGGAGTACACATGGTATTCCTAGAATAATTTCAATGTCTACCAACTCTTCAAAGACTCTTAAAGCATCCACATTATCTCCACAATCCTTCTTCATTTTCAAAACCAAAGTGCGATATTCCTCATATAGTCTTAGAATGGGCTTATATAAGGAAATCCATCGCGTTTCAACATCCCTTAGAAGTTTTCTACCTTTGCTCAAACCTTCGGCCTCTTTCTTGTACTCACTAAGTCTCTTGGGAGACCTAGAGAAGTAATTATAGACATCATGGATGACACCTTCTATCTTAGAAACTAATGCAACCTTTGATATTATTTTTCCAGCCAAATTTGTTCTATGTGCCATGCAATGGATTCCCAAAACAAAAGGAGCATACTCTAATGTAAGACGAACAATCAATCCTACACGATTTCCTTGAAGAACACTTGCACCATCACACCCAACACACATTAACCTTCCTCCTAATTCGGTACTCCCAATACCTCCAAACACTTTCAAGTTCTCGATTACCAAGCTTAACAAGTTTTCGGCATTAGGAGAACCATCAATCTTAGACAAACAAAGGTAATTTACTTCTCTTCTATAGTTCTTCACAGTATACACATGCATTGCCATCCATTGTGTGCTGTCATTTGCTGTGACTTCATCTAAACTCAAGGCAAAAAATGAACTTGCATGCACATCACGTCTCACCCTATCTTGAAACACATCATCCATGCATTCTGCCATCTCCCAACCTGAAGTGATAGACCAATGCTTGGTCGGTAAGGAAGGAACTCCAAGGAATGCATATAAATACTGATTTCGAGGAAAATCATTCATGGGTCTCCCTTTGTTGAGAAGATCAAAAATGCAAGCAAATTGGGGTTTTTTAGCCAAAAACATTTGGCTAGTTTGTGTATGCATGTAACACTCAATTGTTTCTTGATTTGCCTCAGTCTTAAGCAGTTCATCATATTTTTTCTCATTCTCTTTGTGTTTGTTTTTTGTAGCCCAAAATACACTATCCACCTCTTCTCCCTCAATTACAATTTTTGCATAGTGTTTCCCCTCGTGCTTCTCTAAAGTGTCACGCTTGGAATCCATTATACGATGCCTCTTGTCTATAAGCTCACATACCTTGCACCTCACTTTCCCTTTACCCTCTACTTGCTCCGCCCAAGGAAAGTCAACAAGCCACTCTATACGAAAGCTTCTAGATGCATCATAATCTTTCCAAGTGCGTTTTTCACCTACTTTATCCTTTCCCTTTCCCTTGGTGGTTTTTCTACACACCGCATTTGAATTCCCAACTTCATTTGCATGCATCGCATTCAAACCCTCATGCAAAACATGGGTGGCATGTGGCTCTGTACTAGCAACATTTGAAGAACCAAAAAATGACTTAAACTTATATGAAGCAGGTACCTTAAGGTTCTTTGATGCCATCTACAAGTATACAAGAATAAATTCATGGAATGTAAGTGCTTAACAATAAGGTAGAATACTTTTTTAGCTAGTAGCAAAGAAACATACCTTTGAGAAGAATTGTTCGACGTTCGGCCTAAAAATATCTTGATAGCAGGTAACCATGCAGCTTTCTCTAATCACAAAAGAAAAACATGTAGAATCTTCTAAAATCTCTCTCTCTCTCTCTCTCTCTCTCTCTCTCTCTCAGATTCAAGCAAGAAATTTCACAACATAACCGATGTTTTTTGCACTTTAACTCTTTTTTCGTAAGTTTTTCGAACGGATTTTCTCTTTCTTCTCCTCTCTTCAACCGGTTGATTTGGCTTTTCAACCAACTCAAGGCTAAGTTGAGGCACACTTTTCTCGAACACTCCATGGAAACAAAGCTTTTAAATTTTGAATGAAAGTGACCTTTCAGCAAAGCAAAGCAAAGCAAAATTGAAATGAAAGCATAAGCACTAATGTTAAACTATGAACGAAAAGGACCTTTTGAAATTTAGTCTTTAGTTTTAACATCTCACCTCACATAAGAAAATGCCTTTGAATGAAAAGGCCCACACAAATCAAAGCATTGAGTGAGCATTTTCAAAAGTAAAAGCTTTCAACACTGTTTAAATTCACAATTTTACAGGGTGCACTTTTCTACCTGCAGGGTGTACTTTCTACCCAGAGAGTGAATCCCAATCTTTTGATTGAAGAAAACGTTTAGAAGAAGGCTTTTGAGTCTTGAGGCATGTGCAAAAGAAAAGACTTGTTACTTTACTTATGTGTTCAAAAAAAGAGGAATGAAGAAACCTCTGAAGTCTGCGTTGAGGTGTGTGCAGACAAAAAGAAACGAGACAAAATAATTTACATGTTGAATTGAAACATGCCTTCAAACTTATGTGTTCAAGACAAAGAATTGAAGAAACCATTTCGTTGAGGTCTGTGCAGGAGAAAAGAAATAAACAGCGATTTCTTACCTTAAGCTTGTAAGAGGGCTTGAGTTACAAAGCTAAAGCATGCTCCACACGCTCTTCCTCCAAATCCTTAAACTTCATGATTCACCACTTCCATACGCAGTCTCGC
This sequence comes from Adiantum capillus-veneris, assembly GCF_014529385.1. Classification (NCBI taxonomy): domain Eukaryota; kingdom Viridiplantae; phylum Streptophyta; class Polypodiopsida; order Polypodiales; family Pteridaceae; genus Adiantum; species Adiantum capillus-veneris. The sequence goes on from NC_140937.1 coordinate 90,995,789, forward strand.
CAGAGTTCTCTTCGATAGGGTTTCACACATTTAGGTGCCCTCCCTTATCCCTCTCTACGTTTAACTTTTGGCGATCGCTCCCACCAAAAACCTTATGCTCATAGCCATACTTGGCGAAAAAATGGTCAAAATTTACCAAAATATAGCCAAAATTTATAAAAATAAATCCAAATTTCGCCAAAAAAAAATACACTGAATGTCAGGTATCACAATGTAGCCATTTGACGATGGTGCAGACGATGGTCCTTGGCATGGCCCTCACAGGGGACAGGTATGGAGAGAGCTTTGAAGGGAGCTTTTGAGGGAGCTTTTTCATGTTCCTCTACCTAGGTAATTTTCCTAGCAAAAAGCTCTCTACCCTATCGCTAGACAGAGGTTTTTGGAGGGAGCTATCTTTGTTATTTATCAATCCCTTAGAATATCCAAACTATGGTTATCTTGGATAAAACTTATGCTGGAAACATATTCGAAGGAAAATAAAATACAATCCACACTTTTAGGACATGTGAGCCCCACTACAAGAGGTTGTGTACACTTGTGCGTTTTTAGCTACGGAAATACATTGGGTTTTTATACTCCTCGGCGTCGCTAAGACCGTCACTAATAGCATTGCTAATAGCGTTGCTACCAAAACATCGCTATATGTGTTGCCATATGCGTCGCTATCTATGTCGCTATTTGTATCACTATATGCGTCGCTACCAAAACGTCGCTATATGTGTTGCCAAATGCGTCGCTATCTATGTCGCTATTTGTAGCACTATATGCGTCGCTATATAGCAGTGCAGATAGCGACTGTTGTTGCAGGCTTCCTATAGCGACGCTCATAGCGACGTTGTAGAGCCTTATATAGTGACGCTTATAGCGACGCCCGAGAGTAAAAATTTATGGGTGGAAAGGCATTGAATGCCCTGCCACCCATCAACCATATTGAATTTATGGGTGGAAAGGCATTGAATGCCCTGCCACCCATCAACCATATTGAATGTTTCAATAATAGAGTAAACCTAAATGAATCCAAGATAAGCCCAAATTCACCTTTGAAAGAAAGTACAAGGTATAGACCCAAAGTAGTCACCCACAAGACAATATAACCATTAACTCCATCATCCATAGTTTTTTTTGCAAAATAAAGATACAAAAGTGACAAAAGTAAATTGATGGAAGTAAATCAATGACAATTGTACACATCATAGGCAAAATCACTTGATTGTTAAGCTTTGCAAATGTAATAGTTACAACACCATTGTCATTATTGAGAAAATATACATGGCTTTCCAATAGTTACAAAAAGACGTATACACGTCATCTCATTATACATACTATGACAAAAGGAAACTAATGCTATCTAGCTACGGCTAAACTGACGTCATCTAATCAGATGTCTCATCGCGTCCAAGAGGCATATCTGTCAAATTTTGCTGAAAAAAACAATAAGACTTTCTGTAAGTATAAACATACAATTTACAAAACAATACAACAAATGAAAAAGAGTAAACCCTAATACTAACCTTGCGACCGCGAGAACTCAGAATGTCCATGAGGGCGTTTAAGCCCTTTCTACCTGCGTACTCGCGCTCATACAGTGTAGGGTCACGTCATGTCATCGACCACTGTTCAAAACATACAAAGAATCCATTATGCTAGAATATAAAAGTACAAATAGACGTAACTACCAAACCTAAAGAGCAATGCAAAAACACTTACAAAATCAAATGACGTCCACCCGCCGCTCCCCAAGTGGTGCGAGCTCCCTGCCCCTACTCGCGCTTTGGCTGCCTCCTTTTGTTGCTTCCCCTTGTCAAGATTCTCGTGCACTGCTCACTTTGCATTCTTCCAATCTTCTTTGGCCAGCCAATCTGGTCCGTTCCACCTATGCTTTATTGCTTTTTGTACTTCAGAATGCTTGTGCTTGCAGTATTCGTGCATTCAAACCTTCACCAGGTCTTTATTGAAGCGCTCATCCCGACTTGACACGGGAAACTCGTCATGCAACATGCTGATGACTTGTCTTTTAATTCACTTGGCACTTCAGTCCAGGTGTTTAGTATGTAGTGTCTAAACACCTAAGAGCAAAGATCGGCATGCGCGAGATCACCTTCTTGTCTTCATTATCCACAAGCCCTCTCTCAAGTGACGCGTGAACCTGGGTGTCTCGGCAGGGGTCTCTAGCGGAATCTCGATGTGGGTATGGACGTCAGGTGTCTCCACTAGAGTCTGGGTCCCAAAGCGAGGAGTGTCGACTGGGGTGACTCCCAGACGAGTAGATAGTGGTGTGTAGCCAGGAATGGCCGATAGCCGTGCAAAACTTGGCGTAGATGGTGATGTCGTGGCTGGTGTGGGGGCGGGCAAAGAAGGGGAAGGTAAAGAGACTCGTCGAACATGAGGCGGTGTTGAGGCATCAGTGGTGGCATCCCCACAACAACCACCACCGCCACCACTAGAGCGTTGGTGCCTAGACGAGTGTGAAGATCGTCTCGTCCACACCGAAGCTTCGGAGCACGCTGAATGCTTCGAAACATAGGAAGATGCTGAAGGAGTAGAACAACGTGATGGTGCTCTAGAGCGATGACGATCCTCGTACCACCTCCTCTTTGTCCAGGTGACAAAGAAAAAAAAACTCATCATCATCCATACCTGCATTAAACACACAGACATTTAATCTTAATATTGAATGGAGAAGAAAACATGGACAAGTAGAGAGAGAGAGAGAGAGAGAGAGGATTCATAAAGGGGGCTCGATTCCTGTGTAGAGTCTTGTGAAGTTCTTGTGAATTTGTCTCCCGTGTGCATTCTACGTATCTTGTAAAAGCACTACGCTCCGAGTGCGATGGAGACCACGGGGGAATGTTGTAATTGACGATGACAATGGGCCATACACTATAAGATGTTGATCTCTGACCAAATGGATTCACGCTGTCAGGAGTTTTTTGGAGCAAGGGATTGCGCATATGTACATACCCATGCATGGTACATCAAATAAAGTATTGCCCATTTTCCAGAGCCAGGTGGTTACGTGGGGCCCACATGTGTACAGGTAGGACAGCATGTACATAGTGCATCGATTTTCATCGCTACCAGTACCATTGTGTTTTTCTACAATAAGGAGGAGTTGGTAGCGCGTAAAACTTCTCGAGGAAGCTATCCGCGGGCCGACGACGTGAGGTCAGCAGGTGCGTCAGATGGCATCTAGTGGCGTCAAGAGGGCGAACGAAGTCAATATTTGCACGCAGATGAGGACGGACACAACGTGGGTGTTTGCTTGTGAGAATTATGCAGAAAGGTCATCATGAGGACCTTTTTTTTTGGGGCCACTTCACGTGGTGGCGAGATGCATTATTGGAAAAAAGCTGAGTGCCAGGTGTGTGAATGATGCAAAAAGGTGACAACTATGCACTGCGAGGTCAGTTTTTGGCCTGTTCGGGGTCCGTTTGAGGTCATCTAAAAGGCCAAGGGTGCTCAACTAATAAGGCTAAGTGTGGGAACTGAAAAAACTGAGAGAAAACCAGAAACAACGTGGAGAAGAGAGGAGAAACAGCCGCAGGTGTGTTTTTGCCCATTTTGGAGCCTGTTTTGGCCGTAAACTGCTCATCCGAGGTCGGATTTGAGCACTTTGACATTGTAGACTGGGGTTTTGGGCCGTTCCGGACGCGATGGCGCTGTCCATTTTGCCAAATTCCTCACTCTTTTCCTGCTGTTTTTCTGTGTAAGTTCCTCCTATGAGCGAAGTTTCTGCTCCAGTTTGTGATTGTATCTGGCTTCTTTCACCCATAGTGTGTGAGCTATTTGCCCCATTGGTATTGGCCCAAGCTCAATTGTATCTAAACATCAGAAATTCTCCTCTTTTGAGCTGAGTTTTTTGGGTGTGTGTGTGTGTGTGTGTGTGTGTGTCTGTGTGGAGTGGGCAAGTGGATAGTCTCTCTCCTCTCACTCCAGAGGTGTGTTCCCTGTCTCGGCCAGGTGTGTTGTCTAAGCCGAGTGGTGCCCCATAGTGTGTGTGTGTGTATCTTCCCAAGAGTGTGTGACGGGTCGTTATAGAGGCGTTGTGTGTGTTTTCATCCCGCTCACATTCTTTTGGCGCCCCCACGGAGGATCTTCTTCGAGTACCTTCTGCTTCGAGCTTCAAGCTTCGAGATTCGGGATTACAGGTTGCAGGTTACAGGTTACAGGTGACAGGGACAGGTACAGGTACAGGTGATTCACACAGGTACAGGTAGCTGGAGTACAGTGATATACTAGCAGTGATGTCACTTGCAGTTGTTGTGGGAATGCATCACTTGGCGCCTATTTGAGCGCATTGTCTGCTGGATTGTACGTTACTTGTGGAAACTGCCATTGTACGCATTTGTGGAGCCATACTTGGTTGTATTTGGCAGTCCCAGCCATTTCTGAGACTTGGTCTGGAAGATAGTCATTTCTGAGACTTGACTATATGCGATTTGCATTAGCCTTCGTGTGAGGGTCGATAGCGTGAGGTTTTTATTGAGCTAGGGGATTCTCAAATGTGGAGATCCTTTCGGTGATACAGGTAGCTGGAGCACCCTTTTTGTGACCTCGCCATAGGCTATGTACTAGTGAGTCCTACTTGATGCTCGGGTTCTATTGTTGACAGTTTATGCATACATAGACAGTCTATATTTTGGGTTCCTACTGCTCTACTTCTGGGGAAACTCTGTCGAAATTTTCCCAAGTTAGGATGGCTGGTTTTTTGGTATTTTGAGCCATTTATGCTGTTATGCTGCTGAAATTTTGGCAAAATCAGAGGTTGAGTCAGGTGTGCCTTCTTGGGAGCTTCATGGTTGGCTTTAATGGATGATCAAAATGGCCCTCAGTTCACTCCTTTTCATTTAACTCAAAGAATTCAGATTCATGTTCATGTGTCCAGGAAGATCTTTTTCCAGCAGCGCATAGTCTTTATGTTTGGGCCAAGAAGATTGAGAGAGATCCTGGAATGTCCTTTGCCTGTTGTAATTCCGATGATCAACTATGAAAACTCATTTGATGTGCATGTGTTTGTCCTTATCTAAAGTTGAGCTCCATTGAAGTTTCTAGGGATTGGGAAGTGAAAAGTTTTGGGTTCTTGCACGTGTGTTCGAAGGGGTTCTCAAAGCATCATAATTTGGGTAGCCATGGCTTTCTCTTATCCCGAGTTTCATGGAAGAAGTGATGAAGATGTGGAAGAATTTTTGGAAAAGATGGAGGTTGCCTGCATTAGCAACCAGATTCATGACCCTACGCAAATGTTACACCTTCTCCAAATTTGTTTGAAGAGTGATGCACGAGCTTGGTCCAAAGCATTTGAAGAGGAGTTGCGTATGGCTGATCCACCTATAAGATTGAGTTGGGACAATCTAAGGCATGGATTGGAAGTGGAGTTTGTGAAGATAGAAGACCCTGACAAAGTGTGGCAAGAAGTACAGGCTTTGGTGCAAAAGGAAGGTGAGCCAGTAGATGCATACATACGTAAGTTTTCATTGGCATGGGAGCGAATGTGCAAGGCTTTAGCACCACAGGTACCCCCGCCTGACATGATGAAGAAGGACAGGTTCTTGGCTGGTCTTTGGGAGAATATACGTTGGAGAGTAGAGCTAAAGAAGCCTAGGACATATGAAGATGCACTAGAGGTAGCAAGGAACAAAGAGTGGAAGCTGAGGAAAATGAGCCAATTAGGGGTGGAGTCTTTGCCAATGAGGTCTGAATTTCAGCCTATAGAGTCTTTACAAGGGCGCATGTCAGGGGTTCATCATGAACCAGTGGTTCCTGTTACTACTCAGGTTATGCCAGCAGTGGTCACTACAGCAGTGCAAGATGATGGCCTAAGGCAAGACATGAGGCAAGTGGTTGATCTGATGAAGAATCTCAGCCTAAACATGCTAGGTCAAGTGGGAAGTAATCGAGGTCGAGGGCGGTTTGCAAATCAGCCAGGAGGTGAAGAAAGACCTAGGAATGGTGCTGGACAAAGTAATAGTAGGTTTTGGAGGCAGACGCCCACATGTTATAATTGTGGAGAGTTGGGTCACATCAGCCCGCAATGTGATAAGCCACCAAGGATGGGGGGAGACATGTATCCATTGCCAAGACAGGTGCTAACTAGATCAAATGATTATGGCATCGAAATTAAGGGAGACGAAGGAACCAGTGGACTGACCCAGGAGGAAAAGGGAAAGACAAAAGTGCTAAGTGTAGTCACCTTGGAGAAGGCATCAAAGCTAGAGGATACATTAGTGATGCCTATTGGGAAGAGGACCACAGAGGATAAGGAAGGAAGAAGTGCCCCAGGTCCTAGTAAGAAGAAAGGAAAGAGCCATGAAGGCGAGGATGTCAAGGCCAAGAGGAAAAGGAGAGCTCGTCGAAAGTTTCATGTTTCAGATTTTCCACTAGGGGATGGGCAATTAAGCTATGACTTGAAGGAGGATCTGACGAGCAGGAAGGCAGATGTTACTTTTGGGCAGCTTATAGAGATGGTGCCTAAGCTAAAGCGACAGTGGAAGAGGATGGTTAACCCAATGGAGAAAGAGCCAGAGAGAGGTTCAGTGAAGGTGTTGGCAATGGACGAGCTACCAGACATTTGTCCAATAGTAGATGTGTGGCATAAAAGGAAAAATTTGGGACAAGGTTATGTGGATGGCGGAGCCCAAATATGCGTCATAACACACTCATGCGTTGAGAAGATGGGTCTCACAGTGGCTGGGGTGTCAGGTTTTCGGATCAGATTGGCAAACCATCAAAAAGTAAAATGCTTGGGTGTTGTAAAGAGCTTAGAAGTGGAGGCATATGATGCAAAGGCAGTGGTTGATTTTCATGTGATGCCAGCAGGGTTGGGAGCATATCCTATTATACTGGGCAGACCATGGTTACGTGCAGTGGGAGCTGTTCAAGATTGGCGACATGGTACAATTAGCCTCTATGGAAAGACAGGTACCAAGAAGCTTTATAATATGGACACAAGGAAACGATTAGAGGAGCTTTATGAAGATGAGGATGAGTCTAGTGATGAAGACTCTTCCACGGTGACAGATGAGGACAGTGATAGCACTACCAGCAGTGATGAGGATGTTGATGTTGCATTTCTTTTGATGGATAAAGAAATCCAGGAGATTGGTTTAGTCGCATTTGCGAAGGAAGTTGAAGATGAAAGTGAAGGGCCTTATAAAGTGATTGAAGGGCTGATGCAAACCAAAGTTGAGTTGTCAAAGAAGCAGGAATTAATGACGCAAATGATTAGTGGAGACCTCTCAGCTATGGAGAAGGATATATATTTGCATATGCTGGCTAGTTTTCCTGATTTGTTCATTACTTCATATGAAGAGATCAGAGGGTTCAAGGGTGAAGAGATGCATATAGAGCTGAATGAAGGTGCTAAGCCAGTGCGGCAAAGGCTAAGAAGGATGGGTCAAGAGCAAATGGAAGCCTTGCGGGTAGAGGTGGACAAGTTATTGAAGGCAGGGTTCATAGTTCCAGTGGAGACCACAGAATGGGTGAGTCCAGTAGTAGTCAGTCCAAAGAAGGATGGGAAGTGGAGGATTTGTGTAGATTTTAAGCCCTTAAACGCAGCCACAAAGAAGAACCCATATCCTCTTCCATTCATCGATCAGATCTTGGATTCAGTGGCAGGTTATGAGAGGTACAGTGTGTGTGATGGTTTTTCAGGCTATTTTCAATTGAAGATTGCTCTTAAAGACCGCACAAAGACAACTTTTATTACGCCATGGGGCTGCTATTGCTACATAGTGTTGCCGTTTGGGTTGTCAAATGGACCATCTTTCTATCAAGAAAGAGCAAATTGGGTGCTGGAACCATTCATTGGTAGTTGTGTTAAGGCTTTTATGGACGACTTCTGTGTCTATAGCAGTAGGGCTGAGCATCATGAGAAGTTGCAGATGGTATTGGCTCGATATGATGAATGTGGAGGACAACTAAATCCAAAGAAATGTCATCTAGCACAGCCAAGGGTGAAGTTATTGGGCCATATGGTGTCAGAAAATGGCATTGAGGCTGATCCAGATAAGGTGAAGTCTATTATTCTTCTTCCATCACCTATGAGTACGAAGCAATTGGCAACCTTTATACACAAAGTGAAGTACATGGCACGGTTTATTCCATTGTCTTCGCAGCTTCTTTATCCATTACAACAAGTGGCAAAGCATGATCCATTGCAATGGGATGACAAGTGTGAAGAAGTGTTTCAAGAGGTGAAAGAGGTGTTAGGGGGGTTGTCAGCCATGCAGGCTCCTGATTGGGAGAAAGTTTTTTATGTAAATCCATCAGTAGGGGATGATGCCATTGGAGCCATGCTATTGCAAAAGGGGAAGGGCAGCCATTATATGAGGCCAGTGTATTGTGCAAGCCGAGTGAAGTTGGTAGCGGAGAGAAAGTTATCGGAAGTAGAGCTAGTGATGGCTAGTGTAATATTTGCTTGTCGACGATTTCGTCATTACTTGCTACCACGGCCTTTTGTTTTCTTGACAAGTTATGCCTTTTTGCCACAGTTAATTAATGGTATTAACATGTCAAATGTGGTGAAGAAATGGGTAATTGAGCTGCAAGAGTTTGAGTTCTCTTTTCTAGTGGAAGATAGTACAAGGGCTACCCTAGCTGATTTGTTGACCTACAAGGAGAATCCCCTTATTGTTAAGGAAGAGGTGGTGAGAAAGGTAGTTGAAGAAGTGCCACAGATCAGCAATGCACATGTGTTGTTCTTTGATGGTTCATACAGAAAGAGCCATGATGCAGCTTCAGGGGGTATAGCACTTTATGATCCAGAGGGGAAGCTAGTATGCAAGAGAGGGTTCAAATTGGATGCTCATAGTAACAATGAGGCTGAATATGCTACATTGGAAGCCGGATTACACATTTGTTTGAAGCATGGGGTTCGAAGGTTGAGCATAAAAGGTGATGCCTTGTTAGTGGTGAAGCAAGTGTTGGGTGTGTGGAAGAGCAAGAACACCTCATTGAAGGAAATGTGCTTCAGAATTAAAGGCCTGTTAAAAAAGTTTGAAGCATGGAGTATCAGACACATTGAACGTGCTCTAAATGGAGAGGCACATGAAGCAGCTCAAGGCATGATTGGGGAGCTATTTGTGTTGAGGACCACTTTACCTCTTTATCATGGCCGGGAAAGTTTGGCTCAAGAAGAGGAGTTTTTGCTAACAGGAATCATTCCAAAGGAGATTCAGAAGTCTAAGAAGTATGGCTTTGTGCGTAGAGCATACAGGTACAAATTGATTGGTGATGTCTTATACATGAAAGGGGTTGATCTCGTGTTGAGACGTGTACCTTGGCGGGAGGAGCTTTACAGAGTGTTGGAAGAGAATCACGAAGGCGCATGTGGTGGCCATTTTGCTCTAAAGATCACCTTGCATAAGATTTTGCAAGAGGGGTATGTATGGCCTAGTTTGCACAAGGATGTTCACCATTGGTGTAGGTCTTGCAATAGGTGTCAAGCATTTGGGAAGAGAGTGTTGAAGCCAGAGCTACGAAAAACCATTATGGCGTTTGATGTGTTTGAAAAGTGGGGGATTGATGCAATAGGCCCGTTACCTATCACAAGCAGGGGCAAAAGCTATATCTTGACGGCAGTGGACTATCTTTCTAGATGGGCAGAGGCTATAGCAGTAAAACAGATCACTGCAAAGGATGTGGCAAAATTTGTGTATGATGAAATATGTTGCAAGTTTGGGGTGCCATTGGAGTTACTTTCAGATAAGGGGCCTGGCTTTAGAGCTAAACTGCTAGACTTCTTATGCACAAAGATGAAGATTAGGCACCAGCATACCACTCCTTATTACCCGCAGTGTAATGGCTTAAATGAAAGGTTCAATGGTGAGTTGGTACAAATTCTTTCTAAAGTGACAGAGCACCAAGGAAAGAATTGGGATTTGGAATTGCCTAGTGCATTATGGGCTTACCGTACTTCGGTGAAGACAGGTACAGGGTTTACTCCATTTCATTTGGTGTATGGAAAGGAAGCACTATTGCCTGTGGAGGTAGAGTTGCCTGCGGTCAAGATGTTAGAGAAGTTGCTTGGGCCGCCTAGTGATGCATTCAAAGAAAGGCTCTTGCAGCTACAAGAGGTCCAGTTGGATAGGATGAGCGCATTGGAACATTATGGGCAGATGCAGGATAAGGCTTTGACAAAGCTAAATGAAAAGGTCAAAAGTAAGGGTATCAAGCAACATGACTTGGTTTTGCGCTACAACAGTAAGCTGGACAACACCTTCCAAAAGAAGTTTCAAATTAAGTGGGAAGGCCCTTTCAAGGTAGTAGAGTGTTTTCCAAATGGCACATATCAGCTGGCTAACCTGGATGGTGTTCTACATAAGTCAAGGGTAAATGGATTGCGTCTTAAATTGTATCATGCTAGATTGATGATGGTGGAACAAGATGAGTTGTCGGTGGAGCAAGAAATGTTGGTGAAGGATGAGGAGACTTGTGATGCGGCGAGTCTCATATCTCTCTTTGCTGCTGCTGATCATGAATGATCTAGCAGGCTAGGGGATGGGCAAATTATGTCAGGAGTTTTTTGAAGCAAGGGATTGCGCATATGTACATACCCATGCATGGTACATCAAATAAAGTATTGCCCATTTTCCAGAGCCAGGTGGTTACGTGGGGCCCACATGTGTACAGGTAGGACAGCATGTACATAGTGCATCGATTTTCATCGTTACCAGTACCATTGTGTTTTTCTACAATAAGGAGGAGTTGGTAGCGCGTAAAACTTCTCGAGGAAGCTATCCGCGGGCCGACGACGTGAGGTCAGCAGGTGCGTCAGATGGCATCTAGTGGCGTCAGGAGGGCGAACGAGGTCAATATTTGCACGCAGATGAGGACGGACACAACGTGGGTGTTTTCTTGTGAGAATTATGCAGAAAGGTCATCATGAGGACCTTTTTTTTTGGGGACACTTCACGTGGTGGCGAGATGCATTATTGGAAAAAAGCTGAGTGCCAGGTGTGTGAATGATGCAAAAAGGTGACAACTATGCACTGCGAGGTCAGTTTTTGGCCTGTTCGGGGTCCGTTTGAGGTCATCTAAAAGGCCAAGGGTGCTCAACTAATAAGGCTAAGTGTGGGAACTGAAAAAACTGAGAGAAGACCAGAAACAACGTGGAGAAGAGAGGAGGAACAGCCGCAGGTGTGTTTTTGCCCATTTTGGAGCCTGTTTTGGCCGTAAACTGCTCATCCGAGGTCGGATTTGAGCACTTTGACATTGTAGACTGGGGTTTTGGGCCGTTCCGGACGCGATGGCGCTGTCCATTTTGCCAAATTCCTCACTCTTTTCCTGCTGTTTTTCTGTGTAAGTTCCTCCTATGAGCGAAGTTTCTGCTCCAGTTTGTGATTGTATCTGGCTTCTTTCACCCATAGTGTGTGAGCTATTTGCCCCATTGGTGTTGGCCCAAGCTCAATTGTATCTAAACATCAGAAATTCTCCTCTTTTGAGCTGAGTTTTTTGGGTGTGTGTGTGTGTGTGTGTGTGTGTCTGTGTGGAGTGGGCAAGTGGATAGTCTCTCTCCTCTCACTCCAGAGGTGTGTTCCCTATCTCGGCCAGGTGTGTTGTCTAAGCCGAGTGGTGCCCCATAGTGTGTGTGTGTATCTTCCCAAGAGTGTGTGACGGGTCGTTATAGAGGCGCTGTGTGTGTTTTCATCCCGCTCACAACGCCATCCATAGCTAGGCCTAGGCACAAATTTTGAGCTTCCCTGGCAAAATCTGACCATGTTTTGTCTATATGTTTCCAGGCAGCACAATCTGCAGAAATCCGTAGCACACCATCCAAAGATTTATTCTCATCATGCCATGATGCTAGGGTGGCCATAGACTTATATTCGAATAAATGCTTGATGCAAGGAAGCATAGGAAAATGTCGCAAAACCTGTTGTGGAATTTTTGTTCCATGGAGATCTACTCGATATCTCTCGGAATCACATTTCAGACACTTCTCCATGTCTATGTATTGCCCTCTGAAAAGAATGCAGTCGTTAGGACAAGCGTGAATTGAATTGTAATCCATCCCCAAGTTTTGCAAGATCTTTCTTGCTTCCTCTCTGGAATCTGGCATTACATTATCAGCTGGCAGTATGTGCTCTTTGAGCAATCTACACAGCAAAAAAATGTGGTACACTTGTGTAAGTAATCTATCATATCATTATAAATCTAGATTCTTTTATTAAAGTAAACACATTGTAATAGATCACCTGAAAAGCGCTGTGATGCTAGTGCCACTCCATCCAAACTTTGCCTGCATGTTGAGAAGAACCAGGAGCGCCTTCAATCTAGACACACGTGCTCCATCATACAATGGCGTATCGGCATCACTTTTCATATCATCATAGATAAGCCTTTCTAAATCGATGAACTCGATCATTTCATCGATCTCGGGCTCAAGCATTGCCTCGTTGGGAATGTGGTTTGCATGATCATCCTCTGAGCTATCAGAGGCTACATCTTGTGGCCTCACATATACTGCTTGACCAAAGCACTTGCAAACACGTATATTGGGTTGCTAGATTGTTGGTTTTTGGCCAATGTTAGAGTCCAACGAGTTATAATTGGCAACAACTCGATCTATAATAGATGGATCAAACTCGCCAAATTCACGAACGTGTCTTGTCCATCACACAACATGCTTGCATTGATTACAAGGACATAAGATCCTTGTTGAGAGATAGGTGTTTTGGTTGGACAGCCCCACATCCTCGTCACTACTCATAATGAATATAAAACCCTTATAACTTGGACATAAATTCAATCTTTCATTGGCATCCTCCGTCTTTTATCTCTCTCTCTCTCTCTCTCTCTCTCTCTCTCTCTCTCTCTCTCTCTCTCTCTCTCTCTCTCTCTCTCTCTCTCTCTTCGTTCACACTGTAAACTACCTCACATTCTCTAGTCATGTCCAACTCTCTCTCTCTCTCTCTCTCTCTCTCTCTCTCTCTCTCTCTCTCTCTCTCTCTCTCTCTCTCTCTCTCTCTCTTCGTTCACACTGTAAACTACCTCACATTCTCTAGTCATGTCCAATCCCCGCACACCTCGGTCTAGAGGTGCACGGAGATCAGAACCACCGGGTTATAATCTCGTCTTTATTGGTCAATGCCTATATTTGTGGGTACGAAAAATATATACATCCATGTCTACATGATATACACACCCACGTCTAACCTAATTGAACATATGGTGATTTGCGTCTAATTGAATATGGTTAGTGTGTGAGTTAATATGTGTCAGATTCTGATGGGAATATACATATTGTTGTGTAACTAGTGTTTGCTCTTTGGGCAAAGCCTTCATTGACATGCACTAAAATCTAACCTAAATCTAATCTTAAATCAAACATAAATCTAGATCTAATCTAATCTTAAACTCAAAATAAACCTAAATCGAACATAATCTTAAATCTAACTTAAACCTAAATGTAATCTAACTTAAATCTAAATCTAATCTAGTTAATCTTAAATCTTGTCTTAATCTTAAATCTAAATCAAATCTAATTATAAACTCAACATAAACCTAAATCTAGTCCAATCTTAAATCCTACACTTAAATGTAATCTAACTTAAATCTAACCTAGCTAGCTAATCTTAAATCTTGTCCTAATTTTAAATATAAAGTAAATCTAAATCCAACATAATCTTAAACTCAACATAAACATAAATCTAAATGTAATTTAGCTTAATCTTAAATCTAATTTAAATCTTAACCTAATTTAAATCTTAACCTAATCTTAAGTCTAACCTAATTTTAAATTTAGCATAAATTTTAAATATAAGTTAAATGTAATCTAACTTAATATAACCTAATTTTAATTAAATGTAATTTTAAATCTAACCTAACCCTAAATCTTAATATAACATTTCATTTCATATTTTCTCTACTTTTTTATCTATCTCTCTCTCTCTCTCTCTCTCTCTCTCTCTCTCTCTCTCTCTCTCTCTCTCAATGTGTGTGTGTGTGTGTGTGTGTGTGTGTGTGTGTGTGTGTGTGAGAGAGAGAGAGAGAGAGAGAGAGAGAGAGAGAGAGAGAGAGAGAGAAAGAAAGAGGGGAAGGGAACATGAGAGAGAGGAGAGGGAAGGAGCATACCTGGCTCTCCTTCCTCTTCTCCTCTGTGTGTGTGTGTGTGTGTGGGGGGGGGGGGGGGGGGGGGGGGGGGGGGAGAAAGAGAGAGAGAGAGAGAGAGAGAGAGAGAGAGAGAGAGAGAGAGTGGGTTACCTCTTTTGCTTGAGCACCAAAAACTTAGATCTAAGATCTGAGTTTTCGGCGCTCTCAATTTATTTTTTACCTTGTCGGTGTCCCTACGTGCGTCACTATAGGCGTCGCTATGCAACAAAGAAAATACCGACGCCTATAGCGACGCTCATAGCGACGCCGTGGATTTTCACTTTTGTGTGTCACACTACGAGAGTCGCTAATGTGAAGTACCTCTTGTAGTGCCCCAACACAAATCACAATTTTAGTTTGGTATACATCATCTATTAGCAAAGAAATATGCTATGCACGAAGGAGACGAATTGCAAAATAACTTCAACTCAGCCCATAGCATATACAAACAAAGGAATTTGATAAGCTTCAAGTAGACAAACGGCTGCAAAACAATTAGCATCCACCAACAAAGAAATATGTTATGCACAAAGTTGACGATTTTCCAAAAAATTGACATGACATCAACTTGAAGATGGAATTCTCATTAAAAGAGTTACAATACAACACCACCCACAATTACATACAAAGTTGCAAGCGCTCAATGGCAATTATTTTGCATGTCTACAATTGAACATACGTAGCAGATCTTCATTTGTAAGCTTGCTCAGATGGATGCACACATTGTGGTTCAAGTCCAAGCCAAAATAGCATAGGAAAATATAGTATATATTCTGCAAAGTCTCCACATGTACACATCGGACTATTAGAAACATGCACTTTGTACCTCTCTCCTTGAACTTGAGGAGAAGATGTCTCCACCATGAATTTTTTCATGCATGCATGTCTTTAGAACAATGTGTTGAATAACATGTGCCTCCATGGTTATGGATGACTCAATTCTTTTAGAGGCCTAAATTGATACTCCTGGCCACTAGCACTCATTGCTGGTTTTCCTTGTTGCGATCTTATTTACTTTGAAGCTCCCTGTCTCCAAATCCAACAGCTCCAAGGCATTTATGTTTGTTCCCTTCTCCACAGGCTAAGTTCTAGGTACTCTTGCAGGGCATTGAGTGATTGTGTTGCAAATTTTTCACGTGTGATCCACACTATCATCGCAAAACCACATGAATTATGCCTTTGAAGCGCTTCCCTGACCTGTGGTATCCCCTCTTTCCCATGTATGGATCCCCCAAAAGGATGTTGCAACCGCACATGCACCTGTGTTTCTTATGTTTTTCTTACATTTACCAAATCTAGATCCCAACCACCCTTGACATTGATCCCTACTACCCTTTGGTATACGACGTTGTCATAAATTTGCGGTCTTGCCAGGAAAGCACTGGGCTTATGGCTGTGAGAGTTTGTGAGAGAACTCAACAAAAACTATATGAAGGAGTTAAACCATAGATGCCATGAAGAGTAGGGTTTGGAAAGAAGTGCAATCAAAGAAGACCCACTCTTTCTCTCTTGCACTCACACACACAAAGAAAGAACACAAAAGAGAATGTCAAAACAACACAAAGATGAAAACATCAAGGCTATGGTCATATCGTATCATGGGTAGTATGAAAGGGTTAATAGATGAGTTAATGGCATTCAATCTTGGCTGACCAAATAGGCTACGAATTGTTCTTTGGAATTGTAGTTTTGTGCTTACCATAATATATATATTTTGTCTAGTGATTGGGATTAATTGTGTGTACAAATCCTCTTGGTTCATACCAAGATAACTACGCTTACATCAAAAGAAAATTTATAGTCTATGAGAGGTAGTATGATGGGATCCGGTGATAGAAGTATTTCATTGAGCCTTTCTGGGCCAAAGAGAAACACTATACGTTTTGGAAAGTGTATTTTACGGCTAATCCATACGTTAATTCTAATAGATCGTACAGAGTGAAAGCGATAGAAATTATCATCATGTGGATTATTCATCTAGGATAGTATGTGAGAAATGTAGATATGAGAGAAGTGAAGAGATGAGAAGTTTCCCTCCCAAGACCTATTCTTGCCCGTAGGCAATAAGGATACTGCGGGGAGAGATGTACCTGTAGCAAAGAGAACCTAGAATTTGTAGAGAGGATGAATTACTAAGAATGAGAGAGATAGGTTTGGTTAAGGAGATGAGATTAGAAACATATATATATATATATATATATATATATATATATATATATATGTTGGATTAGAGATGAAAAAGAAAACAACAAGAAATCAAGAAAACATCAATGTAGAACACATCTTACTTGACAAACCCTTCGGCACCATTATTGATGGAGAGAGAAGAAGAGTGAATAATTCCACTTTGATTGATACACCAAGTGCAAGACCTTCTTTGATTAGAGTTGATCTTCCAAGGTTAGCTTGTTGAAAGAATGGCTAGTCTTCTTCTAGGAGAAAGTGTAGGCTTAGGCTTATGTTAATGACTAAGTACAATTTGGCATTACTACTCCCTCCCTCATGAATTCCTCTCATCAATGGCTTGAATGCTTGAGTTCTTTTCAAGGAAGAAGAGGTCCCCTTTTATAGGTGAAGGGAATCCCCAAGGGTTTACACAAGAAGAGAAGAGCCAGTGTGAATAGAAACTGGAAAAGTTGGAAATGAGCTGTCCCTACATGATGTGGGCAGATTGGGGTCCAGTACTTTGATCATATCTCCTCAACCATGGCTCCAAATAAAAAAGTAAAAATATGGGCAGAAAATTCTGCTCATTAGCTACAATTTTCATTTTAAAATTGTTTTCCAATTCGAATTGGAACCTTGTGTAAAAAAATCATCAAAATAGGGTCCATTTCTGGCAGCAAAAGTCTTCCTGTGGTCCCCTTAGCTTAGACTTTCATTTGATTCCAAAGGACACCTCATGCCATATGAAAGCATGACATTGCTCCTTGACAAAGCTTTGTAATCATGCTTGCAATAATGCATTAAAATGAGTGTACCTTTGAAATCATGCCACCTAGTGTCCCACTAGGATTTGATTCTCCCCTAGTAGCTATTTAAAAAGAAATATAAGAAAAATATGAAAAATACATAGAATATATATATATATATATATGTATTGGAGTTTACCCTAGATATAGGATCTAGCTAGAGTGTGAGATGATAATGAGATAGTAGAAATAAAGAATCAATGCTTTTTGCCCCAAGTTAAAGAGGCGGAGCTATTGACGCTTTTTCCATAGTATTTTCTGATTGGTAAAGTAAGAATAGGTTATCCTTGAGATAAATAATAGGATGAGATAGAAATCATATCATTATACTTAAATATGCATATGTACATTATAGAAAATATAACTATGTATCTAAAAAGTTACAAGATAACTCTTGTAGCAGGTGTTCCCACTATGTACGTGTCACAGCACGACAACGTAGTGCCCACATTGTCTTATGAATATCCGTCTCTTCTACTATTAGACCACGCTCGTTATCTTCGACCTCCTTGATCCCATTGTAAATGTTGTTTGTGGTCCTCAATTATTGCGAGAAACGTTCTGTGTAATATATTCAAGTTGGTGCAACGCGTTCTCCTCCTACACAATATACTATACCAGCATTTTTGTGCCTTCTGGCTACTGTAATTTATCTCCCTCCATTGTTGGTCTTTGATACAGGGGGTGTACCTCCAGCCAATCTTCAATATCTTTAGAAATGGCTACTTGACCTGGTGCTTTTCCTTGTTGTGCGCGCCGACCAAGTTTTCTGTTGAAGGACCTGCTCCATGATATCTACCCTCGACAAAAGCAAGCATCTTCACACTTTCCAACAATGAGTTTGATAGATCAAAAACGCATGCATCGTACAAGCTCAACAATTCTTTGTTTCCCTTGTCGGCCAGCCAGCTTGCATGCTTTGTTTCTGAAAGGTTTGTAGTTTGAATGTATGAAAAATTATCTGCATCTTGCAACGTAAAAAAAGTCTTGTAAATGCATTGCAGCAAATAATTATACATGCCATTAAGACAGCATTCCACATAGTTTTACCCCAACAAAGTGCTTTCTCTAATGAGGGTAACACACGTGCCACCAACTGAGCCAACAATCCATTTAGAACAAGTTATTGTTGGATACTTTACCAGTTGCCCACCAAGTTTGAATAGTCTTATACAAGCTTGTTGATTCATCCTTGCTCCTTGCACATTGCCAAAGTTCACATAGATGCTTGTGCTCGTCCTCGAAATTTTTATGCACTTATTGCATGCTATGAATTTGCAAACTTTGCTCCCAATGAAACAAGCAAGAATTTTCTCTTCCCTCCATAATATTGTCAGTCCCTCCATTGAATACAGATTGAACAACTCTCCAATTTTTCCCAGCCTCTTTTGCCATGAATCCTCTAAAATTTATTGGAAGGTGACGACTTTCCAAAAGCATTAAATTCAGCATTTCCCAAAACATGGTTGGTGCCTATGTGTCTTCTTCTTTCATCTCACAAATGGTTATTGTTTGCATTTCTTGGATCCTACAAAGTGCATTGATTGATCTTTGTTATTACAAACAAAAGCAAAAGAAGAGGGTCGATATGTCAGCAGTTCTTGCGCAGGGTCGTAGACATGGGCTGCCATTGTTATCCACCCTGCTACTCTATGTACGTGATCAAAGTGGAGGTCTTCACCACTACCATCTTGTTGCATTTTATTTACAAGCTCAACACCAAATCTTGGGCCATTGACTGACATTTTGAACACATGACATATTTTGCTACGATCTGTGGATTGTCCTCAAAAAAGCAAACCGTGGAAAAACTTGTAGCCGCACCTGTTTTTGAGCTGAATCAATTGGGACTCGGCACCAACACCAATACGTGTTGTTGTGGCTTCTCGCATCCAAATCTGAGTTACAAACAACAAAGATGCAGGTAAGAACATCGAGAGGGCGCACACATGATACATATATTAGACATGAGAGATAATACCTCTGTGTATGAATTAGTGGCCACATCTCCTCTAGTACAGAGAGGATCTCATTAATATTTAGCTTCTCCCCATTTTCACGCACCACTGCTCCCATAACCATCTGCTTTGCAAGATTTAATTGAAAATGCCTAGGTCCTGTCTCACTGGGCTTTTAGACAACACAGGTGACACAAGCTCTCTAGTTTGTTTGATTGCTGATTGCAAAACTCCCGTGTCCATGGGATGATTATGCCTTCCGAGATGGATAAATAAACGGGTCTAGTTGTAATTAGCCCAATAAGTAATAGACAATGCATGGACACTCCCAAAGAAGAATTGGATAGTTGCCACAATGAAAGCAACAAAGTGTTCCATTTTCAGAGTTAAACATACCAACAAAAGCAATTGGTGCTAGTAATTTCCCATTCCAAGAAGTCTCTCATTTGGCAACCTGTTCATTGCATTTATTGATCACGTGCTATTCTTACAAATGAGGTGCCCACCACATTTACTTCTCTTGATCAAAGTTGGATACCTCGTTCTAGAATGAACAAGCTTAACCTAGCATTGGCCATCATACTTCTGATCCATTCCCATCATTTTTGGAACACCATCTGGCACATCGTCTAGTTCATAAATGCAGTCTCCATTATTTGAGGAACTTCATCAACACACTTCTTAATTAAACATCTAGATATCATTCGGCTCAACTTGGGGTACTTGTGGCTATTCAATGCAATATACTGTAATGTACTTTGTGTTTTTTCCCCTTGCTCAAAATCTACCCTTTTTTCTGTCTTTTTGATATGTTCCTCACTTAAATAGCCTGCCTTTTCTTCATTACAGGCATGAAAGGAATCTTCAATCTTACCAGATGAAATTTTGGCAGACCTTTCTCCTTGTTCTTCAATGGAGCTGTCAGACAATTCTACAATTTCCACCTTCAGTGTTGAGGATATTTTCACACTGTCGTGCGTGACCATAAGAAACCTTGAAGACAAGGTTGAATCGAGCACAAATTGAAAATGTTGACCTACTTGCACATCATCCGCCACCTCCGTTTGAATGTCACCATCTGGAGTTGAAATGATGGCAAACATCTTACTATCATCACAGCCTCCATAGTCCCCAGGATTGACCATCGAATATCCTGATGGGCAATCAAGAAACAAGGGGACATTGCCAACATTATTTAAAAATAATCTCACCTTGCTCAATGAGGATGAAACCATTGTCCAACAAGTCAAGTAGAAGCAATTGGATATATGTGAATTTCCAAGCTAGCCCCTTATCATATATTTATAGGCATCCAAGGAACTCTATATATCTATCTCCCTCACTATGTCTATCATTTTCTTCTATCTCTCACTCTATATATCTAACACTCCTACTTGTTGAACCCTGTCTATTTCTCTTCAAAATATACTATGTCATTGTGGGACGCATGTCTAACCTCGCTATCCTATCTTATTGCAGTATTACCGAGAACCACGATTAATTTGTCAAACCATGGGATAAAGCTAACTCGACTAGTGCATAGAGGCTACAAGAGGTTGTCAATCTCTTGGAAAACAACTAACAACTCGCATCTAACTCAAGCTACAATCAAGTGACTGAAATCACCAAAAGCCAATCGCTCATCGGCAAGCAAATCACATCCGTTACAGCATCAAATGACATCCAAACGTAACGAAACTTCTAGGACAAGTTTATAAGACCTAAGCACACATGCGTATGGTCTCAAATCCCACTTTACGTCAAGTTCCAAAATCGTGATTATTAACAGCAGTGGATTTTTGACCTAGTCATTTTCGACCCAGAATGCATCTAAATGCTTAGCAATGATGCCCCAATACCCCACCTATGCTTAGTTTTTGTTTTAAAAGTGTAAATTCCTAGTTATGATAAAATTAGGTTGTGGGTTGGCGACGTCAAAAGCTACGAAATAATGTGAACTGCTTACGTCAATGTGTAGAGATCTTACTTGCGGTTGCAATGCAACAAACGCATTCGCAATGTGAGAACCGAAGAGGGAGTAGGAAGTGCGAGAAGGAGAGAAGTGAGCGTCGTTAGCTCACGATGTGTATTTCTTATCCAAAAACTTACAAAAATTGGCTTTTATACCTTAGCCAAGGTTTTTGGGTGGTCAAAAGTAATAATCTGGAGTTCTACCAAAGCTGGAAATCGAATGGCTGATACAATCTCGAAGCTTGTAGCCCCGGCTCATTAATTACAAGGTTTATCAAGAAAACAGGAGTTATAATATTCTCGATTTATCAAAATAATAGTTTTTTTACAAGGAGAACTCCGAAAAATGGTGTCCGTGTTAGCTTGCTGCTAACATTCCCCCCCTCCTCGCCTGTGTCGTCCCTTGACACGGCTTTATGGGCTGAAGTAATCTTCAGGTTGACGGCGGGCGAGGCGGTCCTTCAGTGCTTCCAGTGCTTTTTCATATCTGATTTTGCGTTCTTTGTCTGGCACTTGCAAAAACTGCATGGTGACTTTGTTTTTGAGTTCCATTGCCGAGTAGCCTACAAATCTTTCAGTGAGGTTGCTTATCACCGGTGCAAATATCTTCGTTCGCCAGGTGAAGAAGCCAGTGTAAAATGCCTCCTCAAAAGCTAGCATATTGTGCGAGGGCAGAAACATGCATCAAGCATAAAAGCCATAAAGAACTTCCTCTGAGGGCTTCCCACTTAAATCATAGCAAAGACCTTTGTTTCCTTCCAAAAATGAGAGCCAGGGGGATCCTGTCTGCTCAGAATCATTGAAGACATGTATGCAAGTAAGTAGCATCCTGTAGATTTTGTATAGTGTTGCGCAGGAGAGATCTGGCAGACTTTTGAAGAATGTCATGGCGCGCGTTAGGGTTTTCACCATGTATTTTTCTGTTGCTTGACCTCTCTCTGGAGCTGGCAGCCTGGGAAAATTCAGCCATTTTGGCCTCTTCTTCTGCAGTGCTTCGTGTGCTTGCCACATCTTTACTCACGGTACACGACAAAATGTTGGATCTTTCTGTATGGCCGCAGGTGCTCTCATGAACAGAATCAAGTATCTTGGATTCTTGTTCAGCCAGTTGAGCCTCCACTTCGGGTGGTCTTGATCCGTGCCATCTTCTTGCATATCCTTGTATAATCTTTCCTTTACCTCTAAGAGTTCAACCTTGATGAGAGGGTATGGCAGGGATTGTTGGTGCCATTGAGCATTGATTTGATTGGGAATGAGCTATTGTGACATTGACAAAGTGTAAAACTCTCAACTCCCAATCCATAGCTGCCTTCCACTGCTCATCTACCTCCAAGGCGATTTTCTTCTTCAGTGCATCTTCTTCAGCCTTTGACAGCTGGACTATCGGCATTGTGTCTTCCTCTGTGATTTGGACTTGAAAATCTTCTCCTTCACTCGTCTCTGTTGTAGACTACGTCTCAAGGTCAGCAAATGAGACCGAGAGGATTTCCACTTGGGGCGGCTCTGAAGTGCTTGCCTCTTCCTGTATATCCGACCTTCCATCTTTGAGGAGTTGGTTCACTCTTTTCAATTCTGCAATCTCTTTACGGAGCTCCTCCTCTCTTTGGACCCGCATGAGCACCAGGTCTCTGCGTTGTGACTGCTCCAGCTTCAACTCTAGCTCTAAATCTTTGTTTTTCTTTTCAAGTGCTTTATACACCTCATATGTTCCCTTGATCGAGGCCATGGCTGAATTTTCTCTTAATTGCCGCAAGAAAGTGTCCTGATCATTAATTCTTTGTTCCGAATACTGAAGAGATGCATTTGCTACATCTAATTGTACTTGAATCTTTTGAGCGGACAGAGAGGTGGTAAGAAGTTCATTTGTCACCTCTGCCAACTGCTCATCTTTCACTTTGCAGGCATCAGATAACTTAGTCCAGGAGGTCACCCAACTCCTCCATTTCCTTCTGTTGGCTGTCCTGGCTACCTAATGTTGTTCGGCTTCAGTCTTTAGCTCTTGTACTTGCCTTTGGAGATCAGTGATAGTAGCCATTTGGTTGTCGAGCTTGCCTTGAAGAGCATCAATGACCATTTTTAATTCTTTGGCTTTAGTACTGCGGTTAAAGGCTGCTGATCGGAGTTTCTTCGTCATGATTTGCATCTGCCTTGCATACTCGTTCACTTGTAGAATGACTTCATCATTGGACTGCCACTCCTCCTGTCTTGCAAGTTGAGATGTGCCAGCAACCTCTTGTGTCGTGTCTTGCTGTGTTGTTATCGCTGGTGTTTCTATAGAGATGGTTGCTTTTCCTTTGCCATCCTGAGGTTTTGAAACCTCGACAGTTTTTGGTTGAGTGGAAACAAGTTGTGTGGTCTCAACCCTTACAGTTTCTTCAGTTGTAGGCCTTCCTGCCTTCTCAATGTCAGTTTCTTCCTCATGTGTAGTGATTTGCTCTTCTTTGTATCTTGCTCTTTATCAGTTTCATCCGCCTCCTTGTGAGTATCCTCGGCTCTCTGCTTTGTAGGCTGGTTCAGCTTCCTTTTCTTCATGTTGCTCGGCGTGGTCAGTTATCTTCCATTTGGTGGGTGAAATCAGACTCTTTTCCTTGTGAGTTTCAGCCTCTTCATTGGTTTCTTGGCCTGGCGGTGATGATGGTGCAGTGGGAATGGGATGGTTCTGTTGTTCCGACGGCGCGGTGAGGTGGGTCGGGGAGATGCCTGGCCTTGCTCTTGAGTTGTTGCTTCCTCAGCTTTCTTGGCCGCTTCTTCCGCCTCTTTTAGCTTCAAGGCCTCTGCCTATTGGTAGATTCTTTCTAAATGATCCTTGGGATCCTCATCCTCTTTCCTTGAATGATGTTTCGTTCGAAGTCCCTTCAAGCCGGTGGGTACCCACTTTTCTTGGTCTTTTCCCTGCGCTTGCCTTGTGCGTTGATACGCCTATTTTTCTCTTTCAAATCTTGCTTGCTTTTGAGCTGGCTCCTCTTGGTGGGTAGCCACAGTTTTCGCTTCATTTCTTCCCTCCTAGCTCTTTTTTCTTCGTTGTCAGAGCTTTCACTGCTATGCTACTCGGATGAACTATCATCGGATTCATCACCTAATTTAAATGATCGCTTACCAGATCTTGTAGATCTTAGAGAGGGTGGAGCTGCCAAGATCCATGTGTTCTGATCCAGGGCAGGCGGTAGGTTGTCAGCCATGCCGATGGCATGATAGGCTATTCTGGTCAATACTTCCGGAGCGCCCAAGTATGTTATCTTTCCCTCCTTCTTGGTGGCCTTCAATGTTGTCAACACATACTGCACGTGGTCCACAAGTTGTCTGGTGGTTGACTTCAAAACTTTTGTAAAAGTAGTGGCCACGGCGTGATTTGTTGGTGTCGTGTACCTTGGTGGCCTTTTCGCCAGGAAATGGAAATGTTGATGGTACAGATGGGCTGGCTCTTCCACCTGCTTGTGGATGAGATTGGCAAATGTAGCCGTAGCTGTTTTCTTTGTAAAGGTGCCCGCTGTTTTCCTATCTCTTGCTCGCATGGTCATCCCTTTAATGGGCAATCTGAGTGCCTCTGTCACTATTTCCTTTGTAATCACAATCTCTACCTTATTTCCTTGATGGTGGACAGAAGATCGTAAGCTTTCTAAAATTCTACTCCGCAGGGCTCTTGTTCATAGAAGTGTCGGAGTCCCAACCTGCGGCGGTTAGCCTCTTTGGTTTCTGGCTTTGCTGCGACATCATAAACCTCTTTGGGAAAGAGCTGCAACTCCACCGGATGCCCTTCTTCACTCTTAAATATTCCCGTGAAGACCGTGGTGTGGTGTTCTTCTAACTGCTCTTTAGAAAGATAAGATGCTTTGCTGTCTTTACTGACTCGAGGTCCAGTTGATACGGGGGCAGTTCTTGCAGTTTCTCCTTTTGGTTTAACTTCTTCTTGGCCTTCTCCGCGGATTGCATTGCTCCTGTTCAGTGAATAGAGTGCAAAGTTAGCGGAGTTTCCAGATTTTTCTCCAGAAGAATGTAATGCTGATAATCTGGTCCAAATTGCTTCAAATCAATTTTTGAACAAGCAAAGATGCATAAAATCATGCAAGGAACAAAACTGCATGGTCAAAACAAAAATTTGCAACCAAAGTAAATAATCGCGATTATTTACAGTTGGGAAAATTTTCAACTTTTTTGCAATTTTGGCTTTTTAGGCTTGAAGTATGTGTCAATTACATGCTCTGAGGGAAATTTGGGCTCATTTGGATGTACAGGGTGAAAATGGAACCAAATTTTGGCTTTAGGTCTCTGAAATAGTAGATATAAAGGAAATTTGAGATTTTGAAATCCAAATTGACTCAAAATTGGCTAGTGGTCTTATCACATCATGTACTTTGGATGTATGATGACAAATTTTCAAAATTGCCCCATTTTGGCCAAAAAGTAAATAATCGCGATTATTAACTTTTCTTCCCAAATTGACATTTTTTGGCATAGACTGGTTCTAGGCATGGAATAGACCTTGGGTATGAATTATAAGGTGATTTGGATCAAGAAAAGTTGTTCATAACCCAAATTTTGGCTTTCACAGACTTCTTTGTGTTTTTTGGCAATTTTGCAAGTAAAGGGTGGTCATTTTAGCTCATACTTGATTTTTGGCATGTAATAGGCGTGTACACATGATAGGTGAGGTGAATTGACTATTTCCATGCAAAAATGTTGCAAAAGTAAATAATTGCGATTATTTACAACAGTGACAAAAACTTTGCATTTCACATAAATTTTGACCTAAACATGTTTCATACACCTAATACAAGTCCTAAATTGAATTTGGTCAAGTTTGGTCATGTTGGCACCACTTTGTGCTCTGTCGACTCTGAATTCACCGGTTTTTTGTGATTACTCTGTCTGTTAGGTTGGTCAGTCAACTTTGAGGCTTTGGACTTGTCTGTAACCTCGTCATGAAGCTACCTGTCCAATTTTGGCTCATTTTGGCCTTGTATGTCGAATTTGATGCTTTGTAACCTTCGAGCCATTTTTCGCTTTTCGAGGGCTTTACTTGATGGATTTCTCCAAACCAATCATATACATTGTATATGAGCCTCATTAGCAAGCCATATGTGGGGTCAGGTTGGAATTATGGCCTTTCCCAAAAAACCCTAATTCTCTACTGAGGACCCCCTTGACCCCAGTCAAGGGGACCCCAGTCAAATGATCATCTGATGGTATGGAATGGTTCTACTATGTTAGGGCATGCTATGGTTCAAATCCCATTCGATTTGGTCAAGCTCGCAGGCCGCTATGGTCACTTTTAGGTCGTAGGTCTTCGTGCATTGCTCGGCTTCTAGGGTTTTTTCTAGGGCTTTAGACTAGCTACCGGCCATACAAAATGGATCATTGATTAGTAAGGAACTTACCCCTCATGTCTCGTGTGAGACGGTGCTGAAAAAGGTCAACTATGGGCTCTGGAAATGACACCCGAAAGAAGCCGAAATGCTCTCTCTGCAAAGCTCCAAGTGGAAATGAAGTGGTTTTAGTCTACCCTGGCTATCTATATCTGGACTTCCCGAACCAATTTTCCCCAGATTCCCCCGTTAGTTCTATTAGGCCGTAAAATCTATGTTAGGCTCAAAAATTTCCAAAATCGGATTCATGTCGCTCATTCGGCAAGAATTTTGCAAAAGTAGGCTTGGCCGCCTAATTTGGCCTTCCCGCTTCCATCTTCTGATCTCGTTGAAAATTTTTGTGCTTGTCCGCCTTGTCTTTCTGATCACCATCATGTCTTCCATTTTTCCATATGAGCTTCCCTGCTATTTATTATTAATTTTTGACCTTTTTATTTGAAAAAATCAAAGAAAATAGGAAATGCTCTAAAAAAGCAAAGTGAAAATCCGGTGATTAAGAAAATCCCTTGAAAAACACAGCTTTATTGTTTTTTGTTGGATTTCTCCATTTTTAAACCTCCTTTTCAACTAAAATGATGAAAAATACCCAAAAAAATGACTATTTTTTATGATTTTCAGATAGTATATACACTATTTACACTCATCGGGAAGATATTATCAGTGAATTTTCCCTTGTTGATGAATTATAAGGGCATTATTAGGTAGTTTTGCAAAATCACACGTTAACATGAAACTTTTTCCTCCCTCTTCAAACATTTCCCTTAATTACTTAGTATTTAGTAGTACCCTTCCACCCCTCCTAGATGGCGTTCTCCGGGACAACTGCGTGCATGGGTTGAACAATTGTGTCTATGCATAGCCGTGATTGGCTCTACCATGATATGAAGATCAATGCAATTCAACTCAATATGTTGTGCAAGAGCTGGGTCTTGAGTAACTAACTCAAGGGTTTTCGATGTCGAGGCTCGTTGTTGATGTCTTCCAAAGAGAAAATCTTGTAGCCTTTGTGCTCTCTATTTGATAGTACTATCAGGGTGTTTAAGCACGCTGATTGCGTGAGCTGTTGGTAGAACTTTAGACGATTGTCGAGCTTTTTCTCGCCGTTGGTAGCTCGGTCTGCTTGGTGCATGGTTCTTGAGAGTCTGTTGAGACTTAACTCGCCACTGTTTGATTGGTTTCACGTTGTGTGGAGAAGATAAGTGCTCCTTTTTCTTCCAAACTTTTTTCATGTTAGGTTCCTTGATCATAGATGCTCGATTCTGTGCTCGAATCCTTGGAACCGTCTTCTGTTTCTTTGGTAAAATTCTAGGCACCCATATCTGATTTGGTTTATCCACAAGTTGTGCTTTTGGTAGCCAAATTTGCCTGACTCCTTGCATGCTACTTGTAGCATTTGTTTGTCGAGGGGATGGAGAAGGTTTTCTTTGTGGATTGGTCCTCTGATTGCATCTTTTCCATTCCTCTTTGCTTGGTGCAATGGGAACAATGAGTTGCCATTCTTTAAGTGATAGATTTAGCTGATTTGTATCCCAATCTGGTACTTCTTTGTATGTTCGCATCCAAGGAATACCAAGAATCATTGTCTCATTCATGTGTTCATCTAGAAAGCATACAAACTGATGCGGACATGAACATCCATGTACTACCACGTTCAAGTTGACCACTCCCAATGTTGGAGTCGTATTCTTGTTGCATCCTTTGATTGTCGTTATTCATGTGGTCAATGCTTGACTTGTTGCCTTCTTGTATGTGGAATAACTGACTGCATTCACTCTAGCTCCTGTGTCTACCAAAGCATTGGTGCTATGATTGTTGAGCTGTATTTTGATGCAGAGATCCATTCCATCTCACCAATTGTCATCTGTTGAAACTGCGTCTTTAGGTAATTCCCATTGTCGATCATCTAGTTACAAAGTGTTGATGGGAATCGGTATCTGTTGATTCTTGAGAGCAGCTTTACGCTTGAGCACCCGAAGTCTAGCTTCCTCTTGGTCTTCATCAATAACCTGCTATCACTTCATCTTCCTTTGTTTGGCTGCATGCATTCTCTCTAGCAATTCATTGGTTAGTGGCAAATTGTATTTCTTTAAACGACATCCACTAATCCAATTAGCCATTGGTTCACCATCTAAGGTTGACAATTTTACTGCTCCACTTGGAGATACATCGTCAATGATAAATGGTCCATTTTTCTTTTTCTTAAACTTGGGAATGTGTTGCTTAAGGGAATAGACTAGAACTAAGTCCCCTTTCTTGAAAATTTTGGTGATTAAGTGGGAATCAAAAAACTATTTTTGTTTCCTCTTTTGTGCATAGATATGAGCTACAGCAATTAGCCTTTGCTCATCTAGCTTTTCCAAATCTTCAAGTCTTTCTAACAATTCATGTCCAATCCATTCAAGAGTTTGTGCTACCCTTAAGGTCGGCAATAGAAATTCTATTGGCAGTATGGCATCAAGACCATAAACAAGGTTAAAGGGTGTAGCACTTAAATCCGTTTTGAATGAAACTCGATAAGCCCATAGAGCAGCATGGAGATTCATTTCCCAGTCTGTCCTTCCTGAACTAACCACTTTGGTTAGTACCGAGCTAAGAATTTTATTCGTATACTCAGCTTTTCCATTTGCTTGTGGGTGATAGGGAGCTGATTTGTTATGGATAACCATAAACTCATTAAGCAAATACTCTATTACCTCGTTGAGGAAATGAGTTCCCCAATCACTGACAATGTCTATTGGCAATCCATACCTTACGAATACATACTCATATAAGAATGCAGCAGTGGTTCTGGTATCATTCTTTTGAGTTGCTTTAGCCTCGGCCCTTTTAATAGTCCGTAGCTACAATGATATATTGAGCTTGGGTTCTATAAGCAGGTGGCTGTATCGGTCCAACAAAATCTATACCCCATTTTGTGAAGGCTCTAGCCCCCATCATTGGTCTTAATGGCATGTTGTCTACACGTGTTGGCATCTTTGCTCGTTGACAAGAATCACACCTTCGAACATATTCTTTGGCATCCACAAAAAGTGTTGGGCACCATATGCCTGCCATCAAGATTGCTCTTGCGGTGGTCTCACTAGAAAAGTGACCTCCAGCTAATCCAGCATGTGCTTGTTCTATAATCGGAATATACTCATTTTCATTTGCACAAAGACGCAAATGTTGATCTTTACCTCGCCGATATAATTGGTTTCCAATGAGAGGATAGTCTCTTGCTTCTGTTTCAATTGCTCTTTGACGGCATTTACTCATATCCTCAAGAAATGTTCGACTTGATAAGTAAGTAACCAGATAGTTACTCCACGTAAGAACGGGTGACATTTGAAACAATCTTACATGAGGAATGGGTTGTTGTTTCTGACATTGAGGGCAATCTCGTACAAAATATCGGACATCTCTCCTCATAGTCGACCAAAATACTCCAAGTCTTAAGATTCATTGCATAGTTTGGTCTTCTGCAAAGTGAATTCCTACTATGGTAACATGTGCTTGACTTAGGTACTGATCCCTTTCTTCAGGGTGAATGCATAAAAGCAATATCCCGTCTCAATTTCTTTTATATAGCCTCCCAGCTAGTAATTGATATGTAACCGATTGCTTGATTAAATCAATTGTGATAGGGGGTGGTGAATCCACTTGAGCTATCGTCATTAATGACACAATTTTTTCATACCATCTTGGTATCACTTCCACGGAGAACAAATAGGCATTTGATAGATCATCATCTACCCCTTTAGGTGATTCCCCTGAAAAAATCCTCGACAAATGATCTGCTCGTTGATGTGTAGTGTCTTTTTTAACAACCACAGTGAAATCAAATTCGAGAAGAATGATGAACCATCTCACTGTTCTCCCTGTGCTGCATGGTTTGTTGACCAAATATAACAAGGCTTGGTGGTTCACAAAGAACACAAACTTGTTGGCCAATAGGTAATGTCTATACTTTTTAACGGCATAGATCATTCCTAGTCCTTCTCTTTTAGTGGTGGTGTAATTCTTTTCTTCCATATTTAATTGTCGGCTAGCATAAGAAATAGGAAATTCAATTTTTCCATCTCCTGGTTGGGCTAGTATACAACCAATAGCAAAATTTGAGGCATCTACGTATACGTGGAATACCTTATCCCAATCGGGTGCTTTCAATATTGGAGCTGAGATGAGCGCTTGCTTAAGCTTCATGAAGGATTCTTCACATGCCTCGGTCCATTCAAAGTGCGTAATCAAGCTATACATGGGTTTTGCAATTATAGCATACATGTAGATAAACCGTCGGTAATATCCACAATGTCCCATGAAGGCTTGTACCCCTTTCATTGTTGTTGGTCTAGACAAATCAACAATGACATGAATCTTTTCAATATCGGTAGCTATGCCATTTTTAGACACTATATGTCCAACAATTTTCCCTTGTCTTCGCATGAATGTGCACTTTTCAGGGTTTAAGCAAATTCTGTAAAGTCTATATTTCTCGAATACCTTTTTGAGGTGTTCAAAATGATCAGCTCGGATTGATGAATGTACGTATAAATCATCCATGTATACTTCCAAGATTTTCCGAATATACTCTTTGAAAGCATGGCTCATCAATCTCTGAAATGTGGCTGGAGCATTAGTCAACCCAAACGGCATAACCCGATAGGCAAATATAACCCATTCTGTTGCAAATGTAGTTTTGTGCTGATCTTTTGGGTCAACCAAAAGTTGATTGTATCCCAAAAAACCATCTAGGAAGCTATAAGCTTCTTTTCCTGCCACTCGTTCTAAAACGAGCTCCGTTATCGGAATAGGAAAGTTGTCTCTAATGGTAGCTGCATTCACTTTTTTGAGATTAACGCACACTCGTAATTTCCCATTCTTCTTAGGTACTACCACAATTGGGGACACCCAATCAGTGTGTTCAATTTCATAAATGAATTCAGCTTCCTTTAGTTTTTCAATCTCTTCTTTGATCTTCCTGGCAAATGTTTCGTTATAAGTGTATGGTCTCTATCTACTTGGTTTCGCATCATCTCTCATGGGTATAGTATGTTGACAGATTTTTGGATCAACACCCTTGAGGTCCTTGTAAGACCAAGCAAACATATCCCGGTATTCCTTTAACAAGCTTAACAAAAGCTTTTCTTCTTCTTCTGTTAGGTCATTTGCAATGTAAGCCGGTCTAGGCTCTTCTCCTTGTTCAGCCAAGTCTACCCTTTTAGCGTTTTCAGGTCCTTTGCAAGACTCGCCTTGTTCCCATAGTTCCCTAACAGGTTGTTCGATTATGATTTTCCGATCTTGGAGAGTATACTTTTTGTAATGGGATGGAACATGCATTACACATTATGAAAATTTTGAACTCATTTTTGGGCCTTTTAAGAGTGACACATCATCAAAGTTGTACAAAAGAAAGCAACTCGGTAGACCCCTCTAAATATTGCTTAGAACCCCATGATATGACCTATCATTGGAAAGTTCTTGAAAAATGGATTCTAAAGAGCCGAGGTCCGAAAATTTTGGATGACTTCTATGAAAGTTATGCCATTTTTTTTCAACCAGCCAGGTTTTGTTACTCTTACGATAATCTAAAATCACCTTTTTCTAGATCTACATGAAGGCAATGTCCGATACATGCATGCTATATATCAATAGATAGCATTTGAAGAGTAGATTCTAAATATCCAACCTCCGACAAGTTTGGATCTTATTTGCAAAAAAATTAATGATCCCCACTTTTTGAAAGGTATGCCACATCAACAATTCTTACAAGGCCCATTTTTGAGTCCAAACTTTTCCTAATGATCCTTCCCATCCTCTTCCATGGTTTCCATTTCGGTGGTGTATATCTCCTTTAGAGCTTTTTTCAACTCTTGATATTTCTTTTTCTGCTCGACTAGTCATGAGTGGTTTTTTATCCTGATGTTCTTCTTGAGTACCCTTCCTTGTTTTTCTCGACATCTGAGATATTTTTGAGTCTCCGTTTGAAGGATATCTGCCAGTTATTTTGTCCTTGACACAATCATTAGCATCTATCTGCATCAATAATTGTGTTTTACTGGAGACTGATGGCATAGGTCGTGCTTTCACAATTTTAGTGTCTCTCTTTCTTCTATACCGTTTTTGTCTTTTTGATTTCTGGTTTGAAAAGTCAAAAAACTTTTCCTCCCTTCACCTTAAGAGTATTTGAGCTCTCGTATGTTCTTTTTCAGATCCCGACTCTTCAGAGGTAGCTAAGTGTTCATCCAACTCATCAGTTGCATCGTAATAGAGGTCAGAAAAGACTTTTTGAGCTTTCATCAAGTCCTTTGTTTCCTCATCCTTATTTTCAATGTTAAGGACTGACATCATTTGGATGGGAATTATACCGTAGCCATCCTCATTGCAAAATTGAGTAGGCATAGACGTATTCACACATACATCCATTGTCGGTAAGATTTGAGTCCACTCGAATGGTTTGAATAAATGCTCTGGAAAGGGTTCAGGTATGTAGGCTTCGTCTGTACAGTCCCTTTCTAGGATACATTCCTCTCATCTTAGGCTTCCATTTTCTAAAGCTCCGCACATCCAAATAGGTGTGTCTTTGTTTAGCCAAGATGGAAGTTTAGTTTCAGCCGAAGAGACTGAATCAAACTCCTAGATGGGTGTTTTCAAGACGTCTCTATAGGTGTGGTCCTTTAGATTGACCCTTGTTATAGATCCCACCTGCTTTAAGTACAGATAGTCGTTTCCCCAATCTTGGATAAGCTGTACCTGTCGCATGAAAGTTCTTCCCAATATGATTTCATAGTTGAGTTTTTTTCCAAAGTCTACTATGGCAAAAGTGTGTTGATATTCAATTCCACAGGAGTTGACTATCACTTTTTCTAGTAGCCCTAGCGGTCTTTCAATGTGTTCGTCAGCCAACTGCAATTTCATTCGCGTTTGTCTAATGACTGGCTGTCCCCAGGATTCCCATACTGCTTTAGTTGCTATGGCTATGCCCGCTCCACTATCCAGTATTGCCATGGTTTCAATGTCATTATATTTCACTGGTAGGGTAGTGTTTCCTTCTTCCCCTTCATAATATTCTTCGACCTTGTTCATAGGAACTGATCGTATCTCTTTGTGTTCTGTTTCATTTTTTGAGTTTCCCAGATTCTTAGAGGTTAACCCCGTTATCCCCACCTTTTCTAGGGTTTTCTGTAAATCATTCCATAAGTATGGCCTGAGTTTCAACAGTTCTCCCAAGGTAAGAGTGCATTGGATAGGTGTAGACATGATTGAGTGAATGTTGTCCACTTCTAGGGTTTGTTTGGCTCTTTTTACTTGAGTGGTCTTGCAAATGATAGATTCATCTTCGTTATCTCCCAAGTAAGAAGGTAATGTTTTTAATGTCAAAGGTTTAGATATTCCTGAAGCCTATGATCCGCAATCCCCGTACAAGGATTGTATATCCATGTTTATATCAGATGGTAGGTTATCCAACCAGACTTCCTCTATAGGAGCTGACTTTAAAGTTAAGCTCCCATCATTGATCTCCCTTACCTTTTTCCATAAGTGTCCTGGCCAGTCTTCCTCCACAAATGGAATTCCGTCTAAGGCATCTTCACTGTCCGGCACTATGAGATCTGGTTCATTTGTTTCAAGGTGGGGTTCTGCCACCACCTCGGATTTTGGTTTCGTTTCTTCTACCGCAAGATCTTTCGGTTTTGCAATATTTTCAAGCTTGGGTTTCTGTTTATCGAGCATTTCCTGCATGATTCTTACCAAATTTTGATAAGCTTCCAGCTTAGCTGCTTCCATGTCTGGAGATGGATAGTTTTTCCATTTGTTTTCCATGTTTTGGCCCACTTTAAGTCCTGCTTGGTAGGATTCCAAGGCGGCATTGATAGGCTCAAAAATTTTATCAACCAGAATGGATCCTCCAGATTTCATGGTCGTTCCTTAAATTCACTGCTAGTTTCTTTCAACTTGTCCTGGGCTAAAATTTTTGCTTTCTCTTTGTTTTCAACCCGTTGTTTTTGTTTTCTCATCTCATATCTTTTGCTTCTGCTCCTTTTGATTTTTTGAGAAGAAACTTTTGTGTTCTTTGAATCATCAGAGGAATTGTGTTTCTTTTTCTTTGCCCGGGCTCTAGTGATTACCTTGATTGGAACAATCGGTTCGCTCTCTGATGAGCTACCAGGCATCACTTGGACTACGTTGACTACAGTTTTTCCCTTGTTCAAAGGATTCTTAGTACAATCTTCTGGAAAGTGTCCTCCCTTTTTGCAAATTGTATGCAATAGGCTTCAATTGGTTTGAGGTTTTTGTCAGGCTCTGGACATTCGTTCTTCCAATGGTCATCAGCACCACAGTTATGACAGTTTCCTGTTCTGGGCTTCATCATGGGTCTTCCCATGGGAGGTCTGACACCTTAATTAGCTACATAATACATTGGTGCGAGCTCTGGTGGAGCATAAGTCATGGTTTCCTCCATTGGTGGTGGTTGTGGACTATACCAATCTCCCTCTACCATTACTGTAGATGGACTAGACTCTGCATAGGTTGTAACGGGCACTAATGCTTGTTCATCTATGACTCCTTCTGAGTGCATGTACTTTACAGGCACCGCATTATGTCCTGGATAAATAGGTTGTTGTCCCAACACAGGTTGAGGTCTCTCCATACCCATTGGTGGTCTTTGAACTTGAGCCATATTAGGCTGATATCTGTATATAGGTTGTCCTGGTGGCCTCATGGGCACGTCCTGAACATTCCCATCATAATTTGGTCTGAAGTAGCACTCGTGGGTCTCGTGGTTGGTCCATTTCCCCTCAATTTCTACCATTTTTGTGGCCTAGTTGGTTGTCCTTGTGCGGATATCCCCTGTCATGGTCCTCTCATAGGTGCTTTTTGTATATTGTTCATCATGTCATTCATCCCTTTTAGCATATCTTCTATGGCTGAGAGTGGTGCCGCAGCAGCCGTTCCCACTTGTGCTGGTTTTGTGCATGTTGTCTTCTCGCTTTGGTTATCCTTAGGGACATCCTCTTCATTGAAAATCTCACAATTGTCTCCTAGGTCGATAGCATCCGACACACACGCCTCTAGGGTTGTATGCTTTTTACTATAGAGTATAGCATGGAGTTCTTTGTTTAGAAGTCCCTCCAGAAACAATGAGACAAGTTTCTCCTCTGCAGGTTTCTCCATCTCTGGGCATCTGGAAATGTATTTTTTCATTCGAGTTGCACAATCCCTAATAGACTCACCATGTTTCTATTTAAAGTTGTAGATTTGAGCTACCGTATTATGTTTAATCCCCGTTTTAGAACAAGCAGCTACAAATCCTTGAGCCAATGTATTTAAATCCATGATTAACATTGGTGGAATGTGTTGGAACCATGTCAAAGCTTTTCCTTCTAATGTCATTCCAAACCCCTCGAATTGAGTATGGAAGTCGAATATACGCTCTGCTCTTAGCACTTGCTTGAAGCTTGCTAAGTGGTCATATGGATCCCCTGATCCACTGTATTTTTATGACCCATTTTTGGAAATCAGCTAGTCTGACATGTCTATTTGGTTCAACTCCAGGTCTTCTAGGAGCTGGTCCTGTTCCGAGTCCTTCAAACCAGTCTGTCGGAAATAAGACTCATGTAGCCCTGGACTGGCCTTAGTGTCACCCGTTTTTCTACATGATGAGGTGGTTTCTGGTTTCTTCACATTACTCTCAGATGATCTCTCACGATATTCGTCTCTTGGAGTGGTTTCTGGTCCTTAACCCAATATCCAATCCCGTATGGAATACCCCTGGTATTTGGTTTGTTCTACCTCCTCAAGAGTCATCATAACAAAGTTGTTGTTATAAAAATCCCTAAACAAGTAAGTTGGTAGATCCGCAGATCCCTTATCTTTGATTTTGAAGATATAGATGATCTTCATGGCCGTTAATTTCCCTGGTCTATCATGAGAAGTCCACAAAAGATCTTTTATGTTTCTATCTTCCCAACAATAGACTCCAATCCTAGGATTATTCGTACTAAGCCGTTTCAAAGGCTTCAATTCTACTTGATCGTATCCCTCGATTTCTAAAGTTGGTGGTCCTTCTTTTGCTAACATATCCGGGATTATAGTGTTTACTTCTAAGCCCCATTTGTCTACCATATTAGGATTTTCAACTTGTACATATTGAGTTCGGTTTTGATCCATGTACATTTTTTCTTATTTGTTGGCCCTAACTTCTTCTTCGAACTCAATACCATGATCATCAATGCGAATAGCATACTCTTCGTTAGGATCCAAGTAAACCTGGGCTCCATGACGATTAGTCTTGTAAAAAGAGAGTATATGCTTGTAGCGCATTGTCGTTCCGGTTTTCGAGTGAGTCGAGTAAGAAGACATTTCGGATGTTGAATCTGAAAAAGTGTGTGAAACTTCTTCAGGAATTGTGAGCAAAGAATTGCCTTGATTTACGCTTTCTTCAATGGATACTCTATTGGTGTTTTCTCCAAATAGACCTTGATTTCCTATTACACGACCGGATCTAAGGTTCATATATACTTATGAAGCCCTGGTTTGCGTACTCACCTTAGATTGACTTGTCCTTAATTCCCACATGACTCAATTGCAACTTTCTGTCAAGCCACGGATTCCTCGTTTGCAACTTGATTCCTGTTTCAAAATTTGTCAAATTAGCTATTTTTCTATAAGGACAGTAGAGCTCTTGAGAACTCCAGTGATTGGTCTCTGTATTTCACTTCAATTCGTACTATGGAAGTCAAAATTTTGACTTTCAGATTCAGCTTAGCAAAATCAAATGTTTAATCTGCAATCTGTAAACTGAGTGTATTTGTACCAATTTTGATCCGATTGAACCCAAAATTTCTCAGTGGCCTTATTTTATGCTGGTCTAACACTGTATAAGCCCAAAAGTCAAATTTGAAGTCTCTGGATAGCATAAGTAAATAATCGCGATTATATACTTTTGTCACTTTTTTGCACTTTTTGGATTGGTTTGGCAAGTATACAACTTGTTAAAGCCCTTGGGCAAGTTTCAACAAGTTTGGACAAAATTTGATCAAGTTTACCCACTGTGCCGTGTCCACAAACTCTGATTTCGAAAATCTGGCTTAAGTTTCACTTTTGTGGTCCAAATTTCACCAAAATTGATTTGTGGGGTCCAATTGATGTGCTTGACCTTGGGGTATACTCAAATTTGCAAAATCGCCAAGTTTTGAAGCAAATGTAAATAATTGCGATTATTTAC
This sequence comes from Adiantum capillus-veneris, assembly GCF_014529385.1. Classification (NCBI taxonomy): domain Eukaryota; kingdom Viridiplantae; phylum Streptophyta; class Polypodiopsida; order Polypodiales; family Pteridaceae; genus Adiantum; species Adiantum capillus-veneris. The sequence continues at coordinate 91,033,347 of NC_140937.1, forward strand.
ATTTACTCTTGACAATTTTTTACAAATTTTTGTCCCAACTTTCACACAGATCTATTAAGCACCTTATGTTAAGGTCACTAGCCAATTTCCATCAAGTTTGGACAATTTTTGGTCAAATGGTCATCAATTATCTGTCAGCAGACTAACTTTGTAATTTTTGTCACAGTTTTCACTCCAATGATCCAAATATTACCAAATTTGGTTTGTGGGCTTATTACAACATGGTAAAGCTAGTGATATGCCAACTTGGTCAAAAAAGTTCAAAAACGGGGCAGAAGTAAATAATCACGATTATTTACTTTTGTCAAAATTGTGCAAGTTTTTGGTCAACTGAGCATATACACATGTTTATCACATCAATATAAGCCTATAAATCAAGTTTCAACAAGTTTGGATAAATTGTTCCTCAAATCACACTCAAGATTCAAAAAGTCAGTACAAACTTTAGTTTTCACCCAGTTTTTTGTCAGTTTAGTGATCCAAATCTCTTGGGCCTTTACAAAAGTTGTTTGTACACATGCAATGAGTCAATGATATGAGTCTTGGCTAATTTAGAGTAAAAACTTAATAATCGCGATAATTAACTTGAGGCTTGAAATGAGAACTGTTTTGCAATTTTCTCAAAGAAAGTCCTTTTATGATGTTTTTTAAGCCCATAAATCAAGTCAATTTGGCCTAAAATGTCAAGAAAAAGTAAATAATCTGAGTTTTGGTCAACTTCTTGAAATTTTTACCTCGAAGTTTCCTTGAGCTTACCCACTGGTTCGAACAACTCTTAGGCTTACTCCCTAGTTGGATTGAGTGAATTCAAGTCTTTTCGTGCTATTTCTAGCCGTAGACCTGAAATTCTGCAACTTTACATAACAACTCACACTTGATTCTTTCATAGAGAGCAATGCTATGAAATCCACCTCGGATCCTACTTACCCTACTCCTAGTTTCTCATGCAATGGGGTTGTGAAAAGTGTCCACAAACACTCGTTTTCTTGTGTTTTTTATCTTTTTCAGAGTCTCGATCTTAAGACTTGTTTCGTCTACCAATCATTCTTCAAATCCTAATCTAAATCTACAATCCTACAGTCCTAAAGGTACTCAGCAAGTACGATTACTTTCAAGCTACCTCTACACAGCAAAAGATGACAATCTTAAGCTATGCGGTTTCTAAAAGAGAGTTTTGATCTCTAGGCGAACCTAGAGGAAGTTAAAGGACAATTACACAAGACGCTCGTGTTTTTCCTAGTTTAGGTCTCTTCGATCCCCGACAGCGGTGCCAAATGTGGGACGCATGTCTAACCTCACCATCCTATCTTATTGTAGTATTAGCGAGAACCACGATTAATTTTTCAAACCATGGGACGAAGCTGACTCGACTAGTGCATAGAGGCTACAAGAGGTTGTCAATCCCTTGGAGAACAACTAAAAACTCGCATCTAACTCAAGCTACACTCAAGTGACTGAAATCACCAAAAGCCAATCGCTCATCGGCAAGCAAATCACATCCGTTACAGCATCAAATGACATCCAAACGTAATGAAACTTCTAAGACAAGTTTATAAGACCTAATCACACATGTCTATAGTCTCAAATCCCACTTTAGGTCAAGTTCCCAAATCGCGATTATTAACAACAGTGGATTTTTGACCTAGTCATTTTCGACCCAAAATGCATCTAAATGCTTAGCAATGATGCCCCAATACCCCGCCTATTCTTAGTTTTCGTTTTAAAAGTGTAAATTCCTAGTTATGATGAAATAAGGCCACGGGTCGACGACGCCAAAGGCTACGAAATACTGTGAATTACTTACGTCAATGCGTAGAGCTCTTACATGCGGTTACAATGCAACAAACGCATTCGCAATGTGACAACTGGAGAGGGAGTAGGAAGCACGAGAAGGAGAGAAGTGAGCGCCGTTAGCTCACGCTGTGTATTTCTTATCCAAAAACTTATAAAAAACTTACAAAAATTGGCTTTTATACCTTAGCCAAGGTTTTTGGGTGGTCAAAAGTAATAATCTGGAGTTCTACCAAAGCTGGGAATTTAATGGCTGATACAATCTTGAAGCTTGTAGCCCTGGCTTATTAATTACAAGGTTTATCAAGAAAACAGGAGTTACAATATTCCCGATTTATCAAAATAATAATTGTTTTACAAGGAGAACTTCGAAAAATGGTGTCCGTGTTAGCTTGCTGCTAACAGTCATTTGACCTCGGGGGATTCACTTTATATACAAAACGGAACGCCACCTGTGAGCAGACAACTTTGATAAAACCCCGAATACGACCCCCCTTTTCTATGCTTATACGACAATCAATGAAGAAAAATATCATACCACTATCTTACATATAAAATTGAGGTCTCACATGATCTAACTCAGTAAAGCTAGTCAAAGAGTGTGTAGCATAGTGACTGGCAACGTACTAAGGAACCATTTCTGTTGATAACTAATGTACCCTCAATGTGTCTTAGTTTGACTTTCAATATTATGTACCCGATCAACCTGCACTTTGGCTACTTGTCCAATTTTGACCCATCCAAAGCCGGTATAAATCAACCCTAGACCTGCTCCAAATCAGTCCTTCTCTATGACCGGCTTGATGCAAAATTTACTGTGTGATCTAATAAAAAACTTCTACAAAATTCATCTGAGTTCTAGTGCACACGGTGACCATTCGTTACAAGTAATCAGCCCGGGTCACTCCCCCCCCGCCCCACCCATAAATATGATACCACCCTCCCCTATTTTTAAGCTTGGGAGATAAATTTATTGGGGGCTTGCCCCTAACTTATACGCTTATGTAACTTGTGAAAAAACCTCCCTCCCATGCATTTACGTGGTGTGGTAAGTTTTCCATGGTGAATCCCTCGGGCATTTGACCTTATCTTTAAATTTTTTTCTATACACTACTCTAGAGATATTGGTAGTCCTATAACTACCCAAAATGCCCCTTGAATTTTCTACAATTTTCAAAATACCCCTGGTCGTGAAACCAAATATTCATAAAAAATAAAAATAGTTGTAGCTTTCCAAAAGAAGATTGAGTGCTTTATTTCTTTTTTGGTAATAGTGCCTTTATTACTAAGAAATTAGGGACAAATTACGTGCTAAGCACTCACAATAGGTTATCAATTTTTAAATAAGAAAAAAGAATAGATACCCTTGAACACTCTAACAAAAATAGATACAACAGTAGATAAAAATTTCTCAAACTATCGCCACTATTTTGTCATAAATTCCCAAACTGCCATTCCAATTTTCCATAACTCCCAAAATAACACTGGAGAGGAGATTATATATTTTTAAAAAGAAAAAAGTTTTAGCTTTTGACAAGAAGACTGTTTGTCTATCATTACAAGTCTATTTCTCTTCATAATATACTATGTCATCTTGTCCTATCTTTAAATTTTGCTACATCTCTCCACAATAAACTTGATTCCGTTTTCAATATCTTTACTAGTACACTACTTTAAGTCCTATAATCACCCAAGATTCCTCCAATTTTCCATAGTTCGTAAAATACCCCGGGTTGTAAACTTATATATTCTATAGATATAAAAAGTTGTAGCTGCTAAATTACTTCTTGGCTATCAATTTATCAATTCGCTTCATTACTTCTTACTCAAAATTGGATATCAATTTATTAAAAAAGAAGTTGTATCTTTTGATAAGAAGATTGTTTGTGTATCATTACAAGTTGCATGAAGTGGTAAGTTTGTGGGCTACATAAGTGGGATGTTTTCAAAGAGATATCTTTCTGGTTATTCTACTCATACTAGGTATGTCCAACAACAACCCTTTCAAGGGGGAATCCATTGTAGATCAAGAGGTACTTTATCTCAAGGACAATGTTGTGTGCATCCGAGACAAAATTCTCATCAACGGATGCAATGGACGCCTTTGCATACTAAAAGAAGGCCACTCAGTTTTCATGGTATGAATTTTTTTCTATTTTTGGGAGGCACATGTTGTCATCAATGCCTTAAGTCATTCGGAATGGATGGATCAAAGAGAAGGTACGAAGGCAGAGACTAAGAGACAATTGTAAAAGCTCCATCTAAATGCCTAGGGACGAATTACTTTCGGTAAAAATATCGGGGAATTGACTTTTAAGCAACATCATCAACTCCTTAGTGACTCAGGTTGATACTTCTACTTGTTCAGGCGATTAAATCATAGTTTGTTTGCTTTGAAGCTACTCAAGTGATTAAAAAATAGTTTTTCAATTGGGCAATTTTCCATGCAAAGTGATATTGCAGAGGAGGGATTTCCAAAGAGAGTGCAAACAAATCGGAGGAGCTGGAGCAACACGTTCTCAAGGTAGGCCCCTTCTCTCTCTCTCTCTCTCTCTCTCTCTCTCTCTCTCTCTCTCTCTCTCTCTCTCTCTCTCTCTCTCTCTCTCTCTCTCTCTCTCTCTCTCTCTCTCTCTCTCTCTCTCTCTCTCTCTCTCGGACGCTTGCTCATCAAGCAATCCAAGCGCTAGCGCTCAGGCCGTCGCTATTGGGGAAGCTTAGAGGGGTTTGAGCTTGTGTGGACCATGCATGGTGTAAGAAGCTTATGTCTCATCTCGTTTTCAACCTCAATATGATCCATCTCTCTCCCAATTTCCCGCTATCACCATCAAGTCCATCTTGTATGGTGAGCGCTAGCTCTCTCTCTATCTCTCTCCCAATTTCCTGCTATCACCATCAACTCCATCTTGTACTAGCTCTCACCATACAATAAGGAGTTGATGGTGATAGCGGGAAATTGGGAGAGAGATAGAGAGAGAGAGAGAGAGATGGATCATATGATGGTGATGGAGGGATATAGATACTTGAAAATATACGGTGGGGACACTTTTAAATTGGGAGAGAGAGAGAGAGAGAGAGAGAGAGAGCATATCATGATACTTTAAAATATACGGCTAGGATGAATGATCTCCTTATGATAGGAAAGTAGATTATGGGATAATATTGGATTGGTTCCTTGGATTTTGTCATTCAATTTAAATGTTCTCGCTCAAGCCTAAGGAAGGGATCTTAAATTTTGTTCCATATGTTCAATCCCTCTCTCTCTCTCTCTCTCTCTCTCTCTCTCTCTCTCTCTCTCTCTCTCTCTCTCTCTCTCTCTCTCTCTCTCTCTCTCTCTCTCTCTCTCTCTCTCTCTCTCTCCATCAAGCCCGTGTGGTATGGTGAGTGCTAGCGCTCACCAGACTAGACAGCCTTGAGGGAGATAGAGGGAAGGTGGGAGAGATAGAGAGAGATAGAGCAAATCATGGTTAAAGAGCGATGTAAATATAGTGCTTTTGGGTTTTTTTTAATCATTAGCCTCATGTATGTATTGCCTAATAGCCTGGTGTATGTGCTTTTGTGAACTCTACTGTCAAATGGATAAGCCATATACAGACCCTATAATGTACTTCTTGCGCTCACCACACATGATGAGCTTGGGAGAGATAAGACGAAATGTGGGGGAGAGAGAGAGAGAGAGAGAGAGAGAGAGAGAGAGAGAGAGAGAGAGAGAGAGAGAGAGAGAGAAGGAACATTCTAGAGTGAAAGAGGGAGGGATAAATAGGGAATTTAAAATGACACAAGGGAGTAGAAACAATCCATTGCTTGCACCCGTTGCTTGCATGATATAGAGAGAGAGTAAGAGATAGAAAGATAGAGTAGGAAGAGATAGTTAAACATTGGTATGGAAACAGAGAACATCATAGAAATTTAGATACTAGTGTATGAGCTACGAATAAGAGAGTAATGGTAGGGAGTGATATGAAGAGATGATTGAGATAGAGTGAAGGAAAATTCCTATAAAAAGGCTTCGATGTAGAATGGAAGTTTCTTAAGCTACGACAATAGGTTACAAACGACTCATTGTAAGGTAATAATTAACTTGATTGCTTGAACATTTGTTTATATTCAAAGTCTCTCTGCATCCCTCTATCAAGCTCTTGGATGGATGTCCTTATGTGTCTCTCTCTATCCATTTCTCGCTCTCTCTGCATCCCTCTATCAAGCTCTTGGATGGATGTCCTTATGTGTCTCTCTCTATCCATTTCTCACTCTCCCACTCTCTTCCTTCCTTAAGCTCTACATTAAGGCTATAGCAGCTTGAAGAAAGGAAGAGAGTGGTAGAGCAATAGAGAGAGATATATATAATTATGGATTTTTCTTTTGGTTTATTTTGCAGAGTTTTTTGTCTTTGCATTAACATCTAAGGGGGAAGATGGCTGAGAAAAGTGATGTTGGTGCATACATCGAATTTATTTACAATGGAGAAGCTATTGGCTTTGGAAAAATGGATAAGACTTTAAATTTGGCCAAGCTTCATGGAAGCAGATTGCCGTTTGGATGCATTTTGGTTGTAGTCATGGAGGTATATGAAGGGAAAGATGCTCCTCTACCTCATGTCACGTCTAGAAATAAAGAGATAACTACTTTGAAGAAGGCAGAGAATAGTTTTTTTTCATGGCCTAGAAGTGAATTGGTAATTTTTGTTTAATTACATTAATGGCATGTCATTGATATTCTCTAAGTGGACTCATGTTGTGTTTACATTTGCAATGGGTTGACTTGTTAAGTTTTCTTTGCTTTGCATTTTGTTAAATAGCAGGTCACCAAGACTGCAAGGACTGAACCAACACAAATGTCACCATTCGTTGTTGTCGGCCATTACACTAATAGACAACCAGTTAGTGTTTTCCCATCATCACATGTTTCTTTGTTGGAAAAATCTAAAAAGGCTACAAAGAGTAAGACAAAATTGCAAGAAGGAAAAGCTTCAGGGTTTGTGAGAGACGCTCTCATCTCGGATGAGGATATCGATGACAAAGAGACAGAGGCTTACATGACAGCAGGTGCAAATGTAGGGGGGGAGTTTCCCATTAACGAGGATGTCACTTACAACAGGATATGTTGTCCAAGCATCGTAAAGGTGATTGTAATCCTTAGTATTGAACTTGAGTGGCTACTTATGCAAATTGAGATTTTGGACATACTTTGGTTATTACAGATAGAGCATGAGACTCTGTTGCCATGGGTTCCTCCATGCCAGTTACTTAAACTAGAGAAAGCAAGACAGGTAAGCTTGGATTCCAAGCGTCTGCAGCCACTAGCAGATACCTTTTTGTTGGAGGATATTATGAGCTAAAGGGATGCTTCATATGCTCTATCAGTGCACCTGGCTATCCTAGCATCGATTTTGATGACGCTATCATGAAAGCATGGGATCCATTGTGGCGAATGGTGAATGAGGAGTTTGAGGCCGAAATCAGAGATACATGTTAGGGTGACCTTTGTGGAAAAATGTTATATATGTGTTGCCGCTCAGATGGAAGTTCTCAAACAGAGTGAGTTTTGTTATATGTGTAGTCCCTTTGAGTGCACGTTTTGGGGTGAATGATGCATGATATTTCCTATGATTGCATATGTGGCCTACGAGAAAGATATCAATTTGCATCCAAGGGTTCGTGTCAAGCTTGTGGCAAAAGAAACACTTCAAATGAGGCTGCCATGTTGAGCATAGTGATGCGTATAAACAAGTAAGAACTTTTATTAAATATTGATTCAAGTGTTGTCTTCAATAAATAAAAAATTGTCATTCTATTGTTCTCAATCCAATGTAGATTGAATGAGACATGCAGTATCCTACATTGATATGTTATGGATAATGCGGGCAATGGCGCTTGCTTTGAAGGATGCAATAATGGAGAAACTACCATGCGTGGTTTATAATTGGATGCAGGCAGACATTGACAAGAGCGTAGGGAGAAAAGCATGGTATACTGTGCATGTGGCTCTAATGTCTCAACTTTACATCCTGTAAGTGACACTATGGTTTTTTAAAGTAGATTGCGTCAGATATTGTATCTCGCAATATGTAATTAATTAGAATGCAATACATGCAGGAAAAATACACTCTTGCATTAAAAAAAGATCATCCCCAAGAAGGATAGAATGCTTCCTTCGGAGTTTCAAAGCAATTATAAAAAGGATTTCTTTGAAACAGATGCACCGTCCAAAAAAATTACAAATTATGCCTTGGCCATTGTTGATTCAGCTTTAGGAGATGAATGGTGGAGATATGTTGTTTTGCCCTATCATGTGTTGAAAATTATGGAATTGATCCTTGTTGGTTTCTATGTAGGACATTGTGTACAATTGAGTGGACCAGCCGACCAGAGTGGCTAACAGAGGAAAGACTGTATGGGTTGGCGTGTGTAGATCTTTCGTCTATGAAGAAAACATTCATTCTTCGTGCAATGGATTCTAATGACCAAGGATATGTTAAGAGTTTGGACATACCATAGACAGGTGAGCACATTTGGACATTGCCTTGACAATCAACCTCTCTATCTCGGCATGGAATCCAATTGTCGTGACAGATGTTTTGACAAACCAGGAGAGTCAGTTGTATTTAGAGAGTGGCTGAGGGTTTAGGTTTCTTGGGCGCTGATAGCAAGAGAAGCAGGGAACCTAACAGCAGCATTTGTAGTATACATTTGACATCCATGCCTGGTTTGGACCTTGATTCATTCATCGATGATGCCAAGATTGCTCGTAGAGGAAAGCTCTTTGCTTATGAACTGGCTATAATGAAAAAGGGGACTCGGCTGGAGGTGGCAAAAGCATTGGAGGATGCAACAAAAAGATGCCTTTGCAGGTTAGATTACTACATATTGCTGCTTGATATAAATAAAATGTATTTTTGATAGCATGTGGTTCTATAACTGTATTAGATGGTTGTGAAAGCGTAAGTTCAACATCAAAGGTGGTGCAAGCTTGCAAAAAATTCTTGAGATCAGTAAACCAAAGCAAGTGTTTAACCCTTTGCAACTAGCTCGCAACTTTCAAGGGAAGATTTTACCAAGACCTACTTTGGTTCTTGGAATATGATAGGGATGTTTCCCTGTAAGCCAGGAAAAGGCACACATTGATGCAGTGAGAGAAAGAGAAGAAAGAGCATGTGCAAGTACAGAAATGTCCACAGCAGCAGAGTTTAGTGTGCAATTGCCATGTGGAGAGGGATTTGATATGACTTCACTGGTACAATCATTTCATTTTTTTAAATTCTTCACTTGTGAACACCATCAAAGTGGTTGCATCTCAATTTCACTAATCAATTTAGCTTTGTTATGTAGATCGAGCAGTCCATTCACTCATAGGATTCACAACAAGAGGCTAGAGTGAAAGAGAAACGTGCATTCTATTGATTTATGTAAGAATCATAATCTTCATTGTTTGGCTTGTTCATATGGCATTGTTGTTCAGGTAAAAGAAGTGAGATGTCTGCAAAGGAGGTGGTGGACTTTGCCACGAGTCTGGAAACAAAAATATTGCATGTCTCAGACTTGCCACTAGTTACAATACCATCTACTGGTATTTTCTAATCTTGGGTGAATGGTTAACCGTTTAAGTATGATTTAAGAGAATTCTTGCTTAGTATATGTTTTAGTCATGCAGCTGGCGGTGGTGAGTGTGTCCAAATTTTGCATCTAGGCTTGGACAAAACAGAGGAAGACTTGAAAAATGCATTGTTGAGCAATGTCAGGCCTCACATGGTGGAGAAGTGTCTGATGCCAATGCAAGATGGGTCGTCCTCTGATTCATTTGTGAACACATATATTCTTTTCCTGCCATGAAACATGTCTGTATGGGCTATCTGAAACAGAGGTCCGTGATTGAAACAAGATGGTGGAAGCATTCCATTTTGGACAACTCGCACAACTTGCATTGGCAACTCCCGATGACAGAGGTGTGTTCGTGGTTGTTTGTTCATTAGATAGTTATGGTAGGGTGCATCATTTGGCATCTGATGTTATTTGATGAGAAGATCACTTGAATGTGGTTGTGTGTAAGACACATGTTTGCAAGACAAAGAGTAGAACCATGTGCAAGTTGTTGGTGTCGGCTATGAGAAAAGAGCAGACTTGAACTTCAGAGGCCATTGACATTCCATCAGATGATGCTTGGTACAATTCACTGCAAGAGGATGATTGGAAAGGATGGGACATCAATGCGAGGTAATCCAAGTGTAGTTTTCCTTTGTCCTGGGGGCATGGAATGTGGACATTGGTTCCTTTGGCAATCGCTTGCACAATACACTAATGAGAACGACGTTGTTGTTCAATACGAGGGTGATTGCGGTGCATTGACATTAATGGGTAGCCAGATGGGACGTATGATGACAGTATTTGAGAGCAATGATAATGTCTCCAACAAACTAAATAATGTTTTAGAGATGCACGCCCATCGCCTGCAAGAGATTTAAGAGCGAGACAAGAGACTAGCAAAGGAGGTCAAGCGTTCCCTAAAGGCAACATCTCTTGTGGAGCCGCATCCAAACATTGTGGACTTGGATCCACCAGCCCATCCCATATATTAGATTTGTAACAAGATACCTCAAATTATGTAGAAGATGTCATTTGTGGTCTTCCACTGTATATGCATGCTTTGAACATTCTGTGAATAAATAGATGTGTTCCGTTTTCTCGCAAATACTTGTAAAGATGACTTTTGTTTTCATAAACTAGATCATTTAATTTTTGTACTCACTTGTTTGTTTTTTGTTTCAAGAGAGCTACGTGTGTTTTTGGCTACTTTGTAAGCTCAGTTAGGCACTATGGTTGTCCTGAGTAGGTGCTATGTAGAGCAGAAAGAGATCTTTTTCATCTATTTGACTCAATCCACTGAAACAAGCATAGAAAAGCTTTTCGAAGAAATAATCAATTGTTCTATTTTTTTGAGAAAATCTTCCTCAAAAGCTCCCTCAATATGCTTCCTCTAATCCCCCACTCGCCCTCACAAAGTGGTATCACAACTCAACTTTTATCCTTGGACAAATTAAGATTTTAAGTATAACTTTCGTAGGAAGAGAGTGAGGTATTGACAAAGAAATTATTTGAATGGCATGAAATATCGAGAATAAGAAGTTCTCAAAATTGTGCAAGAGAAAATGGGAAAAGCAACTCTAGAAAAGAAAAGGAGGCCATGCTAGAATATTTTGTCCATCTGATCTTTCCTGCACTGGTTAAGCTGATGAGCTTTTGTAACAAATTTTTGTAACTAAATTGGAGTAAGATATTGAAGAAACAAAGAAACAAAGAAGATCGATCAAGATAAGTTCAAATTAATTTCATCATTAAGAGATTGCAACTCGAGACTTGGCCCACGGGTAAGGAGTTGAGAGAATCATTGGGCAATGGGATCACTATTCTTGCAGACGAGGAAGGCAAAACCTTTCGTTTCAACTCAAACTTTCATTCTAGTTCTCATCAATTTTGTGACTAAAGATAAAAAAACTAAGGAATTTTAGGGATGGATTGGTTGAGCAAAAATTAAAAAATTTATTCATTGCAATCAAGGGAATGTAACATTCGATACACCTAAAGGGAATAGAATACAAGTACAAGGCAGAAGGGATGAGGCTCCTCTTAGAGTAGTTAAGGTTAATCAATTGGTCAAGGGACTTTAGGAAGGTCTATCCATTTATGTCATCAAGTTAAACAAACTCGAGGAAGAAGCAGATGGCTTAGAACCTAGAAGATATCAAGATATATTTCCAAAAGAAATATTTCTAGAAGAAAGATATCAATATATATTCCCAGAAGAACTGACAAAACTCCGGCCTTCAAGAGGTCTGGTACATGAAATTGAGTTCATGCCTTCAAGGAGTGGCGACACCATCTTTTAGGATAGATGTTTGCCAACCACAAAAGTCTCAAGTGGATTTTTACCCAGCCGGATCTCTATATGGGACAAAGGCCATGGGTTGAATTTCTACAAGAGTTCACTTTGAGATCAAATTTAGACTAGGTAGGTAAACCCGCTTTGCCAACACCCTCAGCCAAAGAGTAGTGACCCTTTCCATATCTCTTATCAATTCACAGGTTAAAAGTTCCCTCCAAAGCAGCAAGCAATTTGGTCCATTCATGCAAAACATCTAATCTCAAGTTCAACAAAAAAAAACCAAAAAAGAAAGATATCTGGAAGATCACTCTATTCAAGATTGACTATTATTTTCAAGATTTGATTATGCATGCCTATAAGTTTAAGGAAGGATACGTTGGAAAAGAGATACGTTGGAGTATGTTAAAAAGTGTTTGATATGCCAAAAAGTTTAAAGCTAAAAGATTTAAGATCCTTGGGAAGGTATAACCAGTTGAGATCATTGCAATGAAGTGGGAGTACATTAGTAGAGTAGACCAAGACTGCTGTAAATTTTGATTCAAATTTTTTGTGGTGGACAAGCTTACCTAAATGTCTCACCTTGTTCCAGTTAAGACCACTGCATCTGCAATTGATATTGCTCAAGTTTTCATTAAAAATATATATATGATTATATGGAATTCATGTTAGGATAATGAGTGACTATGATACCAAGTTTACCTCCAAGTTTTGGAAGGCCATATTCTAATTCTTAGGCACTCAATTAAACTTAATTTCAGTATATCATCTAGAGAAATGGAGAAAGGTTAGAAGAGTTAACCAAGTCATTTAATATATATTAAGATCTTACTATAGTCAGCAGTTTCATCTTTGGATCAAGTGTTTAACCTTAGTGGAATTTTCCAACAATTCTTCTTACCATAGAAGCTTGAGAATGTCTCTACTTAAAGCTCTTTATGGACAAGATTTCCGATTTCTTCTTAGAATGGCTGACCCAAGTCTCGTAATGCCTACAGCTAAGAGTACCTTTGAAGAGATGGATCATCAAATTCAAATAGGAAGAAAAAGTTTTTATCACAATGAAACCAAACAGGATTTCATTCAAACTGGTGGGGACGTACAATTGGCTGCTATATGGAATTACAACATAAATATATGAAGACAAGAGATGAAGTTTTTATCACAGTCAAACCAAAGAGGAATTCACTCAAACTGGGGAAGTACAATTGGTTTGCTATATGGAATTACAAGCTAAATATAGAAAGAAATCAGTTAAGATTGAAATTCTCTCAGGGAAATTTTCAAAAAACAAGAAATATGAGATTAAAAACAAATTTAATCAATTGTATCCATCAAGTAAAGTCTTTAAGAAAGAAAGACTCAAGACAAGGACAAATATCTTAATAGTGAATACGCAATGATTTTGTCAAAGAGATTTATTTTTCACAGCTCAATATGCCCGTCCACTCATTTTGCTTAAAATCACAAAGGAAGGAGAGGATTTAAAGATTTGGGGCTTTTCCAAAGAACAAGAGAGGGAGTATAACCTTATTTGGAATGGCAAGTCACTTCCAAAACAAGGAAACACTAAATCATGATAAACTAACTTCAAATCTTCATAATCTTGGAGTCTAATTGAAGGCATAAATCTTTTCCTAATCTTGCATGCATACTTTGTAGAGAGGGAAATTTCCATTCCTTTGTTAGCTTGAATGCTTAATCAAGAAGGTTTGTGAGCAGTTCTTGAGGGATTTAGAGGAGAAAAAAATATTTCAAAAACTTATACTTTTCTAAAAATAGTAGCTAAAATAACAATATGCCTCTTTTAGGAAAATATAGTTAGTTTCAAGTCTATAATTTTAAAAAATCCAATGCTTAGATGCCTCTAGTATATGGAAATTATCTCTCTTGATTAATTTAAGTAAGTATATTAAAACAAGTAGACAAAGAGTAACTCATACATATAAAAAAACAACTAGTAAGAGGTTTTTGCGGGGTGATTAAGGAGTAGTTATCATTATTATTTTCACCATCCATCATGCACACTACTTAAGTAAATATGATCTCCAAGCACCCATGGATAAAGAGAGTGTTTTTGACTCTCTCTAAGCCATTTAAAATCTAAAGATTTGAAGAAATTCAAATAACGAAACTTAAAAGTACATCGCGCTTAGTGGGTTAACAAGATCGTTAATTAATAATGAAAACAAATCCTATAATTAAAAGGAACAACGAAAGAAATAATCTTCTTATGAAATTAAGTAAACCAAACTCATGATGTGAAATAGTAAGAATATGAAAAGGAAATGTTTACCTTTAGTATGTGAACGGTGGAGACTTCTCCTTATTTGGAAGATTGTTGAAGGAGCTTGATGAGGGAGCAGACCCACTTCTTCTTCACCTTAAAACTAGCATCCACACTTTAGATTATCCAAGAAGGACTTGGGATGGGAGAATGGAATAAGAAGAAGGAGATCAAGCTATGGAAAGCTTGAGGGATAAGAGAGAGGAGAGGTGGTGTGTGTGTGTGTGTGTGTGTGTGTGTGTGTGTGTGTGTGTGTGTGTGTGTGTGTGTGTGTGTGTGTGTGTGTGTGTGTGTGTGTGTGTGTGTGTGTGTGTGTGTGGATGTAAGAAGCTTAGCTATGGCTTCTATAAAAGAAGTGTTGCTATGGATTTTACAAGCTTATAGAGGAGGTGTGTGTAAGAGTGTGGCTATGGCTTCCTCAAGCTTTCTCTACAAGCTTGCACTCTAACTTATATCATGAAAAATTGAGAAGGGAAGATGTAAAATGAGAGGAGGCCCTTTTATGCACTTTTGATAAGAGATTTTTGATAAGTGCTTTTCACTTATTCTTTTTTCTTATCACTTATCTTCTTATCAAAACTTCTTCTACAAGTTTCCATTTCCTTTTTCTTTATCAGGCTTCTTATATAAGTTACCTACTCTCTTATCACTTATCTAAGATCCTTACATAAGTTACCTACTCTCTTATCACTTATCTAAGATTCTTATACAAGTTATCTATTCTTTTTTTTCTCTTTATTAAAACTTTTTGAGAAGAAAAAGCTAATTTCACATGGATTGCCCACATTTCAACGGTGTAATTCCAAAATCTTCACATGAGTGAGCCTCAGGTGCTCTCCAAGAGTTCGAAATCACTAAAGTCTCATTTTTATTTAGCTTTTTATTTGGAGAATGCAACTTGAATGTGTAGATTCTTTTTAAGGGTTAAAGGGACATGTCCAAGAAATTTTTATCCTTTGGGTGATTCTATTTAACCTCGGTTCTAGGACTACGAGGAGGCCTTACAAACTTCCCAACAAAAGGAGAGAGTTGTCCTTAGTTCAGAACAATAAAGGAAGGTGGTAAAGCTTCAATGGCATGATACACCTTTGACTTCAAGATTATGTTAGTTCCCTCTTCTATATAAATCAAAATCCCTCTTTATCTCTTGCAATAGTCTTACCTTGGTCTATCTCCTTCCTTTCCTTCTTCTTGATCAAGAATTCTTTTGGGTCTTGTTGAACTTATTGTCTGTTTTAATCCTTTTGGTGTCTTCTTGCTCATTGTTACCATCTCTCTTATGGATTCTCAACAAGAATTGGTTCTATCAGTGACCATTCATCATCTCCAACAAGTAAGAGAGTATGTACGGACGAACTTTGTGGTCCTCTGCGCAAAAGTACAGATACACCTAAATCCCATCCAAATAAAAATCTTGTTAATTGAAAGCATAATTCACTTAATGCTCATGCTCTATTCCTACACAATCAAACAAAGGTAGTTTTGCAGCTACTACCAATGAGATTACAAGTTAGTGCACTCTAAAGTTTTGCATTTGCAACTCATGATTTGCACTAAAACGAAGGTAATTCTGCATTCCACTCTTACACCATCATATATTGAATTCCCATGCTCTATTCTCTCACATCAAATGAAGGTAGTTTTACAACTACTATCAATGAGATTAGAAGCTAGTGCACCTAAAGTGGTAGTTTTACAACTACTACCGATGAGATTACAAGTTTGTGCACTCTAAATTTTTGCATTTGCAACTCATTGTTTGCACTAGAACAAAGGTTAATGCTGAGATCATATGCATTGTTCATTTTAGATTCGTCTACTTTCAAGTTTTTTTGCAATTATGAGGAGGGGGCAAGGGGATAGCTTCACAAACGTGATGATTGTGTTGCAAAACACCCACCGCTTCCATATGGAGATATCCCATGGATGGAAAATGATGTAAGAAAGAAAAATAGGGATACGAAGAAAGATGGGGTTAACCTAGAAATTGATGTTGAGACAAAACCCTTAGCTCCTAAGCAACTCCTTGTTTTTCTTAAGGTCTTGTTTGAATAGACATTAAAATGAACTAGGAACTATGGGATTATAACTCAATGAATCTAATCAAAATTTTAACTAGGATTAAAACTTTATCAAAAATATTTGACGTGAATAACCCTAGCATAACATAGAAGTTCTAAGTGTGAAATTTGTCTTGAATGTTTGAAAAAAGGCCATCGCAGGTGTTTTACCTATGGAACGCAACAGAGGATAGTCCTTTCGTGCTATGATTGATAGCCGTTGTTTGTTTTCAAGCTTGCACTTCATTCAATGTCATAGATTGGGATTGGATGGAGTGAGTCCCGGTCAGGTGGGAGTACCTGTGTGACTCCGTCTGGAAATCAACCTAGTATGGGTAGGCATGATGCTAACAGAATAGGAGGAAGAAAAAGGAATCCTAGAAGGATCGGATAAGGGAGAAATATGTGATTAATTAAGGATTTTTCTTATTGTTTTAAAAAAAGGAATATTGGATAGGCTAGGAACCTAAATAGGCTATCTCGCATATTCACATAAACACTTGGTCATCAAAAATTACAACAGGGCATGAGGTGTAGTTTTGATTGCCATAAAAAAAACCCAAAACATTAGGAAATTTCGGAGGTCATTTGGAGGGCCTTCTAAGAAAATGTATTTTTTGCACTCTCTCTCTAGAAAAAATGACAAATAAAAGAGCTGGGTCTTTCATAGTAAAACTTCAAAAAGTGTACTTTAAGTAGATTCCTTACCCCTCTGAACATTCGTTCGTAGTGATTGAGGGATAATACTCTTTTTAGTTGTATTGAATGAACAACGTCAATACGGAGGGAATGAGGCTAACATGGAGGGACAAATCCGCAGCCGCTATTCACTTTCCATTAAACCTGCACATTTGGCTAATGGCGCACTCCTCAAATGGCACAAATGTTACCCACAAACGAGCCAAATATCACCTTCACATTGATTTGGACAATGAGTACCAACCATTGATTAAGCGCAGTAAAACAAACACACATATACCTCCCACCTCCATAGACACGCTCAGAGCTCAAGGAGCTAAACACATAGATATCTGGACGAGAGGCTCTCTCTACCCTAAGAATCCAATAACTAATGCGTCTCCACCGTTTGTCAATCCTACAAGCTTATTGACCTTTGCTGGTGATGGAGAAAACGGCCTTCTGGGTTATTGTAAATCACTTACAAGAGAAGCTGGAACTTACAAGAGCATTTTCCAATCTCAACAATGTGAGATTGTTCGCCTTTCACATTTACATTCTACAGATCAGGTTACCATTTTGCAACATAAAACAGAGGTACAAGAACTGAAAGAAAAGGTGCGAAGTTGTCAAATGAAGGACACCATCTTGGGTGGTCGTATCCGAAAGAAGAAATTGCGCAATCTTGAAACATTGCAGGTTGCATCAGGAGGTCTCAAGAAAAGAATCCGAGCATTAAGGTGATGCTTCTTGGTTGGCTACATTGTCTTAGTTAAGTAATCTCTTTGTTTTTTCTTGTTATGCATTGTTTTCATGTGCCTAAATAGTGTTAGTGAAGCAAATTTTCTGTTATTTACTTATGCATTGTCTTCATGTAGAGACTCAATCTATCCTGACAAGGAAAACATTGACCCCAAAGCCAATATAGGAAAGAGATTGAAGCCACTTATAAGTAGAAGCCTGGCAGCAGATATAGTACATGACAAGAAGTTTAAGGTTCTACAAAGAAATGTAGTGGACCGCTTTATTTCAGAGAACTCAGTGCCTGCAAAAGAGATACAAGGCACACTTGATTCACTTGGTGTAAGCAAAAGAGGATATTCGGCTATCCAAAAGTCTGTCTCATCCATCTTTGTTAGGAAGGGTATAAAATCCAAACTTCTACCATCAGCCTCAAGTGTTTGGAAAGAGAGGCTTCAGCTTAACGAGGCACAGGGAGACTATCTTGGACAGCCCTTTCATATTAAAGCAACTTACAGTGGCCATGGAGCCAACACTGTGGCATATGATGAGTTCAACAATATTTTTATGGACCTGCGGATACTACAGAAGAGAATGGTGGAGTTTTACAACATCACATTTGAAGAGTCACGTGGACTATTACATTTTGTGTTAAAACTGGATGAGTGTGAGCTTGTTAAAGAGAAAAAGCTAGAGCGTGTTACTATTACTTTAATGAATAGAGCCCTCTCAAAGTGTCCCAGTGATGATCCTTTATATTTTAGTGTTCAATCAGAATCTAACATATGGTGGCTTGGTGCGTTTGAGGTAAGCGATATTCTCAAGTAAGCTCAAATATTCAGATCTACTTAAGTCTCATTTATTTTGTGTTGCAGGTAAAGAAAGAAGATCATGAGATTCTATATTGGGTGTTCCATCGAACTAATATTCCGGAGCTGATTGATCGACAGACTAACCAGGGAGAGGTACTACGTCTAGATGGAAGGGGAGACTTTCAAGTTCAGTGGCATCTTGCAGGTGACCTTAAAACATTAAAGTGCATGTATAATTGTGGAATGGGTGCAATGGCAAAGTCACCGTGTTTGTTCTGCATGGAGCCTGCAAAGGTCATGAACCCAAAGTGGTGGAGAAAAGCTCCAACACGTCACATTGAGGATCCTGCTTTTCGACCAGTTTTGAAAATACCACTTGTGAATGTTCACATTTGTACAATGCATGCCCTTTGTAGAATTGTAGAGAAATTGGTCTACTTATACATCGGGTTTGCTTGGAAGATTAAGAACTCTGCAGAACGACAAGTAGCCTTGCAGTGCTTAGAAATGGTACTGTCGGATATGGGGCTTCATGGTGGCAATGTGAAAATCCAGCGGGATGAAAAGAGATCAACTGCTGAGAAGGATGTCCCATGCAAACCATCCATCGGTGGGGTGAAGGCACGGAGGTTTTTATCTAAGCCCCAAGGTACAAGAGATCCAAAGCTAACAAAACATGGAAAAATATATAACACATCTTATGTTAGCAAGGTAGAGTATCAGAGCTGGAAAAAGCTACATATTGCAGTCAAAGACCACGAACCAACTACTCGTAACGCGAAGGCTGAGGTTTGGCGATCAATAGACATCCTATTTTTGATGTGCGACAAAGATGACTGGTCACAAGGTGATATGAACAAGTTCAAGGAAAATCTCAACCTTCTGAAAAAATCATTCAAGACAGCATGGACAGACACCCAGATTACTCACTACATGGTATTATCATGTTTTTCTTTCTCTCTTATGTGCAAATATGTGAGTGTAAAACATTCTAACTAATCTGTTTTCATATCCAGCACATCATCTTCAATCATTTGCCATATTTTATACAGAAGTATGGGAACCCGGCAATATGGAATACCCAAGGGATGGAAAAGTCTCATTACATGGCGAGAAATGCTTATTTCAGGCACACACGACATGGTGGCTCTCGAATCAAGGCTAACAGTTTGAGAGAACTATTTGAATGGTTCTATCGTAGAATCATTCATCGAATGCAGGCAAAAGAAGTCTTGGCAAATTCAGCAACAGCACAAGCAATCAGACATTTACAACAACAAAAAGCTAAAAGATCAATGGCATACAACAACTCCGGAGCTCGTGAAAGTCAACGAAGGTGGAGAGAGACAATGGTGTATGTGAATCACAAGTGGAGAAAGATACTCTGAGTGGATGGCATTGTAAAAAATTTATGTAATACATGATCTTATACAATTGCTACTTGAAGTGTATCAAGATTTTGCAGGTTCAATTTTGTTTTTTGGCACGTCACCCTTGTAACGAATCATGAGATGTTTGCCATACTCTAAAAGTTCATCTGGGTTTTGTCTTCCAAGAGCTAGTGCCATTGCTGTGTACGTGTAGTAATACGCTGCCCGACCACCTGTATAGCCTGGGCAGTAACCAAAACAATCTCTAGCAAACACTTTGTCAACAAGAATGACTTTATCTGCACTTTTGGGCAGCACCGGTCCACCCAAGAAGCGTGATAGTGTCTTGAATGTGTAAGTTGCTATTGAACCCTCTTGTGACATGGAATTGTGAAAAACTACTATCGGTGACTCGCAGAGCTTTGAAAGGTACTGTGCTAGGGCCGCATCCCTTCCTCGATACTCTCTTGTCCGGCGCCGAAGGAAGTCATCCTTGTCAGCAATCCAAGACTGCACATACAATGTCAGAAATGACACAAACAGAGAGAGAGAGAGAGAGAGAGAGAGAGAGAGAGAGAGAGAGAGAGAGAGAGAGAGAGAGAGAGATACCATGAAGCTCTCATCCTGCAGAAAGAGGTTTTCTTGCCACAGGTCTACAGATGTAGTTGACCCCTGACCTGAATGGTTAAACCAATCCTCCACTTCTTTGTTACTTTTCGATGGTCTTAGGCTTTGTCTTATTGCTTGGAAGGTGGCTTCATCAGGTAGTGTCTCCTTGTATTTTTCAGCTTTCTCAAAGCATCTTCGAAGGCATTCCATTGGATTGCTGGATGTTTCCATTGCCTCATCATCACTACTATCCTATGAAACAAATCCACTCCTCTCCTCTTGGACTCTGGAAATAATAGCCAGGGAGAAATCCTCCCTTAAATAAAACACACTTTGCACATCATGTAAGAAGATATAGGTCCTGTCTCCAATCCTGAACTCAGGCACAGCTGGCAACATCATCTGAGCATGCTTCTCAGTGAAGTTACTGACATCCAATGGAAGTTTGATTTCTGTGGTTTTCACGGAGAGCATCTTACTTCTTTGTACTTCAATTGCCTCAACCTCAAGGTCGACTGTGTCTTCAACCTCCTCGACTTCTTGCATATGAGTTGTCTCCTCGCATTCCTCTTCTGGTGCTGCATCCTGCTCCTCTAACACCTCATCAGGATTCTGCATGAGGAATCCAAACAGGCTGTTGAGGTAAATCATAAAGCCAAAGGCTTCCTGAATGAGTTTGCATTCTTTTTAGTGCAAAGGGCAGACTGAATGTCGGCAAGAGGGTGGTAATTCCCTATACTTCTTCACTCCCTGTCCCTTTCCACCACAGTCATTTAAATGCACAAGAGTCATAGTAGGCAGAACAACCCTTCCTACCTGCACCATCACCTCAAACTTATCTCTGTAGGACTGCAAGAAATTACTGTGCTGAGCTAATAGGTCTTCAATGTCAAACTTTGGATTAAACATAGAATGAATTAGATCATACTTGTCCCCAGCACCACAAGATGCTGCAAAATCAAACAGCCTCTCATCAGTAGCAGCTTCCAGAGAAGTTACATCCTCCTTTTCTTTACATTTTGTACTTTCTAGCACATCTGCATCATCGGAGAAGTCTATATTTCTCTTTCTGGTATTTTTCTTGAGATGTACCTTACAGGGCACCACACCCTTGTCGGGTGAGGAATCTTCTTGCCCTGGTGACCTCTCTGATTGGTCTTCACCAAGAAACTTTTCCTCAGATATGTCCTGACAAAAGTCAACAGTTCTTTTGGCAGATACATTAAGCAACTGAGCCTGCAAGGTTTGAAATCCTGGCACAAGCCCTGGATCTGGTTTCAGCCTCTTCTGCCTACTGGACCTTAATCCTAATCATCAAGAAACATAACAAGTCAAAACCATGAGCAAACATGACAATTCTGCCAAAACCAAACCATCATGATCTCTCTCTCTCTCCCCTTATAGATATAAATATATCTATAAATATAAATAAATAAATAAATAAATATATCTGTCTCTCACCAAAACAAAAACACACCTAGTCTCTCTCTCTCTCTCTCTCTCTCTCTCTCTCTCTCTCTCTCTCTCTCTCTCTCTCTCTCTCTCTCTCTCTCTCTCTCACTTCTCATCTTGTCTCTATAGGACTAAAGGCAAGGCGCGCGAGGAAGGAAATGTGCCTTGTGCAAACCTCTCCGCGCGCCTTAAGTACAACTGCCAGAGAAATAGCATTACTAACGGCGCGCGGAGAGAGTAGCCAAAGGAACTTTCCCTTCCTCGCGCGCCTTTAGTCCAATGGACAAATGCAAAGAGAGAGAGAGAGAGAGAGAGAGAGAGAGAGAGAGAGAGGATGTGTCTGTGTATTTGTCTATGGAACTATGGGTATTGAGGTGTGTGTGTGTTGAAGAACACACACACACACACACATACACACACACACACCAACTGCTAGATATACAGAGAGAAAGAGTGAGAGATCACCTTTTTTTGGTGGGGTTTGCAGGAACTCAAAGGGAGGTGTCTCCTCCATTGCTTTTCTCTGTGTCAAGCGGAGTCTGTCTTTCTCCCTCCCTCTCTCTCTCTCTCTCTCCCTCTGAGAGTAAGGACTCCCTCTTTCTCTATCTCTCTCAATCTGTGTCTCTCCCTCTCCCTTTCTCTGTGACAAGCTGATCACGCTTTCTCTCTCTCTGAGACTCTCACTCTCTCTCTCTCTCTCTCTTTGTGACAATCTGCTCTCTCTCTCTCTCTCTCTCTCTGTCTCTCTAAGACTCTCTCTCTCTCTCTCAGGCAATAAGATAAGGCATGTTGGTGAAACTACTTACCGACTGATTGGGAACACTGTGGACTGGCCAGTCGGGAAACAATGGTGGAGGCAATGCGAAGTAAGCTCTACAAGGATATACAAGGTCTATGGCGTAGCTCTGTTCCTACCAAACTGGTTCGAATTGCAAACTTTTTCCTGTGCACTTTCATAGAGCTGTTTCATAACTACAAATCAGAGTTACAAAACTTGTTCATGTGCAAGTCATTTCAGCAGTCATCCTCTACCTCTCTTCTTGACAAAGGATGGTATGCAAAGGAAGAGTCTTGGTCTCGGTGCGAAGGTCGCGCTTGATACTTAGTTGTCAAGTACTTGATTGCTCTCCAATCACTATTACTCTCATTTTGGTATATGCGATCAAAATGCTAAACACGGTAAGTACATTCCTATGGCCAAGTTTCGCAGGTCATGGGAAGATAATCCTACTGTGGTCTGTGGAAGTGATTGATAAGAGAATGGCCTACTATTGGTGGTTACAATAAGGGAGCTTTGCAGTCTTCTCGCATTTGCGAAAGACATCATTGAGAGTCATGGACAAGGAACTATCAGATTTTTCCTTCTTTCTAGCTGGCCGTAAGTGATGCGGCGAAGAGAAAAGTATTTTGTCCAAAGGAGTTGGATGGTTCGGGTTAGTAGTGTCAATGTAACAGATATTTTGAGAAAAACCCAAGTGTATACAAAGGAACTTTCAAGACATGAAGTTTATTGTTATCTCATTTTTCAATTGTGCCCTGTGAAAAGGTGTGCTTGAAACACATTTGTTTACCACTGTCAAATTCTCTCTCTCTTCTCTCTCTCTCTCTCTCTCTCTCTCTCTCTCTCTCTCTCTTTCTATATCTCTAGAAAAACACAGATAGAAGTAATCATCGTAATTCATTAGAATGTACAAAGTCGTCCGTGGAACAATGGACTGAGATACAATTTCTGGAAAGTATGGAATCAGAATACTTCAGGTAAAAATTCGAAAGGAATGCCCCTCGAAAGATGGTGGTGAGATGGTTGTTCCCGGCGGATTTAGTTCTCCCTTTTCGGGAGTATCTCAATTAGTTGTGTAGTAGTTGCTTCAAAGGGTTCACGATTTTGGCTTAAGGTAACGGTTGTAGAAAAGAGGTAGTCCTGGTTTTTTAGGTTGGTAGAGGCCTCAACAGTAACGCAATTTTCCTTTGATCATACAAAAAGGCAAAATCTGAGTGTGAGCTTGGGCATACACTGCAAAACCTATTGCAACTAGTGGCGATAAGTTTTGCCTCATTGCATTGAAGACCATATGCCAACTCTTGAAGCGCGGAAGAAGAAACTCAATAAAAACTCCTGGTTCCAGGACGAACCACGACTCGACATGTTCCCATCCGAAAAAACGTTTGCAATAAAAAATCTTCAAAGGGTCCCTTGTCACCGAGAGGCAACCCGCATCAGATCGAAATCCATTGACGTCAAGATAATCAACCTTGTAAAAGTTGACAAGGACACATAAAGTAGTAGAAGCTGAACATTTATTTTGCATACTTGATAGACATTACCGTGAACAAACCGTATCTACAGGAGCAAGGGGTCCATATGGGTTCTGTAGTGTTCATGTCATTGTTGCTCTCCTCGCTTGATCTTCATAGTCATCTATTCAAAGCTGCATCAGGGGTCTCCCCCATGGCCCTTTCTGCCTGATCATGGTTGATCGGCTTGCCCTCATACATCCTTTCCTGATCCATATCATTTTGCTCGTCCCGAGGCCTGCTTTCCTCATCCTATCCTTTTGCTATTCTATAGGGCCTGCTTTCCTCATCCTTCGGTTTCAGCCATAAGCTCTTTTGGCTGTTCCAAGGCTGGACTTGCCTCTTTTTTGTCTCCTCCGAGTTGAACCTTAGCTGCTTCCTAGATCATTTGTCCTTTCCTCTCCTCGACTCTTTGATCTTCTGCTGAAATGACATCCCTCTACGGCCGATGCGATTCCCACTGTATCGGAGTAGGTGTTTGTCGTGGTGGCACGTCATGTTTTGAAGATCAATAGTGGCGGCTCATCCAAGCCGCTATCTTCAAGCTCTCTAGGGCTGACAGAAATAGTAAGCAGGGTGTTGTATTAAACGACCCTGTATCTTTGCAAATAATATATGTGAGTTTTTTGAAGCACTCTGCAATATTGAAAGACCACATGATGAGAATTCTTTCATAGACTAAAACCAAAAACTGGGTGAATGCAATTCAAAAAGGGTACCTTAGTCATGAAAGGTTTAATGTAAGTGTTTGCAGGAAATATTATAGATATCCATGTAAATTTGAAGCCTCATGCTATTTGACATGCCTAATGCATTTAAAGAGGTTGTTGCTTGATGGCAAGCTATGTGTATATGAACTATACAAGGCCACAATCAAAGAAGTACCTGTCCCAAATCAAACCGATGGGAATTCTTGCGGCTGGAGATGTCTTCTCCATGCAGAATATGTCCTGCAAAGCTACTTTGCATTAAAACCTTTCATGACTAAGGTACCCATTTTGCAATGCATTCAGTTAGTTTTGGTTTAGTCTATAAAAGAATTCTCATCATGTGGTCTTTCAATTTTGCAGAGTGCTTTAAAAAACTACACATATGATTATTTGCAAAGATACGGGGTAAGTTTAATACAACACCTGCTTACTATGTCTAGCCTAGAGAGCTTGAAGATAGCGGCTTGGATGAGCGCACTATTGATCTTACAAAACATGACGTGCCACCACGACAAACCCCTACATCCGATACAGTGGAATCGCATCGGGCCGAGGGTGTCATATCAGCAGAAGATCAAAGAGTCGAGGATGAGGAAAGGACAATGAGCATATGGAAGCAGCTAAGGTTCAACCGGAGGAGACAATAAAAGAGGCAAGTCAGCCTGTGGAACAGCCAAAAGAGCCTATGGCTGAAACCGAAGATGAGGAAAGCAGGCCTATAGATGAGCAAAAGGATATGGATGAGGAAAGCAGGCCTCGGGACGAGCAAAATGATATGGATCAGGAAAGGATGTATGAGGCAAGCCGATCAACCTTGAATCAGGCAGAAAGGGCCATGGGGGAGACCCCTGATGAAGCTTTGAATGATGACTATGAAGATAAAGCGGAGGAGAGCAACAATGACATGAACACTACAGAGACCCAGTATGGACCCTTGCTACCTGTAGATACGGTTGTTCCGGTAATGTCTATTCAAGTATGGCAAAATATGTTCAGCTTCTAACTACTTATGTGTACTTGTCAACTTTTACAGAGGTTGATTATCTTGGACGTCAATGGATTGCTGCTGATGCGGGTGCCTCTCGGTGACAGAGGACCCTTTGATGATTTGCAAACGTTTCGGATGGGAACTTGTCGAGTCGTGGTTCGTCCAGGAACCAAGGAGTTTATTGAGTTTCTTCTTCCGCGCTTCAGAGTTGGCATATGGTCTTCAATGCAAAGGCAAAACTTATCGCCACTAGTTGCAATAGTTTGCAGTGTATGCCAAGCTCACACGTCAGATTTTGCCTTTTTGTATGATCAAAGAAAATGCGTTACTGTTGAGGGCCACTACCACCCTAAAAAACCAGGATTACCTCTTTTGTACAAACCGTTTAGCCAAATCGGTGTACCCTTTGATGCAACTAATACACTACTAATTGACGATACTCCCGAAAAGGGAGAACTAAATCCGCCGGGAACAACCATCTCACCACCTTCTTTCGAGGGGCATTCCTTCGATTTTTACCTTGAAGATATTCTGATTCCATACTTACAGAAATTGTATCTCAGTCCATTGTTCACGGACGAGTTTGTACTTTCTAATGAATTAAGATGATTCTTCTATCTGTGTTTTTCTAATATATAGACAGAGAGAGAGAGAGAGAGAGAGAGAGAGAGAGAGAGAGAGAGAGAGAGAGAGAGAGATTTGACGTGGTAAACAAATGTATTTCAAGCACACTTTTTCACAGGGCACAATTGAAAAATGAGATCAATAAACTTCATGTCTTGAAAGTCATTTGTATACACTTGGGTTTACAAGAATATCTGTTACATTGACACTACTTCAACCCGACCATCCAACTCTTTGCACAAAATATCTTTTTCTCTTCGCCGCATCACCTTACGGCCAGCTAAGAAAAAGGAAAAATCTGATAGTTCCTTGTCCATTGACTCTTCAATGATGTCATTTCGCAAATGCTGAAGACTGCATAGCTCCCTTATTGTAACCACCAATAGTAGGCCATTCTCTTTATCAATCACTTCCACATCCACAGTAGGATTATCTTCCAAACCTGCAGAAACTTGGTCCATAGGAATGTACTTACCGTTTAGCATTTGTGATCGCATATACCAAAATGAGAGTAATAGTGATTGGCTTGCAATCATGTACTTGACAACTAGAGTATCAAGCGCGACCTCGCACCGTAAACCAATCTCTTCCTTTGCATACCATCCTTTGTCAAGAAGTTTGTCACAGGATGACTGCTGAAATGACTTGCACATGAACATAGTTTTTGTAACTCTGATGTTGTAGCTATGAAACAGCTCTATGAAGAGTGCAACAGGACAAAAGTTTGCAATTCGAACCAGTTTGGTAGGAACAGAGCTACGCAGAGACCTTTGTATATCCTTGTAGAGCTTACTTCGCATTGCCTCCACCATTGTTTCCTCGGGAACTGGCCAGTCCACAGTGTTCCAATCAGTCGGTAGAGGTAGTTTCACCAACATGCCATTCTTATTGCCTGAGCTGAGTTGGTAAAAGTGGTCATAAAAAAAGATTCCCTCATCAGCCAATCTTTTGGTGCTCCTCTCTGAATACTGTAGAGAACCAATATGGGCATGTACAACATGGAAGAGGCCTATTATGCACTCCACAGGCTCCCATTGCTCATAAGAAGAGGGATAAACATCTGCAATATATAAAAGAAGAGTTAAACTAAGAGTATCAATAAGTACAAATGACAAATCTAATGTAATTGAGTTGTGAAGAGTAGAGACATTACTCATAACAAGCGGGAGAAACATTGCAAAATATATAAGAAAAGTTATAATGAGAGTATCAGTAAGTTCACATGTCAAGAGTACTTACAATTGCAACGTGGTTGATGTATATTTGATACATTTCCACCGTTTGCTATCACCTCTGGATGGGTAAACACATGCTGAACAAGAACTTCCTTTACAGATCTTTTGCCGATCTCAACTTTGAAATCCAACACCCTGGCTTTCCATGCTGAGCGGTAAACGTTGATACCACTAAACCTCTTGGGTCTTCTTGGTTGCATGAGGACCCATGAACCTTTGTTTATCCTTTGTCCAACCCATTGGTTGTCTGCACTTATTGAAGCTGGTATTGTAATTGAGGATATGCTACTACTTGGCCTTCTAGGCAAAGTGCCGTTGTTGTTTGTTGGTGTGAGAGACAGTAAACACCTTGAGGCTCTTGGGCGAGAAGACGTGGATGCCATAACTCTCAGAGAAAAGCTTTAGTGGAGAGAGATTCACTTTGAAAGCATTCTAATGGAGGGAAAGTGTTTCAAAATTCCAATATCTTGTGCGGGCTTAATGGTCACCCTCCAGTACGTTAATGACCATGAGAGAATATCAAAAGTGGGACCACACGCAAGCACCTAAAAGCTCGGTAAAAGTAAGGAAATTACTATGCTACAATCCTAGTTTCGTGAAAGTTTTATGCTATTTTCCTATTTTTTGAGTTTTTCCAGGTACTTTTCTACGTAACGTAGCCTTCATGCTCATTGGACGCGCTCTATTTTTCTCTCTCTTCATATGGCCCTCCAAATGACCTCCAAAATTTCCTAATGATAGCCTCAAAAACTCAAAAATGAGCTTTTAAGCTTGCAAGTTTTTTTCAAAAAAATTATGGCTAAAAAATCTTAAAATTCCTAGTCATACTTCATTTAACATGAAAGATCTTGAAAACAATGAAAATTTGACAAATTTATAATCACATGTTTAACTCAAAAAATTTACATCTCCATAATCACATCAATTTTTGACCAATTAATAAAACATAAACTTTGTGCTTTCACTATTGTGATTAATAATGCAAATGAATAACAAGCTTATAATTTACAATCCCCAAATTTTGCATCTAATTTTTTTAAAGGTAACTAACAAAATTACCTCTACTTTTGAAACAAAGCTTCATAAACAAAACTAAAAAACTAAAATTAACTTTTAATGCAAGACATATTTAAACTTGCACAAAAACTAAAGTTTTTCTAAAAGGTACTAGAAACCACTACAATAAACGTAGGCAATCTATTTGTCAACAAACCAAAAAAATTCAAAACTTGGTCTTAATGCTGAATTAAGCCCAAATATCTATGGATTGATTGAAAGCTCTTATGCTTCTCTTCATGATTTAGTTGGAGTAAAATCATCTTCACCACTACCACCACCATCATCATGACTGCTCCCATCTCCTGTATCCACCACAATTGGCTCCTCTTAAGGTTCCAGATCAGCAAACTACATTCCTTCATCTAGTCCAAAGGGAGGTTGTGGTTCGCTTGATGCATCCACAACCCTTGGCTGTGTTGCCATGGTTTTCATACCAACTTCTTGAAATTCATTCGGAAACTCCTTGAGTGCAGTAACACGTTGCTAGATGAATCGTACTTGTAAAGGATCCATCTCAACGGCAACAACATTTTGTCATTTCTTCAAAGCACTCATTGTAGTTGTCCCTTTATCGACAAATATACAAAACTTGACATACCTTTATTAAAACAAATACCATCAATGTATAAATTTTATAATTTAGTTGTACAAGTTCATGCAAAAAGAGCTAAGATTCATTCTCCTTTCATTGGGAGAAGATCAATAAAATCCATCATCAACAATTGTGGCTTTTGATACGAATTCATGATCTCACTAGAATCACCAGAAAGATCTCGAAGTTTTCTGCACACCCATGGTATATCAAAAATATTTGTGTGATCTGATTTTGTAGCGAAATTGAAGCTTTCTACAACTAAGACCAAAGGCAGAAAAAATTTCACGGTAGCAAACTCTACAGCAAAAGATAACCTATCCAATTGATAGCCTTTTATGTTGGGTTTTGTCCCATCAAAAAACAAAACTACATATCATCATGCCAAAAAAAAAAAGAATGCTAAAAATTTTATGAATCATCTGACTTAATAAATGCATAATTGGTCATGGAATTATTTGGAAAAGCCTTTTCAACATCAAAAATTTGATTAGCATGAAAGAATACTAACACCCAAGATTCAGTGATTGTGACTTTTTTGAAAGCTTCTATGACCTTTTTGTAAACACTAAGACCATATTTAACATCATTATTTACAAAATGAGATGCTTTGAAGCCTTAAGGAGCATCTGCAATTCCAAGAGTGTAGTGGCGGTTGGGAACAAAGCTCTCCATGTTCTTAACTTTTCCTTCAAACACAGAGTATTGGACAGACAATGTAGTAACATCAACCAAAATAAATGTACAAATGTCACGAGTGCTAACAATGTTTTGGACATCCTCAAGTCTTCTTCTCTCAACTCTACCTTGTTCTAAATGTTGTTCAAATTCTTGAAGAATGCTTTTAATTGGAGCTCGTGAAGTATGATCTCTGTAAAAGATAAAAAATAATAAAAACAAAATAGAACATTATCATGTATTCTATGATACTTCCAACATACTACATCGATGATTAAAAAGATGAGAACACGATGTTTGTATTCTAGAATACAAAGATGTGAACACAAGATGATTGTTTCAAACTTAAACCAGAATGAAAAAGTTGTATTTCAAAATGAAAAATACTTAAACAATCAAACACTTGTAGCATTTTGAAAAGAAAATTAAATGCTCCAATGCAGAGTGGTGATTTGTAGTTGGGGATGATGAGTTTGCACCTTGGTCCAATCCTTACAATTAAGCTTTTGAATCATGATGCGTTGCATGTAAAGAAATGTCTTTTTCCTAGAGAGAAGAAAAAAAAATTTAGACAAATAACAAAAAAACAGTGTAACAAAAGAATTTAATTGAAACTTACTTTTCAAACTCTTTAAACATCTCATCAAGGGGACAATGCACCTCCTTTGACTCGTGCAAGAATTGGAAGAATGATATGTTTCTCTCGGATTCCTTGCAAAGCCAACTCTAGAGAGTAATCTTCATTTCTTTGAGAATGGGTTTTAAGGCTTCTTCACTCCCACATTTTCTCTTTGTGTTGTAGTAGTAGGAAGCTTCCCTCTTTGGACCTTAATTTTTCCTTCTTCCCAAAGCTTGAAAATATCTTCTTGATGCTTCCAAAGGTCACCATCACGAAAATCCAATTGAAAAAATTTATCATATCCTCGGATATTATGCTTAGCACCCCTCTCACCCTTCTTCAACTTCTTTGTTGCAAGTCCTACTTGTTCACAGAGTCTGACTTTCAAAGATTCATTTGCCTTTTTACCTTGACTTAAATGATTGAACCACTCATTGTAAAAATAATGTACCTTCTGAAGAAATGACATGAAAGTCGCATTTTTGAATCTACATTATGATCCCATACCAATGTTCTAGTATCCTCATCAAAAAGACCTACGTAAACCCATTCTAAAATTTTCTTGTAGCTCTCAACAAATGGATACTTTGCACAAAGCTCTTTCTTGGCAACAAGAGAGTGTGTTCCACCAAGAACAAAGTACCTATAACTCTCAATTTTTGACTTAACAAAGGATGCTTTATCTGGACAAGTCTTTGGATCAAGAAGAACAAGAAATGGAAGAACATTGGTGGTTGGTTTTTCTTTCATCTGTAACTTCAGATTACTTACATGAGCAGAAATTATGGAACGATCTTCCAAAGGTCTTGTCTGAGTAATTGGTTCAAGTGGTGGGTGATCGATTCTATCAACAAGCAAGATGACAGGTCTCTCATCAATCATGCTAAACCTTTTGGTCCTCTCATGGACAATGTTAAAATCAAAGTCATCAGGAGAAGGACTAGGAGCACCAGGACCAGAGGAAAGAGGCTCTCCTTCTTCATGTTCAACTATTTCATGATCTCTTCAACATCTCTACCACCGTTTGAGTCATTGTCATCACTGTCTCCACTTTCATGTGAATCATTAAAATTTGAATCACCTTCGAACCACCTTTCATATTATAGAGATTATCTTGAAACTCAACAAAAGCTTGACAAAATGTCTAGAAAAATGTTAGTCAAGAATAAGAAGAGTGACAAGAATGGCAAAGATAAATGTGTTTTAAAAATGTGCACTCAACTTCAAATGTCATTTTGAAAAAGCTTTGCAACTAGAAACTAAAGTTCAAGTGTAGTGCAAAGCACTTGTCCTTTAAAATTCATAAGCCAATTGCTTTATTTCTAAAAGAAATGTGCTTCATATTGGTGTTTTAGAATAAAAGTTCTTGGTACTTTCATTCTAGTGTGCATGACATTTTAGAATACAAGTCCATAGCACTTGTAGTCCAGAATACAAATACAAAGTACTTGTCTTCCAAGATACAATTGTAGAGTACTTGTTTTCTCTAAAACAAGTAGCACGCAACTCTATTTAACATATACATAAAACTAGTACTTGTTTTTTAGAACACAAACATCAAACATAATTGAAAAAAATTTAGCTCCACTTACTCTTTTCCTAGTAAGCATGGTATCTTTGAATTTGTCTTGTCAAGAAGTTGGATATACTTCTCCTATCTTGAAATTCTTAAGTTTGAAAGAATATTTATTATCTTTGTCATTCACAAAAAACTTGTATAAGGCAATATACGATGTCTTGCAAGGTATTTTCTCTTACATCAACAAGACGACCTACCACTTTGAAAACACTTTCCTCATTGATGGGACATATATCATCAACGACACAAAGAAATGGAGTAAGAGGTTCAACAATTGTTCGATTGTGCCCAGAAACACATACTCAAATTGACCAAGAGTGACCTTTACGCTTCGTTGTCATGCATTCTCCCAAAGGACTTGAACATCATGAGCTGATGGTTTTTTTTTTTAATGAGAGGTAGTAAGCATACCCCTAGGAGGAACAATGGCTCTGTCTAAAGGTACCATCGGTAAAGCCTCATCAATACCTTGAGCTTGTTCTAGAAACTGATGAGCAACTAACAATTATCGTCCAAGAGCACCACTTCCAAAAGCGGGAGGAGGTGGAAGAAGCTGCCTTCTAGAATCTGCTCCGGCTTTTGACACACGTACCCTAGGTGCTTGAAAGTGAGGGCTGATGGGAGTAGGTTTACTAGCAAGGGAGTGACTGAACATGTAAGACCTGAACCAATTGGAGCAGTTGGACCAGATGAAGATTGATTAGCAAGAGTCTTCTTTGTTTCTTGAAAACATGAGCATCACCAGAAGGAGAAGCCATTACAAAGAAGAAGTTGCAAACATCGACAAAAGAACCATAAATTCTTGTAGTCACGCATACAAAATCCAAAATATCTACTTAAAAACAACAAGAAGGATATTAAATTTACAAAAAATCAAACAAAGAAGACTAAAAAATCTCTCATATTTCAATGCTTTCTTAAGAAGAAAATTAAGAATTCTATTCTTGATGTACTTCCAAATGAGGATACGTTGGATAGTATTAACTATTCTCTTTGGTCTTCCTTGGTTAAGCAAGCACTTGTTGCAAGAAATTTGTGAGATTATGTGGTTGGCTTGGAGATTCAAGAGTTGAGTGTTGCTCTAGCCACTCTGCAAAGAGATAGTGTGAGTATTGTTGTAGTACTTGTTGTTGTTGGGACACTAGAGCAAAGGAGATGGGATTAGCATGATGCACTTGCTTTTGGTATCATTTTGTTAACATATAAAAGATCTATTGTGCCATAAATAAATACATGAAGAAATGCTTTGTTTTTTTTTTGTTTAAATAAACATAACAAAGATCTACACAACCAATGTACCAAACAACCAATGGTAATTTACTATGCACAAGATTTTCAAAACATAGCTCTCTTTGTATCCAAAATCCATCATACATGTGTACTTTCAACCTCCACACTAATACATGTTTTCTCTAGGATACACACAGGAATATTTTTTGTATGGCTGAAAAATATCTTTTATTGTGATGCTTAGAACAAAATACTGAGGGCATAAACAACTCCGAAAGGGGGGTAAACCTCCACGATGCCTAGTGGAAAATCTCTCAAAATGCTGAATATGCAAATCCAAGCTCTAGACACTAAAACTACCTGTAAATTTTGCACGCACGCAAAAACGTAAAAACAATTTTCACACACCCATGCAAAGCCCTTCTCGTTGTGTTTTGGATTAGAAGAGTATAACGAAGTTGTATTTTAGAATACACCTGTGCTACATAGTTGTATTCTAGAATATAACATGTGCTACAAACTTGTATTTGATATTACACATGTGCTACAAACTTGTATTCCAGAATACACATGCATTGTACTTTTGTATTCTAGAATATAAGATTGTTGCAATCTTGTGTTCTAGAATAGAGAAGTACTCTTGTCTTCTAGAATGAAAAAAAAAATGAATCCTACAACATTATACACACTAAATGAACAAAAACCTTAACACTCGTGTACTCTAGAATACAAGTGTATTGTAAAGTTGTATTTTGGAAAAGAAGTTCAGTACAAGATATTATTCAAGAACACATGAAGCTATGCAACATGTATTCTAAAATACAAGGAGCTTGCACACAAAGTTGTATTCTAAAATACAAGGAGCTTGCACACATGTATTGTGGAATACGCTTGTGCTACAAGTTTATTTTCCAAAACCAAAATTGACATACTAGTCCTCATGTTTGTTTTTTTAAATCAAATGAGTTGTATTAATAAATTTAAATTTTTATTTTTTTAGAATACAGTAAATAGACATGCCGTGAAAATTTCTTCAAAAAAGATTCATTGTTTTTTTTGTCAAACAACACTTTCGAACAACAAATTTGTATTCCAATATACAAGTAAATGACACGTTAGTGCAAAAAACTCAAGATTAATGCTTTATTGTACTAAGTTTAACAATTTGATTGAAATTTTTTTATTTAAAGTTATTTAAAATATTTCAAAAAATAAGACGCTCTAAAACTTATAAAATTTATACTTTATATTTTTTTGAGACAATATTGAACCATTTTACAGGTTTAAAAAAAGTCTTAAATGCAAATTCAACAATTTTCTTGCACAAAACAAGAATTTTTTGCTTAAAAATGATCAACCTCAAAAAGTTTATTTTTTGTATAAACAAATTGTGCAGCAATAAAAAGCTAATATATCAAAACATGATATTAAAAATCATGCCTAAAAATAAACAATGGAGCAAAAAGTATTGTTTTGCCAAACTGTGCTCTAGAGATCAAATGCACAAAACTTTAAGGAAGAGTGACTCAAAATGAGACTTTGAGATTCTTTTTAAAGCATAAATTATTTTTTATTTTTTATTTTTTCTTATTTTTATATTTTTTTCAAAACTATATTCAAATAGGGTAAGAAGAACCTAGGACTACTCAAACTCATTCTAACAAGAGCCAAAGCTAAAGGTTTCCTTTGTGGAATCATTTTTTTATCATTTTCAGTTTGTTGCCTCAAACATGTCTTTTTCAAGCACTTCTGAATCTTTTCACTTACCTTCTTCCTTAATTACACCACCAACGAAGAATAATAGTTCTAGCAGTGAAGAGGCGATTAGTCAAAGGTTTCATGAAATGTTGGACATGGAGTTGGATAGTGCTTTTGGTTCTCAAGGCAATGTTGAAAGTGCTGAGGATTCAAACGCTATTTGAGCAAGAACAAAAAGATTACTCAAAGGAGCATGTGTGAAAGAAACTTTTCGACAGTATTGATGTGCAAATAATTGTTTAAGAAGTTTAGGCTTCAACAAAATCAAACAAGAAAGAGAGATATTCTTTGGAATGAAGCGATCTAACCAAAATAGTTTTTTATGTGCATCAATTGGGATAACAAATGAGCACACGAGATATACAATTTTGGATGAAATTGTATGTCAAAGATGTTTTGTAAAAGTTTTTTGCTTGAGAAATCAAAG
The DNA here is from genome assembly GCF_014529385.1 of Adiantum capillus-veneris. Taxonomy (NCBI): domain Eukaryota; kingdom Viridiplantae; phylum Streptophyta; class Polypodiopsida; order Polypodiales; family Pteridaceae; genus Adiantum; species Adiantum capillus-veneris. Next base: position 91,068,811 of record NC_140937.1, read on the forward strand.
TATGAGAAAAAAAATTAGCACGTTCAAGATCTGGAGAGGAGGTTATGAAGTATTCATACACATCACGTGATAACTTTACTGGATAACTTACCGGATAACTTTACAAAGACAAAGGTGTACAATCTTTATGCTAAAACTCTTAAGGAACATGCCAAATCTTTCTCTTTTCTCATTTCTAAGAGTTTGGAGAAAAAACTTCTCCAAAAACAAGAATGGGTGTGTGTCAAATTTGTGCTGAATTAAAAGCAAAGCAAGACACAGCCAAAACATCAGAACAAAAAGGTAAGTTTGATCTTGATTTTAAAGTTTGAATATAAATTTTTGGATCATTCTATTTAATAACTAATATTGTTCCTTTGTTTTCAAGCTCCTATTCAACTTGCACTCAAAATCCACTGAGAACAACAAAGCGCAGAGCAACAAAAGCTAGCAAAGCATAGGAAAAAGTGTCTAGAGCACAAAGATCAATACTTGTCATTGGTCATTGATGGATGAATCAGAAGAAGACTTTACTACCTCATTTGTTACATGCTCCAAAAAATCTCAAAGAATAAAATTTTATGCAACTACATGTGGTTGGAGCACTTATCTTCAATGGTGTCATTACATCCAAAGTTTTCATCAATTTACCTAATCTACATAACGATCCAAACCTCAAAGTCACTGTGATCCATAAGATTTTGAAGGAGTGGGAAGGAGAATTACCAAGAACATTGTACGTACAGCTTGACAACACAGCTCGAGAAAACAAGAATCAAGTGCAGGTATCTTACTTAAGCATGCTAGTGGAAAAAGAGGTTTTTAAGAAGGTCAAACTTGGTTTTTTATCAGTGGGGCATACTCACAATCAAATTGACCAAATGTTCAGTAGATTTTCAGTGCAGCTTGCAAAGAAAAGTGCATTTGATCTACCTAAAATTTGTGAAGTCCTTAGAGAATCTTACGAACCTCAACCGAAAGTACATGTTTTTTAATGAACATATGATTTTTTTGAGTTTGCCATTGGTGTAGCTTTAGGTACATCATCTTTTGTACAACTAAATGATCATAGTTTTCAACATCAATTCAAGATGAAGAAGAAATATGGTGAAACTCAACTTTGGTGCAAGAAGTATTCTTACACAGAATCATGGCATCCTGCTAATGGTTTAAAATTCATATCGTTTGTTCTAGAACAGCAAATTGTGCCATTTAGATACATGCAATTAGGATCAACAAATGAATCTGCAAAAGCTCTAAAGGAGAATTGAAGCATCAAGTATCTGTAGTGCTTAGCTGAAACCAAAGACACGGTACAAGCATCGCATGTATACTTCCGAGCATGCTCGATGAAGTGGTGGTTTAGTTTTTTTTAGGAGCAAAAGTAGTTAATTGAGGGCCTCGAAAGTGACACACGAAGTCATAAACTTGAATCCATTTTTTTGGCGTCTACGTCGATCAAACATTATTTTTAACAATAATTTATAGAGGGTGGAAATCAAGGGACTCAATTAACAGAGCAGTTGGAGCGATTGTGCATGGAGAGACTCAAGAAGCTTACATCCGTGCAAGAAAAACAACATAGAGACCACAACAAGAGAAAGAGACGTGGGAGGGGAATGTCAATGAGCTGGCTGTGGGTGTCATGATTGATGTGTTAGCATCAGATGATGAGAGTGGATGTCCATTTTGGATAGCCAAAGTCATTAAGATCTATGATGAGAATCAATGTATTCATTCAATTGATGTTCACTGGTACAAAGCAGTTAGAGAAGATGAAATTACAAGTAGGTACTATCCTTGATTAATAAAGGTGACTAAGAAGAAGAAAAAGGAAAGTAGCCAATGATGTATTGATAATCTAAACTTGGAGGATGTGAAAATTCTTGTTTATGGTTTCACCTTGAAGAAGTCTGGTCATCTTTGTCAGCAAACCATAAAAATTTTGATAGAAAAAGTTCAATGATTGTAATTGAAAGCGTTGAGTCTTCAATTGTAATATTTCAAGGATGTAATTGTTTTTCTAGTGAAATGTTGTGTAATTTTTTCAAAAATATTTGCACTTTTTTTGTCTCAAAAAATTTCTATATTGACTTTAGTACAAAAAAATGAAGTTTTTTTTATAGTGTTTACCATCATTTTTTAAAGTAGCTCCAAAAATTGACTTTTTTAAAAAAAAATTGACACCTTTTGGCCTAAGGTGTAGTTTCGCAATTTAGGTGTACTTTTTGATGACCAAGTGTTATCAGTCGAAGAGTTTCTCTGCTCTCAATTTTTTCTAAAAGAAACATCAAGTAGATTAATTTTTTGAAGGCTTTCCAAAACCAAATAAAGAATTAAAAAAGTTCAAAAATGGAAGAATTTGGGAACGACATGATAAGTGTACACTTACAAAGGTATGCAACAGTTTGCATGTTGCTTTCAAATGCTTGAAATGTATTCTCTAGGTTGATTAAAATCTTGCTTTCTTAGTATTATAGTACTCCCTTGAAACTATGCATTCACCAAATGGTTCAGTGGGAGGTTGGATTCACAAGGGTTATATTGTTGATCGGAAAGTTGATCCCAATTTTTATATGTATATTAAGCTAAATTAAGACATGGAAAAGTGGTTTGACGATTTTAGAAGTAGGGACCAAACTTCAAAACATGGGATACATGTAGTTGGTAATAACACTCACCCTAGGGGAATGCATCAACGGTTGTGCTCGGTCCAACCAGAGAAAAAAGCGTCGATTACTTTGAACCAAGGATAAATTAGAGAACTCTTGCAAGTTGGCCCTGAAGGTCGAGTTAAATTTTGTCTGGTGATTTCAATTTGAAGGGTTGATTTGATAAGGAGACATTCCATGATTGTAGTGTTTTATGCTTGGTCACAATGCTCATGGCTTATTTAATGCTCATAGCACACATAAAAGTTGAGAAAATAGATGTGTAACTAGCCCTTTGAAAAGAAACTAAACGCTTACCACCTTGAACTTTAGCAATTCATAATACACAAGGTAAAAACAATGAAGCATTTTCTTTTACATGAAGGAGTCTTTGCTATGTGTGTACTAGGCATAATTGCAATTGAAAAATTAGTACTTGTTACGTTAACAAGTCTTACTAAATAGCTAACAATTTTTGGCCATTGAATTGGTTCTTAATACCTCATGCTTTAAGTGGTCTAATTAATGGATTTGACCAGCATGTAGGGACTTTGTCATGACCCATAATTAACAAAAATGCACCAGTGTCAATCCTAGAGGCTTATATTCTCCTCATATGGAATATGTCTTGTACAGTGATGTCAATAAATGTGACATCTTTCAACTACAAAAAGTAATTGTGTGTAGAGAGAACTAGAAATATTCTGTGACAAGAGTGACAGGAACCCTCATAAACCTTCCTCCACATTAAACCAAACTTTATGAGATCTTGGACCATGTTTTACACCTTGTGACTGACAACATGTGCCAAAAAAGAATCCCTACCTTGTAGTTTTTTATGGAGGGGAGTTTGGCTCAAAAAAAAAAATTGGGTTCACTCAAGTAATGTCATTCAACTCTTTACAGAGGATGGGCTATAATAGATTCTATTCTCTGACGTGAACCATCCTTCCCGGTCTCTCTCTATGAGCTGGTATGCGGGCCTTTCAAAAATTGGTCGATCCTTTTTTTATAGTTTCCCTTCTTGGTTTACATAGTGTGTATATGAATTATGTGCGCCATACAAAGCTAAAAGCATTTTCTTTTATGTGTCTCTTAGACTTGTGTATGATTGCACACTAGTGGTAGTGGATGCAGAATCGTTTGCAAACCTAACACTCATTTTGATTTTTGTTGTATCTGAACGCTTTGACCAAATTCACACAGGAATTTGTTGTTTAGAGAGTCAATTTTAAGCCTTTCAGGTGTCTGTGCATCTTTAAGTTGATTCTAAACTTGTTGTGCTTTTATTGGTTCTTCTAATGGTAATGCAAGAACATTTGATCGCACCAAAAATGATGAGTTAGATGTACTTACATCGGGATTTTCATTTTCAGCTTGCTCTATGCTTTGCTTTGCTTTGCAATGGCCATGTCCCTGTTGTTTGGGTTTCCTGGACAATCCTCTGGAATATGTCCACCTTTTCTTGCACAATCTGAGCAATACACCATGATTGGTGGTATTTCAACTAGTTCGTCCATGGTAAGCTCTTGCTGAGAAGTCTTTGCTTATGTACTTGCCAAGTTGTTAGCCTTCTTTTAGAACACTGAGCATCAAGTTGTAGACTGCTTTGTCTTGACCTTTGTACCACCTTTGACCTCATTCTCCAATTAGATTGGCTTCTATTGGTTGGTTTGTTGGATGTTCCATTTCTGGCTCTCAATTATAGATCCGACCATTGTAATCCATGTACAATGATCCTGATTGCATATGCACCAATTGTATGGTTTGTTGGCTTGTGAAGATATCTGGATAAAATCTTGGGTCTATTTTTTGCACTTCATCTTTAAGCTTGCAATACTTGCCTCCACTAAAGTCTGTGAACATCTCGGAGTTTTTTGGATCTGGCTTCACTCTAAGCAATAGGATTGTAGCTCCTATGCTAATTTTGTTGCTCTTAAGATACATATGGCCTTCTAAATTTGTATACAAAACCTTATCTCCATTGTAGCCATAGACCTGTAAAACTTTCTCTATTGCATTTATGTCTTTGCTACTGCCATTAACTAGCTCTGGTCCGCTTGAACTCTGGAATCAACTCAAGTCCATGTTGTGTTGGTCTGTAAAGCTGTCTCCTCACAGATTCTTTTGTTGTATGGTAAAATTCCTCCTGCTCAGGTTGAAAATATTTCTTGTGTGCAAGCAATTTTGGCAGTTGAATGCTTTCTAGACACACAAGAATTGGGCAACTCTAGATCGAATGCATTAGAATTTGAAATGATGAAAACTTATGGCTCCAAATAGCTTGATCTGCAATCACATGTACCCTTGCACATGTACCCTCGGCTATAACAAGCTGTCTTTGGAGCGCTAACGATAAAAATGCTATCTTGAGACCACCAAAGATAAAATTTCTATCTTCGGAGCGCCGAAGATAAAATTTCACTATTTCAAGAGATTTTTGCCCAAGGTGATGTTCCTAGGTTTTTACATGTAGTTTCAAGTCTCTCCACTAAGTTTTACAAAGTTTGAACTATATGTGAATGGTTTACCATCCCTGTTTGTCCCGTCTTGAAGGTTTCTATCTATTTTGGTGTTTCAAGTTTATACAGCTTCAAAGTTGTTCAAACTTGCTTAAGAGCTCTCTGTTCAATGGAAGCTATGTCAATGAAAATTTTGCCTTTTTGGTAGAGAATTTATCTTATGTGCGCCTAAGAAAAATTCTTCAAATTTTGAACTTTGACCAATTGAGTAGGGTTTTTATGATAAGACAAAGCTAACCTTGGTGTCAAAATCAAGAAATCACCTTTCTAGTAGAGAATTTGTCTTATGTGAGCCTAAGATAAATTCTTCAAAATTTAAACTTTGACAGCTTGAATAGGGTTCCTATGATAAGACAAAGATAACCCTGGTGTCAAAATCAAGAAATCACCTTTTTGGTAGAGAATTTACCTTATGTGCGCCTAAGATAAATTCTTCAAATTTTGAACTTTGACAACTTGAATAGGGTTATTATGATAAGACTACCTAATCAGTCCCACTAAACTAAAGCTCCCGAGGTCCTTACCGAGTATCTCTACTCTCAAGCACCTCTCAGCCCGTGACAAAGTCAAAAAATGTGTTACTCAAGCCAAAACCAAAGGAAGTAATGGAAATTTCAAGTGAATGCTTTGGGTTTTTCTCTAGTCTAGGTTGCCTCGTCCTCGGCAATGGCACCAAAATGTTGACCGACTGCCAAGCCTCACCATATCGATGCTAGCAAAGCGATAACCACAGACATAAAATGTCAATTTGTGGGACGTAGCTAACCTGACTAGTGCATGGAGGCTACAAGAGATGGCCAATCTCTTGGAAAACCCAAGTCTCATGTAGCTACAATGCTCCAAATGCGACAAAACTTATTACCTAAAATGTGCAAAGTATCTTCAACACTCCCATGTGCTCATATGTCATTTTGACATGCGGACAAAATCGCGCATAAGATAAACAACCTATTTTAGGTCATTCAGTTTCTGACTCTGAAGCGCTCTATAGCTTCCTTAGGACGTGCTCTATAGCTTCCTTAGGGTGTGCTCTATCTATTCCTATGGTCAAAAACCAGTGTAGATGTGTGTATTGTGCGTAGGGAATGAAAATACCTCGTAGACGAACACGCCTAAAAATTTTGGAAGCCCAAGACCTTTGAGGCTCCAGAACTTACTTTCTATGTAGCCTAGGCACACAAACTGACATTTTTTTTACATCTTGGAAATCTCATTGAGCCCGTAACACGTTACAATTATCACAATGGCTAAATAAATTGGGAATTTACAATACATGGCCACTTTGGGAAAATGTGAAAAGTGTGTAACTCCAGTCTTCACTGCCTTTTCATATTCATCTTGATGTGCATTCATAAGGCTTCGATCTTTAGCAGCTATTGTTAGCTGACATTGGCATAGTTAACAATCTCCTGGCTTTTGGGGGTCAAAGGAAACTTATTTTTTTAATCCTTTATCCTATCTTTTGTAATCACTAAACTCAAAATATAAGAATATTACAAAGCTTTCTAACCTTGGTAGAAAATAATGTGTATATGAATAAAGTTTAGATCAATATGGTATTTTGCTTGTACTATTGTCTAATCAAGTCTTGTCTTAAAGTAGGTTAAAGTTAGTGTATCAAATAAAGTTTCACTTAATCTATATTGCACAGAGTGCGGTGTACACATCTCTTCAAGAGAAAAATCTACTTCTCAAGAAAGCTCAACCTCCCTCTTTCAAGGGGGGAGGAACTTAAGTTGAGCGCAATGCGGAAGTGTGTCTTGAAGAGATGGAGGATTATTTTGCTGATGTTGGCACTACTCCCAATAACCAAGCAATGTTGGCTATGTTCCGTCTCACGAGGAACACCAAGCTTTGGTGAAAATAGCACTGCAAAGATAATCGGGTAGTGTTAACCGACAAGTCAGACAGCGAGTCAACACTAGGCGAATAGGAGGCTTGGGGACAGCCCAACACCGCCTATCGCTTGGTGTTGACCTTGGTGTAACAGATGATGGAGACCCTTTCGGTGAGGGTAATTACAATTCATGCAGAGGAACAATGAGTCAATACAGGGCGAATAGGAGGCTTGGGGACTACCCAATGCCACCTATCGCTTGGTGTTGACAGTGGGGTTAAAGACATTACAAGAGGCAGTAGAGTCAATACTAGGCGAATAGGAGGCTTGGGGAGTGCCCAATGCCACCTATCGCTTGGTGTTGACCATGGTGACGAAGACATGACAAATGGCAGTGAAGTCAACACCAGGAAAATATGAGGCTTGGAGACTACCCAACGCCACCTATCGTTTGGTGTTGACCTTGGCAAATAGGCGCCGGCACATCCACGGACATTATATTGTTTTGAGTCATGGGCCGGGCTTGTCGGTCCAATAGGAAAAGGGTAAGAGTGATTGCCAATGAGAGACGCACTCTAACTGGAACATTCAAGGGATTAGTTGGCTAAGCATGGGTGCCCAAGTGTGAATGGGGCGAGCTCATATAAAAGTCAACTAAACCTAAAATTCATTTATTCTCTCATTTGTGCAATTAAAGAGTGCTCTTGCTCCATCTCCATCTTCTTCTTCTTCATCTCCTTGTGTGTGTGTGTGTGTGTGTGTGTGTGTGTGTGTGTGTGTGTGTGTGTGTGTGTGTGTGTGTGTGTGTGTGTGTGTATGTGTGTGTGTGAGAGAGAGAGAGGGAGAGAGAGAGAGAGTGTGTGTGCGATCAAGCATTGCGACGAAGACAATGCCGTGGCGAAGCGGTTGATCGCGGTGCAGCGGCGGCTCCTTCTTCTTCGCGGCAAGGAATCCTCCATGACAGTAATCGTAGAGCAGTGAGTGACACACCATCACCATCTTTGAGCTTACTAGTTTAGGCTAGTTGCGTGCTTGGAGCCATTTGTGGCTCGTACACAGTGTAGTTCCTTGCATTGACATGTGCGACCAACCTGCACATTTTTGGCGCCGGTGCCGGGGAATGCCATACACTAAGCTTGAGTGGCACTCTGTGCTCTGTGTGGTGCAATTGCAATTGTAGAAAGGTAGAGAAGAAAGGTGTGTGTGTTGAGAAGAAGGATTTTGTTTTGCTACTATGTATTTCTTTATTAATAAAATTTTGAAAGGTACTGTGTTTTCTCTGTGATAAGGTTGTTAGTTCTGTGTAATGTAAAGTACAGTAGTAGGAAGTAGATCTATTAGAGCTAATGAAGTGTGTTAGTGTGTAATAGTAGGTGTATTAGTTGTAAGTAGGTAGATAGAGTGTGTGTGTGTGTGCTCGCGCGCAGGCCGCGGCGAGCCTATCCCCAAAAAAAAAATCAAAATTAAAAATTTTAAAGGTAGGATCGAGGTCGGGAATATCTCCGAGATCCAAGCCCAAGCTCACGCTCAGGCTCAGGCCTCAATCGCCTTTTAAAAATACATATGTTAGCTTCACACGTAACTAAAAATCGACTTTTTTGAGGACCAACGGAGCTTCAGGTGACCAAACGTTGTGCTGTAAAGCACACCGCGACCCTTTGAGTGATACGCTCGTTTCGAGCTATTACACACTTTAATCAAAAAAACTGATCATTAAAAACATTTTAAAAAAAAGAAAACGAGTAAAAACGAACGCCTAAAAAAGTAAGCGGTTAACTTTCGAGGTTATTCGTCGATGCTTGTAGGGTGTCAAAGGCACATGCATCTGCGCTCTAGTCCTGTGCAAGAGACGGAGCAACTAGAGAGAATTTCGACATATGCGAATTCTCATTATCCATCTACCTTAGGTTCCGGGCCCTCGGCGGGGACCCAAGGTAGTATAAACCAAGACCCGAACATAGCGGCTAGTGACTCTTCCTCTGACTACGACGTCATGGAGGGTTTCCCAATGCCTAATCACGATAGCTCAAGCCAAGACATGCATGCCATGGACCCACGGTCCGGGCCGAGCGTGCTTAGCTGCCTGAAGGAAACCTTTAATAGAGCCACTCGCTCCGAACATGGAGCTAATGATGTAAATGAGGGGGGTGGGGAAGTAAAAATTCTCCATTCATGACCAACGTAGACCCTATGCCCTTAGAGAATGTGCACGTGAATACTCCATTCACTGTACCCGCTGACTCTTCAGAACTATTCCCCTCTGAGGTTATATTACCTGATGGTAGAAGCCTTGCCGAAGTTCAAGAGGTTGAGCGATATATCATTGCGGCTAGGGAAAAGGAAGTCGAGAGCTTACGCAAGGCGGAGCAACGAAGAAAGTTAAAAGCGAAAGCCCCTATGTCAATATCCTTGCTAAGAGAGCAATTGAGTGCTCCTAACTTAGCAACCGCTAAGGGCCAATCCCTAGAAAGCAACATTGCATCTAGTTCAAAGGACATCCCTAGCACCTCAATCTTAGATGGAGCGTTTCTAAATGAGAACTAGGAGTACGAACTACAAACGGAAACTCTAACCGACCTATACACAGGTCACACCTATCACGTGGGTTGGTTAGATGTCCTACAATCCACAATGGGTGCTATTAGTATGGAGGATCGACAACAAAGAGTTTGTGAGGTCATCCATAGGTGGCATTAAGTTAGAGAGACAAAACAAGGGGATCAACATGCCTTCAACGGGTCTCATGAGATTCTTGGATATAGGAAAGGCTAAACAACCGACCTTATCGCAAATGGAGACTCCCTCGGTAAGTCCGATGGATCCCCCATATGTTGTTTTGCCAGGGGTCTCTGTGCAATCTGAGCCCACAAGTGATAACTTTAGCTTTCCAAGTCTAGCTCATCTTTCCCTTGATGACACCACGGCTACCATGCCTACTCCAATGATGGTCATGCCGAGAAACACGCCATGGACCTCATTTGTTAGTAAAGCACCACTACATGGTAGCTCAATGCCTACAACAGTACCTACAAGTGTGTACCAATCGTATGCACCTATGAGTCATCGCACTCATGTAGTCTCTACCCCTCCCATTGTTTCAACTACCTATGCTCCACAACCACAACACCCAAGCTCTTATTTCGATGGGACCATACCGGCTAGCATTAGCATGTCACATCCGACGTCTGCTATGCCTAGGGCCACACATATGAACCTTGGAGCCACCACATGGCACAACATTGTACCCAACGTGGAACCCAAAGGCTTCCTATGCGCCAAGCCCAATGCCAATACCTACTCCACATGTAGTCTCTTGAGTGCCTTCACCCACGGTGCCTGCACATTTAGGTGACTCGGCAACATTTGCTCAAGCTATTGGTCGATCTATTGCTGAGAATATGCGTAACAGCCTGATAGAGAGCGTAGAAGTAAGGCAGTACAAATACCAAGCTCACACAAAAATTTAGTGGAGACGGGGATGTGAGAAAGCATATTGAAGTGTTTGAACAAATATGCGATTCTCTAGGAGAACACAATGACCTGCATAAGAGTAATGCTTTAAGCCTAACCTTAAGTGGGAAGGCAGGGGATTGGTATAGAACCTTAAGGGTGGAAGAAAAAATGATTTACCCTACTCTTAGGAGACTATTCTTGAAAGAATACATAAGAGAGGGAGTGCTTTGGGGTGTAGCCTCTCAACTCCAGAAAGCCTAACGAGAGGAAGGAGAGTCGGTGAGAGACTTTATTAGTCGCTTGAAGCACTTGAATTCTCGTTGTAATCCAAATGAGCGCTTCAATAATAATCAATTGCTTGATAGATTCATTAGGGGATTACAACATGAGGATATCTACAATGGCCTAGTCATTAGAAGTATCACCACTTGGGAAGCAGTCACCACCAATGCGATCCAATTGGAGGATAATTTAATGATTCAAGGAGAAAGAGTGTCTGTTGAGCCTAAATCTATTATCTCGCAAGCATCATGACATCGTCCAATGACCCTAAATCCTATTGCTAAGGAGCCAAAGATATCTGAGATGACTTTAGTAGATCTCACCAAGGCTATTCAAAGAGAGTCTTAGAGACAATCGTGCTCCGCAAATCAATCATATGTATCCAAGAAGGGAGCAACAATGGTGCTCAGTATGCTATGACCGCATAGTACAAGTGAATGCCCTATTTTTAGAGTAAAATTAAATGGGAATTGCAATGCCTGTGGAAGGTATGGTCATCAAGCTAAGGATTTCATAGTATTTAAGCGTGCGAGGCCAATAGACCAACCTTAGCATGGACAGACACACCTCGAGTGCCTGCATTGATGCCGGCCCCACCTCTTGAACAAACAGCACAACACATGGTCCCTAGGGCCCAAAATGTTGTTCAAACAACACCCTTACCACCTCCAGTGCTAGGTCCGCAACCACCACATCCGAGAATCACTTCTGTGAATCAAGTGGGTTGTGAGTCATCTATTGCTTGTTTGGAAGGCTGTGAGGAAGATATGGACGCTACTATTGCCTATGGGATGGATGTGCTTGAAGAAAGTCCACAATACTACATGGAGGACTATTGGGGACAAGTCAAACCTGTATATCAAGTAGCTGCTCTTGCGGCAACATGCCAAAATATCAATTACACTGCTAAGCGACCACCTGTTCAATGCTATGAGTGTGGAGGTCCACATCGTGTAGCCGAGTGTCCTATTAGGCTACAAAAGAATGCCATACTGATTCAAACCAATCAAGCGAGCAGGTCTACAATGCCGATACTCATGTGTAATCAATGTGGCATAGATCATTTGATTGCCCAATGTCCAAATAATCCAAATGCACTGAAGATCACGCCATTAAACTTGATTGAGGTTACTGAAGAGCCATCACAAAGTACACCTGTGGTACCAGTAAACGTACTCACACGATCGATGCTCCAAAAACAAAATTATATTCTTGAGGAAAGAGACACGGCATCAATTGCCCAATCTCAAAAAAAGAAGAAAACACGAAGGAAGAGATCGCAAAAAGCAGCAAAATCAGACCCCAGTTCAAAGACCAACATAGGGACTGGTGACGACCCCGTATATATGAACGACGCTGAAGAGGATTCTGATTCAGGTGAAACCATGGAAACCAAAACAACCACTAAGATAGAAACCAACAAGGAAGATCTTCATGAGCCACAATGGCCAGAATCCGAGAAGAAGATAGGAACTTATCCAAACCCTACAGAGGAGATTGAGTGAGTCAAGAATTAAGGAGTTTGGTAGAAGATACCCAAAGGGATCTAGAACCAGCACCTAGGAAGATCCAGATTACAAACATCATGTTCCCTACGCAACAACAACCTCACCAAGTCCATAGACCCTTAGCCATACCTAGTGTTATCCAAGAAGAAAGTGACTTAAAGTCATGGGAAAGTGGGCGTACTCTCTTCTTGATGGAAAGGATGTTTACAGAGGGACTACCTGATCCTATCGAAGAAATGGAGATCCCATCTTTCCCACGTGAAGGGACTGAAGTCCAAAAGGTGCCGTTAAACATTGCCAAATTGATGGATTTCATGTCTTCAGAAGTTAGAACCACCATCATGTCCAAACTATATCAAGACCCTGAGCTAGTCTCAGCTCTTCGAGCCTTCCTCAATGGAGAACTAAAGTTTGGGCTACCATAAACTGCACAGATGGATGGAGCTGGGGAGATGCCAATAGAGGAGGAACACTTAGATACACAACCCAACCTAGATGAGAACCTTGTTATAGAAATACATGTTAACAAGTTGGGACAATACTTTGAGGGTGATGAATCCAATGCGACCATACCAATCACTTCTAAGGGATTAACTGTGAAGGGAATCCTTGATGGTGGCGATGGGGTTATCATTGTGACTAAAAATTGCTGGGAAACTATGGGAAGACCTCACCTTGCGACCATAACCATAGTAGTGAAGATGGTCAATGGGTCTATTGTTAAACCTATTGGGATGCTAGAAGATCTCAAGATCAAGGTTTTTGGACATAAAGTAAGAGTTACCTTCATTATTATGGATTTCTCCAAGCACACTATGGTATCTGAGATTATCTTAGGACGTCCTTTCATGAGGGAAGCAAAAATGGTGCATGACTTGTCTAAAAACCATGTCTACTTGCAGTTCCAAGATTCTGTCATTCGAGTGGATCTTGTGACTGGTCGAGCACATCCTCTAGGAAACAAGTTTATAATTGATCATAAATCTGACACCACAGTTCACTCGGCCCCATTGCAGTATTGTTACATGTGTAAAGAAAACACTGATGTTGGGGAAGATTCTCCTTATATGGATGTACTACCTGGGATGACTGAGTTGAACAGTGTGGATTGGGTCAACCTAGCAGCAACCATAGACACTTGGGGAAATAGGGGGACGACATAGATAACAACACCTGAGCGGGATGAAATGCCCGTACCCTTAAATATGCTACAAGCAATGCATATAGCTTTTGACAAGACTTACCCTAATATAACAAAGCAAACATACAAGTGGATCCCTAAAGCTTCTTTAGCGACCATAGCTAGTGCTAAAAAACAGAAGCCTTGTAAGAAACGTCCCACTCGCTCCAAGAAATGTAAGGAAACGTGGCGTTGGATTCCTAAAAAACTATTGGAAGCCCAAGGCTACTATGAAAGAAATGATCAAATCTGGGTGTCAAAACTTAGATTGTGTTCTTATCGGTCACCTGACCCATGTGCGCCCAATCCTGTAGCTTCAAAATGAATTGACAATCGTGGAAAGAAAAAAATCACTTAATGCTACACACCCGCTCTAGAGCTAGTTTCGGTACCAAAGAAAGAACGATTTGTTCCACCTAGCTCAGGAAGGGGGGAGTCTCATGAAGCTTCTAGCTCCTCATGTAATGCATCCATAGAGGTAAAAGCTTCTCCACATCCTCCACCTATAATAGTGGACCTCCATAAATCTACAAAGGAATCCACACCTCCCAGTGTTCAAGAATCACCTGATGAACCACTTCAAGTTCGATCCTGGGAGAGTACCTTCCCACCCTTGCAACTCAACGAGGCACCTAAGGTAATAGAAAACTACTGGCAAAAATCCTCACCTATTATCAACTGGAACAATTGGTTTCAAAGGGTGACGAGCACATTTCAAACGGTATGATCTACCCAAGGAAGGGGGGAGTGTTTGCTGACAATCATCATTCACTCATTCCCCTCTCAACCTTCCTCCGTTGTCAATCTCCAATTTTAGGGAATGTATATATAAAGCCTTATACTCACAAAAAACAAAAATAATAAAGAGCAAGAGCAATTAGTAAACGAGTATGCACAATAAAAGTCAAAACATTGACCCAAACCTACACATTCACATCCGGTACACTGAAACAGAAACCTATGTCATAAAACACCTTTGATCCTCATCACTCGAGTGATGGAGGGTAGGTAGGATTAGTAGATAGGAGTGTTTTTGTTTTAGAGTTTAGTGATTAGCAAAGTTCTTTCTTCCCATTGATGTGCCTCCTAGAGGTATTCTTTGTGTTTCCTAGTGTGTACAGGAACGCGTTCCTGTTGTTAGGATTTGGACCTTCATGGAACATTTCTCTCGTTCATACTTCAAATCATGTGCGACCATCAACACAAACAGGTGTTTCTTGTCCATTAGCATTGCCCCTTATCTTTTTTGCATCGATGTTTGTCTGCTTTGATTGTGATTGGTAGCATAATATTCAACACATTTGCTTAGTATCAAACATTAAATTCAATGTAATGTTTTGTCATAATCACTTGTCTAGGTTTAAAAATCAAGCAGTCCAACTAAGCTAGTTTGACCAAGTTAGGCGTTAGAGATCTTCTCTTAATACCATGGGGAATGCCTTCCTAATTATCAATGGTTACTTAGGTTCTTAATCTGATTTAGGCAGCATTGTGTGAAATGTACTAGGGCTTTCTAGTGGGCTTAGTCCCTATTGACCTTTAGCTTAAGTATTATAAAGGGAGTTTACTAGTGTGATGAGCCTGGAGAGGGTAACAGTGTTATATGACCCCCCAAAGTTACAAAATTAAAATGCTGAAAACAAACAAACAAAAAAATCAAAGTGCCACAATGTAAAATCTTAAGCTAGAAGAGAAATCTCAACTTGATTTGGTACTCCACTCACATGTATCGCCTATGGTAGTAGAGCCTTAGAGGTTCCTAGTGTGGGTGCTTTTCCTTGAAATGCAAAAAACCCAAGGCATACAAAATAAGCACACACATCATAATTGAATCACTGTGAAAAGACTTTGGGGGGTCAAAGAATAGGTAATCAGTCAGGCGATGATTTCATGAGAAATTCCTTTTATCGTAGCTTAACTACAAGGTCTTCTAAGTATAGCCTCTAGTCAGCCCTCGAACATGAAATACTTGTCTCTCGCGATTAAACAACTTAATTGACCAGAGAAAATTGAGAAGCTTACCCATGGTATTAATAGTCGATCTTTAGTGCCTTTCTACCGTTGAATTAGCGACCCCGAACTTGTTTAATCTTTTACCTTTACAACTGTTTATGCATTTGATTATATTACAATTTAATATTTATTGTTGAAAAATGGATTAAAATTTTGTTACCAATCAATTTGTCTACCTACAACTGCATATGCTTTTCAATTGATTATAAGGATACACTTACTGTGCCACTTTTGTTTGATTTTGCATTGTGACTGAAGAAAACTAAGGACATTCATCTCAAATGCTCTTCCACCTTGACAACGAGCTTCAACTCAATAGATTCCGAGGATGGAATCTACATCAGGAAGGGGGACATGTTAACCGACAAGTCAAACAGCGAGTCAACACTAGGCGAATAGGAGGCTTGGGGACAGCCCAACACCGCCTATCGCTTGGTGTTGACCTTGGTGTAACAGATGATGGAGACCCTTTCGGTGAGGTAATTACAATTCATGCAGAGGAACAATGAGTCAATACTGGGTGAATAGGAGGCTTGGGGACTACCCAATGACACCTATTGCTTGGTGTTCACCTTGGGGTTAAAGACATTACAAGAATCAGTAGAGTAAATACTAGGCGAATAAGAGGCTTGGGGAGTGCCCAATGCCACCTATCGCTTGGTGTTGACCTTGGTGATGAAGACATGACAGGCGGCAGTGAAGTCAACACTAGGAAAATATGAGGCTTGGGAACTACCCAACGCCACCTATTGCTTGGTGCTGACCTTGGCAAATAGGCGCCGGCACATCCACGGACATTACATTGTTTTGAGTCATGGGTCGGGCTTGTCGGTCCAATAGGAAAAGGGTAAGAGTGATCACCAATGAGAGGTGCACTCTAATTGGAACATTCAAGGGATTAGTTGGCTAAGCATGGGCGCCCAAGTGTGAATGGGGCAAGCTCATATAAAAGTCAACTAAACCTAAAAATTCATTTATTCTCCCATTTGTGCAATTGAAGAGTGCTCTTGCTTCATCTCCATCTTCTTCTTCTTCATCTCCTTGTGTGTGTGTGTATGCGTGAGAGAGAGAGAGAGAGAGAGAGTGTGCGATCGAGCATTGCAACGACGGCACGGCGGAGGCAAAGCGGTTGAGTGTGGCACATCGACGGCTCCTTCTTCTTCGCGGCGGCGAGGAATCCTCCACGACAGCAAGCGTAGAGCGGTGAGTGACACACCATCGCCATCTTTCAGCTTACTAGTTTAGGCTAGTTGCTTTCTTGGAGCCATTTGTGGCTCGCACACAGTGTATCAGCAAGTTCCTTGCATTGACACGTGCAACAAACGCGCACAAGTAGCTCAAAACACTCAAACTGGGGAAGATATTAAGTCGGTTATCAAAGGACGTTATCTTCCACCTACACATGAATTTCTTAAGATGAAGAATTCTTCAACTTCCATTAGTTTTATCTTAGGGTGGAAGAATAATACTCCAAATTTGTAACTCTTAGGCTCTATGCTCCACCAATGACCGCAAATCAATAGGTAGCCCGTTTTTGGCAAGGGTTAAATGCTCCCTTAAATACTCGTCTAGAAGCCATGAGGCCTGTAAATTTACAAGTTGCTCTTTTGAGAGCTAAACCCTTAGCTAAAGAGATGTCAAACTCTCAAAGGGGACAAAATGTAAATATAAGGAATGCTGCAAGGAGAGGATGACCTATGATGTGGAACCAAAGGCTAGTTCATCTAGTCCACCAAACTCATTTGATAGTTGCAGCTTCAGCAACAACTAGAGCTCAAAATGAAGATCTTAGATGCTTTGAATGCAATGAGCCAGGAAATTTCAAGAATGTATGTCCCAGGCGAGTCTCTGCATCAAATATACCTAATCGAGCCAGAGGGTGACGTCTAATAATAAATAATGGAGGAAGAAACGGAGGACGAGGTTGAGGACGGGGAATGGCTGCCAGAGTCAATGCTATCATAGGAGAGCCAACATTGGGAGAAGAACAAGAGGAAAGAGCAACTCTACATGCTGCAATCAATAACCCAAGAGCAAGACAACAATATGTTGTCATTCAAACACCTGCAAATCACCAAGGTAAAAAAAATTGAGCTTCTTATTGATTGTGGAAGTACTCATTCTTTCTTGTCACCTAATGTTTAAGGAGGTTAGGACTTAATCAACACCCTACAAGAAAGATGAGAGATGAATTAGCTAATGGAAAGGAGGTGTTATCTTTGTACACTGTGGGAAAAATAGATTTTCAAGTTGGGAGAATATTCTACTTCTGCTACTTTTCAAACCTTACCCATAGGAATCTACGACAAAATTCTTGGAATGGATTGGTTAACCAGTCACAATGCCAATATCCATTGTGCCCAAGGAAGTGTTTCTTATGTGGACAACCAAGGTCCACGGAAGTCACTATTCAAGGCCATAATGGACGACCAAAGGCTTACTTGGTTACGGTTACTCGTCTTTTGAAAGGGTTACGCAAGGGACAACAAATTTTTGTAATCAAACTAAATAAAGTAGAAAAATCTTCTTTCAACCCTGAACCAATGTGGCTAGAAGAATTTTTGGATGTTTTTTCCCTCAGAACTTTCTGAACTACCACCACCTAGGGAGGTAGACCATGAAATCAAAATTGTTCCAGGTAGTGAACCGTCTCAAGGGTGTCTTAAAAGATGTCACTTACAGAGGCTATAGAGCTCAAGGAGCAGCTAATTGAACAAGGGTTTATCTGACCTAGTACGTCTCCATGGGGTGCACCTGTTGTTTTTCAAAAGAAAAAGGATGGATCTCTTTGACTTTGCATAGATTATAGGGGCTTAATCAGGTTACCATCAAGAATGAATATCCAATTCCTCGTATTGATGAGATGTTGGTGGACAGACTACATGGAGTCAAAATGTTCACAAAGATCAATCTTTGATCTCGCTATCATCAAATCCGAATCTAGGAGGCTGATATCTCCAAAACAGTTTTCAACACTTGCTATGGTCATTATAAATTTACAGAGATGGCTTTTCGACTTACAAATGCTCATGCAACTTTCAATCGTCTGATGCACAGTATCTTTAGAGAATTCTTGGATGATTTTGTCCTAGTATTCTTTGACGATATCTTAATTTATTCCAAATTAGAGGAAGCGCATGAAGGACATGTTCAAAAAGTGTTATAACTTTTACGCCAAAATAAGCTGTATGCAAGAAAAGCAAATGCACCTTCTTCACTTGTAAGGTCTGTTACTTAGGGTTTATCCTTTCACCTAAAGGAGTCTCTGTTGACCCCGACAAACTCAAGGATATTGTGGAATGGCCTAAACCCACTTCACAAATCGAAGTCAGAGGGTTCTTAGGTATCACAGGGTGGTACAGGATCTTTGTAAAGGACTATGCCCTTAAAGCTGCACTGCTAACTGACTTGCTAAAGAAAGGAGCTACGATACTTTGGCAAGAACAACATGAAACTTGCTTCCAACTTAAGGAGTATCTTGCTTTAGAACGTCTTCTAAAACTTCCAAATTTCACCCAAGAATTTGAAGTGGTCACAGATGCCATTAACCTTGCATTAGAAGGAGTCCTTACTCAAGAAGGAAGGCATGTATCCTACACTTCTCAAAAGCTTAGTATTCATGAAGTAAATTATGCTACACATGATTTAGAATTGCTAGCAGTTATTCACGCTCCCAATCTATGGAGACATTGCCTATTGGGACGCAAGTTCCAATTGGTAACCGATCATAAGAGCCTTAAATGGATTTTTACCTAGCCTAACCTTAACTTGAGACGGAGGAGATGAATAGAGCTCATGCACGAATGTGATTTTGATATTAAATTTAGATGAAGTAAAGATAATGTTGTGGAAAATGCCCTAAGCCATAAAGATTTTCTGGGGGCAATTTTTGTGGCTAACAAGCCTATTTTAGACAAGGTCTCAAATGCTGTTTTCAGAGATGCAGTCTACTAGATGCTTTCTAATATCCTACGTGAAGAGTGTGTATCGTCAAATCAGCCTAAACCTCTACATTATTCCTTGGAAGATGGGCAACTTTACTATAGAAAACGACTATGCATACCTAAGGATTCTACCCTAAGGAATGTTATCCTATATGAATCACACGATGGCCCAACTTCAAGACATCTAGGTTATGCCAAAACCCTCAATGCAGTTTGCAAAAGTTACTATTGGCAAGGTATGAAGGGCGATGTCCTTCGCTATGCCAAGAAGTGTTTGTCTTGTCAAAGAATTAAGGCGAAGAGACTAAAGATGCTAGGTAAACTACATCCTTTAGATATTCACCAAATGAAATGGGAATGTATTAGCATGGACTTTGTCACCGGGTTTCCTTCTATTCAAGCTGGCTATGATTCAATCATGGTCATGGTCGACTTGCTTACTAAGGTGGCTCACTTAATCCTAGTCAAGACAACCTTTACAGTTTCAGATATTGCTTGTCTCTTTGTGAAGGAGATTTTAAGAATCCATGGTCTACCCAAGAGGATTGTCGCAATTGTTATTCCAAGTTTACTTCAAATTTTTGGGTATCATTGTTTCAAGCTATTGGAACTCAGTTATGTTTTAGTACTACTTATCATCCTCAAATTGATGGTCAAATTGAAAGAGTTAATCAAGTATTTGAAGACATTCTTAGAGCCTACTGCAATAGAGAACCTCGCAAGTGGATTCAATACTTACCCTCAGTAGAGTATTCATACAATTCCTCTACTCATAGAACTATTGGAATGACACCTTTTAATGCTCTTGCGGTCAAGAACGTGTATCGCCTCTTAATTTTTTTGACCCCACTATAAGGGTAGAAGCCTCAAAGCAAATGCTTGAAGAAATGGAAGCTCAAACCAAAGCTATTCGAAGGGATATTCAAGAGGCTCAAGATCGACAAAAAAATTATATAGAATGTAAGAGATCTAACCGGATTTTCAAGAAAGGTGACAAAGTTTTCTTACGGCGGGTAAAGCCCAAAAAGAGCAATCTATCCCTTGGAAAGTATAAGAAGCTTAGCTATCAATATTGTGGACCTTACGAAATAATCAAGATTGTAAGTGAGCAAGCTTATAAACTAAAACTTTCTTCCCATCTCAAAGTGCATGATGTACTTCATGTAAGTCTATTAAAAACCTTATGTACATAACCTTGAATATGTCCTTGATGATGAGTAAATCATTTTACCTCCTCAAGATGTTATGCAGCTTCAACCTAATACTATCCTAGAAACTCGAAAAATAAAGCTTAGGAATAGATTTATCAGAGAACGTATTATCTTATGGAAGGATTTTCCTATAGAAGATGCTACTTGGGAAAATGAGACAACCCTTCTCAAGGATTACCCTTCACTATTCTTGAGATGAGGGCATCAATATTCTAACTTGAGGAGATTGTAATACACATTTAAATTTTTCAACCATCGCTCATTATTTAGGATATTCGAGTTCAAATTATGAACCATAGGCTGAGAAAACCTAGAATTTAAAATTTACGGTACAGAATTCTGACATGTTTAGCTATATGAAACACTAACTCACGTGTGCAAGATCTATATAACGATTGTAGAAAAAAAATACTATTATAAAGCTATTTAAAGACTTTAAAGTTCATTCTAAGACTATAAAGTTTAATTTAAGAATGTAAAGTAATTTATCATTGAATAAAATAAATAAAATAATTAGAAAGTCAAAAGGTAAACATGGGCGGCCCATGGAGGCACATGGAATCACTTGGAGTCACATAGAAGAGTATAAAGTGAGACATAGAGTCACATGGAAAGGAGAGCTTAGTTTTGACTAATCTTAATGAGGGGGGATGTGTGGCCTTATCTATTTATGATGAGGATAAATTGGTCAAGCTGATGGGTACCAAAAGGAGACCAAATACGCGGTTATGAATTTTAGAGGCAGAAAATTACTAATAATAATTAAAAATTAAAAAAAAAATAAAAACATGTTGGACATTATTTTTTGATATAAATAGAGCAGCCATACTCACACTTTGGGGTATAGAGATTACCTTTATAACGCTCACGAAGTGCTACCACTTATCTTAGAGAGAAGGCTTTCACAAACCACTAAGAGACCAAAAACTCTGGTGGATTAGTAAGATAAGTCTTAATTAAATATTTAATTAATATTCAAAGGATATGTGTGTGTTCTCTCTTACTCTAATCTCTCTAATTATACCTACTCTTTCTAACTATTTTCCAATTATCAAAATTATTAGAATAGCCTAACTATCAACTTATGCATAGTTAATTGGAATTTAATGCATAGGAGTACTCATCACACTCTTATTAAGCATAAAGGATTTTTATTGATTAATTTTATTATTAATTAGATTAATTAATATTTTGAATAATATTAAGAAATTGATTTAATTAAAGTATAAAAAAATAAAAATTAAGATTAGAAATAAGAAATATATAATAAAAAGATAAAAGTAACATTGCATATGAGAATACAAATAATATAAAAATGATCTTACTTCTCAAGGAAATGATTATGAAAATTGATCAATTTAAAGTTTTAAGTGTATAACCTAAGTGTAGTACAAAAAAATGACTCCAAAGCGTGTTCGAACCCAAGGCACCACAATGATCATGAAACTGGTACAAGTAACGTGGGGACTCCTGCGGAACATGCTATGTCTCAACCAATCAAGCTAATCAAAACTATGGTACAGTTTAGTACTGTAATTTCAAGTTATGCATTCATTGCATATGGGAGACCTTAGAGATATATTAATTACCTTAAAAAAAGAAAACATGGACCGAAACCAAGGGGCTTAACCCCAAGAAACTTGGCATATGTATGACAAGTAGGAAAAAATGTCTGGTTAAACTGTTTGCCATAGGAAAGAATGTATGTCCAATACCTTTAGGTATGGTTTTCATCAAGACTATCTACTTATTAGCGATGACATTAGGTAATAGTTGTCGAGACGTAATATGGCGCCCAGGATGGCAAGTTGATACTGAAGTGAAAGTACACCCAGGATGGCCTAGCTGGATACTGCAGTTATGTTTTGCCATGGCATGAGATGATGCCTGGGTTGGCACCGTTGTTGTTGTGGAAGTATTCTCAGGTTGGCACAACGAGTACTTGTCGAGCGGTATGGGACGCTCAAGATGGCAAGGGTTTTTATGAATAATGTATATGTAGATTGGACCTAATGGCGCAAGTGGAGACTCTAATCCAAAAGTTGTTAGTTTAAAATGGACTACTTTTTGTTTAGTTACTATTTGTAATATTGTTTGAAGGGTTGTTTTCATGAACGAGTACCATAAAAAGATAAAGGAACATGTATGTTTAAACAGTGTGGTAGTGATTAGGTAACAAAAGATGGGTAAGTGCGGTATTGAAAGTGGGAGAATGATACCCTGACGGTATCATTTTATGGACGGGTGGACCCGATGAGTCGGGTAACTTTCCAACACTATGAGTTTTTATAGTTAATCGTAAACCTTAACAGAGACTGTGCTTCTTAAATATGGAAAAAAAAAAAGCAAAGGTTGGTCACTCTAAGGTTTATACTCTTAGGTAGAATGGATAATAGATAGGGTTATGGTGGTCACGCTCCGCCTTAGTGAGATAGGACCAATCCTTCACTATCGGTTCATGCCCATGGCTACGTAGTAGCTAAGGCAATGTTCGTTGGTTTTTTTTCTTTTCAAGATTGGAGACCTATCAAAGGTACTCCGCTACTCAAAAGGGGCAGGGACCTCACAATACAACTATCAAAAGAGCACACACGTCACTAGTAAGTAATTGCTACGCATGTACCATGCATACTCCCATTGAAATCCCTAAATTGCATCAAATCTACCTAATGTCTGTGTGACATGTATTCAGCTATACATGTCCCAAGATCTACCACTCTAAGCCAGCACGGCTATGTATATGCATAAATTAGAGATAGAACATCAAAATGAAACCCACACATGTCATACATAGCCATAATGCATCAAGCTATTTCGAGAACACAAAGAAACACTTGCAAAACATCTATGCACTGGAAGATCACTTGTATGGAGTAAATCAATGCTCCCCTTGATCACCTATGTCCCAAAAGCTAAATGTTGGTGTAGATGCCTCGCCGATGTTGAAGTGTGTGTCCGAAGAGATCTATGAAATCTCTCTCCCTCTCTCTTGTAGCTATGGAGCCAAATCCAAAACGATGTGTGCATATGCGAGTACACTAAAAAAGACAAAAGCAAATATATTAAAGCCAAAGATGTGTGTGTGTGTGTGTGTGTGTGTGTGTGTGTGTGTGTGTGTGTGTGTGTGTGTGAGAGAGAGAGAGAGAGAGAGAGAGAGAGAGAGAGATAGAGAGTATAAAAATATAACCCGAAGTGCCAACCAATTGGAAAGAAGCTCAAAGCCATTGCAAATGGGGCCAAAGATGTTGATGTTAATGTCAAAGCCGTGTGTGTCAAGGATATGAAGGAATGTGAGGGTATGTCAAGGATGCAAGGAAATCACCGATGTAGATGGAGAGTCGAACGTTTTATCTCTCCATCCTGAAAGCTCTAAAGTGGCTTTGAGAGGCTATGATGGCCTCTCTCTCTCTCTACCTACATGCCCAAAAATTGCCAACATTGGCCCTTTGTAGAGTTCACGCTTTCCCCGTGTTGTTCTATGTGTCTCCATGAAGGTCTCTTGTTGCACTATTCATGAAGGTGTGTGTGTGTGTGTGTGTGTGTGTGTGTGTGTGTGTGTGTGTGTGTGTGTGTGTGTGAGAGAGAGAGAGAGAGAGAGAGTACAAAAATAATGAAGCCCCAACCAATTGTGAAGCCATTGCAAATGGGACTAAAGATGTTGATGCCAATGTCAAAACCGTGTGTGTCAAGGATACCAAGGAATGTGAGGGTATGTGAAGGATGTCGAGAAATCGCCAATGTAGATGGAGAGTCAAACATTCTACCTCTCCATCCTCAAAGCTCTAGAGTGGCTTCAAGAGGCTATGATGGCCTCTCTCTCTCTCTCTCTCTCTCTCTCTCTCTCTCTCTCTCTCTACATGCCCAAAAAGTGCCAATGTTGGCCCTTTGTAGAGTTCTTGCTTTCCCTATGTTGTTCTGCGTGTTTCCATGAAGGTCTCTTGGTGCATTGTTCTCTCCCACATTGCACCACTACAATAAGTTTTCACTGTAGTGCTTCTTGCAAGGGTCTTCTAGTGCTACTACGTCATTCCCTTGCACTTTTTTAGCAATTTTTTGAAAAAATTGATGAGCTACTATAATCAAGGCATGCTTTGATTTGTGCTTTGATTCTATGAGCTTTTAGTGGTGCCACATGTTTGCCTTTGCTTGCATTACCTTTAAAATATAGTGCTAGTATGTGGATTCCCTTGCTTTTCCAAGCTTCAAAACTTCATCTTTTGCAAATCGGCCAGTCTACTTCTCTGCTTGATACTTGCTAAGACTCACTCACTTTGTAGCCGTGTCATGCATGAGGAGGGAGCTTGGAATGAAACCTTGCTTTGACACTAGTTGAAGGTGCACGGCATGCAAGAGGGTGTTGTGCGATGCAGAGAAGAGGAGAGATGGCTGGAACCACACTACAATCAAATGTGTATTTAGGGTTCTTTTATCATATATAAGAAGGAGGTGATTAGTGAGTTGGCTAGTGTAAGTTTAGTCGTCAAAGTGGATGACCACTAGCTCTTTATCCCAACACCACCAGGAAACACTTGACATATGTACATCCTTGAACCAAATTAGGCATGTTTTAAAGTTTGAAACACACAATAGTGCCGCATCAAGGGCCACAACTCCCTAGATAAATATGTACATAACAGTAATTGTAGTAGTCACTTTTGCATATATCACAATATGCACATTGTTTTCTTTGTCCACATGCATCAAGAAATATGAAAAGTGAGGTAAATAATTTTATTCCCTTGTGTGTACATGCCATAGCACAACAACTTATGCTTAAAAACTTTTAAATTGGTGATTTGAGATGACGTTCACCCGTTGGTCAAAAACTTTTTATGCATATAAATCTCGTCTTAAGAATCGTATAGATATGCGAGTCTATCAATAGTGGATGCAGTTAAACTCCAAGTGTGGGAGTTGCTCTAAAGATGGTTGTGGTAGCTGATGTGGATCTTGGATTGTTTTTTAGGATATGATTATACTGTTGAAGTTTTTGTAGCCAAGTGATGAACTAAAGTGGTTTTGCAAGATGGTTGTGCATCACCCAAAGTGGGCTAGAGTACTCACCCATGACGGATTATGGTTTAACACTAACAGGAACCTACATCAAGGACTTATTGTACGGGCAAAGTGCCAATGCTAAGTCGTCCTAAAGTCACGACCCCATACATGGTAGGTGGGGCAAGCTGTGGCTTGTTTTTTCTCTTTCCTCTCTCAATGACAACATTATACAGGCAGACTGTTGCATGCTTATAGGATAAGCTGCTAGTAAAGCATAAGATGTCTAAGACCACACATTCTGGACACACACACACTAGAAATTTAAGGAAAGTTCCTTAGTCCAACATGCTCTTCTTTTCGTTCTCTATCTCTCTCTCTAAGAAAAAAAATGAAACTCTTCTAAGAAGCTTTTGATACATGTTTTGCTCGTGAGTCAGCTTGAGCCAAGGTGCTCTAACTCACATGTAGCATGTGGCTAAGATGCTACTCAAATTAGTCTTCATCAGTTCGTTGATTGAACACTATTTTGCATAAGGGCTTTGTGCCAAACAGGCTAAGAGCCGTTGTCAGGCCAAGGGTAAGACCCAACTATTGGCATTCTTTGGGTGATTGTTTTCAAGATCTACCCAAGGAAGTACACATCGACGTTAATGGACAAGCAAGAGTCTTGTCATTACGGATGTTTAGTGTGTCATTTTGCACTACATGTTTTCAGTGCGACGCTCGAGTTGAGTTTTTGATAACCTTAAACTCCCATAGCTGATCTCTACCACGGAGTATAGATGCAGCAATAGGTTGAGACAACATGGCTCTCCATAAGAGCTAGGCATTTCACTTGTGTGGATCTCCGGCTCCCTCTATAGCACTACGGATTGTCTATGGACATACTGTTTTGGGGTAAGACCCGACGGGTGATTGCTACATCACCCCATAGGCATTAAGGATCACAGTTTGATCTGCATTGAGGATCACAGTTGATCTCTCCTAGTTATACTTTCAAGGAAAGAATTTTGCAATCTACCACGTGATAGAGGATGAACACATTTTTCATGTTGATTCCAATCATTCTGTACACGGTTGACTATGTTGGTTATCGTTATCTACTAGTTGAGCAGTTTCTACAAAGAGTCTTACCAAAGGGTTTCACTACGTAGATTCTAATCCAAGGGCTTGGATTGTAAAGGCAACACCCAGGGTTCCCAGTGCAATGCTGTTTGTTTTTTCAGGTAGGGGACGTACTCCTCTCCATTTGCATACGAGTAAGTGAACATTACGTTCAAATCTCCAGGTACGCATCTATTGATTTGGTGTTATTCCATTTTTAGTATGCTTTGCTTGGTTTTTCAAGACATATAAGTACGCTTAAATGGTATAGATCCATGCCAAGGGCATGTCGGCACAAATTATTTTGGGCCAAGTGTCCAATCTATCTTTCTACCTTATGTTGTTACGAACCTACTTGTAGGGTTCATTTTGGCACATGTTGTCACATGGGATACAACATGGTCTAGGAACTCAAGGAGTTCGGTTTAGCCAGTGTGGAGCAATGAATGAGGGTCCCTCTCACTCTTGTCGTAGAGTATTTACAGTTACCTCCACACACAAGTACATCTTGTACTTGAAGGATGTTCTTTTTTATACATCCTGTTGGGGTATAGGCGTCTGTGCCTTGCCTGGCCGCCCAGAGTCTGGGCGTCCACTGACTTGTATACCTTATACATAGCATAAGTGTATAGGGGGCTGCTCACTCTTTGAGTCTCCCCACCCATATCTATGTGTCGTGTGTCTCCTTCTCTCTCTCACTCTCCGTCTGTGGTGCTCCCCGATCCCCTTCAATTGGTATCAGAGCTTTGGCTTCGCGACAGATGGAGTGCTACAGAGAAGTGAGCTTTCAGCTATGGTGAGCTCGCTTTCGGTGGAAGCTTGAGATCGGTGAGCAAACACCAGATCTGTGCTCATGGAAGCTTGAGGGGAATTCCCAAGCTTGAGGGAAGAGTGTATTGCAAGTGTGTATGGTTATTTGCAGCCATACTTGCAGGAAGAATGCAGATTTTCATTTCGGCAGGTCGTTTTTCGGGCCCCAAAAACAGTGTTTTTTGCATAACTTTTGCATACGGAATGCGATTTATGCAAGGTTAAGGTGTAACCTGGGGTTTTGGCACGCTCCGGACGCAATGGTGATGTCCATTTGAGCTGATTTTGACCTCTGAAATTTCTGCTGCAGCAGCAAGTTTTTGCTGTGTTTTTGGGCCGAAAACAGTGTTTTTGGCATATTTTGCACACTCGGACTCGGATACATGTGATCTAGGAGTCTACCTTGGGGTTTTGGCATGCTCCGGACGCGCTCGTTATATCAAAATTTTAAAATTCTGAATGCTGAATTTTCTGCAGCAGCAGTTGTTTATTGTGTGTCGAGGATTTCACACATGGCTTGCTCTCAGATGTGAGAGTGATATTTGCTGCAAGTTTCCTCACAGGTGGGAGGATACGATGTATGCCTTATGTGGTTTGATGCTCAGGAAGACTAATGTGATTGCATTTTGAGCTCAGCAATGTATGCCTCGAGCATGTTTTTCGGCAGTCATCACAGGTAGAGCAGATATTTGTGTACTAGATTTGCAGGAGTTTGCAATGATGTATGCAAAGTGTGGAGATTGGTGCATGCATTTGGAGTGCGGTTTGATGCGCTTTGGTTGCTCATGGTTTTGAGCGTGCAGTCAGTTTGGTTACTGGTTTTGTGGCCGTTTTACTGACGAAACTCTGGCGAAATTTTCCCAGGAGTTTTATGCGTATCATTTATGCGATCTAGGTAGAGATTGCGGGTTGCACTCAGCATTTGCGTGCGGTGTTCTCTGCAGGTGGGAGATTTGTGTGTGTGTATGCATCGATACCGCATAGTGTGGGCTTGGTGATTACCGTATAGTGTGGGCTTGGTGATTAGCTCACGGTTTGACAAGCGTACAGTTTTCTTGGCACACTCACAGGAGTGAGTATTGTGATGTATGCTTGTTTGGCTACGAGCTAGGTAGCCGGATTCGAGCACTAATGGCTTGAGGTTTTCCAGCAGGTTTCAGCTACAGGTTTACAAGTTTATAGGCAGGTTTGAGGGCTTATTTGGGCGCTGAATTTTCAGCCATTGTTTCCTCTTTGCAGGTGTCCATGTATGGCTCAGTTTGTAGGCTGATATGGGACACGTTTGTGACTTGTTTATGCAGCTGTTTAAGAGCTGAATTTTGGGGCTGTTTTGGGGCTGATTTGCAGCCATATTTGCAGACTTTTGTTGATGCGATTCGAGCCAGTTTAGGGCTGATTTGGTTGACATTTGCTACTCATTGTTGGTTGCTCTTTTGCGAGCATTATGGCTGATTTTTCATTTGACTTCCAGCGTTATGGTCTGACACAGTTTGATGGTACAGATTTTGTTGCTTAGAAGGAACATATGCTTGTTGCATTGACAGATTTGGGGCAGGATAAACCCTTGCGTGGTTTATCGGCGAAGCCCAAGTCTATGAGTGATGATGATTGGCAGGATCTTGATGAGTTAGCAATGTCTACGATTCGTTTGCATCTGGTTGAGTCTGTTGACTGGCAGGTCTCCAGGGAGACTACAACTCATGCTTTATGGCAGAGTTTACATGCTATGTACGCGACATCCATGTCTACAGGGGATTCTAGTCCCACTTCTATGTCCATGGGAGAGATTGGTCCCACACGCAAGTCTCGACGGCATAGAGACTTGACATGTTGGCATTGTGGACATAGAGGGCACATTAGGCGTCGATGTTTCAGGCGTTTGAGACAATGGAGGCGACAGATGCGTGATGCAGATTTGGGCATGACAGATGCTAGTGAGATCAATACGGTGGTTACTGAGTATGCTTGTGACGGCGATGTCACATTTACATCTAGCTTGTCTTCAGACGAGCTAATGTCTACGGATTGCATATCGGATTGCACATTGTCTTCATATTGGTTACTAGATTCAGATGCTACTTTCCATGTCACGTCACATAGTGAGTGGTTTAGCACGTTTTCTAGTGGGAGACTTGGTTGTGTGCACATGGCTGATGGTGTTGTGTATGACATTGAGGGTGCAGGAGACGTATATTTGTCCTTGTCCAGTGGTATGAGATTTACCCTGCGTCATGTGCGTTATGTGCCAGATCTGAGACGGGATTTGATCTCAGTCAGACAGTTACGGGATAGTGGATGTTAGATTTCGCTACGAGAGCGAGATTTTGTGATGCATTTGGGTTCGCTAGTGATTGCGAGAGGTGCCAGAAGTGGTACAGGTTACCCATTGCATGTGGATCACGCGAGAGACGGTGTTGTCTCTGTGATCATGCAGCCATGTAGACAGCGAGAGAGCAGGCGAGTCTCTTTTGCTTGTGGGTTGCAGGATGCTTTGCATGGAGTGCAGAGTAGTGAGCTCGTTGTGCACACAGTTGGGGCACGACTTGAGCAGTCACACAGAGAGGTGACAGAGTCAGACATGCATGCTTTGCTAGTGACTGAGCAAAGCAGAGAGTCAGTTGTGCGAGATACTTCTATGCAGGATAGACAGGTAGAGCGGTCTTGCTCTAGTGAGTCACGACAGGAGGACGTTGTGCAAGAGTCTATGCATACGGAGTTAGAGCATGAGAGCTCTAGTGAGTCACAGCAGATGGAGTGGTCATGTTTGCAGTGGATGATTGCAGAGGAGGCTGAGACGTCAGCGATTATGCAATCATTCCTTTCTATGCTCGACAGTGAGCATGGGGATATAGTTGTGCAGGATATGTCTTCCAACAGACACCTAGAGCAGCTAGTTTGCTCTGAGGTTGCACGACAGGTTGATGCGTCTTTTGCGGACAGTCAGGAGATGCATGTGGCTGACACGCCTTGTCAGTCAGAGATGCCTATTTCCAGGGATATATATGTTGATGCATGCTCCGTAGAGCTAGCAGGGCCCGCTAGCATTGCATCGGCATTCGGTGGTCTCATGTATGAGATGCTGATCTTGAGACCGGATATCGCAGCTGTAGTGGGAGCATTTGCAGTTGGGGTTGTCAGTCATTTGTTGACTGATGATGGCATAGTGCACGAGGGATATGCAGGTATTGCGTACATACTTGCAGTACGTGTGCGGTACGTCTGGTGGTGTATGGACTTACACGGGAGCAGGACAGCCGGATGCACACGATCACAGCCAGCCAGTGGGCATCGGTTGAGAGCGGTTTTCTCTCACCTTTTGTAGTCTTTAGACTAGGTTCCCTTGCTTAAAGGCACAGTCTCCTTTAAGTAGGAGGTTGTTGGGGTAAAGGCGTCTGTGCCTTGCCCGGCCGCCCAAAGTCTGGGCGTCCACTGACTTGTATACCTTATACATAGCATAAGTGTATAGGGGGCTGCTCACTCTTTGAGTCTCCCCACCCATATCTGTGTGTCGTGTGTCTCCTTCTCTCTCTCACTCTCCGTCTGTGGTGCTCCCCAATCCCCTTCACATCCTTACATGAGACATATTCCACATGTGGAGAATATGAGTCTCTGGACTGACATTGGCACCATTATTTCAATTATGTGTCACGACAAAGTCCAACTAGGTGCTGGTCAAATCTGTTTTCTAGACCATTTTCAGCACGACGTATCAGGAGCACTTTCGTGTCCATAAATTGTCGGATACTTAGAATGACTTGTCCAGGTACAAGTACTGCTAAACAACATTACAGATGGTTGTTTATACATATAGCAAGGCTCTAAATTGTTAATGAAAAAGTTTCATTGTTTGTACCTAGAAGTAATAAATGTTTCACCTTCTATTATGGTTCAAACGTTTCAACAAAGCTTGCAAAAGATTGCAACTGCAAGTATTTAGTTTCTTTTCAAAAAAAATTACATTCCTTTAAATGTGTGATAGGCGCATCACATTTGCCATACATATTGGCAAGAGTTACCACGGATATGCAAGTTCGGATCTGTTTTTTGCTAAATGCATGCACTCTAGGTGTTATGGGCCCTAGTGTTTAGCAAAGGCTGATTGGGAACAGCATGCATATTCCTTCAGTTGTTGTTTATGAAGCATTCTACACTCTATGTGCAGTATCTCTAGGAGATTATTTTTGGGTCTACTAATCACCAATAGAGGTCATGGCTCGGTTTGAGTGTTTGTAGATTTCTCAAGTTAACCATGATGGTTATTCCGAACATTGTTGATTCCTCAACAATGTCACATGATATGGTGATTCCCAATTACAAGTCATTTGGAACGACTGTCTGTAAACCGTGAGGGAACACACCTCAGTACTGTCAGTTATCCAAGGGGATAGGCAGATTACAAAGTGTGAGGGAACACACCTCAGTATTGTCAGTTATCCAAGGGGATAGGTAGATTACAAAGTGCGATGGAAAACAAGTCAAGGACTTAAACTTGGCTGATGAGTATGTTCGCAAGTTACTTTCATGGAAAGTGAAAAGAGGTACGCATTAGCCTACATCTTTGTGTGACAACTCGTTTTGAATACTCATGTGTGTTCTAAATGGATTCTACACACAATGATCGGATAGGAATCGGTAACACAAGCTGGTTACTAATGGACAACAATGTTGTTGACCAAGATGTTACTCTTGGTTTCATTGAACCACCTGCGGAACCGTATTCCGGTCAACCCAACAGCTTGATCCATGAAGGATGCCACTTGAGAAAACATTAGTGTTCTTAAGAATAAGTCTCCCACTTTTGTTTTCAAGGACGAAAACTCTTCTTAAGGGGGGAGTAATGTCAGGACACCGGCAAGGCCGGACTAGACAAGGGCAGGGTCGGGCTAGGTGGTGTGGAACGGGGAGTCCACAACTAGGGCAAAGGGCCAGGGGATTGCCTATTAAAAGGGTGGTTGGGTGGTGGACTCGGATACCCTAGTTTCCCTTGTCTTACACAAACCCTATAGAGGAAATCAAACGATTCAAGCAATTAATGAGTTTGGTGGAAGAGACCCAAAAGGATCTAGAGCTAGCACCTAGGCAGACCCAAATTAGTGACACAATGTCCCCTACGTAAATCGACCTCACAAAGACCATAGACCACTAGCCATACCTAGTGTCATCCAAGAAGAAAGTGACTTTAAGTCATGGGAAAGTGTGCGTACTCCCTTCTTGTTGGAGAGAATGTTTACAGAGGGATTACCCGACCCTATCGAAAAAATGGAGATCCCACCTTCACCATGTCAAGGGACTGAAGCCCAAAAAGTGTTGTTAAATATTGCCAAATTGATGGATTTCATGGCTTCAGAAGTTAGAACCACCATCATGTCTAAACTATTTGGAGATCCTGAGCTATTCTTAGCTCTTCGAGCTTTCCTCAATGGAGAACTAAAAGTCGGGGCTACCACAATTTGCAAAGATGGATGGAGCTAGGAAGGTGCCAATAGAGGAGGAACACTTAGATCCACAACTGAACCTAGATGAGAACTCTGTTGTTGAAATACCTGTTAACAAGTTGGGACAATACTTTGAAGGCAATGAATCCAATGCGACCATACAATCACTACCAAGGGATTAACTATGAAGGGAATCCTTGATGGTGCCATTGGGGTTAGCATTGTAACTAAGAATTTCTAGGAATCTATGGGAAGACCTCACCTTGGGACTACAAACATAGTGGTGTAGATGGCCAAGGGGAAATATTGTTAAGCCTATTGAGATGCTAGAAGATCTCAAGATCAAGGTCTTTGGACACAAAATAAGGCATACATTCATTGTTATGGATTTTTCCAAGCACACTATGTCGTTTGAGATGATCTTAGGACGTCCTTTCATGAGGGAAGAAAAATGGTGCATGATTGGTCTAAAAACCATGTCTACTTGCAGTTCCAAGACTCTTTCATTTGAGTTGATCTTGTAACTGGTCGAGCACATCCTCTAGGAAACATATTTATAATTGATCATAGATCTGACACCAGAATTCACTCAGCCCCATTGCAGTATTGTTACACGTGTAAAAAGGACACTGATGTTGGGGAAGATTCCCCTTATATGGATGTTCTACTTGGGATGAATGAGTCTAACAACGTGGATTGGGTCCACCTAGCAGCAACCATAAACACTTGGGGAAATAGGGGGACAACCTGGGTAACACCTGAGGGGGATGAAATGTCACAACTTGTACCTTCAAATATAATAGGATCAATGCATATAGCTTCTGATGACCTACCAGATGAAGGCTTGACTAACATTGGAACTAGTAGCATCTCAAAAGACTATAGCCCACACGATTTGGAGTCAAAATCATCAATTGAAACTGACTTTGAAAACGAATAATCTGAGTTAAATCTTGGTGCAAATGTGGGGACAAACCATTCACGGCCCAGTGGTACCCCAGATGACAATCTATCCGAGAGAGGAAAAGGCACGAGTAGCGATTCATCTAGTGACTCTTCACTGGAGAAGGTCGTAATTAAAAATTAGATGAGAGGAGTTGAAGGAACTGTGCAGGAGAGAAGAGGAAGGAGAAGAGGAAGGAGAAGAGCACACGACACACAGATATGGGTGGGGAGACTCAATCAGTGAGTAGCCCCCTATACACTTATGCTATGTATAAGGTATACAAGTAAGTGGGCGCCCAGACTCTGGGCGGCCAGGCAAGGCACAGGCGCCTATATCCCAACAACCTCCCACTTAAAGGCGAATGTGCCTTTAAGCAAGGGAGCCTAGTCTAAAGAATACAAAAGGCGAGAGAAAATCGCTCTCAACCGATGCCCACTGGCTGGCTGTGATCGTGTGCATCCGGCTGTCCTGCTCCCGTGTAAGTCCATACACCACTAGACATACCACACACGTACTGCAAGTATGTATGCCATACCTGCATATCTCCCTCGTGCACTATGCCATCATCAGTCAACAAACGACTGACAAACCCAACTGCAAATGCTCCCACTATAGCTGCGATATCCGATCTCAAGATCAGCATCTCATACATGAGACCACAGAATGCCGATGCAATGCTAGTGGGCCCTGCTAGCTCTACGGAGCATGCATCAACATATATATCCCTGGCAATAGGAATCTCTTGCATGGACAATCTCTGTCAGCCACATTCATCTCCTAACTGTCCAAAAAAGACGTATCAACCTATCGTGCAACCTCAGAGCAAACTAGCTGCTCTAGGTGTCTGTTGGAAGACATATCCTGCACAACTATATCCCCATGCTCATTGTCAAGCATAGAAAGGAATGATTGCATAATCGCTGACGTCTCAGCCTCCTCTACAATCATCTACTGCAAACATGACCACTCAATCTACTGTGACTCACTAGAGCTCTCATGCTCTAACTCCTTATGCATAGACTCTTGCACAAATTCCTCCTGTCGTGACTCACTAGAGCAAGACCGCTCTACCTGTCTATCCTGCATAGAAGTATCTCGCACAACTGACTCTCTGCTTTGCTCAGTCACTAGCAAAGCATGCATGTCTGACTCTGTCACCTCTCTGTGTGACTGCTCAAGTCGTGCCCCAACTGTGTGCACAACGAGCTCACCACTCTGCACTCCATGCAAAGCACCCTGCAACCCATGAGCAAAAGATATTTTCCGGGTCTCTCGCTCTCTGCATGGCTGTAACAAGATTGAGATTCGACCATCTCGCACCAATACTACGTGCAATGGGTACCATGTGCCAACTCTAGCACCTCTCGCAATCACTAGCGAACCCAAATGCAATGCAAAAGATCGCTCAAGCAACGATACCCGACATCCACTATCCTTGAGCTGACCAACGAAGATCAAACTCGTCGTCAAATCTGACACATGAAGCACATCTCTGAGCACGTACGATGGACCGCTCCGTAATGACAGTCTCACATCTCGTGAACTAGCAATCTCATGCAGTGACCCATCTGCCAATCGCACACTACCATGCACTCTGCTAGAACAGCTACTGAACCAGTCACAATATGGAGTGACATGAAAAGTAGCGTCCCTGTCTAGCACCCACTACAAAAGAAGTGCACTATCCTCAGACGTCAAAAATTAGGAGTAATACAGGAAGCAAATGTGACCTCACTGTCACTAGGGTACTCAGACACTGTATCTGATCCTGCGCTACTGTCAAATCAACGGAGCCTATAGCATCTACAGCATCCTTGAGACTAGCCTGTCTCCTGCGCTGTCTCATACGACGAAAGCATCGCCGTCTAATGTGCCCTGTGTGACCACAATGCCAACATCTCAAGTGTCGACACGAACGAGAACGCCGTCTCTCATGAGTCATTGTCCTAGACTTGAAAGTCTCACACATATTGACTACTATAAGTGAATGGCAAAAATAACCAAGAGCTGTAACTCTACTCTAGGTACGGTAGCAATGAAATGCACTCAACTAATCCAAAAGAAGCAACCTACAATGAGAAAATGCTCTCAAAAAAGGAGCTCACCAGCACCTACAATGCTCATGCGAATCCATGCATAAAATCTCTCGCAGTAGTGTAACCACACTGTGCTCCACAAATGGCAATGATGCAAATCCCAAATGCCAAGTGTACAAGGCTCCTGTAGAGTAAACCAAGCTCCTGTATGGCTGTAAAATATGGTTGCAAATCAGCCCCAAAATTCAGCTCTTAAACAGCTGCATAAACAAGTCACAAACGTGTCCCAGATCAGCCTACAACTAAGCCATACATGGACACCTGCAAAGAGGAAACAATGGCTGAAAATTCAGAGCCCAAGTAAGCCCTCAAACCTGGCTGTAAACTTGTAAACCTGTAGAGCTGAAACCTGCGAAAAAACCTCAAGCCATTAGTGCTCGAATCCGGCTACCTAGCTCGTAGCCACACAAGCATACATCACAATATTCACTCGTGTAAGTGTGCCAAAATAACTGTACGCCTGTCAAACCGTGAGCTAATCACCAGGCCCACACTGTGCGGTATCGATGCATACATGCACTAAGCTCCCACCTGCAAAGAACACCAGACGTAATCACTGAGTGCAATCGCAATCACAACCAGGATCGCATCAACTTATGCACATAAAACTCCTGCGAAAATTTCGCTAGAGTTTCGACGCACAATGGCTATCAACACAAAATAACCATTGTCCTGCAAGCTCAATACAATGAGCAATCAATGAGCATCAAACTACACTCAACATACATGCATAAGCTCTGCAAACCTGTGTCCAACAAATGCTCACAAAGAGTACCACAAGTGACCATACATATCATCCACAACCAACCTCTACACATGCTCACAAGATCTATTGCTCACCACATAAGCATACATAGAGCATTACCCACTCAAAGACCATGTATGCAAGCCACAACGCTGCAGAAGAACCACTCAACTGCAAAACTGGCAACACTTGTGGGAGTACTAGACTCAACCTGTACCTGGGAGTCAAACCCGATCTTGTAACACCTGCAAATGCTCACAATCGAGCAAATCAAAGCAATCCACCTCCTGCTTGCCAATCTACACAAGACGGGTTTCTTTGCGGCTGAAACCTATCTTCTAATGTAGTGCTCAGAACGAAATTCTAAGGGCATAAACATCTTCGAAAGGGGGGTAAAGCCGCAAGTCGCCTGCTGGAAATGCTCCCGGAATGCCGAGTGTGAATTTCCAAGCTCCGGATCCAGAATCTGCCTGAAAAGTGCGCGCGCGCGATTACGCAAAAACGCACTGAACTTGGCTCTGATACCAATTGAAAGAACTGTGCAGGAGAGAAGAGGAAGGAGAAGAGCACACGACACACAGATATGGGTGGGGAGACTGAATCAGTGAGCAGCCCCCTATACACTTATGCTATGTATAAGATATACAAGTCAGTGGGCGCCCAGACTCTGGGCGGTCGGGCACGGCACATGCGCCTATACCCCAACAGGAGTAAGAGATATAAGAGGCAACGATATCGAGCAAATGTGCGTGCTAGGATAAATGAAAAGAAATCTATCGCAGAATGGCTTAATTATATAGG
Source organism: Adiantum capillus-veneris (assembly GCF_014529385.1). Classification (NCBI taxonomy): domain Eukaryota; kingdom Viridiplantae; phylum Streptophyta; class Polypodiopsida; order Polypodiales; family Pteridaceae; genus Adiantum; species Adiantum capillus-veneris. The sequence continues at coordinate 91,106,326 of NC_140937.1, forward strand.
GACATGTGATGCTCATCGGAAGTTGATAGATAGTTGGGGAGAATACCTTCAAAGTGTCATGTGGTGTAGTCCACAACCCATTGACATTGCACAGTTAGAGGCTACAAAGATCCAAAGTCGATAAAATCGAGAGTTAGCTCAACAACAAAAGGAAGCGGAAGAGAAATCACAGTCTATAGAACAAAAAGACCCCACAAATTTACACCCTGCACCTGATCATTTCAAATCCTACACCACAGAGGAGCATAAGGCTGTGTATACAAAGGCCCAAAGAACACCTATCGATGGAAGTAATGGATTCTATGATGGTCCAGCGATAGTTAAGAAAATAGAGTTAGCAGACCCAGGTGAGGAGTCCAAACATGTTTTCATTACCCAAGATCTGACAGATACTGAGGAATATGTACTTAAGGAACTTCTCAAGGAATTCAAGGATATATTTGCTTGGACATATCATGATATGAAAGGTGTTCCACCTTCCGTGGTGCAACACACAATCCCCATGAATAGTATGGCTAAACCGGTCTAGCAACGACCCTACCCAATGACTCCTAAATATGCAAAGATTGTTCAAGAAGAGATTGATAAGCTTGTCAAATGTGGATTCATATACCCTATTGAGCACTTGGAATGGGTGTCTCCAATAGTTATTGTGCCAAAAAAAGAATGGGAAACTCAAAGTGTGCGTGGATCTCAAGAAGGTCAATGCCGCCACTAGGAGAGACAATTACCCCTTGCCATATTCGGAACATGTGCTTGAAAGAGTTGCAGGGAAGGATGCTTATAGCTTTTTAGATGGGTACTCTGGCTACAATCAAATCACAATTGCACTAGAGGACCAAGCTAAAACTGCTTTTATAACTAAATTTGGAGTGTTCGCATTTTGTGTTATGGCTTTTGGCTTAACCAATGCCCGTGATACCTTCCAAAGACTAATAAACACTGCTTTTAGAGAATATTTGAGGGAGTTTTGCGAAGCTTTCTTAGATGACCTTTGTGTTTATTCCTCTTGGAAAGAACATCTATATGTTTGCGAAAAAAGTGTTTGAGAAGTGCAGATTGTATCACATCTCCTTAATTTTGGGTTAAACATGAAGTCATTTTAGGGCATATAGTGTCCAAAAATGGGATTTCCACAGATGAGAGCAAAATTAAATCCATTTCCAATTTGCCATATTCTCTAATTGTAGGAACTCTCCACAAGCTAGGGAAGGACACAATTCTTAGACGTTGTGCTCGTGAGGATGAGTACTTATAAATATTGCAAGAAGCCCACATGGGTATAGCCGAAGGATATTTCTCAGGGGAACTAACTGCTAGATAGGTGTTGCAATTATGCTATTGGTGGCCTACCTTATTCAAAGATACATCACTTTTTGCAAAAGGGTGTGATGAATGCCAACATTACAAGATCACACAACGAAAGGATAAGATGTCCTTACATCCTATTAAAGTGACTCAACCATTTGAAAAATAGGGTTTAGACTTTGTAGGCCCAATTAGCCCGGCAGCTCATAACACTCAATCTTGATATATTATTGTTGCCACTGACTATGTGACAAAGTGGGTGGAAGCCAAGGCGACACATAAGGCTGATGCAAAGTAAACTGCTAAGTTTCTCTTTGAGAACATTGTTGCCACTGACTATGTGACAAAGTGGGTGGAAGCCAAGGCGACACATAAGGCTGATGCAAGGTAAACTGCTAAGTTTCTCTTTGAGAACATTATTACGCGATTTGGTTGTCCCTTTGAGATTCTGAGTGACAATGGTACTCATTTTATAAATGGAGTGATAAAGGAACTCACTACAAACTTCATGATAGCCCACCATAAGTCTACACCTTATTATCCACAAGAAAATGGCCAAGCTGAGAGCACTAACAAGACTTGACCAAAACAGTGGAAGCTCATCGCACAGATTGGGATTTGAAGCTGACATCAGCTCTATGGGCTTATCGTACTCCTTACAAAGTGGCTATTAAATTGTACACCATTCAAGATAGTATATGGCCAAGAAGCAATTATGCCATGGGAGTTTCTAATTCCTAGTCTACGGGTAGCTTCACAAGAAGGTTGGGAAGGTAACCCTTTAGTTGAGTGTTTATATATCCTTGAGAAGTTAGATGAAGAAAGACAATTGGTTGTGCAAAATGCACTTGTGGAGAAAGATAGGAGAAAGAAATGGTTTGACCGTCATTTAAAGAACAAGGATATCAAGTTTGGGGATAAAATCCTTATGTATGGAGTGTGTAATGAGAAGAAAAAGTTGAAATATACGAGAAAAGGACCATATAGAGTATGCAAAATCACCCCACAAGGTACCATTCGTGTGGAAACTCTTGATGTTGAAACCATGGGATTCCTCAATGGGAGTAAATTTAAAAGATACTATGATCCTTTAAGCCAAGAGGAGCTACGTGCCATCCATAAAAAAAGGACAGCCAAGGCACAAGCAGAAGTGAAAAAGATACAAGCTCAAGCTGAGGCTAAGGAGCAACAACAACGTATTAGACGCCAACGAGAGGCCAATCTTGGAGTCACACATGCATTTCACGTTGAAACAAAGAATGACTGGTTGGACTTTGACACACCTCTATGATACCCTATTGAGTTAAATAGCACCTATGGAAAAGTGCTATATAACGCCTTTGGACAAGGGTGCTAAATATAATCTATTATCATATGGAGTGTGGTGTCAATTAGGAAAGCCATCTCTATCTGAGAGTACCAATCAAATCAAGGATATCAACAAGAAAAAAACTACAGTTTTTGGAACTTGGCACACTTCTGTCAGTTATGACAACGGGATCGTAGCTCAAGAAATTTTGGTCATGCCTGTTGGAACTATGGAAGGCAATATAAACCTAGGATGCACGTGGATGATAGCGACAAAATGCACTATTGATAGGGGGACTAGGAGTGTCACAACACAGAAACCAACTCTTAGCCCTACCACTCAAGCGATAGTGACTGTCCCTGAGATATCACCTCTTGAGGAAATACAACCCAAAAAATTGCATGTCCAAGAGATTGAACCGTCTGTACCTATGGCCCAACCCTCTAGAGTTTCAACTTATGTAGCTGAAACAAAACATGAGACACACAAGACCCATCGTAATATAACGAATAAAACATACAAATGGATCCCTAAAGGTTCTTTAGCGACCATTTCTGACGCTAAAAAACAGAAGCCTTGTAGGAGACGCCCACTTGCTCCAAGAAATGTAAGACAACGTTGTGTTGGATTCCTAAACGACTATTGGAAGTCCAAAGCTATTATGAAGGGAATTATTAAATCTGGGTGCCTAAGGATAAATTGTGTTCTTACCTGTCACCTATAGACCCATGTGAGTCAAATCTTGTAATGATAAAGCCGATTGAAGATCATGGGAAGGGAAAGATCACAGAACACTATGCACCTGATCCGGAGCTAAGTACCCAAACAAAAATGACTTGTATCGCTTGGTTCAAACATAGAAAAAACAAATGAAGCTTCTTGCTCTTCATATACTTCATATACGGAAATACAAGCTTCGACACAACCTCCACCTACCATTGTAAATATCCATACAAATAAGAAAGAATTTGCACCTTCCGTTGTAAGTTCACCACCTACAGCAACGTTGCAAGTAAAATCATGGGAGAGTACCTTACCACCCTTGCAACTAGATGAAATGCCTAGGGAGATGAAAAACTATTGGTCAAAGTCCTCACCCATTACAACTTGGAACAATTGGTTTCAAAAGGTGATGACATCATTCCAAACGGTATGATCTACCCAAGGAAGGGGGGAGTGTTTGTTGACATCCATCATTCACTTTCTCCGCTCTTAACCTTCCTCCCTAACCTCTCAATCTCCCAATCTTAGGGAATGTATATATATAGCCCTATACTCAAGAAAACAAAAATAAAAAAGTAAAAGAGCAAGAGCCACCAAACAAAAAGTTGAAAACCTATAAATTGTAGTACATGACCCAAAAATCATAATAACACATTATGCACAAGGACACGACCTTTTGACATGACCCTCAAATCTATATGTGTGTATAGATATGGCTAGTATAATAGAGTCATCCATTCCTACCTTGGGTGAGAGGTATCCTCTTTACTTTTCACAAGTGTTTTACATAGTCTACCTGATGCTTGCATGTGAATGGGATTTGGTAGATATGCTAGCGTGTGAGAAGAATTTTGAGGAATCAAAATGGTTGATACGTCTCTTGACCACAACTGATCTCTACTTAGTAGATAACTTCTCTTCAATTGCACAAGCTTACCCTTTTGACCAAGATGACTATACACACGTAATGACATTCTTAGTGAATATATGTGCATCTAATGATGAGGAAGATTTAGATGATTACACGGATGGCACGTATGGTGTCACAGATGATGACTTTATTTTTCTCAACGATGACGAGGATAGGGGTTTAGACTTAAGGCTACCCGCCCATCTATTCAATATCATGTTCCCTTAACCCTCTAGAGGGGTGCAAATAATAAGGTTAGGTTTCTTTATGTTGTTTTGATTGTGTTCAATAAAGGTTGGTGCCTCTTTCCAATGATGTGCCTCCTAGAGGTATTTCTTGTGTTTTCTAGTGTGTACAAGAACGCATTGTAGTAATTGGGATTTTGAACTTCAGGGAATCTTTGTCTACTTCACTCTTCAAATCGAGCGCGATCATCAACACAAACAGGTGTTTCTCATCCATTAGCATTGCCTCTTGTCTTTTTTAGCATCCATGTTTGTTTGCTTTAATTGTGATTGACAAGTGCTTATGCGTTTGATTAGATTATAGTTTAATATTAATGCTAACAAATTGTTTAATATTCTGTTACCATTTAATTTGTGTGCCTACTCACTGCATATGCTTTCTATTATATATGGGATGCAATTACTGTGCCATTTTTTATTGATTTTGCAGTGTTTGAAGAAAGCTCAAGACTACAAACTCAAATGCTCTTCCATCTCGACGAACGGGCTTCATCTCACTAGCTTTCGAGGGTGGAATCTACATCAAGAATGGGGACATGTTAACCCTTACGAACACCCTATCACCTTCGACAAATGCCTTATCACTTATTTGAGTCATGGACCAGGCTTGTTGGTCCTATAGGTGTGTAGGTGATCGCCGATGAGAGGCGCACCACTTATCTTATTTTTACAGTATTTTTGCAACGACTAGCCACTATGGGCGTCCATGGGTAAATGGGTCAGAATCTGATAAAAGGTCCATTTTGATCTTTTGAGGTGCATGCTGAGAAGTGCTCTTGCTCTACCTCTATCTTCTTCTCCTTCATGTGCTCACGACTGTGTGTGTGTGTGTGTGTGTGTGTGTGCGTGTTTGAGAGAGAGAGAGAGAGAGAGAGAGAGAGAGAGAGAGAGAGAGTGATCGAGCATTACAGCAACGAGGTGGTTGAGCGTGGCGGCGGTGATGGCTCCTTCTTCTTCGTGGCATAGGATCCTTCACGACGGAAAGCATTAAGCGGTGAGTGACACACCATTGCCCCTTTGAGCTTTCTAGAACTGTCTAGTTGTGTGCTTGCTGTTGGAATTAGGGTTGCAGAGAAACACACACAGCTTGGAGAAGATGAAGGAAGCTCAAGGCACACAATAGAGAGTGTGTTACATAGTGTGCAATGGAAACATGGATAGCCCTAGAGTGATGGGCGTATATACAATGCACGGGGGAAAAAACCTCCTAAAGAGGGAAAAAATGCCCCGGCGGTCATAGTGTGTTCACACACATCACTACCACATGTATATGGTAACAAATCCCCCCTGGAGTGATGCGGTGAACGAGAGCTGGCAGATGAGTAAAGGGAAGTGCCATGCCCTGAGGACATGATCAGTCCACAAAGGGGAGTAAGCCCAAAGCTTTACGGAAAGCTTCAAGCTTCTCACGAGACAATGCCTTTGTGAAAAGATCTGCAAGGTTGTCCTGTGTTGGCAGGTAAGCGAAGCTAATCTCTCCTGCTGAGAGCCTCTCCCTAACATAGTGGTAATGCACCTCAATGTGCTTTGTGCGAGCATGAAAAACTGGGTTCCTCGCAACTGCCAATGAGCTCTGACTGTCAGTGTAGATAGCGTTGGCAATGTCCTGTCCAACACCTAAATCAGCCATAAGGTGTCTGAGCCATACACACTCAACCGTAGCTGTGAAGACTGCCCTGTACTCAGCCTCACAACTCGAAGTGGCCACAGTAGGTTGCTTCTTGCTCAACCATGATATACATGAACTGCAAAGCATGAAACAAAAACCACTTATGGACACTCGCGTGTCAAAACAACCAGCCTAATCTGAGTTCGAAAAAGCATGTAAGTCTGGCGGCAATGATCCCCCCTTGGGATAAAACAAGCGAAGATGTAAAGTGCCACTAAGATAGCGGAAAATACTCTTGACAACCCGCCAATGCTTAAACCCTGGGCTATGCATAAATTTGTTGACGTGTGAGACTGCAAACTGAATATCCAGCCTCGTGTTGCATACATAAATGAGGCAGCCAACAACAGTTTGGTAAAGAGTGACATCAGCAGGATCGCCAGCATCATGTAGACTCAACTTCAAACCTGTTTCCATGGGAGTGGCAATAGGTTTTCAATCCTCAAGTCCAAACTTACATAGCAATGTCTCTATGTAACTTTTCTGACACAAGGCAATACCACCATCACACTGCTTAAACTATATACCCAAGTAATGATGCAACAGCCCCAAATCTTTCATCTTGAAAGTAGCATTCAAATCAGCCTTAAATTCAGCAATATGTCTCTCATTTGGTCCAGTGATCAGCAAATCATCGACATAAAGAACCACAATGAGAAGTACATCATCCTCACGCTTTACATACAATGTGCTTTCTGTTGGACTGTTATGAAAGTCTCGTTTAACCAAATGAGTGTAAGCTTTCTCATACTAAGCACGAGGAGATTGCTTCAACCCATACAAAGCCTTCTTACATCTGCACACTTTGTCCTGGTGTCCTTTTATGACAAAACTGCAAGGCTGCGTTACATAAACTTCCTCAAATATGTCACCATTCAAGAAAGCAGTAACAATGTCTGAGTGATGTACATCCCAACCAAAATGAGCTGCCAATGCACATAGAAAACGCACAGTAGTCATACGACAAGTGGGAGCAAAAGTCTCTTCATAATCTATGCCTTTTTGTTGTGCATAACCCTTTGCAACAAGTCGAGCCTTATGGCGATCGATCTCACCATCCGGCTTGCGTTTCAACTTGTAAACCCACTTCGTACCAATGGCCTTTTTGCCAGGAGGAAAATCACATAAATTCCATGTGTCATTTTCTATAAGTGCATCATATTTTGATTGCATGGCAGCCATCCAATTTTCTGAATTCTGTGCTTCATCAAAAGAAAGAGGCTCCTCAACATCATGTAAACTAGACACAGCCAAAGCATAACGATCTGATGCATAAGATGCATGGCGAGAGCCTGAACGAGTACGACTAGACAAAGGTGCATCCAATTCACTGTCACGCAAAGTGTGCACCAGCCATTTTGGCATACCTCTAGCCTTCTCATTTTCAGCCCTTTCCTCATCAAGTACATCATGTACATCTACATCAGTAATAGGCTGATCTGTAACATTTTCAGAAACCCCCATAGGCTGTACATTTGCCTCATTGGAACTTACATTCATATTTCCACCACCGAAAAGAGGCAACAAAGTGTCATAAATGTCCTGTGAGCTTACATTACTGTCTCTAGTAAATGACAACAAGGGCTGAACAGAATCTTCCACAAACACTACATCCCGTGAAACCAGAATACGCTTTGTTTGCAGATGATATAACCTGTAACCTTTGCTTTCAGCACCATAACCAAAAAAAATACATTTGACAGCCTTATCATCCAATTTTCTGCACTGTGTTTGTGGCACCAAAGCATATGCCAAACAGTCAAAAACACGCATGTGCTCAATAGAAGGCTTTCTATCATGCCATGCTTCATATGGAGTAATAGACTGCAAAGCTTTCGTAGGACACCTGTTAAGTATATAAGTGGCACACATGATGGCCTCAAGCCAAAAAGAATGCGGCAAAGCTTGACTTTTGACCATACATCGTGCCATTTCCGTCAGTGACCTGTTTTTCCTCTCAGCAACACCATTTTGTTGAGGTGTATAAGGTACTGTACATTGGTGTTTTATCCCACGACTAGCCAAAAATGCATTAAATTCATGAGACATATACTCCCCCCCTCGATCGGAACGGAGGTTGCTCATAGTACATTTCGAGACATTTTCAGCCATAGCCAGAAATTGTTTGAAGCTCATAAAAACTTCAGACTTCTCTTTAAGCGGAAATACCCATGCATGCCTGGAGTAATCATCAATGAAAGTCACGAAGTACAGGTAATTGCCCAAGGACGGAGTTTGCATGGGCCCACAAACATCACTATGCACAAGCTGCAACCTTCATGTGGCCCAAACTGAACCATCCTTTGGAAACTTAGAACGCTGCATCTTACCCAAAATATAGCCTTCACAAAAATGTTTGACAGGTGCTTCAAGAGGCGGCAAAGAAGCAACCATATCAGATTTCTGCAAACGCAACAAACTGGCAAAATTTAGATGACCAAAACGTGCATGCCAAAGTTTTGCATCTGAAATAGCCCTTGAATCTGCAACAACATTTGCCAAATTTTGTCCACACTTGTCATACAAAGTGAGCTTATATAGCCCACGGCACAAAAGGCCAGATGCAACAATTTCATCACCAAAACTGAGATCATGAACTGTACATCTGTCATCCACAAATTTGACTACAAGTCCAAGTCTAGCAAGTGCAGATACAGACAAGAGATTCTTCTTGATCCCAGGTACATAAAGTGCATCAACAAGTGTGAAGGAACTGCCATTTGCAGCAGTAAGCACAATCTTTCCAACTCCCTGAACTGGATAAGAGGCATTGTTGGCACAAGTGACAGAATTCCCATGAGGGACAGACTCGAGAGAGGTGAACAATTCACGATGTGAGGTAATGTGCTTTGTAGCACCACTGTTGAAATACACACATGTGAATCTGCAGCAACTGACAAGCATGCATCATGGACAGCAGGATTGTAAGTGCACTCTGCACTAAAAGCCCATTCTGCATCAACGTCAACATTACAGTCTCCTTTTACAGAAGACTCAACAATGGCTGCATTTGTAGTGGAACCAGCATTTGCAGTGGAACCACCCTCTTTCTTCTTAGCCTATTTGGCCTTCAACTTAGGATACGACTTGATTAAGTGATCATTAGCTTTACAATAATGGCAATGCATTTTCTTTTTGCCCTTATCACCAGAATTTCCAGACGAAGTGCTTCCGACAGAAGCATTAGGAACATAAGTTTTGCCACTCGTAGCAGAACCATAAGAAGTGGCTGCATTACTGTTACCACCCTTTCTTTGAGAAGCAATAAAAGCCTATTCAACTGCACGCTGCCTAGTCCTGTTTTTTCTAGAAAGTGACTCTTACAATAGCAATGTGCATAATGCATCAAACTTGACAACTTTAGGATTTCCTTGGGTCATCAGTCTCCAAGTACTAGCAAAAGTGTGGTAGGAATCTGGTAAGGCATCAAGAATAGTCAGCACAAGGGAACTGTCTGAAATGACTTCTCCTGCAGAAATAAGTTGCTCATTGATATCCTTGACACTAGCAAGGAAAGTGTCCATATCATCTTCCTCATGCATAATCTTCGACTCCAGCTCTTTACGCAGCAAAGCAATTTTAGCCTCATTGCGACTTGCATAAAGACCAGCCAAAATATCCCAAGCCTGTTTTGCAGATTTTGTTGAACGGATGTGAGGAACAATGGTGCGCTTCACAGAAAACGCAACCAATGCATGAGCCTGCACATCCTTAACATCCCAACAAGCTTGTTCTGCCGTAGGCAAAACAACTCTAACAGCAGCAATCCTTGCAGCAGCAAGACCTGCAACATCCTCAACATCGCCTACATCCTCAGAACCAGGACGTACATCAATGCCCTGCACAATGTTCCAGACGCCCTTTGACACAAGAACATGTTGCATCATATAAGCCCACATAGGGTAGTTGTCCCCATCCAACCTGTCCTCAGCAGCAAACATCTTGAACACATCTGTGTTGTTGTTGTCAGCCATGGTAAATGTTGCACCTGATGTGAAAACTGCCAGAAAATAGGAGAAACAGAGCGGGAACAACACGTGCTATATAGCACAAACCGTAGAAGACTATAAGGCACTTGTTATGCAGAAAACGGCACTGACAGAAATTTTGCACAAAATGACGAAATACTCTGTGCAGTACTGACTGTAGTGGAAACGGAGGCCGAAATGAGCCCAAATCAAAAATCTGAGCAGACCAGCTCTACGGGTTGTCCCGAAATATTTTTCGACCTGCGAATGCTTGCCAAAGCTCACTAAAATCGAAGAAAGTGAGCAGGCGTACACTGGAGCAGCTGGCGACTAAGCCCGAGAGGACGTAACCTGCTCTAATACCAATTGTTGGAATTAGGGTTGCAGAGAAACACACACAGCTTGGAGAAGACGAAGGAAGCTCAAGGCACACAATAGAGAGTGTGTTACTTAGTGTGCAATGGAAAGATGGATAGGCCTAGAGTGATGGGCGTATATACAATGCACGGGGGGAAAAACCTCCTAAAGAGGGAAAAATTGCCCCGGCGGTCCTAGTGTGTTCACACACATCACTACCACATGTATATGGTAACACTTGCAGCCAATCGTGGCTCACACACAGTGTTTGGAAAGTTCCCAGCCTCCGACATGTGCAGCAAAGCGCGCATGCACCATTGTGGCTTATGATGTGTCTGAGAAGTGGGGTATTGATGCAATAGGTCCTCTACCTATGACAACTAGAGGCAAATGTTACATACTTATTGTTGTTGACTATCTATCTAGGTGGGCCGAAGCCAAAGCTGTTAAGAAAATCACAAGCACAAATGTTTCCAAATTTATATATGAAGATATTTTCTGCAAATTTGGCATGCCATTGGAGTTACTTTCTGGCAAGGGTCCAGGTTTCAGGGAAGAGGTGGTGGATTATCTATGTGAGAAGCTTCATGTGCATCACAGGTTTACTACTCCATATTATCCCCAATGTAATGAAATGAATGAGAGGTTTAATGGAGAGCTCATAAGGATGCTTACAAAGATGACAAGAAATAATGTGAAGACTTGGGTTTTAGAGCTACCTTGTGCTCTATGGGTTTACATGACTGTTAGCAAATCAGGTACTGGTTTCTCTCCCTTCCATCCAGTTTTTAGCAAAGAAGATTTACTTCCTATTGAGGTGGAGATACCAGCTTTGAAGCTAATGCTAAAGCTTAAGAAGAGCCTAATGATGCACTCAAGGAGAGGCTTCTATATTTGCAATGTGTACAATTGGATAGGTTGTTGTCTTTTGAGCATTATGAGCAAGTCTTGAAGAACAATCAAGCAAAGGCAAATGAGAAGGCGAAGTACAAAGACATCAAAAAGGGTGACATGGTGTTTCTTTACAATATTAAGCTTGATATCACTTTTCAAAAGAAGTTTCAAATCAAGTGGCAAGGTTCTTTCTTGGTCTTAAACAGGTTTCCAAATGGCACATATGAGCTTGTTGACTTGGATGGTACCCCACATAAAGAACGTGTGAATGGCTAAAACTAAAACTCGTGTAAAAACTTTAAAAAAAACTTCAGAAAAAGTCCAATTTTTCAGCTTGTTGTGCCTCCTTGATGGTTTTGGATGTAGTTTTTGCCCTCGCCTTGCCTTCTCTACGTGTAGCCATAGTGGGATAGCTCTCCGTTCGCGTCAATTTTGTATGTAGCGGCATGTAGATTCAATTTTGATCATCTTCAGCTTTCTCAACATTCATTTTTTCAAGCTTTCTTCCAAGCTTTAAAGTGCCCCAATTGGAGTTGTGCACTTCAAGTTATGACTAGTTCTCTGCAAGGTTATGGCTATGGCAGCCTAGTGACAAATTGTGTGCAGACATATTGGGATGGAGTGCACCTATGAATTGTGGAATTGATGTTGAAATTGTGGGTTTGTGATGTTAAATTGTGATAGGGGAGGCCCTTGTCTTCATATGCATTGGTCGGCGTGTGCTGTAAATCCGTCCTTGGACATGGTTTTACTCCTATGTGCTATGGTCCTTTGGGTGGGTGTGTGCTTGTAGATTCCCAAGGAAGCATAGGCCTTTTGGTTGGGGTTAACTAAGGGTTGTTTTGGTATACCTTTTGGTGATGAGGTTGAAGTTTGAATGCTCTTGGGCTATAAAGCTATACAAGTGTCCCACTTCTTCTTTTGCCCAACAATGTATTTGCAATGCACATTTCCTATCCATTTAGATGCACACCAAAAGTACCAATAAAATTTATAATTTTAAAGCATTTTTTGACTATTTTTACCCACTTTACTTCCTGTTAACTCGGTTTTAAATCGGCTAATTTAAAATCTCAATCATTAAGCTTAGGCAAACCTTCTCCAAACATTGCTAGCAAGGAGTCATTCTATTGCATAGCTTAAATTTGTTTTTTAAAGCACACACACACACACACACACAGAGAACATTTAACGTAATCAAAGTAATAAATAATTAAGTGGCAAATACTATCTAATGAGTTCTAAGAGGGGGAAGCATCACACACACACACACACACACACACACACACACACACACACAGAGAAGAAGAAGAAGAAGAAGAAGAAGACGAAGTACACAAGAGACCTTAAAAATGTAGCTGATGAGTCTTGATTATTGAACACAAGTTCTTACATGCTTGCATACTTTCTCAAGGAGGGAGAGGGGTGTGGGGATTTTACTATCATAGAAACAATCACAATGACCTGAGAGAGAGAGAGAGAGAGAGAGAGAGAGAGAGAGAGAGAGAGAGAGAGAGAGCAATCAACCTTGAAGGTTAGACTGACCCATGGACCAAATATAACATGCAGCATGCTTGAAGACTATGGATATAATGGTGGTAGCTAACAAAGTGGATCCATGAAGTTTTTGGGAGAGAAAGAAATGTAGGCCATGGTTCGGGATAAAATCTAAGGAAAAAAGGATTAATGTGATCAAAAGCTGAGCACCCAAGTATGGTATGATGCTCATACTCTCAAAGTTTCAAGGGACATAGCGTGTATACAAAAGAGACTCAGTGTCTGGTCTCACATTTAAGGAAGTAGGAGCTAAGACAAATTGTTGGAATCGTTTAAATTGTGCACGAGGGAATAGACTCAAGCATGTAAATGGTTGAATACAATCATCTCTCTCAAAAGAGGAACATGTTTTTGTAATTTGGTGAAAGTGTACATGAACAAATAGTGTACACCTTATCATACTAAGATGTAGAGAGCAACATAGATGGAAGGGTAAATCACACTCTTGATATTAAATGAAAGTGAACTCAAAAACTCGAAGCTCTCTTGGTGCATTGGAAACTATGAGCCCTAATCTTTTCACGACTTCACTCTTAGACATGAAAAGTTTTATTATTACATAGTGTAGCAGTTATAGACCTTCATCTTTAAAAACTCGCTGGCTTACCTAGTTTGTACTTCTGGACTTGTTTGCACTTTTACCAACCCTAGGTAGACCAAGGGAAAGACGTCCTTCCTACTATATAGGAGATTATGATGTGCACTACTACCATGTCTTGCAAGGATACATTGAATCCAAATGTGTTCCCATTGTTGAAACCAATCCTAAAACACACTCCATTTTCAAACAAAGTTTTATGCTTACATTGACTTCTATTAGCTTTCATCTCTTCACACCACACTAACTTATCTAATCTGTATAATCAAGCTTGATAGTATTGCTATACCAAGATAGACCAAAAGGAGGACTCTCTCTCTCTCTCTCTCTCTCTCTCTCTCTCTCTCTCTCTCAATAGAAGTATAGTACTCCTAAGTTTATTGAACAAGGGCTAGCACCTTGTAAAAAATGATGTCTATGAGAAGCTCCCAAGATTGGTATCAAAGAATGCTTTGCAACATCTTACATATATTTAGGTTTGTTAGAATCTGTTGAGAGGTTGTGTCAAACATCACTTTTAGAAATGCAATATACCATACATGTAGAAAGAGAGTATTGATAGTGTTCCACTTGGAAGATCTGGAGAAGATAGCCCTATGAGAATAGAGGTGGTGTTTGTTTGGCCGCAGCAATGCACGGGTCACATACTAGTTTTAATAGAAAGGGATATTGTACACAGTCTTTGTGAGTGAGGGAGCTTATAGTTATCTTGAATAGAGTGTATGTTGTTTGAGCTATTGTATAATACATGGATACAAGGACATACGCACATATCCCTAGTAGAACTTTATTTCTTAACCCAAAGGATGATATTAATGACTCTTTCATTGTTATTCTCTTTCACTCTCTCTTATCTAGTAGGCCTCACTTACTAAATAACACACAAGGTTGTTATTATTCTAAAGTCGATTCATTCGATTCATGAAAATAAAGTGGTCGAATGATTGAGGGGACTCGTTGGCATCTACTATGTTGCCTCATGAACAGCCTCTTTAATATTGCTTTGAGTATTTCTTTTCATGGTCATGCTCACCTCTCTTTTGTCATAATGCTATCATTAATTTCTTTATTTAACTGCGTTTTGTGACACGAAATCTTGTTGAAAATGTTTGGGAAGGAGCCATGAGGCTACGAAGGGCAAAAGGGCTAACAAGACAAGCTCGCCTAATGATAGCTTTGCTCACGACTTTTCCACTTGCCAACCTTATCCTTTCTCTATACTTTTACTTAAATTTACTTGTGCTTTTTATGCTTTTTGAAGAGGGCCATCAAAATACTTAATTTTGGCATGCTCAAATATATGTTAATGTATTTATAAAGAAGTTATTGCATTGCTTGTTATGTATGTGTGCACGTACGCGTGCACACACACACGTATGTGCATATGTGTGTGTGTGTGTGTGTGTGTGTGAGAGAGAGAGAGAGAGAGAGAGAGAGCGACAAAGCTAGCATGATTTTGTTGACCCATGATATAGGACAAAGTTAGAAAACTAGATTAAAAAAGCTTTATGCATTTATCAGTATTAACGTCAATTATCATTTCATTTTTCATTGTTCACATGGGCAAGAATTGATAACTTTGTGCATCCCCTTTTTGCATGCCTTTGATTGGGTATTCATATTCATGAGGTAAAGTTCATGTTTGCTCAAGTAGAAGTAGAAGTAGATAATAAGAGAGTGTTCCATACATAGAAGCCGGATTGCTTCATAAAAGTAATCATTCACAAAAGCTATAAGCACATTCATTTCTAGCATAGTGACCTTTTTTCCATAACAAACTTAGAAAATCCATTGATTTCTAGCAATCATTGTTCTCCTCAATAGTAAGATCCACAAGAAGAGGCACAACTTTAAAAGCCCAATTAGTAAGTCCAACAGGTTTTTGATTGTACATCACAACTTTCCCCCTTCTAGGATGTGACCCCCTTGTGATGGAATTTGTTGTAGCAATCTCCACTTTAACTAGTTGTTGACTTGGTTCCCTTATTTTTCCATAAGATATGCATTAGGTGAAAGGAACCTCCTAACAAACAATCATACACACATTAGCCTCAAATTACCGGCATGTTCTTACAAGTGCATGTGCATGTGAATTTTACAATCAATTCAAGCAATGCCATTAAAAAAAAAACACATAAAACCTATTATTTCCCAATTATACATTTCTTATGTAAATTTAAATGAAGTTTCTTGTACATTTAGTGTTAAAAACTTATTCAATTTTTGCACCATTTCTAACACAAAAATTTATTGTTAATTAAAATTCACAATCGAACATGAGCAACATCGGAGGCCATGGACATTTATACTTTAATTGAACGGTGAGCTGGTTAACATATTGTTTGTTTCTCTTTTTACAAACACGTCATTTTTTTATTTTTTTTGATATTGAGAGTCACTTGAGTGTCGCTAGGTTCGAGCTTAGGTCTTTACGCACCCACGGGAACACTTTTATTAGTGGACCGATCAATTTTATAAAAAAAAAACCAAATTTGTTTATATGTAAATGCATGATATACACGAGGGGATGGCATAACATCAAGGCTATTGGCATAATAGTTTTCCACTCTACAAAATACAAATATAGCAATGAAAGCAAATGATTTGAACCTTTTTTTTATAATGATGTCCTATCATTAAACTTTTTTTTTTTTTTTTTTTTTGGGGGGGGGGGGGGGGGGGGGGGGGAGGAGGACTTAAATTATATCAACAAGAATTCTTAAAGAAGCTCTCACAATTTTCAATTGACAAGCAAGGCCTAGCCAAAAAATAAATTAAAAAACAGGGGGTGATTTTCAAGTGTCAAAGTCATAGAAAAGGGACTATATAATAGCATAGCCCACTTTTCTTTTTACTTGAAAGCATAAAATAGAGAAATATATATTCACCCTAGGATCACTAGCCTTTAGCGAGGTTAAAGTGTGGACTCTAGTGGTAGACCTTCATGATGGGGTCACTATCATAAGTTCTTGTACTTTTGTTATTGTCATATCATTACTTTTCCATGTGATCCCTTTCCAATGACATGAATAAAGGCTCCCACATGACCATTGGGAGCCTTGGAAGCTAGATTCATTAACAAAAGACCTTGAGCCTCCACATGTTTCCCTTTCCAATGACAGTGAAACCACTCATCCATGTACCCATTGGATTTTTTTTTAAAGAAAGAATTTTTTTACATCTCTTCCTCCTTTGCCTTGTGATTTATGGTACACTCTTCTTTTCTCTTTTAGGTGTGGCTAGTTGTCAAAAAATGGTTTTAAAAAGTGGTGAATATGTTAATGGTGCCTTTTTGATAGGCAAGCCAAGATAATGCCTAGTAACTAATGCTTAGTTTTGATCTTGAGAATCGTATCTACACTTTCCGTCCCCCCCCCCCCCCCCCTTCCTTCTAAAGCCACTATACACAAGTTGTCAATGGCCAAAAAATTTTTGGCACTATAACATTTTATATGCAATAGAATTTGTCCAAAGGTCATTACATTCTTGAGCTGCAAGGCATAAGTGGAAAATTGGATGGTACATTAATGCTTTCTTATTCAAAGAGAAGTTACAATGTGGTGTTGATACTGCTTTTAGCAATAGCTTACCCACTTGATTAACCATAAAGGGACTCCATGCTTTGAGGTAGGAAACAAAGATCGTGGCTATCTAGTAGCATGACTTTAGTAATCAATTGTGCATAAAGTTTAGAGTGTTTTTTAATATCAAATACCAATATGTCCCTTGCAAAGGGTCACAAACATTTTGTAGAATACATAATTGCAAATTTTGTACAACGTTCTCTAGCCTCTAACAAGTTATAAGGAATCATTTTGTACAAAGTTCTCAATAGTTGCTCTAACAAGTTATAAGGAATCATTGGGAATTATGCCACACAAAATTATGATGAGCACTCTAAAAACACAATACTATAAAAATTTCAAAGGACTTCCTTGTGCAATCACAAAAAAAAAGAACAACTAACTCTATGTGGTAAAGATATGCCAAACAAATTTATGATGGGCACTCTCTCAAAACACAATACTACAAAATTTCAAATGACTTCTTGTGCAATTTCAAAAAAAAAAAGGTCAACTAACTATTTAAGCACATTGGGTTCGATGTTTGCATAAATTGCTCCTAATTGAGTTGTTAATCTCCTCCTCTTACCATCTCTCAATTTGAAGTGGCTTGATAAAAATGGATACATTAATTAGACGTTAATCTCACACAAAGCTCGATGTTCGAAACTAAAGATCAAACTGCAAATTCGTTTGACAACTACTTTGAACATATGACCTTGCAAGGAAGACTAAAAGTATGGCAATGTGAATGGACATTTTCCATATATGTAAAAGGAACCTATAGTAGTCAATTAAAGGGCCTAGTAAAAAGGTGCAAAGTTTTGTGCAATTACATTGTGTACACATGATAAAGAAATCCAATGAGCACAATATAAAGTCTAAAGTCTCTTTTTTGTGTAAAATTAATGGTTTGAGATATCTAGGAGGGGTACCATAAATAGTGAAGTGTGCACACTAAAAGTGTGCGTGTAGCATGTGTGAATGAGTGGGTTCTAAACGTGGTTGGGCAACTTTGTAGTATCTTGTTAAGTCATGTTGAGTCCCCGACTCATCCTAGGTGACGGTAATACAAAAACACAAAAAAAAGGTCTTGAGTTTTGTACAAGGGAATTACAAGATTGAGTATAATTATTTATTTATTTTTTGCCATAGTCATAATTGTGTTATATTAAACAAGGAAGGAATGTACAAGGGAATTACAAGTAGTTTTTCTTTTTCCTAAACTTACAAATGATGAGTAGATTATATTATCATAACCAAAAATTACATCTTCCTGCCATGCTCATGCCGAGCCATGACAACTCTAGAGACCATAGTTACATCGATTGACAGGGGAGCCACCCCACACCATATACAGGCCTCACGTCCTCAATTATGGTTGTCGCTCATTGTTGTGTGAATAACCCAATTCCACTCATCCAAGTTCAAGCGAATTACAAGTAGGTTCTATCTTACATTCACTAGTTTTGTATACCATTACCATTCTATCTAAGGAGATTAGCTCAATTAAAACAAATTTTTTTTGCTCTAGAAAGGAAAGTAGTTGCTACCTCACACCTTCATGGCCTTTTTCATAATTATTGTATTCCACCCTTAATCAATTATAAAACCTATGCCTTTTGTACAAACACAAGTAGGTGGTGCCAATTTTGGAAAGTGGGGGGAGACGGCAGGTTGAGGAGAGAGATGAAGAGGGAGGAAAATATCTTTTTTGATGTGGAAAGTCAGGGGACAAATAGAGGTGAGCAATGAATAGAGAGAGAGGTCGAGACCATAAGGTCGAGAGCAAATCTCTTCAATTTTTATATAATTTAGACAAAGATAACCCCTCTACTGTTGAACATTCTTAGAATAGTGCAAACTGGTTAATGGCCTAGTGATTGAAAATGTCCCAAGACCTCTAGAAGGGATATGTCACACTAGAACCAACCAAGATAAGATTATACTGAGTGATTAAGGTTGATTAACTCTTGTAACATACAGAAGCTTTTAACATTGTAGGAACATAGGGGCTTGAACATAGGGGTAGCTAGCCAAGCTAAGCCCTAAATTAACCAGTAGGTGCTCCCAATTTTGCAAGGTGGTTAATTAGAAGGAATCTAAGCAGATCCTTTTCGTAGATTTGAAGTGGAAAAGCAGGAGCAGACACGTTGATTGGAAACGTGTAGAGAGAGAAAGAGAGAGAGATATAGAGACCCCGTGTCAGCAAGAGCGTGGCGAGGCGGATAGATTTTTGTGTGCGCAGTCGCTGTGGGGATTCGAGGCTTCGTCTCCCTGTCTTTGTGTGTTGGAGGAAGGCCTCGGGTGAGGGCGAAGGAGGGTATGAGGCGCAAAGGCAGATTCTCTCTCTCTGTGTGAGCGCGAGTGATGCATCGCAAGGCCACGGATGTTGTGTTTGCAAATGGGAGCATGCCAAGATCGCAAGAGCAAGCGAGGAGGAGCGTGGGGGTGTGCCCTCTGCCAGTCCAGAGGACGCCATGGCGCTGCCGAGACTGTGTTACTTTGTTTGAGAAAAAGTTGTTTCAAAAACTTGTCAAACTTACGTAAGAGAAATCTTAGAGGTAAATTGAGTAAATTTGAAGGCTTTCACAATAAATAGCGACCAAATTTCTCTTAAGTTTTGTCACCTTCAAATCTAAAATTTTGAGGTAAATCTCCAAATTTGTAGGTGGGATTACACTAAACCTAGGTTTTTTTTAGCACTGATCCGACTCCATTAAGTGCTCCACAAGGGGTGCAAGCCAAGCTAAATCCTAAGTGTGACTATTGAAGGACTATATGGCCTTCAATTAAACAATGTATAGAGTGCACAAGCACATGCAATGTGCAAAAAAGGTCAAAACTCACTTGTCAACAAGGTGGAGGAATTGGAATGAGATGCTCTTCATCACCTTTAAAAGGATGGAGCTCAAGAACATCAAAACCTTTGAAGGAGTAGGAAATGAACTCCTCTTTCAAAAAAAAGTGCAATGGATTATATGTTGAGTGGATAGTACAGATGACCTTGGAAAAGGTGAGCTTTCTTGCATGATTTTCCCTTTATCTCTTTGGGGTTGTAACTTGTAATACTATAAAATGATATGTAAAAAATGAATTTTTTCATGGAATAGTAAAGTTAGCCACTCCCCCCCCCCCCTTTTTTCTCTCTTGCCCTCTCCCCCCCCCCCCTCCCTGGGGGGCCTATCTTACTCAACGTTGTTTTGCTACATTGTCCTTCCAAGCTCTACTTTTGCTCTTGATTGTTTTCAAAGTGTCTCCCCCCCCCCCCCCCCCCCCCCCGCGGCGTGCGCCACCAAAAAAAAAACCCTCCTCTTGCAATCCCTATTCCCCCAAGATCATTGCTACCTCTTTCTTGTTACTTGACCTTTCACGGCTATGATTTATGCTTATATGTTCTATTTAATTGTTTTTTTAAAAGCATCGTGATTAGAAGGGAGCAAAGTAGTCCATGAGAATCCTCTGCAAGAGCATGGGCAAGTTACTATGCATATGCATCGTTTAACAAAGGTGCATCGTTCAAGCTGCACCAACCATGGATTGTGGGTAAATGCTGAGTGATGAAGCTTTTCTTTTTAAAGAGAAAAATCTAAATTGATTTATCATAGGGCATTTGCCCAATGATGAAGTTTTTTTTTTTTTTTTTGGGAGAGAAATGAATTGATTAATGAAAAAAGAAAGGTACAAATGCCCCCAAGGAAAGGAAAGATAGGGGCTATCAGATCAAAAGAAGAATGGCCTTAGTACATGGGGTACAACCAAGAGCGGCAAAATAGCAAAATAGCAGTGATGAAGCTTTAGTTTTGTCTCATTAATACCATCAACAATGAAGCTGCTTCTACCCTCATTTATAAAAAGCCTACTTTCTTTTCAAAGTGGCCCCCCTCTATCAATGCACAATGTTACATGTAGATTAGTCCAACGTGATAAGGGCAATAAATACGTGTATAAAGAAGATATAGAAATGAATTCCCTAGGAACTTTATCGAGCAAGGATAGTTTGGTTTTTCTCATTTAACATTCATTCTTTCCATGCAACAGTGAGATTCTTTTCTTTTGGCATAAAAGACAAATGCAATTTGTTCCTTGACCTTCGACATGAATCCTAATTTCCTCTTTTTTTTAGTCTTAAACATTTTTCACAATTATCAATAGCATCTTCTTAAACGAGCCCGCTCTATGTGTTGAGAGCAGGGGAAGGCAAGCTAGGTCGTTGGGAGGGGGCGCTTAACGTGATACCAATGTTAGGTGCAGCGGAATGAATGTTGTTCTTTCTCAAGATGAGTGCTCCGAACTGTGCTCAAGGTTCCTTTTTCTTACGGAAGGGAGAGCCTTCCGTTCCTTTAGTGAGAGAGTGCAATGGACACAAACAAAGTGAATGGACACTGTGAATGGAAGTGCATGAGACTGAGAGATAGAGACAGAAGAGAATACGACATCAGAGATTTGTGCAATCATAAGTAGACCGCTCTCACCATAGAGAGTGGGCTTTAAGCATCAACACTTACAACACAAAATGTATGACAATCGGCAACAAATTGTTGCTCCAAGAGTGCGTAATACGGTGTGTGCAAACAAAGATTGGGTTCACATTGTCCATGTTCAACTTACATGGACCAACCAAGTGACTTGCTTGAGGGTTTACGGTTCACACTACACATGCTCCAAGAAATGAAATGTTGGCCACAACATGGCATGCTGACTCACGCCAAGCAATCCTTTTCTGCTTTCACTCTTTTCGAGCCGCCCAACGAGTTGTCTCGTAAGGCCTACACAGAAGCACTTTATGCACTCTTTTGCACATGAATACTATGAACAACTTTAGGCGATGGTGAGGAAGGCACAAAACCAACCAATGAAAAAGCGTGGAACGTGAGATGTGTAGTCTGAAAAGTCCCAACGCAACCCCTCAATACTGATACTAAAAGTCATATGTACGTGGCCAACATATATATGGTATGTTACAGTGGAATGAAGTGGTCCATGATTCCACATAAAGGGACCAAGGATAATAGCTTCAAAAGCTAGAGGGAACAACCCAACTTTCGTTGAGAACATGTCATAACCCCCTAGCATGGCAAGTTCCACATTCAAGAACTCCTTCATCACATATGCACTCCATGTGTATTGCCATTTTATGTGACATTGTGTTCTCCCAAAGGCTTGCCATGTGTGTAATATAGCCTCATGCTTTTGCAGATGACGCTCCTCTTTGATATAAATTCAAAGACGACATGCATGGAATATCAAATTGAAGCCATCTAATGTGATTGAGTCCAGAAGAAGTGTAGGAGAAGCGAGGGTGGATGGGTAGAGGTCCCAATGTGCAAAAGAAAGGTTTAACCCAAAGCTAGCATCTAAAGTTGGCTAATATTGCAATGATGTATCCCTATTATACCAAAATAGCATGAAAGTATGCAGTCTAAGGTGGTCAAAGTGGACGTGAAAATATGCGATAGATTCATGCATGCAAGCAACAAAAGGGGGATTGTACACTCTCTTCGTGTATTAACGTTTTTTCTGATACTTTTTCTTGTTGCTTCTTATATATTTAGATTTTTTTGGTAGCTCATGGAACTCATCACACCCACATGAGAAACAAAATTCAACACATGTTGATGTAACACCTAAAGTGGCCATTCACCTCTATTGTTGCATATCTCACAAATCACAAATTAGCACTTTAATGTCTACAATGACCAAGATACTTAGGAATCTCTCACAAAATCACCCAACTCATTATATTTATGTATGCATATATGCATGTCTATCTATCACTTAAACACGACTCACAAGAGGCGACATATCAATTGCCATGCCCACATCCATCTGCATAGGGGCACATATGGTAGCATTGAAGACAGGGGCTAATTGTTCTCGTGAATGCAAATATACATATTATAGTAAGTTAAGTTTCAAATTTTACAGCACCCAAACCTACACTAGAGAAACTTGCTAAAACAACGTAGCTAAGCCTTCTTCAAGCTACTTGGCTCTCGATAGAGGACATGACCTCTCTTACAACTCCAAATCCACATGTCAACTACCTTCAACATTGTGCCAAACTCAACCCATACACAATCGGAACTATAATTCAGTTACAACCCAAGCATACAAGTAGCTATATGTTACATATTATGGAGCAAGTGATTGTCAATAACTGTATGCATTCTAAGAAACGTCAATAAAATACCATAGCTAACTTCTCAAAGATGCTTCTTCAACATGAATCTCATGACCTTTGTTGCTATCTTGTACATAAAGCACTTAAGTTGTAGAGTTCCTAAGAACTCGACCATAGGGTGCACGCGTGGCATATGCCCCCATGCTTCTTATTCACAAGAGGCAAGGCAGAAAGTGACAATGGTAGTGGTTAGACACTGAAGAATAGCCTGGAGGGGACGTCCCACCCTCAGATCTACAATCACACCTATGCTTCTTGAACTTCATGTTGAAGGGTAGGCGGCAATCGTTGAAGGGTAGGCGGCAATCCTTGTTTGAAAGGGGGGGGGGGTCTCTCCCAACACTCTGTTCTCTTTTGTTTCATGTATCAAAGTTTCCTTGAAATGCCCTAATCGAGGCAATGTAGGGTGGGTGGGTTCAATCCAATCGAGAGCACACGACTTTAGCATCGTCCACCGTGCTTTAAGGGGGGGGGGACTCGCCTAAGTCTTGGTCGGTCCGAAGAGAATTCTCAATTCTTTTGCCCATTCTGTGCATGTCATGGAGGTCACATAGACCTTCATGACTCTGCCACTGCCCCGCCTAAACCTAGCCTTAATTCGTTGCAAGAAAGCATGGGATTTTTTAAATAAATAATGAAAGCATTGATGAGAGATGGAGAAGGTCAAATGCAGTGAGATGCTGGGGCCCAAAAAAAGGGTATGGCAAGAAGCCATGCCATGTAAGCAAAGAGAAGTGCCTGCAAGCTTGGTGTTGGAAGTGTGCAAAGCAACTCTCTTTCAAGGAATAGAGAAAAGCAGGATCTTGAGGCATGCCCCCACCCCTTCTCCTTTCCTTTCGCTTTAGACCCAAAAATAGATCAAATCAAAGCACGAGCACAAGTCCGTATGGGCCTTATAAAAAAACCTTTGCAAAGTAATAAAAATTGATGCCCCTTTTGCCAACTTATTAACTCCGTATGGTTGAAACCTTAGCAAGGAACAAGTCATAAAATAATTGGTGGGCTTAGAAAAACAGCAGGCGTTGGAATATGTTTTGTCCGCTACAAGAGAGGAAAGGGGCCCGCAGATTCCCACGTCAGTGTTGGACAGCCAATGGAAGGGGCCCGGTCAGGGCACGTGGACAGGACTGATTGGGCGGTGGGGGGTTGAAGATTGGGCTTGCGGATTTCTAGCCAATGGGAAAACGTGCAGGTGTTAACGAGTTTGAAAAATGGGGGGCATGATAAGGCCGGGGGGGCATGCAACGTAGGCCCCAGCTTCTCTCTTTAATGAAATTAAATATAGGTGCAAAGCTTGTGTCAAACTAGTTGGGACTAATTTGGCGGGACGCTCCAAAAAAGGGGGGCTGCAGAGGACGGTGGACCAATTTTCGGCCAAAACCGCCAAAAGTGCTCATTAACGGCTCTGGTCCCATTCTACCCACACGTAACTCCAGCAAATTTACTGCCCGCTAGTTGGGGCTAACTTCGGCCGGACGTTAGTTCAGCAGCTGAATTTGGCGCGGGTCACCACATTAGCGGCGCCGCGATGATCATTTCTGAGCTCCTGACTGCCAAATTAGCGGCACCGCGACAATTTTACTCTCCGCCATAGTCATTTCCTGTCACTTCTTATGCTCTCCCGAGCTCGGGGCTGGCTCGAGCTCGAGCCGGCTATGGCGCTCCGAAATGCCCAAAACGCAAAAAAAGCAAGGGCAAGACTCAAAAGCTAACAACAACCTCTCCCTTCCCCGGCGGCCTTGGCCCTGCTGGGCTTGTCAGTGCGCGTTCTCTCGCCCACATTCACACACCCCTCCCTCTCTCTCCTCTCCCTCCTTTCCTTTGACCTCCTCCCAATCGCAGTAAAGTAAGAACTCAGTTTCCCCCAAAATTGCGTCTTTCCCCCCACGTAAAATTTGATTCAATTATCTGATAGCTGGGAGAATGCGTTCAACGCTCAAATTTGTGCTCGTGAAAGGCACAGCTGCAGGGAGCAGCAGCAGGTCCACCATGCGCTGCGTTTCGAGTTCTTGCGGCATAGCTCTGGTTAGTTCTCACTCCTGTGCTCTACCCTTCTCCCCCAGCGTCTTCCCTTCTCTCTGTCTGTTGTTTTTCCCTATTCTGTGTTGTGGGGTTCCTCTATGTTGATCTCCATGAAGGAGAAACGGCTCCCGGACAGCACTTCAGCGAATACCTTGTCTTTTAACCGGATCCGTGCTCTTCATTTCTTTGGACTTGGACATTGTGGCCTCAGTAGATCCCTATGGAAGCTCAACTTGCCAGTGCACTGGAGCGGAGGCACCATGGGCGCCAAATTCCTATCCTTTTACTCTCTGCAGCTTTTCTCCTACTCGAAGTTGGATGTGGATTCATTGGCGGTCTTGAAACTGAGAATCTTGGTTTGTGGCAGGGGATGTGAAAACCCCTAAAACAGGACGCGACATATGGGCTCTGCCTCTCATTGCTGATGTAGATTGTGACTGGCTACTTTCGCATTTTGAGGTGATGGATTGTATGGCATTGTAGCCCTGCTTGGCATTTTGGCTTTAAGAGAAGGAATACCCCCTGCTAGAAGCATCAGGAGAGTGCATCTTTGAGGATTTGGGTGTGAAGGTTGGAGGAAGAGGGTGTAACTGAAGCTCAGGATTCCTTTAATTCTGCATGCGTTTTGGTTTCTGTAAATTATGGGTTGCGGGGCGGTACGGACAAGCACTGGGATTTTCCTGATTTCAAAGTTCTTTGTCTGGACAGTGCTACCCCAGACTGCTAGTTAGTTTCTGAAGTTTATACACACCTTTGATGTATGTTGTGTATGTTATGCAGGGCTAAGGGATCAGGCTCCTTGTTGAGCATGGATGCATACGAGGTTACCCGCCGGGTGTACTCCAGAGTTCAAGCTCTGGAGCCAGAGTTGGCCTCAAAGATAATGGGCTATCTATTGCTTCAAGATCAAGGGGAGCAAGAGATGTTGAAGCTTGCGTTTGCACCAGATTTGCAGCTTCAAGCAGTGATGAACAAGGCAAAACAGCAGCTGGGTTTGTCATTGTCCCATGTTGCAACCACAGTTGGGGTTGCCCCAACCATTCAGTCTCAAGTTGCGGCACCTCCATATCGTGTTCCTGGCCTTTTTTCGTCAATCACTTCAGCATCTTCTCCTTCTCCCCTGCTGCTCCCTCCAGATCCTTTTCCTTACTATGGAGAGGATTCCCTTCAACCATCCAATTCTGCCCCAGTAACTCCTCTGCATCACCAACAGCATCATCACCATCATCCCCACTATAGCAATGGTTTTGATGATGCATATCCTCCGCCACCAGATGTGATTTCCAATCTCCTTGTGGATAAGTTTCATGCTGAAGCAGGTCCTAACTTTTTCTCCCGACCCCTGTCAGTTACAGCTCGAAGACCATCATCTCTCTCCGATTTCCCATTGTCTCCAGATAGCACCTGTCTCTCTCCTGCATGGAAGCCTTGCCTCTACTACAGCAGAGGCTATTGTAAACATGGATCCAATTGCAGGTTCTTACACGCTCACCATACCTTGAGATCTGACCCTGGATCTCCAAGTTCTGTGTCATCCAATGGCCAGCGAGACTATCGTATTGACGACATGGTTGTTCCTGGATCCTTGGAGAGATTGGAAATGGAGTTGGAAGAGCTCTTGAGAGGGCGCAGAGCTCCTGTCTCCATTGCCTCCCTCCCCCAGCTGTACTATGAGAAGTTCGGGAGGACATTGCAGGCAGAGGGCTACTTAACTGAGAGCCAACGACATGGTAAAGCAGGATTTAGCCTTACTAAGCTTCTTGCCCGGCTTAAGAACACAGTTACGCTAATTGACAGGTGCATATGCCTGTTTAGAGTCGCACAATGTATGAGCCTATTTTTTTCTTACTTTTAAACTTATTCGCTGGTACTGTTGGGGCAGACCTCATGGTCAGCATGCAGTTGTGCTAGCTGAAGATGCCATGAGATTTTCAGTGTACAGGAGTGAAAGGGATGATCTCTGTACTGTCAACCCAGGCTCTCGACAGATCTACCTTACTTTTCCTGCAGAAAGTACCTTCTCAGAGGAAGATGTCTCTGCATATTTCAGGTTTGTCATCTGCATCTTTTTCCCCCCGACATGCTGAAGTACCATCGGCATACACTGGCCTGTTACCTGATGATTCTGTCTGGCTTTCTTGTCCACAGAGGCTATGGCCCTGTCCAAGATGTGAGGATACCCTTTCAGCAAAAGAGAATGTTTGGTTTTGTTACCTTTGTTTATCCTGAGACTGTGAAGGCAATTCTTGCAAAAGGAAATCCGCATCACATCTGTGGTGCAAGGGTGCTTGTAAAACCTTACAAGGAGAAGAGCAAGCACAGTGAAAAGTGAGTATCTATGCTCAAAAGTTATCTGCTGTTTTCTACAGCCCTATCTAATTGATCATGCTGTTCAGTCGAAGGTTGGTCGAGAGGGACCATTCAAGGTTTTTCCCAAGTAGGAGCTTTGATGGTAGAGAATTTCCGTTTTCTCCAGGTTTGGCATTCGGCTGATTAACTTATGTTCTTGTTGTAATACTTCTAGGCTGTTGTTTGACAGTTTTGGCTTTTGTCCATGAAGGAACTTGTGCACTTACAAGCAGAGCATCATGTGCAGGTGCTCAGTTCTTTGACGATCATGACCTTTTGAGAAGGCAGATCAATGAGCAAGCTCTGGAGATGGAGAGGAGGCGATTTGCTGATTTCCAGTTTAGTGAGTCCCCGCGTATGTATGTGCAGACAGGGACTCCTGTATTGGAACCTGCACGTGGGCACTTTGGCCTCGGTTCCAATGGTCTGGCCATGTCTCATGATCTGGCCAAAGGGGCTGACGGTAATATATGCAACCTTTTTTGGATTGGCAATATCTATCTCAGGATGCTAATTTGTGCACATGTGCACTAAATTAACTAGTAATGTAATTGGGTTGTCTTATACAGATCTAAACAATATTCAAGTTCCTAGTTCACTTGGATATATTCTGGATGTTTTGGATAATGATCCCAGTGAGAATGAGCAGCCCAATGAAAAGATTGAGCCTGCTGAACAAAGGTACGAAAGTCAGGACATTTAGTTTTGGCTTTGTAATAATCAGTTCTGAATGAAGAGTGCTGTGTCGCACTGCATGCAGCCATGGCAACAATGAGCACAATCTCCCGGACAGCCCTTTCGCTAGTCCCAAAGGGGAGCAACCTCAGTCTGGAACTTCCAGTGCTCTAGAGGTCCCTATCAACTTCAATGCGGATGTGCAGTCTCTGTTCCCAGCAGAGCTTTTGTCTTCAACATCCAGTTTTGAAGATGATAAGGATCTCATTTGTCGAATTTGCAGAGGTAATTTCATGTGAAATGTGTTCATTCCCATGCTAATTTGTCAACAGCTTAACGGAGGAAGTTAAGTTTAATTGTCATGCAACTGTTGCTGGTGGAATCAAGTCATGTCTAGCTTATCCTAATGACTTGGTTTTATGCTTGTCAGGACCCTTTGCTGATCCCATCCGGCTTGATTGCAATCATATGTTTTGTGTTGATTGCATACTTAAGGTATGAAGCTTGCAGGGTCCTGATAGTTCACATATTACAAGTCGTTTTTTTAGTCCTGGAATGTTCACTCCATTGTCTTGCAAGGGCTGCACTCGCTATGATCACCCATTTTTTGAATTTCATATTTCAGGTCATTAGGGTCTCTAAAGATGAATGCCCATCATGTCAGCAGCACATTGGAAGTCAAGTTGTGCGACTGCTCGAGAGCAGGGGCCTTCCAGTTATAGATCCCTCTCTGACCAAGCCACGGGTTGCAGCAATTTCAAACCAAAAGATCAGCAGTTGGTAGTGGAAACACAGATTTCTTACCAAATTATGGAAATAACATAACAGAAAGCATTTGTCAGCATGTCAAGTGAACCCCTGCAAAGGAGGCTTCTGAAGGTGTTAGGCATACAAGCCTGATAAAGATAAAGGATCATATGTGTTAAGAGGCGAACCCTATCTCTACGGGGTTTTGCCTCGAATCTCATAGTCATAAAGATTTACGGCTAATGGTCAAAGGTATTATTAAGGAAGAAAAGAGGTAAAGCAGCAGCAACTGTAAATAGGCAAATTCCACTTTCATTATTTAGCAGATTACTCAAAAATGCGAAGCGGATGGTATGATTTATAACAGAACCCAGGAATTCTTGTCAATAGTCTTCAGAAATATCAAGGCTGAAGCTTGAACTGCGATAGAAGTTATTTTGGAATTACCAAGTAGGGATTGACCCACACTAGATGGGTAACTGTCTTCTAGCACCCTTACTTCCATACCCTTTTTCCCGAGGGATTATCTGCTTCAAGCAGCTTATATATGGATAGGCGGCTCTTGGGCGTTTCCTCGAGGATGTAAATTCCCCATGGAAATGATTATTGATAGTTATCTCTTGTCTCGATCGTCGGCAATATTGTCATTATCATCTAAAAGTTACTCATTTGCTAATTTCTTCCTTCTTTTTCATGAGCATTTGAGATTCCAGGCCTCACCATGAGAAGAGGGCACTGCTTGTACCACTTGTTGCTATCTCATAGTGCCTCATGACAAGTACCTTTCCGCTCTTTAATACACTGGTTGTATAGCATAGTTCAGAGAGTAGGATATGAGATGCAATCTTGTGCGAGCACCTTTCAGAAGCCAATTGTGGTCAGCTAGCTCTGGGTATTGACATGTTCGTGAAGTAGTGTAAAAGGGGAGGCGAGCTGAACACATTGGTTTAGAAGAATTGAGCATGTATCCTCCCACATTATTTTATGCTAGGGGTTAGGCAGCTTGTCGGACTCTGCTGATGGACTCTGCGTGGATGCCCTAGCTAGCTGATTATCTTCCTACCACAGCTCCTGTATATCTGGTTCATGACACCTGTAGCATTGGAGTACATGTGGCTCTAAGAA
Source organism: Adiantum capillus-veneris (assembly GCF_014529385.1). NCBI lineage: Eukaryota > Viridiplantae > Streptophyta > Polypodiopsida > Polypodiales > Pteridaceae > Adiantum > Adiantum capillus-veneris. Next base: position 91,136,529 of record NC_140937.1, read on the forward strand.
TGTATATAATCTCTGGCCTCTCGCAGTCCAGAGGAAGCTAGTGACACAAGCGTTTGCCTTAGGATTTTAGGTGCAGTGTCCTGGTCGTTCTTCTTGTACACTTTCCTGGTGTATGAGGAAAGCGACCAGGAGTGCCCTACCCGACTCTTAAAACAAAATAAAAACAAATTTCCATCAGACGTTTCTGTAGATTTGTTTTCCAGTGTGAGTTGGTTTGGTGTGCACGACTGTTTGAAGTGGTGGTTCTAATTACTTGGCACTTACTCATCCAGATGGTGGAGCTCGACAATTTTGAATCATTTTACTTGGGTTGGAGAGGCCGTTGGTAGAAGATAGGTATATGTGAAGTATGAGATGAAGGTTCGACTGCCTCATGATGTCCAAGAACATCTTTTAATTTCAGTCATCAAAGCACCCTCTAGGTGTGCCTCATAGAGGACATCCTGATGGTATGCCACATTGCCGATTCAATCGTTCTGCTGCAAGTCAGGCTTTTGCATAACCTAGTTTCCTTCGTTATTGATCACCATTGAAGTTCGAAATATTTTCGGTGTCTAATGACATGAGCATCAAATAATGATCAAGCTGTGCATGATTGAGGATTTGAAATGCCCCAGTATAAGAGTCTTATTGACAGTCCTTGCCTCTCGGCATCAGGTAGCCCTACATAGTGTATCATTGTAGGAATCTGGAGGTGTATATGCAGCCTCCCATTAGACTGGAGAAACAGCAGTTCAGCCATTGAATTAACTGGTTATGGGTGAAGCCTTATGTAAAATTTCGAGTAACCAATTCTGACCAAAGAAAGGTGATGGTGAAACTTTGCGACTTGCAACGCTAAAGTAGAGATGTAGTTAGTGTAAAATCGATTGGACGAGTCAATCTAGGAGTAGGGGGGAGAGAGAGAGAGAGAGAGAGAGAGAGAGAGAGAGAGAGAGAGAGAGAGAGAGATTTGTGAACTATGGAAGGCATGTGATTTTTCATATTGCTATAGATGTCAATGCGTCCTATTATTGTATACTAAGCTAGATGTACAAGCATGCTCTAATAATGTCATGCCCATTAGGGTAATTGTACCAGTTAAAGTGCATCTAACAAAAAAGACGTAATTTTGGGGGGAATTTTGCTATTCAATGAAAATTTGACATCTCAAGTTATATTTGAATTTGCCTTTTCAAGGAGGCTTTTTTCAAGACCAACTTTGCTATTTTTTAGAAATTTGTGCAAGTTGGTATTTCAAAAATTTGAAAACTAGCTCTAAAGAGGAACTTTTGTTCCGAAAGAAGGTCACAAAAGCTACGCTCTCAACCAATCACCTTGTAGATTTTGCTCGTTTATTGGAACAAGGAGTGCTTAATAACGGGCCTCATCCACCTGGCCATTGATGCATGCTTCCTTATTGGCTCACCAACCCTAGAGGGATCTGAATGTACTGCATGATGTGTCGAATGGGGAGATGGCCTCCTTCAAAGCTTTTGCAAGTGAAATAATGATTTCTTTGCTGTGTCAGACAAAATATTGTCAATTTGCCTGTTTGTCCCAAAGATGACGGTGCACTCAAGATGGTCTCGTGAATGCTCAAGCAGATGAACGAATGAATCTTCACAGCTTGTTGGCGACATGGATAATCAATCTCCACTAGTATGGGAGCTGGTAATACCCAAAAGCTTATAAAGCTCTATGAAGTAAATTGACAGCTTAGTCCGGTTACCTACAACAACCGAAGCTGGAAATACAATCCTCCTTGTTTCTCTCTGGACATGACTCTCCCAAGAATGTGGCAAGATGCTATGCTAGAGTCCATACTAGGGGACGCACACCAGATTGTTGTGTGGGGTGGTCAAGCAATTTGAGCTTCTCCAAGAATGTCATGCACGAGTTGTGATGGTAATGACAAGATTTACAATCACACTCTATGTTATTGTTCCCTTCTAAGAATGTTGCTTGAGAGAGCCATCGTATGTATAGCTTCATTCTTGAAGTACCTCCATCACTCTGACTAGTTGGCAGGTTATGAGGCAAGTAGCCTTGCACACAGACACACTTCAAAGAGTTGTAGACAAAAGGGGAGGTATCTTGAACAAAGGTTGTTATTTAATTGTTCTCTCTCTCTCTCTCTCTCTCTCTCTCTCTCTCTCTCACAGAGTATGAGTACTTACTATGGCGGACACCGACGATATTCTACAACGACAAACGCAGTACATCCTCGGACAACGCCCGATGCCGAACCTCCTTGGACATTGATGTTCATACATTGAGATTGTACTACCCTCTGTTTCACCGTCACGCACTTTATAGTGCTACACAATTCTGAGCTGCTTAGATTTATAACAGTAGCCATTTAGTCTTTGTTTTTTTCATTTCATTTGAATTTGTACCCTGACATTGTATCCAATTCATCAAGATTGTAGGTCGTTTTGGCCTTTTAAAGACGATTAATATAACATTTCATTTCATTTTCATCTCTCTCTCTCTCTCTCTCTCTCTCTCTCTCTCTCTCTCTCTGCCTTCGCCTTTTAACTCTCGTCGGATAGATCTTCTAGGTCTCGTGGGATAGTTTCCTACGATGTTAAAATCCTCTTCTTCTCTCTCTCTCTCTCTCTCTCTCTCTCTCTCTCTCTCTCTCTCAACGCCTTTGCCTTTAATTTGTAGGTGTACATATGCGCATTTATACGCATACAAATTAGATCTGATTTAGTTATGCAGACAGTGCCCTCCAAAAGCAATTGGTCCAAAATCCACTTGAATGTGCCTCGGACCTGCAAATTGCAAAAGCAAGTTTCAACCATCAAAAATTTGTCATGCTTGATTGGCCTTTTTGTAGTACTTTTGCAGTGTATTTGGATGTATCTGGATGTACACTTGAGATTTAATGTTATTTATCTTGCTCCATCGAACTTATTTCCAGTCTCTAAGTAAGATTGAATATACCCTTCTTGTAAAACCTAATGCTATGAACAAGTGAAGAGAGAGCACTAACTTGATTTGCAAGATGTTTGTTCATTTCAATTCTATAATCTCGCCTTTGATAAACTACAAACTAGGTGCGATGCAAACGTGAAGTGAAGAGTTTTCTTGAAAGTTTATAAGAACGGAAGCTATGCCTGGCCGTGAAGTCAAATGCTCAGTCCATCCTACTACACAAGCATGGTAGTCAAGAACAAGCCAACAATCCTTAATAGTTTAGTCTGGTAGATGCTACACACTTCTTTATGATGGATAGACGGGTAGCCATATGCTCAAATATGTTTGCTTCTTAGCGGTGAATCCACGGTAGCCACATGCCCTTGCTGCCTTGGTAACATCCTTGCCGTGTACATCGACCTCAAACTTGGTCCTCACAATGATCTCTTGTTTGCTAGACACCCAATCTCCCAACCTGCTCTCTCTCTTCCCCCCCCCCCCCCCCCCTTGTTGCTTGATTTTCTGGAGTATGCAAGTCTGATGAGCTTCACCAAGCATGGGAATGAAGGTATGCAAGATTGTATGAGAAAAGGTCAAGTTTTTGTGAGCTTCCCGTTACGAGCTTGGACACTCCAAGCAAGAAATCAATATCAACACATGAACATAAATTGCAAAATTACCAAACTTGACGAGAGAGAGAGAGAGAGAGAGAGAGAGAGAGAGAGAGAGAGAGAGAGAGCATGGCGGAGTTCCGAGCCAAGACGCATTGGCCCCAAAGACTATCCGGTATTTCTTTATTATTACTTAGGCGGCGCCAAGTGTTTAAGGCCAAAATACCAGGTTTGGAGGCACCAACTTTTAGCTTCAGAAAGTTGCTTTTATTTTAATGAAAATTAATTTTAGAGAGAGAAACTCAGCAATAGACAGGGAGAACTTTAGGTTTGCAAATCAGTCTGCGGCATAGAGGGTTCTAACTCTGGCAAAGAGATTGGTATGGACCGCCATTCTAGAGAGAGAGAGAGTTTGTGACTAGCCAAATGAACACAGAGATTAGTTGCATCTATAACCTCAACACAAAAACGCTAACCCTAAAACCCATCACAAATGTCCATACATAGCTCTTGCTCCTGCACAAGAATTCTCTACACTCTAGCCTCTACCATGTCTCAACTATGATACTAACCTCTTCCATGGGGGATCAAAATAGGTTGGAGTATCGAAAGGCTATGGTGTAACAAGTAGGAGAGTATGGGCCGAACTAATTGCCGCTGTCTTCGAATGGTCTCCGAATCACTTTGCATGATTGAGAGAAGGCCGTTGTTGCTAAATGGAGTTTTTTTTTTTTCGGTAATTTCTATTTATTGAAATTAGGATTTTTATACGTGTACACTTGAATTGTAAAAGTTAGAAATTGTTGATCCAGTGGAATTATGAAAAGCCATAGGAACGGACAACTCTGATGTGTCATATGATGGGTGACATTAAGCATCACGAAGGAGTTGTATTGTTAGTTCGGTGGGGAGAAACGGGTATTCCTGATGCGTCATAAGACGGGTGACGGGATCATTGGATAGGGAATATTCCATTGGTCTGGGAGGAAATCCGAACTGAGAAAACGAATACGCATAAAGATGCAGGCATAACAACAAAGAAAGGTTTTGAGAATCTTTTCTATTTTAAGTGCTTTTCGGGAAAAGCAGATGCTTTCCTACGAGGAATATGTGTTTGCATTGCATCTGTGCGTGAGGTTGCATCCAAGGACACCTGGGAAAGTGTTGTGTAGCATCGGTTTTCAGCTCCCTCAGTTTTATTGAGTTTTTAAACACGTTCACATATTTTAATAAAAGACCAATCACCCACTTAATAAGTGTGCAGCCACTTAATTAAAGCAAGGCTTATTTTAGTAAATTTTAAAAAAAACCAGCACTGCCTTTAGGCTGAAAATAGCATACGACTCTCTCTCCCTTCTCTCGCCCAATCTGCCGTCAATCTCCATGCTAGGTCTCCTGCTATTCTAGCGATACCCACCCTTGCTATTGTGCAGGACTCTCGCCCTCTATTCCTGCTGGCTTCGGACTCTCCTGCTCTCAGTTCTGTAAGCGCTAGCACAAGGAGATTCTGCCACCGCGAATCTACAAGTATCCCGTGAAGCCAACATGCAAAGGTCGCTTTTCTGTACTTCGAGTTGTTGTTTCGTGTTTGTGCTTTTTGCAGGTACTCCATCACGGAGAAGGAGCAAGGAGGCCTCAGCCTATGCTCGGAGATTCCGGAAACAGAATCCGGAATGGTCTCTAGAGTTTTATACTCCGGATGCAAATGGAATTGAGAGTTTGTCTCTCGGAATTTCCCGCACGAGAAGGAATTGACCATAGAGGCTGAGGTTAAGAACGGACGGGTTTCTCCGGTTCTTGTGCTTGTAAAAAAGATTCTCTTTAAGGGGGGGGAGGAACCAACCCATTTTCTGGTCCTTAATACTGTGTCGATATTCTCCCTCGTCTCTTTTGGTTTAGAGTTTATTTATTTTCAACTTGATTATTATTCGTGTGCGCTCCCCATTTGTGACAGTGGTAATAGAGCTCGGTCGCCTCTCTTTTTCTGCAAAGGAGGATGATTCCGGGAAGGAACGAAAAGGACCATGACAAGCCACAGAAAAACCGCTAAAGACGAACTTCAGCAAAAGTACGAGTTCAACTCATGGAATTGTTGCTCGCTGTCCAGAAGGTTTTGGACGGAATCAAGAAGCTGCAAGAAACTTTTGGACGAACTCAAGAAGCTGCAAGGAACAGATGCCGATGGGTGTCAAGAAAATCCTGTCGTTGGGAACAACCAGCAAGAGGAAAACGCGGAAAGAGGTGCCGAAGCGCACAAGGATCTCCGGATCTCTTCTCCATCATATTCTCTTGATTATACTACTACTTCCACTTCTCATACAATATCTAAGCCTTCTTCAAAGAAGAGAAGCCTACTCCTTCCCTACGTAATACTAAAGAGAAGCCCAAGTTCAAGAAGGATAACCGCAAGCATCACCATAAGATGCGGGTTTTCAAATTAGGTGACAAGGATGTGAAGTTTGACAATTACACGAGACGGAGAGACATCTCCAAGGCAATATTGTTTATCAGATTTTGCCAGCAAAAACTTTACTGAAAAATTCAAGTTGCACCATGTTGGGATTTATCTAAAGGAGATGGCAAGAAACTGGTGGTTAGCCAAGATTTTGGAATGTACACAAGCCAAAACGTGGACTCAATTCAAATCTAAATTCTATGAACAATTTCTTCCGCCTGACTTTTAGAGAAGGACATTCGGAAGGAATGGGGTTGGCTCGCCCAAAAGGAACATGAAAAAGTCGTGGCTTATGTTGTCAAGTATTGGTCGATTCTTCTGAAAGTTACGCCTTTCATGAAGGTTTCTAACAAGAAAAAGATGCAAAATTTCGAAGCAGGCCTTCAACCTCCGCTTTGAAAGAGCATGAAGGTGTATCCCCACGATACCCTTCAACGGATGGAGTCGTCGGCAATCATTGCCAAGGATCTACATTCCACCGGTACCCCCAGACGGATGGAACACATCACGTACCATGCAAGGCAAAGAGCGGTTTATGATGACCAAGGCAAAAAGGATCCCCTTGAGAACCACAATCAACCTAAGAAGCCAGAGGGTACCGGCAAACGGCTCAAGTATCTCACGTCAAACCAAGTATAAACCTTTAAAGAGCAAGGGAGGCGTTTCTAATGTGGTGAGCAAGGACACATGAAGACCGTCTGCCTTGTTCGCCGCAACGGCGGGAACAACCAACTTCGAAGAGAGAACAATCGAAGAAGGAACCCGCTCCACCGAGCTCGAATTCTATTCCCGATGTTCAGGAAACAAAAAAAGGGAAGCGTCAGCTTCTAAAGGGTTGAGAATCTGTGAATAACAAGCGGGTATTGATCCTTTATGACCTTGGATCAACGGACAACTTTATCTCATTGGATATTGCAAAACGCTTGGGTTACACCGGCTCAGCTTGGAACTCCGGTAACTTTCGGATCGGCATTCGAGGGGTTGACTACCAACCCAACTCCTGTGCAAGGACAACTCAATCTTTAGATTGGCGAGTACAAGGACCGCAAATAATTTTTGATGGCACCCATCAAGGAATGTGATATCATCTTGGGTACGCCATGGTACTACCATACACAACCGGTCCCAGATTATGCGGAAAAGACCCTTGCTTTTGAGCATGAGAGCAAGAACATTAAATTTTTTGTTAATGTTGGGGATTGATTATTCCCTATTGTAAGCCATATCTCCATTAAAAAAGAAATAAAGAAGTGTGTTTTTGCTTGCTTGATTTTCACATCGGAAAAGCATAAAACTAACGAGGGGTTCGCTCTCTAGTTTGGAAATTAAACGTTTTCAATTTATTGAAAGGTATAAGCACTGTCTCACAAACACTCTTCCGGATAAGCTACCTTTGGAACATCCGGAAGATCATCGCATTGATCTCGTACCGGGTAGCTCTTCTCCAAACCAACCCCTTTATGGGGCAAGTGTTGCTCAGCAAGAGGATATTTTGAAGCAAGTCAACGAGCTACAGGTACACAAGAAAGATGGCACGTTTCGAATGTGCACAGACCACCGATCTCTAAACAAGATCACTATCAAGAATCGCTCTCTGATTCCTTTGATTGATGATATTCTCGATAAGTTACAGGGTACAAGCATCTTCAGCATAGTTACATGGGACGGTGGGTCGGGGTCGGGAACGGGGACGGGACGGCAAAAGTCAGGAAACGGGGATGGGGGTCGGAACGGCAAAAAAAAAGAGTTTTTTTTGGCATTTTTTGACCTACACACATGCCACACACATAGAGCATCACTTTGACCATAAATTTACACTAAATAGACCAAAGAACACGAGTCATATAGGCTGAAATGTGCTAATAAAACATCGATGATCGATATCGATGATTGATGGATACAAAATGAGAAGTGCATGCCACAAGGGCTCAAGAGTCAAAAAGCCTAAAGGACTTAGGACAAGCCTGAGGCCTCAAGGATAACAAAAAGTACAAAGGGCTATGTAGTAGGTAGAGTCGTAGACTCAAGAGTCTAGACTCGAGAGTCGAGTGATCAATGATCATCAAACTCAAGAAGTGCTCGCCTGCTGAATCTCCATATCGTCGTCGTAGTCGAGGTCGTCAGCGACGTATGAGGGCTCGGGAGGCTCGCATTGAGGCTCGAAATCCTCCTCTAGCTCCTCCAAAAGAGTATCGGCCATAGATGGATTCTCTTGTGCCATCTCCCACTTAGTGAAAGGATCTGCCTTGTGTGTGACGCTCTTGGCAAGCATGCGCAAGTTAGCGCTCACAAACACCAAATCATTGGCCCTCTGAACCCCAAGGCGATTCCTCTTCTTAGAGGCAATGTGGCTGTACACACTCCATAGTTGCTCCAAGCAACTAGTGGTACATACTTAGCTAAGGACACGAACAGCCAAGCGCTGCAAATGTGGGCCATCTCCTCCATAGTCCTCCCACCACAAAACCGAGCCAATCTTGTTGCGATCAAGCTGTGCATCTACACATCCATAGGAGCCCTTCTTTTGCCTGTAGTTGAGTAGCTCGTCTCTAATCTTGCGCCTAATGTCACTGCTAGGCTCAAGGCGCTCCAATGCAAGCCGCCATCCTTTGCTCACCTCCTTGTCAGTCTCTTGACGCCTTCCCTGAAACTCAAGGTCAAGCACATAAGCTGCCGCATGAAGTGGAGAGTAGTATCCATTCCACCTCGACTCACACAAGCCATGAATCTCCGCATACTGAACAGGGTCAGGCACAAGCTTCTCAAGTGCCTCTATCATCCGATCCATGGCTTCGTAGACTTTGCCAATGCATGGTTGTAAGCCATCCACCACTCGAAGTAGATGTAGAATAGGCTTGACCATGGCGTCAAGAGTCTTCACCTCCTCCCACCAAGCGGCGTCGTCGGCCCATTCTCTGCATTTCAATCCTACTGCTGATGTAGACTCCGGCATGGCCTAGAACTCATCACTGAGAAAGAGGCCCCTTAAGGCTCTGCCACATGTAGACAAGCGGCCTAGCATAAGCCAATTGAATGCAAATCTTGTCTCTGAATATTTGAGTAAGGACAAGTGGCTCCTCTTTGAGAATTCATGGCGCACTTTTTGATGGTTGAGCACAAAGGAGACAATCGAGAGGCGTCACCAATAGTGGGTGAAATCCATGACAAGTTCCCTATGTCCTTGAGGAGGTTATTGAGGCAATGCACCATGCAAAATGTGACATGGTTGAGGAGGTTATTGAGGCAATGCGCCATGCAAAATGTGACATGGATGCTGGGATACATGCCCTCAATGATAGCTCCGGCTGCCCTATTTGACGCCTCTCCATCTGCAACCATACAAAGGACATTCTCTGGACCGGTGATCTCTATGGTGCTTGTCCACTCCGTAGCAAGCATCTCGGCGGCCTTGCCACTATCGGATGCATCATGTGACTCCACAAAGTACATCTCTCCCCGAGAGTAGGCCACCACCCCATGGATGGACCGCTTGCGGGTGTCGCTCCATCCATCTACAAGGAGAGAGACGCCATTGGTCTCCCACAAATCCTTTGTTGCTTGGGCCGCTTGCTCCACGGCAAGCTTCTCTTTGTCAAGGAGGGTGGTGCGAACCCTCTCCGATGAAGGTGGCACATAAGAGGAGCCATATTCTCCTATTTTCGTAACCATGGTTCGAAAGTATGGAGACCTATCCACACAAAATAGAGCATGTTGTGTTAGTATGGAGAGTCGAGAGTCGAGAAGTAATAACCCATTATGAATACAAAATGGAAGATTGCAATGTGCATATGCCAAGGGAAACTCACCGCGAAGCATGGAAGGCAATGTGGTCGTGGAAGAAGAATCGGGCAACCGACCTATCCACCTCTTCCTTCAATTTAGGATTCCAATTTTCGTTGAGAGTGGTTTGGCGATGCGGAACGGAAGAGGACGGTGTAGATGCATGGCTCTTGAAGCTTCGAGAGATGTCATCAAGGTTGGCTTCCCTTTGCTCTCGCGGTGTCGCCGTGGCGGAGGGATCAATGGCAACAAAACGGCCCCTCTTGGCCGCTTCCGCAACCTCATACACCGTGAGCTTCTCAAGAAGATCCAACCTCTTCTCGGGAGCTACATGAGGGCAAACTTCACCTCGTGACCGGGTTCATGAAGAAGATGGGCTCGCACTTTGTTTGAGCCACCCGTTCTCTTGTATGGGCATAGCTTGCACGTCCATGGTCTTGCACCGCCACCTTTGCCACGCGAGCTAAAGTCGACTTCATCCCACCACGACCACGTTTGCACGGCGGGCCTCCTTCGAGAAGAACCGGCTTGAGAAGTGGAGTTGGCTTGAGATGACATGATGGTGGAGAGACTCGAGAGAGTAGAGCTTAGAAGTTAGAGGAGTTAAGAGGAGAGCTTGTGTGGAGAGAGAGTAGAGGAGAGCTTCAAAGTGGGTAGAAGAGGGAGAGGAGAGCTTCAAAGTTCAAACTTCAAAGTGGGTAGAAGAGGGAGAGACTTGAGAGTGGAGACTAGAGTGTAGAGTAGTCAATGGTCATGCTTCAAGCTTGAGCCTTGAGGCTTGAGCAATGAGCATTGAGAAGAGAGGAAAGCATTGAGTAGCTTGAGCTTGAGGGAAATTGCAAATTGGAATGAGACTATGAGTACTAAGAGGCCCAAGGGAGCCTTTTATAGCCTCCCAAGGGCCAAGGCCCCCCAAAATGTGGCAGTTGGGGCTGCACAGAGCCGTTAAAAACGGTCAACAAAGTTGAAAAACGGTCACCTTTTTCGGCCTGACTGCAGCCGTTCCCGGCCGACCCCATCCGACCCCTGCCGTTCGGTCCGTCCCCGACCGTCCCCGTCCGACCCGCCCGTCCGGTCCGTCCCCGGCCGTCCCCCTTGCGACCCGCCCGTCCGGCCCGAATTCCGTCCGTCCCATAGCATCCCCTTCCATTCCCGGCCCGGTTACGGCCGTCCCCCGGCCCTAGGGCCCGTCACCCCCGTCCCCTGTAACTATGATCTTTAGACGCATTGACTTAAAGAGCGGGTATCATCAGATACGCATAGCCCTTGAGAATGACCATAAGATTGCCTTTCGCACTACCTTTGGACTTTATGAATTTTTGGTAATGCCTTCGGCTTGACCACTGCTCCTGCTTACAGCGATGTTCTTTGATGCCATACTCGTCTTTCGAAGACCGAGAAGGAACATCGAAAGCACTTGAACATAGTGTTTCAGGAACTGCGAAAGCATGAATTGCATATAAATGAAAAGAAAAGCGAGTTCTTTCTCACGGAGATACACTATCTTGGCCATATAGTCTCTCACAACCAAGTGAGTATGGATCCCGTAAAGATCCAGGTGGTACAAGACTGTCCAACTCCCACTACGGTACATGATGTACGTAACTTTTGGCATTGTGTTCTTATTATCCGAGGTTTATCTGAGGATTTGCTCATGCAGCAAGACCACTTTATGACCTACGAAGAAGAAGATTCCCTTTTGATGGAAAGGAGACAACAAGGCGCATTTGATAGGCTCAAGTATTTATTAAGCCATGGTCTTATTTTGATAGTGTCATACTTAAGGAAACCATTTGAGGTTCATTGCGATGCTTCACGTGATTGCATCGGCGCAGTGCTTTACCAAGAAGCCCATGCAGTGGCTTATGAAAGTAGACGGCTTAAGGATGCAGAATTGCATGCGTCGATCTACGAGAAGGAACTTATGGCTATGATTCACACCTTGTCTATTTAGCAGCATTTTCTAGGAGCAAATTTTGTGATGAAAACCGATCATCACAGTTTGTGATATTTCCTTACACAACGGAAATAATTCCTTACACGATGGAAATTATATGAAAATGTCACGTGACACATCCCAACCCTATGTGTCCGTGGACAAGCTACACCACTGCACGGTTCAGTCAGTTTAGATTAGTAGTGATCTGGCACTTTTGTGAGTCTATTCGTAGACCGTGCATGCCCAGTCACTTAGCATAGATGCATATCCTCCGGTTGCACACAGCATGATCATCGAAATTCCCATCAGAATCCATTAGCATCAGTTAGGGGAATTTTCCAGTGCATTTAGCCTATTTTCCTATTTTTGGTTATTTTCACTTATTATTTTTAAGTGACTTTCCAACAAAAGTAGGTAGGGCAATTTTGCTAAGTTAATATATAAGCAAACCCAAGTTAGCACTTTCTGGCAGAAGAGGCAGCAGGAGCTTCCCGCTCAACAGGCAACTTCTCAGCAGTACCCCCCCTCAGCATTAGACCATCGCCATCCACTCACTTCCCTTGCCGTTTTCCCTTCACAGCAGATCCATCGCCATCCAAGTCCTTGATTTGCCTGGCGTTTCCATCCCAAGCAAACATCTTCAGCAAGCCTCTGATGCTAGCGTTTTTCCCTGACCACCATCAGCGTTTTCGGCTTTACTAACGCAAGCTTCATCAGCCAGGGCAGCGTTTTTCTTCAGCAATGCAACCGAGTTACCACAGCTTGATAAGGAATCACTAACGCTAAAGGTGCTGCCATTTTCAGTAGGAAAAACACATGGTGTCCCAGCGTTTTTCAGCATACAGCAGTGACCTAAACGCAGCCTAACAGGTGCAACTTCTCAGCGTTTTTGTCCTCAGCAAGACCCCCGACAAAGCCACTAATTTCAGCGCTTAAGACAGCAAGAAAAACAGTCATTTTCAGCCACCAAGACAGTCCCGGAATTCAGCCATAGAAGATCACAGATTTCAGCCTAAGTCGTCGTCGTCACCGTCGTCGTCATCGGCATAGTCCCATTGCATTCGCATTGTACACCTTTGTGCAATCAAAGTAGACCACTCTCGCCGACGAGAGTGGGGCCTTCGGAGGAGGGTTTTACAACCTCTCGGTGTCGTATCTCTTCTCTCTCCTTCTCTCAGTCTCATTCACTTGCACGCACAATATCCACTCACTTTGTTCGTGATCATAGCACTCTACAAGACGGAAGGCTCTCTCCTTCCCTAAGAACTACAGGAAACATTGAGCAATAAAGATCACTAATCTTGAGAAAATACAACATTCATTCCGCTGCACCTTACATTGGTATCAGAGCTTTGGAAGTGTTCTGCATTACTCAAGGAAAGAACCACAACAACCACAAGAATTTTTTTTGCTTGTTGCAATCGCACGAATCCAAGTTTACTTGGGCGTGGCGATTCCTAATCGTGTTTTGTTGAAGAGTGACAAGAATCCCAAGAAAGAAGGGCTTTCCAGCCTCCCCTTGTGTCTCTTTTCACTCATTGAGAGCGGACCGTGCACTTAGCGGCCGGCCAATCGACGTGAGGTGGAAAAAAGCAACCTTGGTGTGAGCGCAAGGCCGCCAAGGGGTGCGCCCGCAGAAAAGGAGTAGAACTCGGGTGAAGAGAAGATCCTTCTCCAACGCGATTTGCAAGCGAAAGAAAACCTCAAGAACCCCAAGAACCCAAGACCCTCAAAACTCAAGAACCTCAAGAACCCAAGATTCTCACGAATCAAGGACCTCAAGAACCTCAAGACCCTCAAGAAACCAAGTTCCTCGCGAGATTAAGACCCCAAGATCCTAGTGCATGGTCGTCACCCAAAGCGGAATGGATACTTCGCATATAGGTGATGAGCAGGAGAGAGGCGACAAAGACTCGTCCTGAAACCGGCCTGTACTTTCAAAAAGGGCGGTAGACTTTAGACTTAAACCTTATTTGCTTTCACCCATTTAATTTGTCGCCCACTTTACCTGTACTTTCAAGACACAACAAAGGGGAGAGGGATACAGGCTGCTAGATTGCACCTGTATGAGTAGACCGACACCAAATTGGCCGCTAACTTAGGCACCCCTTTCGGTATTTCTTTATTGCTTAAAAGAGGGAATAAACGCTGTGGTTCCCTACAAGCTGCCCCGCACAAACTTGACTGAATTTCAATTGTTCTGGCCCGATTTCGGCAGCATAACTGTACTAGGACCCTTCACAGTTAGTATTCCCACGCATTGAATGACATTCCCGATGCATATGGGCACTTTACAAAACCTGGCGAGAATCTGCAGCACGCTGAATTCTCTGTTTTCAGCCCCCAAAATGCGCCAGATCACCTGTACAGTGGTCCCCTCGCGTCCCCGAACCTCCTGGGGGTATTAGGAACCGTTTAGGGCCAAAACCCTAAACCTGCAAAAATACACAGCAGGCTGTAATTTACTGTTTCGGGCTCCGTTTTGCGTGCCGGTCGCATCCGTAGCAAGTCCTCGAGCTCCCGCACCTGTAGGGCTACTTACCCTTTGAATCGGACGAGATTTCTAACGTGAAACCTCTCCGAATTCACCTGTACCTGCGGGGGATTAGCCTCTAGCTAATCCAGTACCTGTGCAAGAGGCTCTTGCCTCGGCAATCGCGCATGAACCCACACAACTGTACATTGGTCAAATGAAAAGCCCACTAGAGGGGCATAACATTCTGCCATAGGGGAGAGAGAGGGCAGTGCGTAGCTTGCAGGGCATCACTCCTGGCACCGCACTGTACATAGGAGGGAAAGGAAGCACTCCATAGCTCTTAACCTGTGACAAAATCTGCAAATGAGCCTCTTACCCCTTCAAATTCAGTGCAACCTTCTCTTGCATGAGGAAAGTGCACCAGAATGTGTCACTTGGCGCATTTACAAGCATTTTCCCGTTTCGGGGTTGCCGCCTAAAAATCTCCCAACCGGTTGCCCAGTTGACTTCACGGCAGAGTAAGAAAATGTTCTCCTTGTCATTCCGGAGGTAATGACGCAAACACATTTTCAGGTCCCAAAATAGCAGTTCCCTAAATTTTAGGAGATGCTGCCATTGTATCTTTGTAAGTCATCTGACCCCCTTTGTACACTGCAGCCACACCCAAAACTGAAATGTAGCCTCTGTAGCAAAGGATTCCACTTTGGCTAGTCAATGACCCCACTTTGGCTAACCATAGTCTTTGTCCAACCTTAGTGCTCTCTTGCCCTCAGGCCTGGACTCCCTCTGGACAATTCCACACTAGCTATGCAATGCAGAGCAGTTAGATTTCCCGAGGGGTGTTTCCAAAAAGTGAAAGTAAATAGATAATAAGAAAGAAATCAACAAAAAGGATAGATAGTAGTCACACGCTGGTGACATACCCCCCTCTCGTCCTCGTGTGCATCTATGTCGTACATGCTCACAGTCAACACTGATGTATTCAACACCTGTCGACACATGTACGACACATACATGCTCATTGTCAACCCTGGTGTATTCAACACCTCGTCGACACATGTATTGCCTGCGTGTGAACCTTGTTCCAATGACATAGTGGTAGCTTCGCACTCTGCCATTGCTTTGAGTCACTAACTTTCCAATGACAAAATGATACACTGTCTTATAGTACACGTTGGGCCCAGTAACACTTTCGAGCATACCCAAACCGACAGTTTAAGAATGCAGTTACACATGTACCCTTTAATAGAAGCAATTACTGTATCCTTGACAAACTAACAAGAAATACTCACTTCTATAGCACTAACCAAACTTTTGGACATTCCATAAGAGCAATTGCCAAACTGACAATCTGTACAGCTCTAACATTCATGTAACAAGTATTTCATTTGAGCTCACTTTAAATACCATGTACATCATTTGTTTCAGAAGCCATTGTTACACTGACAATCCATGTAGCTTTGAAACTCAAGGGGTCAAGGTAGGTTGCAAATTGAAGGCTTCAAGGTAAAGTGATAAGACAGTTGGTGACTCTGCAAGTTCACCTTCTTCCATCCACTTAGCATCCATTGGTGAATAGTTTCTTAACTTCACCAAGTAACGCCTAGCAACCTTGCCTTTCACTTTTCTTTCCTTATGTGCCAAAATCTCTTCCGGGACCAAGATCTCGTCAAGTTCCTCGACTTCTGGCTGATCTTCAACTGGCATATCTTCTGGCACATCACCCACATAGGGTCTGAGAAGACTCACATGAAACGCATTGTGAATCTTCCAACTGTCAGGCAATTTCAGCCTATATGCAACATCACTGATTATGTCGCACACTTGAAAAGGCCCATAGTAACGCATGCTGAGCTTTGGAAACAGTCTTTCCTTGCCCTTCATCTTCTTTAACCTTGCCTTTTCAAAGCGTAGAAGCACACAATCACCAAGTGAAAATACCACTTCACGACGGTGACGATCAACTGCTTTCTTTTGCTTTGCTTGAGTCTTTTCCAAGGCCACTTTGACCTTCTTGTACATTTCATCCATGTCTTGAGCATACTTATCTGCTTCAAATATCTTGTCCTTTGTATGCAGTATGGGAGGAACTTTCTTGCCACCTTCAACTATCTCAAAAGGTGCCTTGCCAGTTGATGAATGCACTGTATTATTGTATGCATACTCCACCAATGGCAAATACTGCTCCCACTTTCCTTTATGCTCTGACACATAGCACTTCAGTAGATCTAGGACAGTAGAATTTGCCTCTTCTGATTGCCCATCTGTTTGAGGATGAAATGACGAAGAGAATTTGAGCGTGGTGCCCATATTCTCAAACAAGCCTCTCCAGAACAAACTTGTCATGCGTGGATCACAATCGCTAACAATCGACTGTGGCATGCCATGATACTTGAAAATATTGCTCATAAACAAGCGTGCCTCTGATCTGGCTTTATCTTCTTCCTGATAGGAATAAAATGAGCATGTTTGCTGAATCTGCAAACAATGGTCCAAATACCATCGTTTCTTGTCTGCGTTCTCGGAAGATCAAAGATAAAATCCATAGCAATACTTTCCCATGGTTTATCTGGAACAGGTAGTGGTTGCAATAACCCTAGTGCCTTTTGCCTATCAAACTTGACCTTCTGGCAAATTAGGCATTCTCGCACAAAGGCATCCTGTCACGTGACACATCCCAACCCTATGTGTCCGTGGACAAGCTACACCACAACAGGGTTCAGTAAGTCCGATCAGTTTAGAATAGCAGTGATCTGGCACTTTTGTGAGTCTATTCGTAGACCGTGCATGCCCAGTCACTTAGCATAGATGCATATCCTCCGGTTGCACACAGCATGATCATTGAAATTCCCATCAGAATCCATTAGCATCAGTTAGGGGAATTTTCCAGTGCATTTAGCCTATTTTCCTATTTATTTGTTATTTTCACTTATTATTTTTAAGTGACTTTCCAACAAAAGTAGGTAGGGCAATTTTGCTAAGTTAACATATAAGCAAACCAAAGTTCACACTTTCTGGCAGAAGAGGCAGCAGAGGAGCACCTTGCTCAACACGCAACTTCTCAGCAAGACCAACCCCCGCGACTACTCTAGCGTTTTCTCCACAGAAGACCTAGCGTTTTTGCGTCAGATCAGCCTTGGCGATTTGTGCACAGCAGATCAGCCCCGGCGTCATCACGACACAACAAATCAGCCTAGCGTTTTTGCATTTGCAGAACCCCGGCGACAGAAGGACCAATTTCAGCCCCGGCGTTTTTGGATTTCAGCAGCAAATTAAGACCGGCATCATTCACCTTAAGTGTAGCAGATTCAGCCCGTAAAGACCATCAGTTTTCAGCCCTAAGAAACCTCATTTTTCAGCCAAGAAAAAGCAGCCAAAACAGTCATTTTCAGCCACGAAACAATCCCGAAATTCAGCAATTAGAAGATCTCAGATTTCAGCCATCAAGTTGCCGTCGTCATCACCGTCGTCGTCATCGGCATAGTCCCATTGCATCAGTCCATTGCATACGCATTGTACACCTTTGTGCAATCAAAGTAGACCACTCTCGCCGACGAGAGTGGGGCCTTCGGAGGAGGGTTTTACTAACCTCTCGGTGTCGTATCTCTTCTCTCTCCTTCTCTCAGTCTCATTCACTTGCACGCACAATCCACTCACTTTGTTCGTGATCATAGCTCTCTCCACAAGACGGAAAGCTCTCTTTTTCCCTAAGAACTGAAAGGAACCTTGAGCAATAAAGATCACTAATCTTGAGAAAATACAACATTCATTCCGCTGCACCTAACACATCCACATCTCTTCTCAATGTAGGCCAATAGAAGAATGTCTCAACCGCTTTAACTGTAGCATCGATACCACGATGCCCTGCATACGGTGGGACATGACTCTCTTCCATAACTTTGCGTCGCAATGGCTTTGTGACACACAATCTGCCATGCATCATCATGAACCCATCTTTGAGAAGATAGTGTTCATG
Organism: Adiantum capillus-veneris; assembly: GCF_014529385.1. Lineage (NCBI taxonomy): Eukaryota > Viridiplantae > Streptophyta > Polypodiopsida > Polypodiales > Pteridaceae > Adiantum > Adiantum capillus-veneris. Next base: position 91,154,670 of record NC_140937.1, read on the forward strand.
ACGTTGTCCATCCATTAGCTGTTCGAAGACCCTTGCAAAATCTTCATCATTTGCATACTGTTGTCTCATATCATCAAGTTCATGATGATAAGGAATTGACACAGCTGAAATTTGTGGCTTCCTTGACAAGGCATCAGCCACAACGTTCTTCTTGCCTTCCACATGCACAATCTGAAAACGGAACATGGACAAGATATTTGCCCATCGCATATGCTTCTCAGATAACTTTGTCTGTGTCAAGAAGTATCGCAAGGTCTGATGGTCCGTTTGGACAACGAAATCTGCACCTAACAGGTAGTGTTTCCAACTTAAGAGCGCATGAATCACAGCTAGTGACTCTTTCTCATAGACCTGCATGGTCATCTCTTGCCCTTGCAAAATTCTGCTCTCATAGGCTACTACCCTGCCATCTTGCATTAGCACTGCACCAATGCTACTACCACAGGCGTCACACTGGACCACAAATGACTTCCTAAGATCTGGCAACACAATGACTGGATTTGAAGTCATCTTTTCCTTTAAGAGATTAAAAGTTGAAATCTCTTTCTGTCTCCATCTAAAGGTGACTGCCTTCTTTTGAAGAGCATGTAAAGGTGAAGCAATCTCAGCGAAATTTCGAATAAACCTGTTGTAATAGGAGCATAGTCCCAAGAAACTTCGGACAACGTGCACCGTCTTCAAATCTGGCCATGACTTGATCGCTTCAACTTTTGCAGGATCCATTCTGACACCATCCTTTGAGACAATGTGTCCCAGAAAAGTGAATCTCTTCCAGAAAAAACTCACTTTTCTTTGCATTGATGAGCAACCTATGACTGCGTAGCTCTTTGAACACAATGGCCAAGTGATGCCTATGCTCCTCTTCATTCTTGGAGTAGACTATCATGTCATCAAAGAATGTACCGACAAACTGCTGGTGTGGACGGAAAATTCTGTCCATCATCCTATTGAACGTAGCAGGAGCATTTGTGAGACCAAAGGGCATCACTAAAAATTCGTAAAGGCCAAACGTTGTTCTAAAAGTAGTCTTGTGCACATCCTCTGATCTAATGCGGATCTGATGGCTCTTTAGATCTATCCTGCTAAACATAGCTGCTGCTTCTAATTTGTCCAGAATATCATCAATTCTAGGTATAGGGAACCTATTCTTGATGGTATTCTTGTTCAGTGCACGGTAGTCTATGCACATACGCCATGAGCCATCCTTTTTCTGCACCAACAACACTGGAGAACAGAATGGGGATGAACTGGGCTGAATCAGCCCCTTTTCTAACAGCTCCTGTACTTGGCTCATTATCTCTTTCTGCTGAGCCGTACTAACCCTGTACGAAGGCTTATTTGGTGGGCTACTGCCTGGCACCAAATCTATCGCATGGTCCTCGGGTCTCTCTGGCGGTAATTGAGACGGTAATGAATCGGAAAAATAGTCACTATACTGTTGTAAAAACATGGACCTTTCTTTATCTAGCACAGATAAATTTGATTCATCACAATCTGACACTTCACGTACAAAAACCAAGTACGCAGAAAGATGCTTTTTCATTACAAAAGTAATAGCAGAAGCTGATACAGTGGGAATAGACTCCCCTTTAAGCTTTACATCCAGAATGTGAGTCTTTTCCCTGCTCTGTACAGTGATCTTTTTGTTGTAGGCATCCATGATTCCCTGTACACGAAACAACCAAGGAATACCTACAGCACATCACATCCGTCCAGTGGCATGATGTAAAATTCTTCAGCATCTACATAGGACTGGATATGTAGGCGCAACTTTCCAATGATGGGTGTCACAGCCTCTGTGTGGCCAAGACATGCCAAACCTGCCTCTGCTGTATACCCCATCTCTTCAGGTCTGATTCCCAACTTTGAAGCCAATTCTGGGGAAATGAAGTTGGCTTTGGCACCTGGATCAAAGAAGATAAGCACTGTTTGATCCCTAACCTTTCCCCATGCTCTGCAAAGCTCACTTGCATCTGAATTTGGCTTGTCGCCCACCATATCTGACACTAGACCAGCCATGGGCTTCTTTCCTTTCCTGTCCTCCTTGTCTTCAGAATCAGCTGGCCTTTTCTTTGTAGGACAATTGTAAGCAATGTGGCCAGGCTGCTCACAAATGAAGCATTTGTTCTCTGACCTCAGGACCTTCTTTTGCTCTTTTGACTTGGGAGGAAAACGTCTTTTCCATTTCTTCGCTGGTCCCTTTTCTGATTCAGCCGTAGCTTTGTCTTTCCCTGTGTTGGCTAGCTCTTGAGTCACTTTAGGAACCTCCTTGGGAACATACTTCTTCGCTGAATTTTTCTTGGCTGATCCTTCCTTGACGCCAGTATTAAATTCACAATCTTCTCCCTTGAGCAAACCATTGCCAGTGTTTGCTACCTCGATGAGCTGCGTCGAAGTAGTGACTTTGGTCTTCATGCAGTACTTTCTCAATCCTTTGAGTAGGCCACAACAGTATTTTTCAATCTGTTCTGTCAATGGCACAAACCTATAGGAAGTTACTGGAAGTAGAGCTTTCCAAAACTTCCGATTATAGTCATCCAGATTTCTGCAAGTGGCAGCATTAAGCTGTGCCATTCTGTCATGACATCTGCTTCAAAGTCATCAGATAACCATGTTGCTGCAAAAATCTGCTTGAAGTAAATCCATGTGGACGAAGCTTGCCCTTGTAGCAACAAAGTTGTCCACCATTGTCCCGCATTCCCTGTCAAGAAAGTGGCTGCCTTGCGGACCTTTGAAGCCTCTGTAAAGTTTCCCCCTGCATAGGCCTTGTCAAACTGCTGGAGGAATGAGAGAGCCTTCTTCCTGTCATCAAACCCTATAAAGGTCGTGAAAGTCACACCTTTGCCACCTTCTTTGTACGGAGTTGGCCTCTCTAGCGGCGTCAAATTGTCATATGGAAGTGACTGAAACATGGGAACACTGTTACGGTTCATTTGTGTTCCCTGACCGCAATTAAGTTGACCTGGAAATGCCATATTTGGCTGCTGATTTGTAATTCCAGCCATACCAAAATTTGCCTATGGCATCCCAAATTGGCCTTGAGTGCTTTGAAACCCTGGTAGCATGCCCGTGACACCATACATGGGGTTAGGCATCATCGTTTGAGCACCCCCAAACACTGTTCCTGGCGTGTAAAACTGATTTCCAGGTGCATGACCAGCCATGCTCTGGAATACCGATCCACCTCCAAAATAGCTAGGGTGTACTAAAGGTGGTGGGAAGACTTGTTGCATAGCCTGCAGGTTGCTTCCCTGCCCATTAGAACCAGCTATAGGCTGCTGAAAAGTGGCTAGCTGAACTGGTACAGCTTGAAGGACTGGCATCTCAGTCACCTGTTCTTGCACCTTAGGCACAGGTATTGGAGACTGCATGTTCTTCGTTAAGTGTACAGGTGTTTCCATTGACTCTGCAGTATGAATCACCTGTGTTCGAGCCTTAACAGGCTTTTGAATATGATCCAGTGACCCAACTTGCTCAGACAGAAGAGGAGGTTGCAGAAAGGCTAAAAACCTCGGGTTCTGCATTACTTGTGTGAACATAGCCACAGCAGTAGCCAACTGGGTCCTGAATATATCATCATCCGTCTGTGGTGGTCTTGAAGACTCACCCACTTCATGTGTCTATTGACCCTGTGAAGAGGAAACCTCTTCAATCACATCATCTGGTCTGTCAGTCATAATTGCAATTCCCTGTGTTTGGTATATGATCCCCTGTGTCTTCAAACCCAACCTGACCAAGGCTCACTTCTATGGGAAAAAGTGATTTAATCCCGGCGATGGAACCATGAAACCGGCCTGTACTTTCAAAAAGCGCGGTAGACTTTAGACTTAAACCTTATTTGCTTTCACCCATTTAATTTGTCGCCCACTTTACCTGTACTTTCAAGACACAACAAAGGGGAGAGGGATACAGGCTGCTAGATTGCACCTGTATGAGTAGACCGACACCAGATTGGCCCCTAACTTAGGCGCCCCTTTCGGTATTTCTTTATTGCTTAAAAGAGGGAATAAACGTTGTAGTTTCCTACAAGCTGCCCCGCACAAACTTGGCTGAATTTCAAATGTTCCGGCCCGATTTCGGCAGCATAACTGCACTAGGACCTTCACAGTCAGTATTCCCATGCATTGAATGACTTCCCGACGCATACGGCCACTTTACAAAACCTGGCGAGAATCTGCAGCACGCTGAATTCTCTGTTTTCAGCCCCGAAAATGCGCCAGATCACCTGTACAACGGTCCCCTCGCATCCCCAAACCTCCTGGGGGTATTAGGCACAGTTTAGGGCCAAAACCCTAAACCTGCAAAAATACACAGCAGGCTGTAATTTACTGTTTCGGGCTCCGTTTCGCATGCCGGTTGCATCCGTAGCAAGTCCTCGAGCTCCCGCACCTGTAGGGCTACTTGCCCTTTGAATCGGACGAGATTTCTGGCGTGAAACCTCTCCGAATTCACCTGTACATGCGGGGGATTAGCCGCTAGCTAATCCAGTACCTGTGCAAGAGGCTCTTGCCTCGGCAATCGCGCATGAACCCACACAACTGTACATTGGTCAAATGAAAAGCCCACTAGAGGGGCATAACATACTGCCATAGGGGAGAGAGAGGGCAGTGCGTAGCTTGCAGGGCATCACTCCTAGCACCGCACTGTACATAGGAGGGAAAGGAAGCACTCCATAGCTCTTAACCTATGACAAAATCTGCAAATGAGCCTCTTTCCCCTTCAAATTCACCGCCACCTTCTCTTGCATGAGGAAAGTGCACCAAAATGTGCCACTTGGCGCATTTACAAGCATTTTCCCGTTTCGGGGTTGCCGCCTAAAAATCTCCCAACCGGTTGCCCAGTTGACTTCACGGCAGAGTAAGAAAATGTTCTCCTTGTCATTCCGGAGGTAATGACGCAAACACATTTTCAGGTCCCAAAATAGCAGTTCCCTAAATTTTAGGAGATGCTGCCATTGTATCTTTGTAAGTCATCTGACCCCCTTTGTACACTGCAGCCACACCCAAAACTGAAATGTAGCCTCTGTAGCAAAGGATTCCACTTTGGCTAGTCAATGACCCCACTTTGGCTAACCATAGTCTTTGTCCAACCTTAGTGCTCTCTTGCCCTCAGGCCTGGACTCCCTCTGGACAATTCCACACTAGCTATGCAATGCAGGGCAGTTAGATTTCCCGAGGGGTGTTTCCAAAAAGTGAAAGTAAATAGATAATAAGAAAGAAATCAACAAAAAGGATAGATAGTAGTCACACGCTGGTGACACGTCCCCACCCGGAGATGATTTCTTCAACCCTCCCCCTTCGCCATGTATGCCACCAAGTGCTCCAAACCCTATGGAGGAAATGGTCAAGCAGATGATGGCCATGATGGATAGATAGAAAGACAGGCGCCTTGCTCTTGAGCGTGAGCGCGATGAAAGAAACGCAAGACTTGCAGCACAACAAGAAGAAAATCGACTTGCTCTCGAACGTGAGCGCGATGAACGAAATGAACAAAAAGCAGAAAAGGATGCCGAGCGTGAAGCTCAAAGGGAGATTCGTCATCAAGAATTTATTTCCCACATCCTAGCCTCGAAGACCGAACCACCCAAAGATCGTGGGAGTTCGTCAAGTGGCACAAGCCACGAGGCAGATTCCAATCATCCAGTCACAGAAAAGTTGACTTTCTGTAAGTATGACGGTAAGATGGATGCTAGAGTTATTCATTCTTGGTTGCATCAATTTAATGCTTATTTTGCGACAACTAAGAAGACAGGGAATAACAAATTTTTGACGACAGCTATGTACCTTGCCAGTGATGCCATCAATTGGTACCACGCATGGCAAGAGGCACAGCTAGCCGCGCACCTAGAGGCAGCCGACGATTTCACGCCCCCCTCTTTTAGTTGGGCTGATTTCCAAGACAAGCTCAAGGCGCGGTTTATGCCACCTTAGTACCTTGCACGATTGAAGGACGATTGGCGCGCTCTCAAGCAAAATGGTATGCCGGTTATGTCTTTTTCTAATCGTGTTTTGCAGCTAGGTACCCAACTACGCATGTCGGATGATGAGCGCAAAGAGGATTTTCTCTCTGAATTGGACGAGTATATCAAGTACGATGTCGAGGTATTCGATCCAATCGATCTCAACAAAGCGGTAGCGATTGCTCTCGCACAGGAGATGAAGCACAACAAGGGAAAGCCTAAGGAGAACAAGACTTCCACAAGTACCTCGCAGACTTCTCAGAACCCTTACAACGGTAAGAACGCCGCAGTCGATCATTTTATCACGACAAGGACAGCGTTTTCAGTTTTCAGCCCACAGTTCAGCCAGTTTCAGTTTCCAGCCATCGTCGTCGTCCCCGACGACAGTTCAGCCTATTAGCTTCGCCGCATGACCCAAATCCCATCAACATCCCTAGCGTTTTCAGTTTTCAGCAGATTCAACCCTTAGCCTCGACCACGTCGCCGACACCGTCGTCGTCGTCGTCGTCGACACAGTACCCTTGTACCTAGCACCCCTTGTGCCTTGGCTCGGCCCTTGCCTCGGCCCTTGCCTAGCTTAGCACAAGGATCCACAGAACCCATCAGAACCTCGACATCGTCGTCATCATCGAGATAGACCCATCAGAACCTCCTCATCGTCGTCGTCATCGACATAGACCCATCAGTACCTCCTCGTCGTCGTCGTCGTCAACATAGACCCATCAGTACCTCGTCGTCGTCACTGTCATCGACATAGACCCATTAGAACCTCGTCGTCGTGGAGATAGAACCCATCAGTACCTCGTCATCGTCGACATAGAACCCATCAGTACCTCAATACCCATGAGTAGCCGCAATACCCAACACCCGCAGTACCCTTCAGTATCTGAGTAGTACCCAGCATCAGTACCCATTGGCATCATTATCTCAACATTTAGCATCATTGTATCAGCATTGTGCAAAAATAAAGAAAGTACTTACTCTGGCAACAGAGCAAGGAGGCCCTTGAGGATCTGGGACCCGACATTTGGTGTCGTCTCTTTTTTCTCTCTCTTTGCCTATCTCTCTTTCAGTCAATTTAGTTCAGTTCTTTTCAAGTGAAGTAAAGTGTCCCTTGTGTTTGTGCGGAGTACTAGATCCGAGCTAAATCCTTAAACACTTACGCTGCACCTGACATTGGTATCAGAGCTCTGTGCGTGCTTCGGCTTTGCGAACTCAAGGGAAGAACCTAAAGAAGAACCACCAAGAACCTCAAGTACCCAAGAACCCAAAGAACATCTCCCAGTTTTTTTTCGTGAATGAATCTTAGAGTCCCAATCCCGAACTTACTAGCTCCCATCTTCATCGCCATGTCTTTGAAGGAAGATCGACATTGGATACACGAAAACCAAGATCTTGAGTACCAAGATCTACTTGCCTCTTATACGGATGTAGAAAGAGTTGGAGACAAGATTCCTAACCCTCTTTTGCATTCGCATTCGCATTCGCATTTAGAGTGCATCCACTTCCGTCGACAAGAAACCATTGGAAATACCTCTGAGCACCCTTACCTTTCAGCTTCACCCGCAATGTTTTCACGACAAGACTATTCGAGCGGTTAATACTTGCTCGCAAGGCAAAGTCAGCATCGAGGCTGGTATTCTGCGACAGTAGTAAGGCTACCTAGTAACTCGGTTGGTCAGTGTTTACATCGCAACAGTATCTACATCCGCAATATCCACCCGTTTGGAGGATTTTTCATCGGTTGTGCATCCACAAGCATCAGAAGCAGTCGGCATCAGAAGTCCAGAAAGAATCCAAAGGTAGAATTTTGGCAGTTGTGCCTCACCTTTAACAGGGGGGATGTCACATGCGCACTTCACTTGCGCAACGTGGACATGCTTCTGCTACAGTCTAGCATGAGTCTTAGCTGAGGACCTATCCTAGCACCTTTGTGAGCCTCTAATAGGGCGTGCATGTCCAGGCTGGTCATAGTTGCATACCGTCTCTTGCACAGTACCGCATTTTAGCACTTAGACATTTACTGCGCGTGAACCACCTCTTAGAGTGCATTTTATTAATAAGTGACTTTTTATTTACCCTTGTTGGAATGGCTGCCCGATCCAGGCATTTGAATTTTGTACATATTTAACCTGCCCTTGGTGCACCACTAGAAGTGTCACAAGACGGGCACCACGTGCCAACGGAAAAGAACAGATTGAATAGACTTTTAGCACTTCAATAACAACTGAACTGAAAGAAAGAGACTACACGCGACACGGAGTGGCAGAATTCCACCCCAGAGAGTATTGGCCCCAAACCTTGGCGCCCCTTTCGGTATCTCTTTATATTGCATCAACACAGTTCAAGCCGGTACTCCAGACTCTGCACCTTCTCCAGGAAGCATGCCCAAGAATGAGCTCATGGCCTCATATTTAAAGGCCCTAGGCCCAAAAGCAATTTACATGAAAAGCCTTCAAACTCAAAAGCATCTCTGGCCCTAACTTCTAGAGTTCCCTATCCATTATCCATAGATTGCCTAGGATTTCGCACCCATGACAACACTATTCCTGCCGTAATTGCACTTTCCAACTCAATTGTCGTGATTAACTAGAAAAGCCATTGTCTGGCACTATGAAGATCCATTATTTTCAACATAACATGGGAGCAATGGAAATTAGTCATCATACATGGCAATGCATGTCTTGCCTTAGTAAAACTGCTGATGCGATTCGGAATGGCGCGTAACATTTGCACCATTCATTTTACGTAAACCTCTTTCCTGTGTAGGCCAATTGAGTGCTAATGTTTGCTCATCATAAGCATATGATCACATCACTAGACCAAGGAAGCTCCAATTGAAATCTGAAGCAGTTTAGGGAAAACCCCACCCCATGTCTATGAGACCAACAGTAAAGAGCACAAGCTTTTTCTCAAGTAAAACTTGCTATACCTGTTAGGGTTGCATTGCCTCGCTGCACGTTTACATACAAGACCATGTTGTCCACAAAATCGGCTTCAGTTTGGTCTGGGGTGAAACGCCTTTAGCTTCTCGATGATCTCTGTGGGCTAATAGCATTGCTCTATTGGAAATCAAGAGAGGTACGGAGACTTTTGATACATATGCATGCATGGGAAGCCAGCTAAAGGAACCATGCAACAAACCCAATTCAGCATTCGAAAGCATCAAGCCTTACCAGGCGACTGACGATTCCGTCGTGCGACTGTTCAAGCAAAGCACATTTTCGACGCTCCAGCGTTTGAGGGATACTGTTTGACACTTTCCCTCTCCAGTGAGATCAAGCTTAATCTCATTTGACTAAAACACAAAGTCGACGGCTTTCAAAAACAATAAGAAGTGATAAAATTGTTAGGTTGAGTTAACCTCAGCTTAGTCCTTAGCTGATTGAGAATCGAGACTAGCTAGCTGCAAACCATGGTAAATGGAAGAGAAACCGATGTAATATATAAGAAAGTCGTCCAAAATTTTTGCAAATCTCAAAAATTTTGCTAGTATTTTCGGTTTTCTTCTTTGCGAGGAGGAAACTCGATCAGCAGGCCGCTTAATAAAAGAGACTTTTTCGAACGTTAACATTGATTGGAATCGAGCTATAAAATGCAAGAAATGTAAAACCATGTGAGTTGTGAAATGAAAGGTGAAAAAAAAAACTAATTAATATATGTGTGTGTGTGTGTGTAGAATTCATTAAGATTATTCAAGGTGAAGCTTCACTATAGCATTCTAAAACAATAGAATGCAAAAAAAAACATATACGTGTAAAAATTACTAAAATTATGCAAGGTGAAGCTTCACTTTAGCATTTTAAAACTATAGAATGCAAGAAAAGTAAAGAAATGTCAGGATGTCAAATGAAAGGTAAGTCTCCATCATGCACTAAAAACTATGAAAAGTCCCCCTAACCCAACCCAGCACTAAGGGTTTCTTTTAGAAAACCAAAAAGTTAACTCAATGTGGATATAACTTAGTCTTGATGCAAAATAATAAATTAGTTTACCTTGATTGCTTCAATATGAAAATGGTGTGAATTCAAAAGGCGTAGAAGTGTCGTGCCTTTCACCTCTTATTATCACTTAGGTCGGGTTCACAAGAGACAACGGAAGACATTTGAAACGGAGCGTGCCTCCACCATGGAGGCTTCCCATTGGCTGAAAAGGAGATTGCACTTCTTCGGACCCACAAAAAATTGGCGAGAATCCCCCCCCCGCCCCCTGCCAAAGCGCCCCCTCTTTTGGAAGAGCAACTTTACCGTCCACTTTATATCATGAAATACGGATCTGCATGATTGAACTTGATCTAGCAGCTAAGTGCTCAAAAGCATACCACTACATTACAGCTCATTGGACATCAGCACCTTCTACAATAAATTTTATAGAGCTGCCTAATACCCTTGTGAACGAAGGAGAGATGGAAGAAAGAGTGCTAGGTTTCTGTGAACCCAACCTTATTCTAGAGGCTTCATAGCATCTCTCTCTTGTGTAGTGCACTATCTTTATAATAAGAAAGTCCCTCCAACACTTGAGGAGAATTTCATTTGTATGTTGTATTGGTAATAGCCTCATCAAACCACAAAGCAGGCAAACACTCTCTAGTTGTTGAATCTTGAGAGGAAATGTAGTTATGGGAACAATGAATCTCTTACAGTTCATCCTCAACAACCCAAAGAGGACATCAGTGCATGTTGTTTTTGCAAGTGTTGCACCATCATAGCAGAATATGCTAAGAATTGGCTATCCACAAGCGCCTCTCTCATAAGCATTTCAATTGTCATATACTTGATTATTGTCTCATGCCTCGTGCAATCCTCAAACTTAATTGTGTAACCAACCTCTTGACTAAGCCAAATTATTCCGCAACCCTCTTAGCTACAATGTTTCCACTCTTCTAGGTTGTGTGCAACCAATGTTTCCTTTTGTTGTGTACCCTACTTCTGCTAGATATTATGTTACCTATGTCAGATACTTCTGCTAGATATTATGTTACCTATGTCAGGTAGAGATGCGGGCGCTAGAGAACTCTCTCTCTCTCTCTCTCTCTCTCTCTCTCACACACACACACACACACACACACAGAGTGAATGAAGGCTATCTCTCTTTGGCCTCCTCTTTTATGTCATTGTATTGCTATATGAAGTTATGAAGAGTAGTAATTTAACATCATATGTCTTTTAGCTCAAGACTCATCATTTTTTGGGGACACTTTTCAACCTTCTTTTAATATTCACGCTTTAGTTTACTTTGACAACCCAATCATCTTGTGCCAAGTGGCACTTCTCTCCTTGATCCTTTCTCCAAATCGATCGTAGACAGTCAAGGTACGATAGGCGAGGGGGTCGTTATGATCACCTTGCAAGATTACATCAAGTACTTAGAGCTTAAAGATATATGGTCTCGACACACGATACAAGGGTTTTGGAATGACAATCGAGGGCAAAACCTTAGTATTCAAGACCTCCAAAGTCCAATCATAAGATTTGTGGCCTCGTTTGCAAAGACAATAATTAAACATAGCAAATTGACACAAATATATATCTTGGTGAGAGATCCTATTAGTCAAATGAGATTTATTGCTTAAAGACTAACAGTTTGTGCACTTCAATGATTGGTGGAAGAGAGTCTTCACTAGCTGACACTCACTGCATGAACTTATTGATTATGTTGGAGCTGAATCTAGGGGAGTCATGGTTATTAAAGGTTGTTTTGAGACCTTGGTGGAGATATCTTAGAGTTTGGAGCTTTAAGGAAGTGTAATGGCTTGGGAAATATGAGCATAAAGTAAGGGCTTCTTAATGGAGCGTAGGTTGGGGATTTTGAGGAAAGGAAAGGTAAAGAGGAAGGATACCAAAAGTATGCTACTTGCATGCATCATTAGTAGTCATTAAGCCCTCACTAAGCATTATTGTGCCAATTAGCATTGTAAAGCTTCCTAAACTAAAAGCTACTACTTTAGAAGCTTTCCAAAATTTGCTGAGAATAACTCAAAAAGCTTTTGGAAAGGAAGAGACAAGAAACAAACAAGAAAGGAGGAAATGAGAAAACATCAAAATGTTGACAGAGATCATGAAATAGTGGAAGGCGGAAACAAGAGAAAAATAGACAACAAATGACTTTAGTGATACCTGAAACTGAAGATGGGATGGATGAAATTCCATTGGTAGCAAAAGATTGGCCTAATCACCTTTGGAAAGTAGTTAGAGATATGAGGGATGGCAGCCAAACCTTGGATTTAATGCCCTTTAAACTTTGCATAGAAACTCCTCCTTTGGACTTAGATATGAAATCTCTCTATGATGATGCACGTTCATAAGATTTGAATGCTTCAAAATCCAACAACATGACCCTACCATCATTCTTAGGGAAATAAAAAGACAAATCTCAAGTATGCAAAACCAAAGGATTGATGTGCAAAAGAAAGTTGGGATGTAAGGATGTGCACTTATTCTTGTCACCCAATACACTTCTGCATTGAGTGAGCTATTGAAGCTAAGACTCCATTTCATGAAAGATTTGAGCAAGTTCTTGGAGAAAATGAGAATCAAATGTCCTCCTCTAGAACGCATAACATAAATTCAAGGAGAACATCTCCTAACAATTAGATAGATCTATTCCAATGAACAAAGCTGGAGATTATTGCGAGGGTGAAGAAGGTAAAAGCATGTTACTTGTTGAGTATGATGGAGTCGATTCTCTTGCTATCCTTGATGGAGTCCTGCTATACCCATTGCAAAAAAAAAAGTTTGGGAATCATGTAGAAAGCCATCAATAACGAAAATATGAATGAAGCCTTAGCTTGTTGATGCACACATAGAGTGACCTTTGGGATGGCTGGAGGGAATAGTAGTCAACTCATGTGGTATCAACTACAAACACACATTTGTAGTATTAGATTTTGGAAAAAACTCTTGACTATGAAGTCATATTGTGTTATCCTATTGTGAGAGAGCTAAAGTCGATCCAAAACTGGGGATATAATTATACCTCAGGCAAGTGGGATCCATCATGTGCATTAATCTAATCAACCATATATATGGGACTGTGGGAACAATTTGACTATGTGGCAATGGTAGAGAGTGAACTTGTATGGAGCATCTAATAAGGGGAGCCTACAAAAGGAAAATTTCATTTTAGATAGTGATTTTCAAGATGAGTTCTTCAAGATTGTCTAGTATTGTGTCAAAGAAGAGAAAATCCAAGTGACAAACTGGAAACACAACCATTTTAATTGCCTCAACATCCAAGTCCACAACCGCAAGGAGGAAGAAGGTACAATAAGGTCCAAGAAGTGCACAATGTGATGTTAGGCATGTAATGGAAAAGGCCTATGAACTTTGAGAATAGCAGAATTAAGAGAATAAGAGTGACCGTTTTTGTGAGACTACTTTGAGAACATAGAGGGTGGACTTATTTAGCAGTAGCAACTTAACCATAATGCTTAATTAACTTGGCATGAACAATATTTTTGCAAGAGAGAGAGTTTAGAGAACTTGACGACAGTTGAGGACCGGATTTATGTGGAGCCGGTCCACCCTCCAATAGGCTTTTGTAATATAGATTCTCCCATCAAGAGAGACTTGGTACAATACAATATTTGTGTTCCTTGTGACCTAGGTGATGCAATGAAGATGGAAAGCTTCATGCATCACAAACATAACATAGACTTTGTAAATATTATAAACCATCCATGGCCTCAGTCCCAAGGCCTCAAACACCTTTAAAGGTGGAGAGAACTAGCGGGGAATGAGGATAGGGAAGAGGAAGAAGAAACATTCATAGGAGAAAGAAATAGTTCCTCACTTATCATCACTCTTCTTGCTAGCATACATAATAGCATAGTAATGAAGACGAAGAAGATGGCAAGCTTAAGCATTGGAGCATGGCTCTTGGTTGGATTTGCATTCCATAGCCAAGAGTGTTGGTGTAGGCTCTCAACTTCTCTACTAGCTTGGAGAAGGAGATGGAGCTCTTTGCACTTCACACAATGAGAGTGTGTGTTTGTGTGTGTGTGTGTGTGTGTGTGTGTGTGTGTGTGTGTGTGTGTGTGTGTGTGAGAGAGAGAGAGAGAGAGAGAGAGAGAGAGAGAGAGAGAGAGAGAGAGTATACCCCCAAGCTAGCCCCCTTCTTGCTTTGGTTGACCCCCTCTTCTAGCACTATCTTGCACATCATTGGACCTCCTCAAGCTTGGCCAATCATAGGCTTAGTGCATATCAAGCAACAAGGGTAGCCTTGGGACAAGTGTCCCCCTTTCCCCTTTGAGAGAGCGGACTTGATAAAGGCATAAACAATTAATTAAATTAACTAAATTAACATTGGACCCCTTGGAAGGCCAACCAATAGGCTTTAGTCATACCATGAGATCAACATAAAGAGGAGCTTGACAAGTGTCCGATGCTTTCTTCTGTACCAAGCTTGCCTTGTGTAAGGGTGTGTGTTCTCTCTCTCTCTAGCTCCTACAATGAGGGCTCACCCCCCTTGTGTAGGGATATGCATTGACTTTTTGAACACCTTAACCCCTCAAGCACCTTAGTCATGGAGCACCTCAAGCACCTTAGTCATTAAGCACCTCAAGCACCTTAGCCAGCAAGCACAACAAGCACCTCAAGAACCTTAGTCAATCAGCAAGCACCTTTGGAGGTCTTTAATGAAGCGAACCCTAAGGTCTTTAAGCTCCATTAGCTAGCCTTGCCCTTTGACAGACCCCCTCACATTTGAACTCCTTTACCATTGGCCCCATATTGAGATAGATACGTAACCACATATCTATATTCTAACCCTTGTTCCCATTTATTCTCCCACATTAAATGATCATTTTAATATGAGAAAATCATTTGGGTTGGTTAGATATTAGTTTTGATGACATTATCTCTCTCTTGTAATCATAGTCGTCCTTGACTATGAGATAGAAAAGATAAAGTCTTAGTCATTAGTCAATGTTTCTTAGTTGGTAAAGGATCCTTTTTACCCTACGATATCATTCCAAGATGGATGACTAATCCACTTGGTGCTTGGGAGACGTAGCTGCCGCAAGCATGTCTGCTTTTTAGTCCGTTTCATTCTCCCAAGTAGAGTGACAAATGCTACTTGGTGTTTGAGAGACGTCGTCATCACAAACATGATTCTAAGCATGCATACTACTTAAGTTTGTGCACAATAAAAAGAGAATTAGTCTTATAAGACAAAAACATTGGTCATTAAAAAGAAACATGTACATTTGCTTACTCTAATGTAGCATTGTAAGCATTGGCAAGGTTCTTACTATCCTTAAGCTATATTCCTTGCATCCATCTAGCATCTTCAAAAGGATAATTTTTGAACGTAACAAGATACCGACGGATAATCTTACCATGTTGTAGTACCTTGTCTTCATGCCGAAGGATAGTGTTGGAATTAGGGTTGCAGGAAAACACACACAGCTTGGAGAAGACGAAAGAAGCTCAAGGAACAGAACAGAGAGTGTATTACTTAGTGTGCAATGGAAATATATATAGCTCTAGAATGATGGGCATATACACAATGCATGGGGGAAAAACCTCCTAAAGAAGGAAAAAATACCCCAGCGGTCCTAACTGTATTCACACACATCACTACCACATGTATATGGTAACAAAGTCCCCCCCTGGAGTGATGTGGTGAACGAGAGCTGGCACATAGAGTAAAGGGAAGTGTCATGCCCTGAGGACATGATCAGTCCTCCACAAAGGGGAGTAAGCCCAAAGCTTCAAACTTCAAACTTTCATGAGACAATGCCTTTGTGAAAAGATCTGCAAGGTTGTCATGTGTTGGAACATAAGTCAAGTTGATCTCTCCTACTAAGAGCCTCTCCTTGACATAGTGGTAATGCACCTCAATGTGCTTTGTGCGAGCATGAAAAGCTCGGTTCCTCGCAACTACCAATGCACTTTGACTGTCAGAGTAGATGGTGTTAGTAGTGTCTTGTCCAACACCCAAATCAGCCATAAGGCGTCTGAGCCATACACACTCAACCGTAATTTTGAAGACTACCTTGTACTCAGCCTCACAACTAGAAGTGGCCACATTAGGTTGCTTCTTGCTCAACCATGATATGCATGAGCTGCCAAGCATGAAACAAAAACCACTTGTGGACACTCATGTGTCAAAACAACCAACCCAATCTGAGTCCAAAAAAGCATGTAAGTCTGGTGGGGATGATCCCCCCTTCGGATAAAACAAGCCAAGATGTAAAGTGCCACTCAAGTAATGAAAAATCCTCTTGACAGTCTGCCAATGCTTAGACCCTAGGCTATGCATAAATCTGATGACATGTGAGACTGAAAATTGAATATCCCGCCTCGTGTTGCATACATAAATGAGGCATCCAATAGGTTTGCGATCCTCAAGTCCAACTTACATAGCAATGTCTCTATGTAACTTTTCTAACACAAGGCAATACCACCACTGCTTAAACTGTATACCCAAGTAATGATGCAACATCCCCAAATCTTTCATCTTGAAAGTAGCATTCAAATCAGCCTTAAATTCAGCAATATGTCTCTCATTTGGTCCAGTGATCAGTAAATCATCTACATAAAGCACCACAATGAGAAGTACATCACCCTCACGCTTTACATACAATGTGCATTTTTTTGTTGGACTGTTATGAAAGCCTCGTTTGACAAAATGAGTATTAGCCTTCTCATACCAAGCACGAGGAGATTCATGCTTCAACCCATACAAAGCTTTGTTACATTTGCACACCTTATCCTCTTGTCCTTTCTTGACAAAACCGCGAGGCTACGTAACATAAACTTCCTCAAATATGTCACCATTCAAGAAAGCAGCATCAGTGTCTGATTGATGTACATCCCAACCAAAATGAGCTACCAATGCACATAGAAAATGCACAGTAGTCATACGACAAGTGGGAGCAAAAGTCTCTTCATAATCTATGCCTTTTTTATGTGCACAACCCTTTGCAACAAGTCGAGCCTTATAGCAATCAATCTCACCATCCGGCTTGCTTTCAACTTGTAAACCCACCGGCGTACCAATGGCCTTTTCTCCAAGAGGCAAATCGCATAAATTCCATATGTCATTTTCTATAAGTGCATCATATTCTGATTGCATGGCAGCCATCAAATTTTTTGAATTATGTGCTTCATCAAAAGACAGACGTTCCTCAACATCATATAAGCTAGACACAACCAAAGCATAACAATCTGATGCATAAGATGCCTGAACAAGTGCGACTAGACAAAGGTGAATCCAATTTATTGTCATTCAATGTATGCACTAGCCATTTTGGCATACCTCTAGACTGCTCATTTTCAACCCTTTCCTCATCAAGTACATCATTTACATCTACATCAGTAATAGGCTGATTTGTAACATTTTCAAAAACCCCTATAGGCTGTACATTTACATTCGACCTTCCACCACTACAAAGAGGCAACAAAGTGTCATATATGTCTTGTGAGCTGACGTTACTGTCTCTAGTGCATGACAGCAAGGGTTGAACAAAATTTCCACAAACACAACATCCTGTGAGACCAAAAAACGCTTTGTTTGTGGATGATACAACCTGTAACCTTTGCTTTCAGCACTATAACCAATAAAAATACATTTGACAGCCTTATCGTTCAATTTTTTGCGTTGTGTTTGTGGCACCAAAGCATATGCTTTCTATCATGCCATGCTTCATATGGAGTAATAAACTGAAAAGATTTCATAGGACACTTGTTAAGAACATAAGTGGCACACATGATGACCTCAAGCCAAAACGAATGCGGCAAAGCTTGAATTTTGACCATACATCATGCCATTTCCATAAGTGACTTGTTTTTCCTCATAGCAACACCATTTTGCCAAGGTGTATAAGGCACCGTACCTTGGTGTTTTATCCCACAACTAGCCAAAAATGCATTAAATTCATGAGACATATACTCCCCCCTTCGATCGGAACGAAGGGTGCCCATAATACATTTCGAGACATTTTCAGCCATAGCGAGAAATTGTTTGAAGCACATAAAAACATCGGACTTTTCTTTAAGCGGATACACCCATGCACGCGTGTAGTAATCGTCAATGAAAGTCACGA
Source organism: Adiantum capillus-veneris (assembly GCF_014529385.1). Lineage (NCBI taxonomy): Eukaryota > Viridiplantae > Streptophyta > Polypodiopsida > Polypodiales > Pteridaceae > Adiantum > Adiantum capillus-veneris. The sequence goes on from NC_140937.1 coordinate 91,172,678, forward strand.
AGTAAAGGTAGTTGCCCAAAACGGAGTTTGCATGGGCCCACAAACATCACACGAACAAGCTGCAACCTGTATGTGGCCCTAACTGAACCATCCTTTGGAAACTTTGAACACTGCATCTTACCCAAAATATAGCCTTCACAAATATGTTTGACAAGTGCTTCAAGAGGTTGCAAAGAAGCAACCATATCAGATTTTTGCAAACGCAGTAAACTGGAAAAATTCAGATGACTAAAACATGCATGCCAAAGTTTTGCATCTGAAATAGCCTTTGAATCCACAAGTGGATGTCATAAAATCTAATATTTAACCAACCCAAATGATTTTCTCATATTAAATTGATCACTTAATGTGGGAGAATAAACGGGAACAAGTGTTAAGATATAGATATGTGCTTATAGATCTATCTCAACACGGGACCAATAGTAAAGGGGCCCAAATGGGAGATGGTCTATCAAGATCAAGGCTAACCAATGGAGCATAAGACCTTAGGGTTAGCTTCATTGAAGACCTCCAATAATGTGTGTAAAAGTCCTTTGACCTTAGGTAAGCTAGGGCTGAGCTTGAGGTGGGAACCCGGCCCAAACTCGAGGTGCTTGTCGTGCTTGAGGTGCTTGTCCTGCTTGAGGTGCTTGTCATGCTTGAGGTGCATGATTAAGGTGCTTGAGGTGCCTTGAGAAGCTTGCCTGAGATGCTTGTGGGAACACCCCCTACTTCAAGTGCTTAGTCATGCTTGATGACTAAGGGGCTTGCTCATCCAAAGTAAAAAAGATCCCTACAAGGAGGGGGGCGAGCCTACAAGGGGGGGGGATGAGAGAGAACACACACACACACACACACACACACACACACACACACACACACACACACACACACACACACAAGGGAAGCCCCATCTTGAAGAGGCAGCAAGGACACTTGTCAATTTCCTCCTCATGTTGCCCTCATGGTGTGCCTGAAACCTATTGGTTGGCCACCCAAGGGGTCCAATGATAATAAAGGATATTTAATTAATTGATTTTGCATTTATCAAGTCCTCTCTCTCAAAGCGGAAAGGGGGACACTTGTCTCAAGGCTATCCCTGTTGCTTGTAATGACTCCTGCTTGTGATTGGCTAGGCCTGGAGGGTTCCAATGAGCTTCAAGCATGAGCTACAAGGGGGGGTTCGACCCAAGCAAGCTAGGGGGGTGCTTAGGGGGTATACTCACCCACACACACTCACAAACACTCTCATTGTGTACTATGCAAAGTGCAAGAGCTCCCTCTCTTTCTCCAAGCAAGTAGAGGTTGAGAGCCTACACCAACACTCTTGGCTATGGAGTGCAAATCCATCCAAGAGCCATGCTTCAATGCTTGAGCTTGCCATCTATTTCTTCTTCATTACTATGCTATTATGTATGCTAGCACAAGAGTTATGATAAGTGAGGAACTAGCTCTTTCTCGTATGAAATGTTTCTTCTTCCTCTTCCCTACCCTCATTCCCTGCTAGCTCTCTCCACCTTTGAAGGTGTTTGAGGTCTTGGGACTGAGGCTTGGTATAGTTAAAGCTTTCTTCAAGTTTAGGTTATGCTATGATGGTGATGCATGAAGCTTTCCATCTTCATTGCTTCACCTAGGTCACAAGGAACACAAAGAATGTATTGTAACAAGTCTCTCTTTATGGGAGAAATCATAATACAAATGCCTATTGGAGGGGGGACCGGCTCCACATAAATCCGGTCCTCAACTGTTGTCATGTTCTCTAAATTCTCTCTCTTGCAAAAGTATTGTCTATGCCAAGTTAACTAATTGCTATGATTATGTTGCTATCTTCAATTATGTCAACCCGCTATGCTCACAAAATCATTTCTTGAAAGTACTCTCATTAAATTCCGCTACTCTCAAATTGAATAGGCAAATTCCATTACATTGGTATCAGAGCATTTGGTTTCTCTTTTCTTGCTTAAGAAGAGAGGTCCTTAAATAGCCTATAAATGGTTGATGTTGTTAATTATAATAGAGTAAGTGGAACTGGGATCTAATATCGATTTTGTTAAGCCCACTATGTGGGGGATGGTGCACACCTCGGGAGCTTTGGACTTAATAATGGAGTCATTTTAGACTTTCCTACGGCTTTACCATTATTGAGTCATAAGAAGTCCGAAAGGAGCTAGCCCTTGGCAACTCTGCTATGTTAGACCTACTCCTCTACTCTCTATAATTAACCACTTTGAGCCGTGGGTGTAGATACTTAAGAGCCGATTTTCAAAGGCTAAGAGGAGTGGCAACTAAGGTTTTGTATTGCCAAAGCATACACTAAGTATAAACATAAATGTTGTTAACATGGATGACAATAATCAAGAGAGTAGAATGAACATTGATAGCTTTGATTGTGCACATGAAGGTGCTAATGATGATGCTCCCATGTTTGTGAATTATCTCGTCACTAGGTTGCAACAAGCTATGGGCAACCCTGTTTTGCAAGCCGAAGTTACTCAACAACTTCGTGCTTATGGAATTTCCCTTCCTCTCCCAGAGGAGAGAGAGCTTAGGAGGCCTCTTGAAGAGACCCCCAAAAGAAGACTCTCTCCCATTCGAGAGGAGGAATCCAAAGAGAAAGAAAGCAATGATAGTTTAAGTTCTTCTGAAGATGTGGCTCCACGAAGACGGCAGTCTAGACGATCGCCTACTCCTCCCAAGAGGAAAAGAGCAACCCATAGTCCTTCTCCTCATCACTCTGAAAGGCAAGAGAGGAAACAAAGGAAGAAAAGGGCTAGGAAGAGGTCACCCTCTTCTCCTTCTTCTTCACCTTCCTCCTCTTCCGATGAAAGTTATGGCTATTCTCCTAGAGAATACAAGAGGGGAGGACATCGCAAATCATTTCCTGCATGGCGAAGGTCACAAAAGCTAAAGAAGTTCAAGGAGGGAGGAAAGAGTATCTCTTTTCTCACCTATGATGGCACCTTTGGTGCTACCGACAAAGTGTTGGCCTTCATCCAGCAATTTGATGCGGCCTTTGGGGACGAGGGCTTCACAGAGTCCTCCAAGCTATGCCATGTAGCTATGCACTTCCAAAAATCAGCTCGTCAATGGTGGGCTAGCCTTCGTGGCAATGGAGAAGCCCCAAAGACATGGAAAACTCTACGAGTTTCCATCATGAAGCAATTTCTTCCAAGTGATACTAAAGATAAAGTTCTTACCAAATGGCGCGGCTTGAAGCTTCTCTCTCATGAGTCTATCAACAAGTATGTAGACAAGTTTTGGGATTTACATCTCAAAGCTACTGTCTTTCAAAAGATAGACTTTGCCGAGCAAAGACAACAATTCTGTGCGGGATTACCTGAAGAGATGGCCGAATACATCAACTCTCAACGGCCCGGTACTATTACCGAAGTAATCCACCACACCATGGTTGCTTCACGCATTAATTTCCATCAAGGGGCTAGACGTAATGTCAAGCCCATGGAAAACAAAGATAAAAATGATGCAAAGGGGAAATCCAATGCTCAAAATAATTCCCAAGGCACTTCCAACAACAACAACAATCGGTCCAAGGAGAAGGGAGTTTACAAAGGTAAAAACAAACTCTTTCCTGAAGAGCTTGAAGCTTTTCGCAAGGACCATAAGTGTTTCAAGTGTGGGGAGCAAGGACATGGCTATCGTTCTTGCCCCAAGAAGAATACTCGCAATGAGACTCCTAGGGCTTCCACCATCGAAGCTCCAAAAGAGGATGCTCATTGCAAAGTATCATCACTTTTCTATGCGTGGGGAAAGGTAAGAGAGCATGGTGCCTTCATCTTGTTTGACCCAGGATCTACTCTCAACTTTATATCAATAGAGTTGGCCACCAAGTTGGGCATTCAAGCTTTTGAGATGGGAGATATAGTAACAGCTGATGCAGCTTTCAAGGGACAACAAGCCTCCGTTGCTCCCTTGATTGGGAAGTTGAGGCTTCATGTCCAAAGCTATGTCGACAAAGAAGACTTCTTCATCTCTCCTCTCCAACATCAGGATGTTATCCTAGGGGCACCATGGTTTGATCGCATGGCTGCCAACATGAAGTTCCCTGAAAGGAGAATTTACTTCACCTACAGCGGAAAGAACATGCATATAGATGCTAATGAGCGTGGTCGCACTATTCCACTTGTAAATCCTCTTTCTTTTGATAAATCAATGAAGAACTCAGTTTCTGCGTACATGATTTATGTCAAAGAGTCTCTAAAAGCTAATAATGTTTCATCAAATGAAAATGATAGGAATCAAGAAGAGTTAGACTTGTCTACTTTTCTAAAAGGATTCCAAGATGTGTTCATCGATGATATCCCTATGGACCTACCTCCAAAACGAGGGGATGATGACCATCGTATTGAGCTCCTTCCAGGAAGCTCACCGCCTAACAAACCTCCTTATCGAGTCTCACAAGCTCAACAAGAGGAGATTATGAGGCAAGTACAGGAATTGGTAGACAAAGGGATGGTGAGGCCTAGTTCCTCTCCCTTTTGCTCTCCAGTCCTTTTAGTGCAAAAGAAAGATGGTACATACCGTATGTGTGTGGACTATCGAGCACTAAACCATATCACTATCAAAAACAGATTTCCCGTGCCTCGGGTAGAATCTTCGCCGCCGATGAGTATAGCTGTGACCTACAAGAATCTTTTCAAAAGATTAGGGAGGCTATAGCCATCTCTCAACAAAGGCAAAAAGCTGCTGCTGATAAGCACAGAAGAGTCTTAATGTTCAAAGAAAATGATTGGGTCTTACTCAAGTTTCCTAAGGCTCGATTAAGGCAAACGACGGGCAAAAATCCTACGGGCCATCAAAAGTATTATGCTAAACTAGCAAAAAGATACTATGGTCCTTTCCAAATCTTGAAGCCCATCAATGAGACGACTTATCAACTCAAGTTGCCCAACCATTGGCTTATACACAATGCCTTTCATGTAAGCCTACTTAAGCCCTACAAAGAAGAGCCACCAACTGAACCAATTATTGAAGACCCTCCCGAAGTTGAAGACCAAGAAGAGGTGCTACAACCTGAAGCTGTCCTTCGGCATGAAGACAAGGTACTACGACATGGTAAGATAATCCGACGGTATCTTATTAAGTTCAAAAATTATCCTTTTGAAGATGCTAGATGGATGCAAGGAGTACAACTTAAGGATAGTATGAACCTTGTCAATGCTTACAATGCTACATTAGAGTAAGCAAATGTACAAATTTCTTTTTGACTCATGCTTTTGTCTTATAAGACTAGTCCTCTTTTTAATTGTGCACAAATTTAACTAGTATGCATGCTTAGAATCATGTTTGTGATGACGACGTCTCTCAAACACCAAGTAGAATTTGTCACTCTACTTTGGGAGAATGAAATGGACTAAAGAGCAGACATGCTTGCGGCAGCTATGTCTCCCAAGCACCAAATGGATTAGTCATCCATCTTGGAAAGATGTCGTAGGGTAAAAAAGGGATCCTCTACCCGCTAAGTACGATTGACTAATGACTAAGGCTTTATCTCTTCTACCTCATAGTCGAGGACGACTATGATTTCAAGAGAGAGGTAATGTCATAAAATCTAATATTTAACCAACCCAAATGATTTTCTCATATTAAATTGATCACTTAATGTGGGAGAATAAACGGGAACAAGTGTTAAGATATAGATATATGCTTATAGATCTATCTCAACATGGGGCCAATAGTAAAGGGGCCCAAATGGGAGATGGTCTATCAAGAGCAAGGCTAACCAATGGAGCATAAGACCTTAGGGTTAGCTTCATTGAAGACCTCCAATAATGTGTGTAAAAGTCCTTTGACCTTAGGTAAGCTAGGGCTGAGCTTGAGGTGGGAACCCGGCCCAAACTCGAGGTGCTTGTCGTGCTTGAGGTGCTTGTCCTGCTTGAGGTGCATGATTAAGGTGCTTGAGGTGCCTTGAGAAGCTTGCCTGAGATGCTTGTGGGAACACCCCCTACTTCAAGTGCTTAGTCATGCTTGATGACTAAGGGGCTTGCTCATCCAAAGTAAAAAAGATCCCTACAAGGAGGGGGGCGAGCCTACAAGGGGGGGGGATGAGAGAGAACACACACACACACACACACAAGGGAAGCCCCATCTTGAAGAGGCAGCAAGGACACTTGTCAATTTCCTCCTCATGTTGCCCTCATGGTGTGCCTGAAACCTATTGGTTGGCCACCCAAGGGGTCCAATGATAATAAAGGATATTTAATTAATTGATTTTGCATTTATCAAGTCCTCTCTCTCAAAGCGGAAAGGGGGACACTTGTCTCAAGGCTATCCCTGTTGCTTGTAATGGCTCCTGCTTGTGATTGGCTAGGCCTGGAGGGTTCCAATGAGCTTCAAGCATGAGCTACAAGGGGGGGTTCGACCCAAGCAAGCTAGGGGGGTGCTTAGGGGGTATACTCACCCACACACACTCACAAACACTCTCATTGTGTACTATGCAAAGTGCAAGAGCTCCCTCTCTTTCTCCAAGCAAGTAGAGGTTGAGAGCCTACACCAACACTCTTGGCTATGGAGTGCAAATCCATCCAAGAGCCATGCTTCAATGCTTGAGCTTGCCATCTATTTCTTCTTCATTACTATGCTATTATGTATGCTAGCACAAGAGTTATGATAAGTGAGGAACTAGCTCTTTCTCGTATGAAATGTTTCTTCTTCCTCTTCCCTACCCTCATTCCCTGCTAGCTCTCTCCACCTTTGAAGGTGTTTGAGGTCTTGGGACTGAGGCTTGGTATAGTTAAAGCTTTCTTCAAGTTTAGGTTATGCTATGATGGTGATGCATGAAGCTTTCCATCTTCATTGCTTCACCTAGGTCACAAGGAACACAAAGAATGTATTGTAACAAGTCTCTCTTTATGGGAGAAATCATAATACAAATGCCTATTGGAGGGGGGACCGGCTCCACATAAATCCGGTCCTCAACTGTTGTCATGTTCTCTAAATTCTCTCTCTTGCAAAAGTATTGTCTATGCCAAGTTAACTAATTGCTATGATTATGTTGCTATCTTCAATTATGTCAACCCGCTATGCTCACAAAATCATTTCTTGAAAGTACTCTCATTAAATTCCGCTACTCTCAAATTGAATAGGCAAATTCCATTACAAGTGGATTTGCAATTTTTTTCCTACACTTCTCATACAAAGTGAGCTTATACAACCCACGGCATAAAATGCCAAATGCAACAATTTCATCACCAAAATTTAGATAATGTAGAGTATATCTGTCATCCACAAATTTGACTACAATACCAAGTTTAGCAAGTGAAGATATAGACAAAAGATTCTTCTTGATCCCAGATACATAAAGTGCATCAACAAGTGTAAAAGAACTGCCATTTGCAGCAATAAGCACAATCTTTCCAACTCCCTGAATCAGATAAGAGGCATTGTTGGCACAAGTAAGTGAATTCCCATGAGGGACAGACTCCAGAGAGGTGAGCAAATCACGATGTGAGGTAATATGCTTTGTAGCACCACTGTCAAAATACCACACATGTGAATTTGTAGCAACTGACATGCATGCATCACGGACAGCAGGATTATAGGTACACTCTGCACTAAAAGCCCATTCTGCATCAACATCAGCATCACGGTCTCCTTTCACAAAAGACTCAATAATAGCTGCATTTGTAGTGGAACCAGCATTTGCAGTGGAACCACCCTCTTTCTTCTTTACCTCTTTGGCCTTCAATTTAGGACACTACTTGATCAAGTGATCATTAGCTTTATAATAATGGCAACGCATCTTCTTTTTGCCCTTATCACCAAAATTTCCAGACAAATTGTTTCCATCAGAAGCACTAGGAACATGTGATTTTCCACTCGTAGAAGAACCATGAGAAGTGGATGCATTACTGTTACCACCATTTCTTTGAGCAACAATAAAGGCCTATTCAATTGCACATTGTTTAGTTTTGTTTTTCATGGAAAGCGACTCTTGCGACGGCAATGTGCATAATGCATCAAACTTGACAACTTCATGATTTCCTTGGGTCATAATTCTCCAAGTACTAGCGAAAGTCTGGTAAGAATCTAGCACGGCATCAAGAACTGTCTGCACAAGAGTACTGTCTGAATTGACTTTACCTGCAAAAATAAGTTGCTCATTGATACCCTTGACACTAGCAAGGAAAGTTTCCATATCATCTTCCTCATACATAATCTTCGACTCCAGCTCTTTACCCAGCAATGCAATTTTAGCCTCATTGCGACTTGCATAAAGACCAGCCAGAATATCCCAAGCCTGTTTTGCAGATTTCAATGAATGGATGTGAGGAGTAATGGTGCGCTTCATAGACAACACAATCAATGCGTGAGCGTGCGCATCCTTTACATCCCAACAGGCTTGTTCTACCGTAGGCAAAACAACTCTAACATCAACAATCCTTGCAACAAGACCTGCAACATCGCCTACATCCTCAGAATCAGGACGTACATCAATGCCCTGCATAATATTCTAGACGCCCTTTGACACAAGAACATGTTGCATCATATAAGCCCACATAGGGTAATTGTCCCCATCCAATGTGTCCTCAGCAGCAAACATCTTGAACATATCTATGTTGTTGTCAGCCATGGTAAATGTTGCACCTGATGTGAAAACTACCCGAAAAGAGGAGAAACGAAGCGGAAACAACACGTGCTATATAGCACAAACCGTAGAATACTATAAGGGACATGTTATGCAGAAAAAGACACTGATAGAATTTTTGCACAAAATGATGAAATAGCATGTGCAGCTCTACTTGTACTGGAAACGGAGGCCAAAATGAGCCCAAATCAGAAATCTGAGTAGACTAAGCTCTTTGAGCTCACCCAAAATTTTTGTCAACCTATGAACGCTTGCCAAAGCTCATTGAAATTGGAGAAAGTGAGCAGGCATGTGCTGGATCTACTGGAGACTAAGCCCGACAGGACGTAACCTGTTCTGATACCAATTGTTGGAATTAGGGTTGCAAGAAAACACACACAGCTTGGAGAAGATGAAGGAAGCTCAAGGCACACAATAGAGAGTGTATTACTTAGTGTGCAATGGAAAGATAGATAGTCCTAGAATGATGGGCCTATATACAATGGACGGGGAAAAAACCTCCTAAAGAGGGAAAAAATGCCGCGGAGGTCCTAAGTGTGTTCACACATATCATTACCACATGTATATGGTAACAGATAGCTTCGGGTTGCAGTACCTCTTCTTCGTCTTTGAATTTGGCGGGGTCTTCAATAATTGGTTCACTTGGTGGCTCTCCTTTGTAGGGCTTAACTAGGCTCACATAAAAAGCATTGTGTATGAGCCAATGGTTGGGCAACTTGAGTTGATGAGCCCTCTCATTGATTGGCTTCAAGATTTGAAAAGGACCATAATATCTTTTTGCTAGTTTAGCATAATACTTTTGATGGCCCGTAGGATTTTTGCCCGTCGTGTGCCTCAATTGTGAGCCTTGGGAAACTTAAGTAAGACCCAATCATTTTCTTTAAACGTTAAGGCCCTTCTGTGCTTGTTAGCAGCAGCTTTTTGCCTTTGTTGAGAGATGGATATAGCCTCCTTAATCTTTTAAAAGATTCTTATAGGTCACGGCTATACTCATCGGCAACAAAGATCTTCCCATGTACTTTAAGTATCAAGGGACTTTTAGGTCTTCCCTCTATGATTTCAGAAAGCGCTTTTCCTGTAGAAGTATGGACAGTATTATTGTATGAATACTCTACAAGGGTTAAGTACTTTTCCCATTGTGAGCATTGATCTACTTCTGTAACGTAAGTCTTTAGTAGATCGAGTATTCTAAAGTTGTCTACCTCACTTTGGCCATCCATTTGTGGGTGATAGGCCGAAGAGAAATTCAATCTTGTACCTAGATTTTCAAACAGACCTTTCCAAAAATTACTAGTCATTCTAGGATCTATATCTGACACGATGGATGTTGGCAATCCATGTTGTTTGAAAATCTGAGAAATGAAGAGAGTTGCCATTTGGTGTGCCTTAATAGTCTTTTTGAGAGGAATAAAGTGTGCTTGTTTGCTAAACCTGTCAACTATTTTCCATATCCCCGTATTCCCATGGATAGACTTGGGTAATCCAAAGATAAAATCCATGGATATACTCTCCCATGGTGAATCATGGATTGGCAATGGCTAGAGTAATCCAAGTCGCTTCCCTCTATTATACTTAGCCTTTTGGCATGCCACACATTTTGAAACATATTCTTGTATGTCCACTTTCATGGTAGGCCAATAGAAGCACGTCTCTACTCCTCAAAGAGTAGGTTGAATGCCTCTATGCCCCGCATAGGGAGGAGCATGGGTTTCATACATAACTTTCTCACGAAGGGAGTGGGTAACACATAGCCTATTGCCATGGAGAAGATAACCATCCTGCAAGATGAATGGTTCCTATTTCTTCCCCAAAGCAAGGGCTTGACATTATGTCTTTAAAATCAGGGTCAGTAGCATACTCATCTATCATAGAAGATATTCATTGTTAGTTGCTATAGACACTGCATTAACTTTTGGTCGTCGTGAAAGTGCATCAGCCACTTGATTGTGCTTACAGCAATGTGAGCAATATGAAAATAAAATTGCGAAAGAAAATCTTCCCACCTCATTTGTTTGTCAGAAATCTTGGTTTGCGTCATGAAATACTTGAGACTTTGGTGGTTGGTTTGCAAAATCAATGGAGTCCCCAATAGATAGTGCTTCCATGTGTCTAGAGCATGCATAATAGCTAAAAGCTCTTTTTTGTATATGCCCAAGACTCGTTCATTGGCACTGAGCCTTCGGCTCTCATATGCTATGGCATGTCCTTCTTGAAGCAAGACTGCTCCAAGGCAATCACCACAAGCATCACATTGGACCTCAAATGGATTTGAGAGATCCGGTAGCATAAGGACTGTTTGGGAGGTAAGCTTCTCTTTGAGCTTGTCAAAAGCATTTTGCTCCTTAGCAATCCATGAATACTTAACGTTCTTCTATGTTAAGTCATGTAATGGTCCTGCTATTTGAGAGAACTTTGCTATGAAGCGTCTATAGTATGCACACATACCAGTAAAGCTTCTTAGCTCATGTAGATTCCTTGGATTAGGCCATGCTTATATTACCTCTTACTTTGATGGATCCATACAGATACCATCTTGAGAGATAATGTGACCTAAGTATTGAATCTCTTGAAGGAAAAATTTGCTTTTCTTTTGATTGATAAAAAGCTTGTTCTCCCTCAATTCTTGAAAAATCACTTGGAGATGGTGCTTGTGTTCCTCCAAGGACTTGGAGTGAATGATGATATCATCAAAGAACACTCCAGTGAATTTGCAGTAGGGTCTAAATATTTTCTCCGTTAGACGATTAAACGTGGCTGGTGCATTAGTCAAGCCAAAAGGCATGACTAGATATTCATAAAGACCAATATTGTACAAAATGTGGTCTTTAGGATATCTTCATTCACTATCCTTATTTGATGATAGCCACTCTTAAGGTCAATCCTACTGAAGTAGGTAGAGCCTTGTAGCTTATCAAACAGATCTTCTACCCTAGCTATGGGAAATCTATTTTTGATAGTGATATGGTTTAGTGCTCGATAGTACACACACATGCGGTATGTACCATCTTTGTTTTGCACTAAAAGGACTGGAGAACAAAAGGGAGAGGAGATAGGTCTCACCATCCCTTTGTCTACCAATTCTTGTACTTGCCTCATGATCTCCTCTTGTTGAGCTTGGGAAACTTGATAAGGAGGCTTGTTAGGCGGTGAGCTTCCTGGTAGGAGCTCAATTCGATGGTCATCATCCCCTCGTTTTGGAGGTAAGTCCATAGGGCTATCATCAATGAACACATCTTGGAATCCTTTTAGAAAATCAGACAAGTCTAACTCTTCTTGATTCATACCATTTACATTTGATGAAACATTAAGACCTTTTAGGGACTATTTGACAAAAATCATGTAGAAATCATACAACGGTCCTGCTATGAATGATATTTTTTCTGTGAAGTGTCTATAGTATGCACACATTCCTACAAAGCTTCTTAATTCATGTAAATTTGGTGGTATAGGCCATCCTTTGATTACCTCCAACTTTGCAGGGTCCATTCAGATCCCTCCTTGGGAAATAATATGACCTAGATATTGAATCTCTTTTAAGAAAAGATCACTTTTCTTTTGATTAACATAAAGATTATTATCCCTCAAAACTTGAAGTATTGCTTAAAGATGTTGCTTATGTTCTTCAATAGACTTGGAATAAATGATAAGGTCATCAAAGAACACTCCCATGAATCTTTGATGAGGTCTAAATTTCTTCTCCATCATTTGATTGAAGTGGCTGGTGCATTAGTAAACCCAAAAGGGATTACTAGATATTCATATAGACCAAATGTTATATGAAATGCCATCTTATAAATCTCGTCAGGGACAATTCTTATCTGATGATAACCACTTTTGAGATCTATTCTACTAAAGTAGGTAGACCCTTGTAACTTATCGAATAGATCCACTATCTTGCAAACAAGAAATATATTCTTTATTGTTATACTATTAAGTGCACAATAGTCCACACACATTCTATAAGTACTATCTTTAGTTTGTACTAGTAGAACTGGTGACAAAATGGAGATGAGCTAGGCCTTACTTTCCCTTTTTCTACGAGCTCGTTCTCTTGCCTCAGAATCTCCTCTTGTTGTGCTTGTGAGACTCAATAAGGAGGTTTATTAGGTGGTGAACTATCAAGTAGAAATTCTATGGTATGATCATCTTGTCATCTTTTGGGAGGTAGCTCCCTAGGAATGTCATCCATAAACACATCTTGAAACTCGTCTAAGAATTCAATTTTTTTTTACTCCTCTTTAGTTTCACTTCTTACCTCTTAAGGAACACTTGCATCCTCTTTAAACTCTTTGACACAACCAAATAACAAGAAAGAGAACTTTTCATTACTTTGTCAAAAGCTTGAGTCTAGGGATATAGTGCTACGTGCACCATTTACATCAATGGCAACATCCTTGCCTCTATAGGAAAAGAAGACTTTTCTTTTAGAAAAATTCATAGTTAGTCATGCGATCAAACCATGGTGTAGCTAAGATAACATCTTCATGTTTGAGTGGGGAGATAAGGAAATCTTCTTTATCTACATAGATTTGCACATGGAGCCTTAGATTCTCAATCAGTGAAGTGATTGATTACATAGTTAACTCCTATAATTGCTCTAGTTAACTCCCTTCGTCTTGTAGCTTTGATCAATGTTGCTTGTGATAGATTTATCATGTCTTGATGTGTACATTTGACTGAGATAATTAAATCAAAATTATCATTGCTCTTCTATAGATTTCTTTTCTTTGTTTCCAAACCTTTGACTGAACTAAGTCTATAAGCATTGCAATAAACTTCACTTATTCTATTTTATTTTCTTCAGACTTAAGTGGCCAATTTAAGGTGGAAAATATTTTTAGAAAGTTAGAAATTTATTTTCATGACAATACTTCACCTTTGAAAGGTCTCAATAGACTCACATGAAATGCATTGTGAATCTTCTAAGTATCTGGTAACTTCAGCCTGAAGGATACACCATTGATCTTTTCTTGGATCTGGAAAGGCCATAGTATCGCATACTTACCTTTGGAAAAAGCCACTCCTCACCCTTCCGTTTTCGTAGGCGTGCCTTCTCAAACCGTAATAGCACCCAATCATCTTCCTTCAGCTGCAAGTGACGTCGATGCTTGTGTGCTGCCTTCTTATGCTGTGCTTGAGACTTCTCTAGAGCCTCCTGTACCTTGGCAAAAGCAGTGTCCAGATCTTGTGTATACTTATCTGCTTCAAAAATCTTATCTTTGGTGCTCAGAATAGCTGGAATCTTCTTGACACCCTCAATAATCTCAAATGGTGCCTTCCTTGTAGATGTATGAATTGTGTTATTATAGGCAAACTCCACCAAGGGCAACTACTTCTCCCATTGATCAAGTCTTTGATTAGAGATGTACGACTTTAACAAGTCCAAGCTCAGTGAATTGGCTATTTTCGATTGCCCTCGGTGGGAGTGTCCAAGCTTGTAACATTTTTTGGGTATGTAATTTTGATTACGTAATACAAAAGGGTACAAAACCCCACTTCTTTTTTAGAGAGAGAGAGAGAGAGAGAGAGAGAGAGATTTCTCAGACCAACCGACAAGGCAATGAATTGGATGATTGATACAATGGGGGTAGAGTATACTTAAGTCTTATATACTCCTCTACGATATTATATACCCCTGAATTGCATTATGTCTAAGTAATTAAAAAAAATATCAAAAAATGACAAATGAAATAAATCACATCGGGCATTCACTTGAGATGCATACCTTTAACATTAACTGGCGTCCAAAAGCACCCAAACATCTCATGCTTTCAAAAATGTTGCCAAAAAGCACCTCCAATGCCAAGAATCAATCATGTCCGCTCTGTCTGTACGCTACCACGTCAGCATGCCACGGCAATAGTCCTTACAGTATGATGTCCACACCATTTGTACAACCCCAACAAAGCATGGCACGAAATTTGGGCTATATGGATCTGCCCTAGCTCGTCTCATATATTGCCATGCCATGCCATCCAATTTGTGACATTTATGCATACAAGATAATGGCCTCAAAAGAGCTTGTGTCAACTAGATAGAAGCAAACAATTGTTTGAACATGAGCCAAATCTTTGGAGCCTGGCTCCCTGCAAGAAAGAAGAGCGAGATTGGGAATGAGCCATCAAACAATAAAACTAAGGATATCTCGCTTATAACATCTGCTTTTAAGCCAACCTATCTCTCGATTGGAGTAGATCCATTGTGAAGAAGGTGGTGGATGCAACTTCAGCCCTAGCATTTGTGGGCAGATCCAAATAGCCATCTTCCCGGCCTTCTCCTTACAAGCGACCCCATATCAACTCCATATCAAATTTTGCAATGAAAGCAAAGGGCTTTCAACCGGTTCTTGTTCTCTTGACCTTCTATAGGAGTCAATTGGTCATAGGGAGTGGCTTGAAGCAATGTATTACGGGTTCCTCCAAAGAAAGTGCCAAAAGGTGGCGCCATCCCTAATGCATGCATCCTTGTCATCTCTCCATAATATGGGCCATAAGCAAATTCGTGTATGGCAAGCATCGCGCCATACATGCCCCCTCTACATCTAGGCTTAGAAGCTCCAAAAGCCTCATGACCTCCGTAAAGCATCCATTGAACATTCCTCCTTGGCACTTGCCATCTTGGAGAAAGAAGGATCTCTCCTACATATGTTCTGGGAAGTTGGAACACTTGAAAGGGTTTCATGCTTGTTTGGGGGGAGAGAAAAGAGTTTGGGGGGGCCATACTGTTATATGTGATATGATGATGTTGCAAACTACCTCAAAGGTGTTTGGAGAAGTATATGAGATGCTCTGAGAGTCTTAAAGATATATAAATCATGCTTGTAGAAAGTGTAGCTTCCTTGTTAAAAAGAGTTCGTGCCTTTGACCGTTGCTTTTATCTGAGGATTAATGGGCACCTTCAGGTGTCACGTGCGCATTGCACTAGAGGCACGTGGACAAGCTTCTGTCACAATCTAGCATCAATTTTAGTTTAGCATAATATCTAGCCTAGCACTTTGTGAGCCTCTAGTAGGGCGTGCATGCCCAGACAGGTCATAGTTGCATACCCTCTCTTGCACAGTACAGTCAGTTCGGCATATAGGCATACGAAGCACCTCTTATTAGTGGGTCTATTAATAGGTGACATTTAGCATTATTGGGTCAAATCGTGGGGCTCAATTTGCACCACTCGACCCAGCCTTATATTGCTATAGAAGGGACATGGGGGGTCACCTCCAAAAGCAAGAAGTAGAACCAGCAGCACCCGCAACCCAAGTACCCTCAGCACGCAACACAAGTACCCTCAGCATCCAGTCCAGTGTTTTCATATTCAGCCGAGATCGCCAGCATTTTAACCTTAGCAACCACCAATTTCTGCAACAACAACATGACCATTCAGCCATCGTTTTTTTCAACATTAACCCTCCATAAATTCAGCCAGTAGATTAGAATTTTCAGCCATGAAGATTTCAGCCCTTTGTCGCATCAAGTAGGAGATCTCAGTCTCACTACCTCTAGCATTTTTCATCATACTTCAAGCATTAGTGTGTTTCAAAATTCAACACTTAGCCTCTCAAGTACCAAGCATGTGAGCTAATAAATGAGGTCCCGACACTTCAAATAATATTATGTATGGTCCAAGAGTCTTAGCCTATTCTAGGTACTATTGAAGCTGGTAGAGTTGAGCATATTTAAATTTGTGTCACTCATGTTGGTATAGGTTGGCATAAAAACACGTTTTAAGTTCACTGGAAAGGATAAGGTCCAAAAGACACTCACACACAAATCTCTATAAGGTATGAGTGGGAGAAGCTTCTACATCCAAAAACCTCCTTTGAAAAGCGGAAGCTTTTGTGACATCTCTTGATGTCACATGTGCTACATCTTGTTCCTTGACGTACCCATCAACTCCATTCTTGCACTGCATGTTTTTGTGAAAATTCTCTCTTGTATGCATATGGAGTGTCCCATAATTGGTACTTGGATTAGGCACCATTCTTTAGTTTCTCGCAAGAATTCACCTTGCATGAACATGTACTTTAATATTAATTGCTCAACTCAATCACAAGTTATACCAGAAAACCCAATCACAAGTTTTCCTTCGATCATCCAAGTTTTAGGCCCTAGTTTAAAAATACTCACTAGTATCCTCTTGTGCATATCCAAACTTCTATATTGTACAAAGATAACAAGCAAGCTCACTACAAATGCTCAATGATATAAGAATTATAGTGAGAACATACAGTTGATGATTTTCCATGTGAAGATCTAAGACCTCAAGGTTATTAGAACTCTTCCATGAAGAGAGAATTCCATGCAAGTGGTCTACTACAGGGTAAGCCTGCTCAAAATCCACACTTCCATGCAAGTGGTCTACTATAGGGTAAGCCTGCTCAAAATCCACACTTCCAAGACAATGTTAAACTCAAGGCTACTCCCAAGATGCACCAAATATCGTGGAAAAATAGCGTTTATAGTCAACAAAAGATCTGTACTGTAAAAAGTTCAAAAGAGATAAGAATTCTATGAGAACTTGTCCATAGGCTT
The DNA here is from genome assembly GCF_014529385.1 of Adiantum capillus-veneris. Lineage (NCBI taxonomy): Eukaryota > Viridiplantae > Streptophyta > Polypodiopsida > Polypodiales > Pteridaceae > Adiantum > Adiantum capillus-veneris. The sequence goes on from NC_140937.1 coordinate 91,189,787, forward strand.
CAAAAGGTGCTAGAGGCACAAGGAAGCTATCATGCTTAGAAGATGCATGTTTCCATGGATCACGATCCATCACCAACCATGTATCTAGAAAGTGACATTATCAAGTTCATCTACACTATACTTGAGCCAAATCCTCAAGTTTCAAGGAAATTGGAACGTCATAAGTTAAGCAAAATGATGCTCAAGGCCCAACGCTCAAGGCCCAATAGTGTGTCAAAGACCTGCAAAAGTGTAAAGTGACACCATAAAAGTGAACCAAATCACTTGAAACTCCAACAAATATCTCTAGAAGACATTAGGGATTAGCTCATTTAATCAATCCTACAAGATCAAGATCTCCATGGATCACGATCCATGGTGCACCTTGGATTTTCCAAGGATAATTCTTCAATGTTCTTAGTATCAAGATAGTTACTAAGCTTAGTTTTCATCGAAAGTTCATACATTTGCATATGAATAACAAAAAATGACTTATTTGGTCTTTTTTGCTACATTGAAAACGTTACCTCAATTCAGCTTTGACATACATACATCTCAACTACCATGAAGTCAAAAACTTTCAAGCTAGTCAAGAGTGCTCAGGGAAAAGCACGAAAACTGGAACGGGGGAATGTTATGGGTTGTGATTGGTAACCTTGCAATAGAAACACATTGTAACAATAACACTTTTCAACATGAAGAAAAGTGGATAAAATCAAGGATGCAAAGACGAGTAGAAGATTGGAGGAATTGAAGGTATTGGCCAAGGTAGACAGTAAGGCAAACATTAAATACCCATTTAAATTTAAAATCTCATTATGTTTTTTGAAAAGAGGGATTGTACAAGACTTCTTAAGCTCAATAGGAGTTCCTCCTCGTAACAGGTTCACAAGCAATTAGCCTAGATGAGTAGATTCAAGTTAAATGAGTTATTATTGCACCTATATTACCTTAGGACTTTTAAATTTTTAGAGCCTTGAGTATAAATTTATCTCATTTTTAAGGGTCATCATTTACACTAAGCAACACTCTGTATACAATGAGATTTTGCCAAGAATTGAAATTAAATTGATATTTCTTGCATCCCTTGTGTTCATTTGTAAATTTGAGTACACATTGGTAACCTCCTAGTTTGACTTTGGAGTTCACTTGCTTGCATCGCGTGATTCGTGTTGGTTGTTGATGGGCTACCTGCATTCTAAATTTTCTTGTTTGAGTGGTTGAAGTAAAGTATTTTTCACTAATTTTGATTGAACAAGGGTTTGAGAGGTAATGCTACATTGTTAAAGGGCATTTGCCGCTTGGTTTTTTATGAACCAAGAAGATTTATATACATAATGGTCCCAATTGCTAGGCAATATATATATATATCACTGTGAGCACTAAATTACAATTTCAAAGAACAATTCATAGCTTGTTTGGGCCACAAAGGTTAGCTGCCATCAATGCATCAGCAAACCCTTTCATCCCACCCATGATCATATATGATTTGAGCCTTGATGTTTTTATTTTTATCTTGTTTTGAATGAGGGGTTTTGTGTATATATGTCTCTGAGAGAGTGAAGCTCCCATGGTTGCACTCAAATTTTCTACCATCAACTACTAAGCTTCAATGAGTTAAAGTCCCTTGCAATTCCTCACAAACTCCCATAGCTAGAGGCCTTGTGCCTTCCTAGCAAGAATGCCAACTTTTTGACAATGGTCATGTGGAAGCATGTGAAGTTTTGATGGAGCTTTTGAAAATTTGTGTCCTCATCAAATAGAACATGGACTACTAACATGCCCAAAAATTCAATTTATAAAACATATTTGAATAGGATCTATGTCATGGAATTTTTACATGAAATCAAAGATGTTGTTTGCTATACTTTATACAAAGATGTCTAAAAAAGCCCTTGGTAGCCTTCATTGGTAGATGATAGTTTGGGAAAGAAGGAAACTTTATTTTTATGTGAACATGTGACAACCATGTAGCTTTTGTAAGGTCAATCAAAGCCATGGATGGTGGAGCACAATCAAACTACAAAGTTATATCAGCAAGTTGTTGAAAGATATCAGACTATGCCTTCAAAAACTTGTGTCACATGTGGTACCATACATGTGGTAGTGATACACTAAGGACTATTGGGGCACTTTTTCCCTCATTAAGAAGTTTTTTCCCTTGTGCACTGTATATAAATCTATCACTCTAGAGCTAACTTATCTTTCTATTTGCATACTAAGCAATACATTGTGTGTTGTGTGCCTTTAGCTTCTTCATCTTCTCTAAGCTATGTGCATCCTTGCAACCCTAATTCCAACAATTGGTATCAGCAGAGGTCACATCCTCTTGGTACTATTGCCAACACCCCTTCACTCACGTTCTCATATTTATATGAACTTTAGTGAGAGTTAGCAGGTCGACTAATACTTTGGGTGTGCTCGTAGAGCCCAGATTTTTCATTCGGGCTCATTTTGACCTCCATTTTCGCTACAAAATACTGTATAAGCAATTTTGTCCTTTTATGCTGAATTTTTGCCAGTGCAAATTTTTACAGAATAGGTCCCTTACAATCCTCTTTGAGGTACGATATGTAGCATGTGTTAGTCCTACTTCATTTTTCCTCTTTTGGGATAGTTTTCACATCAAGTGCAATCACTCACCGTGGTTGACAACAACACAGATGTTTTCAAGATGTTTGCTATTGAGGACAAATTGGATGGGTATAATTACCCAATGTGGGCTTACTTGATGACACACGTTCTTGTGTCAAAGGGCATTTAGTAGACCTATAGGTGTTGTTTTGCCTACAAACAATCTCGTTGGGATGTAAGAGAGGCATAGGCTCATGCACTGATTGCATTATCTGTGAAGTGCACTATTACTCCTCACATTCTCTTTAAAAAATTAGCAAAACAGGCTTGGGATACTCTAGCTCGACTTTATTTGCATTGTTGCGTTGTCAAGAAGTACGCAATGCGACTAAGAAAGCGTCGGGCCTCTGCCTAAGAGGCAAACTCAAGTGAGTCACATAAGATTCAAAGTAAAAGACACACTTAAAATGAACAAAAATATAGTCATGAAATCTATAATTTAAGAAAGAACCAAGATCAACTAAAAACTCTTGCATGTGTGATGATTTGGTGTAGCCTCGCTCTCAATTGCACAGGTACAATGCCTGTTTGCACTTTGAAAAACACTTTCTTCCTCCTTCAATTCTTCATTAATGCCATTTCATGGAAGCTTCAGCACTTCCATACACAAGCCCACACACATTTTTTGAAGAGAGGAAACCTTTATTGGAACCCCCACACATTCAAATACAGGGTAGGAACAACTTGGGACTGCACTAGCATACCATAGAAACAGCTTGTGTATCCCTTCTTAGAGAGGCTTAAAGAGCTGTTATTACTCTTCAAAAAATGTCTTCCCATCTTACTAGTCATGGCCACCGTGAATCATGTGGCATTTTCAGCTATTTTGTATTATTTTTTACCATTTTATGGCCATTTTAATCCCAAAAATGTCCCCTTTCGCTTATAAAAAGCACAACAAGCTAGGAAAAAATCTTGAATTTGTGGACAAATTCCCTTGGGCTCAAATTACATGTTTAAACTCATTTGCCAACTTGGAAATCACTTTATATGCATCGTTTGTAGCTACATATAAAACTTGCTATGTTTGGACAAGATCGCTTGCATTGAACTTTCTAGGAAAAACGAGTGTACCATCCTAATGCACTTGACATATATACATTTCTAAACCAAATTGGACATGATCATATGTGATAAAACACACTATAGTGCCACATCCTCTCTATTACAACCTATAAATTTAAAACCTTACCTCTGAATTTTAAATTCAAAGGTGATAATACATACAAAATTTTGCTTGACAAGGTATGTACACGACTACAACCATGGCAACCGTTCTCACATACATGGCACTAATTGTGAATTGTAGCACTTAGTATCACATCACAAAAGGCATAAAAATTGAGGTGACATTTTTAATTTTACATTATAAATGTGCCAGAGCATGACATTCACCCCCTCTAAAGCTGCACATCTTTGGCATGTGCCACACATATCTTTTTGCAAGTCCAGTCTTCATTTAAGTCAACATGCATGTCAATCTCATTTTCATCTTCAATGAATCCTAGCGCATCATCCTCTCTTCTTTCATCCTCATCCATAGTCTTTTCATCATGTTCCTCATTTTGACTTTCTTGTGAGTCAAAAGGATCTGTGTCACCTCTTCTTTTGTACAAATTGGTCCTTTTTCCCGCAATGAGAATCTTCATTTCTTTGCCATCCAACTCATGCAAAGTGTAAGTTGCATTCCCATGTATATGCTTAACCATGTAAGAACCAAACCATCTATTTGAAAGCTTTCTTATTGTTGAGTGTTGGTTGTCAAGACTAATGTCATACACCAACACACAATCTCCTTCCTCAAAGGTTCTAGGTTTGAGCCAGTGTCTTTTGTCAAACCTGTCTTTATTCTTTAACATTGCATCTTTAAAACGTGCTATTGCAATCTCAATATCTTGAAGCCTTCTTTCTAATTGTTGGATGCGCAAAGCAAAGAGTCGTCCCTACTCATTTTCTTCTCCCAAGGTAATACATTCCATGTGAGAATTAAATCCTCAATTGGCATTTCAAATTTCTAATCATACATCAACTAAAATGGCAAATAACCAGTGATTGAGCTATGAGTTGTACAATCAGCCCATAAAGCATAAGGCAATAACCTAGGCCACTCTTCTAGTTTACCTTTGTAAGCCTTAGCCAAAGCTTTAATGATGAAAGGATGCCCATGTACCAATTTACCATTGACTTCAGGATTGTAAGTAGTAATGAGAGCAAGTTTAATGCCCAACCTAAAGAAAAATTCCCTAGCTTTGTTGGCATCCAACTCACCCTTGGCTACTTACTATTATTTTACCAACACAACCATAACGGCTAATCACATCTTCCAAGAGGAACTTACATATCAGCTCAAATGAAAAAGTCTTTTTGTGTTTGGCAAGCATGTCTTCAAAACATATTCTTGCAACCTCTATCAAATTGTCCTCGCAACCAACCTTTAACTTCTTCAAAGAATCCTATGTAAACTTATGCTCAGTCTTGTTCGGGTCACAAAGACAAGGCTACAAAGCAGCTTGCTCCATCTTATTCATGCAGTCTTTTAGTAGAGGTAATGCCACTTGTTTCACTTTTCTTCCCACAAACTTATACTTGGTCTCCACTCGTACTTCACCACCTTGAGCATTTTCAAAATCCTCAACGACTTTGTACATTTCTACGGAACATACTTTCACAACCTCATTTTCCTTGCACAAATTGCAATCCACTACAGATTCCAAGTCTTGCATTGTATCCACAAATGAACACTCATCGAGTACACCTGCAATGCAATCATAATCTTCTAACAACCCATTGACCACTCAAATCTTTTTGTACACTATGTACATGTTGTATTTTACCCCACTTCAAGTCCTCACACTTTGTAAAAGTGATAGATCCATAGTTTGTCAATCCTACAAAACTTGTAGAAAACAATCAATGCCTTTCTTTTGCTTGGATCCCTTAGCAACCAATCTTATTTTATACTTAGGCTTGAGATTTTTTTTAGTGTACTTCTTCTTATACACCCATTTGCGAGGTAAGTCTTGTTTGCTCTATGGAAACTCTGTTAGTTCCCCAGTTTTTGTTGGGGCAAAAGCCTCTAGGCCTTGCCCAACCACCCAAGCTATGGGCACCTGCCCAATTCTATACATTTATATACTTAAAATGTAAATGGGGTTGCTCACTCTTTGAGTCTCCCCACCCCACATCTTTGTGTTCCTGTGTGCGTTCTTCCTCACCACACATGCGCACTCCCACGCTCCATACCGTGCACTCACAAGTGGTATTAGAGCAAGTTGAAGAGCGGTGATGGCTTTTTGCATTGCTAAGTAGTATGCACCGATGAGAGTGAATGGAGCAACTCAAAATTGAGCTGAGACCAACTAGTCAAGCAAGCTTAGATCAACAGGTTCGGGTAGGGCTTAAGGAACTCTGGATAGCTTGAGAGATGAAGCAAAATCAGACCTGTGAGGAAGCTTTGTTCAGCATGCAAGGAATCAACAAAGTAAGTCGATAGAAACTCTTTGTCTTTCAAAGAGTTGTGTGTACAATGTGTGTGTAGAAACAAGACCCCGATCTGAGACAAAAAAATTGGGCAGTGCTGCAATAAGGAGGAAGAGCTTGAAACGAGCAGCCAGTAGCTCGGAAATTGGGTAGCAAGCAAAGAAACAAGGCAGCACTGGGAAATTAAAGGAGCTTAAAGACTTGTCCGTCAGAGTTGTTATGCATCAGTGTGTGTCACCGAAAAAGGGACTGTCAAAACCGAAAATGCTAAATTGAGGCCAAGATGTCGAGGGAAATCGTCAAAGTCAAACCGCTCTAGATGAACGTGGGAGGCGAGCCAAAAGCGAGACTATGCTGAAGGATCTCCAAAAATGCTCTCTCTTGCTCCTGTTATGTTGAATCCGAGAAAAAACAACGATGCCACCTTTTGTTGCCAGACAAAAGTGCTTGTTGATGCTATAGCCATCGATGCTCAACCAATGCAAATTGCCAATGTCGGAGCTGATGCAAATTGCCGAGAAGAAGGTGTCACCTAGAAAAGTGTGCCTCCGGCATGTTGAGGTGTGGCCACTGTCGCGTGAGAGAAATAGGGACAATGTCGGGGGATGCTCGGGCTTACTCACCGAAGCTTGAACATGCTTGTCTGTGTGCACACGTGCACATCGAGAGCACACACATCCTCTCTCGTTTTGCTACAACCAAGAGAGCTCTCAAGCTTGCCCTCTTTTCATTGCTTGATTTTTTGTGTGCGTGTGCACACCAATACACACTTTCTTCTTTCCCTGTTTCTTTTCTCTCACATACTCTACCAACTCTATTGTGGAGCTCTATGTGTGTGTGCGCATCATACACACACACCTCCCTTTTGCTCGATCTTCCACTAGTAAGGCTTAATTTTCACTGGCTGCCAGCTTGTTTGATTCTCTTTGTAGCATTCAACAATGTAGCCCTACCAGATCTCCACGCTACCCCTGCTCAATTTTCCAAAAATTCCCTTTTGTGCAATTTCCTGCCCGATTTGCACTAGTTCCACTCCCTAACTATAGCAACTTTTCTCAATTCAAAAGCATGTCCAAGCAATCAAGCTCTATTGCTTTTTGTCATTTGCCAGTGCTACCAAATTTTGGGACCTCGAGCTACTCGTGAGCTCGTAGTATACAACATTTTCAAAAAGAAAAAATCTTTGATTCTTGCTATTGATTCAAGATCAATTGTGCGCGCACGTGTGTGTGTGTATACACACACACACACCCTCAAGCTCAAAATGCCGACTCCTCTTTGCTCTCGAGCTCACAATGCTCTTCCACTGCCGACTTTGCCAATGCTCCAAGCTCTATAGAGTTGTAGACGATGCTCAATTTGCGCTCGATTCTCTGCTTTTGTTACTCAGCTTGTTGTCGATCTCCTTCAAGGCTAATTCTCTATAGATACCTTGATTCCCTCTAATATTCCATGTCCTCAAGAGGAGCTGCACATGTTGGTGGCTCCAAGCTCAGCTATAACCATTGATCCGATTCCACCGTGCTAGATCTGCCACTGCTAAGCTAAAGTTAGCTCCAAGCTTCGCCATAGGTAGCAAGCTCACTGCGAGGCCGTCCATCGGCTTTATACTTGTTGAAGAGGGTAGTGAGTGGAATGCGTCCGTCAGATGTGGTTTGTGCATGCAAGAAGGGGAGAAGGAGAGAGTGCAAGGTTTTGTGTGGGTGGAGCAAGTATTAAAGTGCGCTCACCCTTATTCTCTACATATGTACAAGAATAAGGTTAGCAGGCGACCAAACACTAGATGTCATACAGCTCGGGCAAAGGCACAATTCCTTTACCCCAACACAAAGTACAAGTAATTACCCAAGGATGGAGTTTGCATAGGCTCACAAACATCACTATGACAAGTAACCTACATGTAGCCCTTACTGAACCATCCTTTGGAGACTTTGAATGCTACGTCTTACCCAAAACGTCGATGCATGTCACCACATAGGCTCTAGTGGTGTGCGGAAGTGAATATTCCTTCTAGAAACAACATGCATACCTTGCATGTATCTTGTAATGACTTGCATTGCTACGTAATGCATCATGCTAGTGTCAAGCATCGCATGACTAACAATTTAAATTGCAAATGTTCCCACTGCAGCTACTATTCTGGGTCTCCATACTAAGAGATCGTACATGAGAATCGTGAAGGCTGATGACAAACATGTAATCTTTGCCAGCATATCCGTGGCAATCGCATCAAGACCATGTGCAGTGACCTCTGCCAATCTATCCACGGTAGGTATTCCAACGCTCATTGCATCACCACCAAATTAGTCGTGGAGGACGCACAGCAATCTTGACTCTAGGTTTGTTGTCACTCCCTTATTGTCCATAGAGACTATTTTTACATGTCCTCACATCATCATATCAGCCTCTAGCATAAGCATGTCAAAGAACTCCACATCGTTCATCTCCATGGTATGAGGCATTTGTTTCCTAAGTGGATCAATCTATTGTGTCTCAATAGAGCATGGCCACTCTAACTCTGTGTCTACAGACATGTCGTGCATAACACTCTCTATATCATCTACAAAAGATATGTGTCTAGTCTCTTGCTAGCATGGCTATAATGTAGTGGAGACTATTCCATCTCTCACCTCAAATACATGCATTGGTGGGTAGCCCAAGCCAATCCTAGATCCTCTCGCAATGACTAGCGAACCGCAATGCATCTCGAAGAACTCCTCTCTAAGTAGTACTTGTCATCCATTGTCTCTCAATTGTCTCAGTGCTGAGATCAAACTTTGTGCGATCTCAAGAACATAATGCACTATCATAGCATACAAGATGCACCACTAGGTAATGACCAACATACATCTCTTGCACCCTCTATGTCATATGTTGATCCATCAGCTAGATGCACATGACAAAGGCTCCCACTAACAAAAGTGTTAAACCACTCACACCATGATGTGACATGGAATGTTGTATACTCATCTAGAGGCCATTGAGAGCAAGTGGCATCTCTATCAAACATAAAAGAAAGAGGAACACTAGACATAAATATGATATCATCATCACTAGCATACAAATCTCTAGTCCATGTCATCAAAATCATCTCTACATCACACATACATTTGTGCCGCTGCCTCATGCATCTAAAGCAATATCGTCTAATGTGCCTTGTGTGACCACAATGCCAACATCTCAAGTGTCGACATGAATGAGACCGCTCTCTCACATGAGTCATCGTAGTAGACTCAAAGCTGTCACACCTATCAATTGCCACAAGTAATGGTAAAAGTGGGAGATCAACTTGACCACTACACAATCATAACTATGATCAACGCATATGCAACCTATAGCTCAACATAGATCTACCAAAGAAACATGTAGAACCAGTAACCTGTGACTACCTGTAATGTGTAGCCACAATGAGAATACTCTATAACTCCACCACTATCACCAACAATGGTCATGAAAATGGGATAAACAAGAGGTATGGCTCTAGTACTTTTTCTTGTGAGCACGGCTCTTGAACGACGATTTTGACCACAGGAAGCTGGTTGATTGTGCTATGTGTTTGGTTTTTGATCGACGTGTTTTCTAACCAATAAGGTAGTGTGACACATTCCAAGCACTTTTTCTCACAGGTTACACGTTCTTTTCCAGTGCACATTATGCAACACATGTAGTGCTTGTAGCAGGCTACATTGTCACTTTCACAAGACACACAGTTAATACAGTTAATACAGTTAATACAGTTGGTCTAGTCTGGTCTGGTTTGGTTCACACTGATGGACTCTGGGCTGGGCAGGGACACTTGGCAGGCATACGGACGATGGTCTAGTGGACTTCGTGGCTAGGTCACCACCACCATCAGTTTGGAGATAGACTTGCACCGTTGGTGGCTCTTTATGGTGGTACATGTAAGTAGTAATTGTTGGGTCAGGATTATCATCTTCTTCATATATGGTCCAACGTCGTCGTCTAGAGTAGTGAGTCTATACACACATCACGTTTGCACCATCCCTGCACATCTGAGCCTCGACACCCCCATTGTACCCATGAGTTCTGGGTTGGAGCTGAGTGTGCTGCCATGCCAGAGTCTGTATCGATTCTTTGAGATAGTCAAGTCCATATGCTATTGCGTCTCTATGTTGATCAGCTGTTATCTATTGTTTCCTTTGTTTTCATTCTGTTTTGAATGAGATGTCACGCACATTGCAATGAGGAGCACCCACTCTACAGAGCATGACACACTATCCGTGCTACGAGTACTCTCATTTTTGGCAGGCCCGGTGGGACCTCAACTGAAGTCTCACTCTCTGTTGAGGTACAAATCAAGGAACTAGCTGGGTTTTATCTAGTCTCGTCTACTTCGCCTTGCCCAGTACAGTCTGCTGCTCTAGTCCAGTTTGACCCTGGATAGCTTACCTAGTCTCTCGCCCTGCTGGTGTGGTCTTCTCTCTCGCCCTCGTCCAACCAAGCTCTCATCATGGTCTAGTCCTTCCTCGTCCCGGGTCTAGTCCTTCCTCGTCCATGGTCTAGCCAGGTGGTCTAGTCACTTGCCCTGGTCTAGTAGAGTCTAGACCTGTGTTCAGCCGGTTAAAGGTCTTCTTGCCCAAAACTTGCTTGGGTTTGTGGTCACTGCATGACACATACAAGGAGGTCATTAGAGCGTCAAAAGTGCACTACTTAGTCCTCTGAAGTACTACAATAGAAGACGTCAACCCTTGGTACCTAGTAGAAGTCCACCAACCTCATCACCCATACCTCCACATACGGCATCATCCATTCCTCCATCCGGTTTCTACATCTTCCAGGTCCCCTTCCCCAGTAAAGATCTCTCCCATTTTGTTACAGCAAGCTATCGAGCAAGAGGCCATGGAGGCATTTACCAGTGTTTTGGCCAAGGTAAACATCAAGTTTCCTACTTTCAAGGGACTCTCCTCAGAAGATGCAGATGACCATGCAAGGAGGTTTGTATCTCTCTGTAGAGGTTGTGGTCTTAATAGAGAAGATGCTTATTTGGTACTCTTTCGATCTAGGATGGCTTAGCAGACAAGTGGTACACTCAGTTTGCAGAGAATTACTTTACTACTTGGGCTACATTAAGACAACAATTTTGTGAAGCTTTCAGACCAGGCGATTTCCAAGAAAAGGTTTTGGATGAGTTGGCCAACCTGCTGCTTCATCCCAAAGAGACTTTTGCAGAACTCATGACCCGAACAAAGTCTCTGGTCACCAAGCTTCCTCAGCCACCAGGTGAGTTCATGGTCAAGAAATGGGTAGAGAAGGCTCTTCCAAAGACCTCAACAAAAACTCAGAGAGAATCTCTGACCTGATGCCACCTTGGAGGAGTTTGTTGAAGCTGCTACTAGGATAGAGGGGACAAGGAAGTTGTTTATCGACTCTCCTCAGGTAGAGCCTGTCTCTGTACTCTTAGAGAGTCCATCTGACCCTTTGACTTCTTTAGGTAGGGAACTTGAAACCCTAAAACTACAACGCGCTCTTCAAGAGGAGAAATCAATCTCTTAGATAGGAGAAGCCCCCACATCATGAGGCTTTGGATTGAATCAAGAGAGAGCTAGAAGAGCTTCGGTCTCAACAGGACACTAAGGCTATGGTATGGTGCAGCTCGTGTCGCTCTCTAGGACACCCTCCACAGGACTGTCCCTTCGAGCTTATTGCCACTTATGCAAAAAGTCTGGGCATGAGGACAAGGATTGCTACTACCTCAAGGGATTGCAACAGATACAACAAAGTCTTGGTCCTACTCTTCAACAAAGGCAAGCACCTGCATCCAACATGGTTTCTCCCTGTGGCCATCCACACCATATGCCACCTTTATTGACAGCCCCTCCTATGCAAGATATGAAAATTACTTTTCTGTCTCAGAGCTTTTATCATACCCATGCTCCCTCATCACCTCAAAAATTCTATGCCTCCACCTCCAACTCCATGCACCAGGAGCAAGTACCACCCTCGTCCTTCGACTTGCCCATTGAATCGGCCCATTTTGTGCTACAGATGCGGGGAATATGGTCATTACCAAAGTAAATGCGCTCTGTGCGGAGGGCCCCCTCCCTGTCGTCATTGCCCTGAAATGAAGGATCACTATAGTAAAGATTTCCCTAAACTTCGTGCATCCACGGCTGTGAAGGGTCCCCTCTATATGAACGGTCCCCTCCCTACCGTCATTGCCCTGAAATGAAGGATCACTATAGTAAAGATTGCCCTAAACTTCATGCATCCACAGCAGCGAACCCAAGTCAAAGCCAAAATGAGTTTACCTTTCCCAAGCTCAATTTGATAGCAGTTAGCACCACTCCTCAACCACCCCCTTCTGCCCATGTGGTTACCACTCAGGAGAAGTTGCAATTGGTAGAGGAGCCAGGGGGCATCCTCACCCAGGCCCAGAGAGCCGCTCTCGGTCTTAGTATTCCAACACGTTCAACTCCCCCACACATCTTCCCAACAGATGTTCAACTCCCCCACACATTTTCCCAACAGTGGATACTCTATCTTCAGCTGGCGCCAAGCCCTCACTCAGTGACAAGCAAGAATCTAAATCTTTGCTCTCCAATATTGATGAAGCCTTCTTGGAAGCAGTGTCTAATCTACAGCTGATCAAGGTATCAGAAAAGCCACTGGAAGAAAAAGAAGAGCCTACAACAGAGACAATCTTGAAGAACACTTTTCAACAAGTGTCACTCTATGACATGCTGCGGCTTGATGCGAGTTTTTGAAGTGACACCCTTACAGTTATTCAATCACTTTACCCCGGAGCAGGTCCTAGTGGCGGGCACCTCCCAGTGCAACCATCCGAATCCTATATGATATCCCATCACGCGGATCCCCTCCTCATGGATTATGGAAGCCCTCATCTCACCGTGTCCGTCTTGGGGCAACAATTTTCAGGAGTAATTGTGGATGGTGGATCTGGCATCAATATGATGCCCGACTTCACTATGATGGCTTTACGCCTACAGCCTACTCAACCTGCCCCCTTCACAGTAACATTGGCCGACCAGAGGACAATATACCCTGTGGGCATAGTGGAAAAGATGCCTCTACAGGTACAAGATTTCACTTTTAGTTTGGATTTTCTTGTGATTCGTCTTCCACAGGTGGAGGGTGGATTTCCCTTGCTCATTGGTAGACCATGGCTGCAACACAGTAAAGCACTTCATGATTGGGGAAACGATGCCATGTGGATACATACTCCTGGCTCCCCGATGCAACCCATTCGCCTAGAAGGAGGCATGGATCCTGTCGTGCAACATAGCTCTTTGTCCCTAGCAACCAGCCTTGAATTGGAACAGCCTGCTCCACCTGATGGGTCAGAAGATGAGGATCTGTTGGAGTGGTTGGACACTACCAAGTATATGCCTTGTTGTGGAGTCTCTATTCACTCTTTGCCTAAAGGTACACCCTCTTCCACTGTTTTCACAGTAACTAAACCTAATAGGCCACCTGAGCCAACACAATGGTTGAAGGTCACAGAAACTACTTCCGTGCATGCTTGGTGGTAGCCTTTGGATTTGGTGAGCCTATAAAGACTCACAGAAGCGGAAAGAAACAGAAGTTCAACAACCTTCAACATCAGCCCCATCAGTGTCTACTTCTCCGACCAAGACAAAGCTCCCCTCTGTGTCTAGCTAACTCCCTTCACAAAGCTTCCTCAAGACGGGATACACCAAAAACCACGTTGATTTCAGGCTTGGTGAATTCCGTGATCCTGATCATGTTATCTCTCTGCTTAATGCCATCTCCCCTCCCTCCCTCCTCACCCTTTCCCACCCCCCAACTCGTCTCCTCTTCCAAATTCTCCCCCTCACCAACTCGCCCTACCCCCTCCCCATCTCGTTCCCCTACCCCTCCCAACTCGTCCTTTTACCCCTCCCCAACTCGTCCTCCTACCTCCCTCCCAACTCGCCCCCTACCCCTCCCAACTCGTCCCCCTACCCCTCCCCAACTCGCCCTTCACCCTCCCCAACTCGTCCCCCTACCCCTCCCAACTCGTCCCCTCCCCCTCCCCAACTCGCCCCTCCCCTCCCCAACTAGTCCCCCTCCCCCTCACAACTCACCCCTACCCACCCAATCTTCCCCTCTCACCCCTATCTAGCACCCTCGCCCCTATCTAGCCTAACCCCTTGCCCTTGCCATACATGGCTCAAAAATTCCTTTGCGGCTTCTCCTCACCCTCTCCCCCGGGCACTATCACAGTGTTGAGGCTCGTGTCTTTAGTTGCTTTCAATATTTTCATCAGCTTGTATTGTCAGGACAAGGGCAAGGCCAGGGAGTCATAGACTGGGCCAAGGGCCGGACTAGGCAATGTGGAAAGGGAATCCCACACAGTTCTCCTCTGTCAAGTGATGAACTACAATGATGGAAGCATTTCACCATCAACAATGGGCACCTTCTTCATAAGGGGAGAGTTTGTGTACCGACGAACACAGAAATTCGGCACCAAATTCTTTATGAATGTCATGATAGTCCAAGTGCAGGGCACCCGGGCATTAGAAAGAATTATGCTCTCGTACGACGATAGTTTTACTAGCTAGGTTTACATGGATTTGTTCAAAATTATGTCTTGCATTGCCAAAAATGTCAGGTTAACAAAGTAGAGCGCCTCAAAGCAGCAGAACTCTTACATCCTTTGGAGATTCCCAATGGTAAATGGGAAAGTATATCTATGGATTTTATTGTGGGTTTACCAACCACTGTACGAGGTCATGACTCGGTATGGGTGGTCGTAGACCGGTTGACTAAACTATGTAAGTTTATTCCAACCAATAAGACTCCAAAATTAACAAAGTTATTTGTGGACAACCTATACAAGTTGTATGGTTTGCCAAGTAACATTGTCAGTGATCGTGATCCCAAGTTTAACAGTCATTTTTGGAGGGTTGTGTTTAAACGATTGGGTACACAACTAAACCTCAGTATAGCCGATCATCCAGAAACGGATGGTCAAACTGAACGAGTTAACCAAGTGCTAGAGTATATGCTACGCGCATACGTTAGCAAGAAATAGTTAGACTAGGAAGAATATTTACCTCTTCTTGAGTTTACCTACAATAGTGCTAAGCATCTCACGACTGGATTTAGTCCTTTCGTGCTCATGAATGGTTTTCAACCTAGGTCACCTGTTACGGTGGGGTTCGCAACCAAAAAACTCCAACAGGTTAAGGATTTTCTCCAAGACCACATGGATATGCTGAAACTCACTCGTCAAAACGTCCGACAAGCGCATGATCGGTATAAAAAGTATGTTGATGAGAAACGTCGACAAGTTACCTTTGAGGAAGGGGAGGAAGTATTTTTACGTGTGCCATAGCATTCAGAAAGTCTGAAAACTGGGCCAACACCTAAATTATCTCCACGATATTGCGGGCCTCTCAAAATACTCAAACGAGTGGGTGATCGTGCCTACAAACTATCGCTACCTACACATTCTCATATTCATCCGGTGTTTCATGTAAGCCGTTTACGTAAGCGATTACATGGGGACGACAATGTCATTGGCCAACAGATTCTGGTTGATCTCATTGAACCTTCTACCTTACCGCATGAACCTGAATGAATTCTCGACTATCATGATTTACGTACGCGTCATCATGTACGTCGACAAGCTTTAATCAAGTGGAAAGATTGACCTGAGGAAGGTGCCACTTGGGAAAACATTAGTATTCTTAAGAAGTAGTTTCCCACTTTTGTTTTCGAGGACGAAAACTCTTCCTTAAGGGGGGAGTAATGTCCGGACAAGGGCCACGGAGTCATGGACTGAGCCAAGGGCCGAACTAGGCTATGTGGAAAGGGAATCCAGCTAGGTCAAAGGGCTAGGAGCTTGGCCTATATAGTGGCAGGTTGGGAGGTGGATTCCAGGCTAGTCACCCCTAGGCTTTACACTAGTCATTAGGAAAAACATCGTGAAATTCCTTTAATAAATTTTTTAAATCACTAGCAACCTTTGCTTGTTGGAAGTAGCCATTGGTGGAAGAGATGAGAGAGAAGCATGCGACGTTGAGGAATGTTCAACAAATTCAATGTTAGAGAGAAAATGAGACAATAAGTAACACAATAAAACTTGATCTATTACATTATCAGAAATGAGCTATATAAGCTCAGCTGTACATATCAGTGGTGAAGAAGGTGCATCCTTCTCTCCTAACAACAACACTTGTGCACCATGGGATTCAAACATCAAGCTGTTGTGCTCATAGCTACGCTTCAGTGATGGTCCTAGGCTATGCAACCATTCCCTACCAAGGACCACATCTGCCCTCTCCATGTTCATAACATGAAAATCCAAGGATGTGGAGTAGCCTTGTACTTCCAACGGTACAGCTCGGACTTGAGTATCCCAGATTTCGGCATCATATCCATTCATCATTGCTACCTTGTAGAGGTGGGTACTCGATGTTTGAGTTTTTTCACCGATCCATAATTGATGAAATTGTGAGTAGCACCATCATCTACCAAGATGCGCACCTTGTGCCCTTGCAGAGATCCATGCATACGTACTAACTCATGTGGTTCGAAGGTCTGTTGCCACATGGAAGCTGTGAGGCAGCATTCATGCACCACCTCAGTGTGTGTTACTTCCACTGTAGAGAATTGTGAGGAAGACTCAAGAGGCAGCACTTGCACTGTGTGCACTGCTTTCTCCTTGCCATGAGCAACAGATTTCCCCTTGGGACAATCCTTTTTGCCATGACTGCTTCCCAAGCATTGAAAACATAATTTCTCTTTCTTAGCCTTATCAAAGTCCTCAGGAGAGAGAGGACCTCTGGACCCCCTAGGTTTTTTAGCTGCTTCAGAATTGGCTACTATAAATTTCCTTTTATTGTGCCCATACGACGGTGTGCGTGTATTACCATGTGTATTAGCAGGCACGTGATTATTATGTGATTTCTTTTCATCTAGATCATCATGAATGTGTGCTTTCACTATTGCCTCCTCAAGTAGATAATTTAGTGACGTTTTCATTTAAAGATGCAAAATTTCCTTCCATGACTAATATGCGTGTCTGAAGTGCACGAAATTCTTGAATATCAATCAATTCATATGCATCCTCACCTGCCGTAGCGTTGCGGGCACTCTCCATGAGAGCATCCGGCCATGAGCTATCACGGGCAGGATCAGGTGTATGATGCTAGAAATCAAAAGTCATATTGATATCTGAATCCATGTCAACACTATGCAGTGGAAGAAATAGAAGGAAAAATACCTAGAGTCCAAAAATAATCTCGTCGTATTATGATGCACTGCAATAGGTAATTAGCCGTGCTAATTACGTTCGTGTTCCAAGGTTGAAGCGATCGGTAATTTGGTTGGTAGTCCAAGCTTGTTAATTCGCCCGTTCAAGGGTACCGAGTGGCTTTGGTGGAATCGGCTTAAGGTGTCAAGGTATGTATTGATTCCGGACACCAAGGGGGTAATCAAAATTTTTTGCAGTTTAAGCTTGTCTGTAGTAAACAGATTCCCTTTCAGAGTGCCTTCGTCCTGGTTGCACCCTCAAGTGAGTTCGACGGTGTGCTTGTGGGGTATTCTTTACATGTCAGGTGGGCATGCCCCCTTAGCAAAAAAAAAAAACGTCCACCTTTGGACCTTAGGGCAAGCCCTTATGTGAAAAGGAATCGCCTGCTTATGGCAGTGGCGCTGCAGGCCGCCCTGGCTCGTCGAAGAAGATCGTAGCACCCCGTGTGGTGCTCCATCACGGTCGCTGAAGAAATGTATATTTCTCGCAAGGGCAGCGCGTGTTGGATGAGCTCAATAGCGCCCGCAAGGGCGGAGGTCGAGTTCTGCTCCCTCCCTCGGCCAAGCCCGGCTGCACACTCCCGCATGGTGCGTTTTTTTTTGTGGTTTAGCAGGCGGCCATGCCCGCTTCCAACTCCCTTCTTCTCCAAGATTGCATGTGCATGCTAAAAAAGCAGTGGTCCACGACCCACCCCTCTTGCCTATAATAAAACCCTTGCTCTTGATACCAGTGTAAAGCCTAGGGGTGACTAGAGCTTGGAATCCACCTTCCAACCTCCCACTATATAGGCCAACCTCCTAGCCCTTTGCCCTAGCTGGATTCCCTTTCCACATTGCCTAGTCCGGCCCTTGGCCTAGTCCATGACTCCCTAGCCTTGCCCTTGTCCTGACATTTATCTTGAGGTTTGCAACAGCTATGGAGATGGCCAACGACACAAAGGGGGAGAGCAAGTTGTTTTTTGTAATCCGATCACAGCAGACAAGCAAGCTTAAGAGCCGTTTTGGTTGTTCCGTTGTGGCTTTCATGCATTCACCTGGTTACCATCCCGTTGTTGTTTATGCTTTTTGTTTTGCCATCACAATGGAGCTTAACCTTATTTGCGGTGTTACTCGAGCTTATGGTCATCCCTCTTTTCAAGCAGAGTGCTGTTGCAGAAAGTGTTGCAAGGTTCATATGCAAGCATAGACCAGGTCATAGATAGCTGGATCCAAACCGAGTATATCTCTTTGCTGTGAAACCTCATTCTGTTTTGCCAATTGAGATTCTTGGACTATGCAATCATACTGGGTTCCCGCCTATTCAAAGGATTAAAGCGTTTACAAGCAGTGCAGTGTTTTTAACCCCACTTTTGAGGCATGTAAGGTCATGGTTGGGCCTCACACCTGCTTCAAAAAAGATGTATGGATGCGGTGCCTAGTGGTTTTCTTTCACATTTTTTCAGTATTCCTCTCACCGAGACGGTGAGCAGTCTTGTGGCAGGCAACCTGTAGCAGGCTACAGTGTCACTTTCACAGGACACGCATTTGGTCTAGTCTGGTCTGGTTCACACTGGACGGACTCTCTGGCCTAGGCAGGGACACATGGCAGGGATATGGACGGTGGTCTAGTGGACTTCGTGGCCAGGTCACCACCACCACTCAATTTGGAGATAGACTTGCACCGTTGGTGGATCTTTATGGTGGTAGTACATGTGAGTAGTAGCTATTGGGTCAGGATTATCATCTTCTTCATATATGGTCCAACGTCGTCGTCTAGAGTAGCGAGTCTATACACACATCACGTTTGCACCATCCCTGCACATCTAAGCCTAGACACCCCCATTATACCCGTGAGTTTTGGGTTGGAGCTAAATGTGTTGCCACGCCAGAGTCTGTATCGGTTCTTTGAGATATTTGAGTCCATATGTTCTGGTCTGCTGCTGTGTCTATGTGTTGATCAACTTTTATCTATTGTTTCCTTTGTTTTCATTCTGTTTTGAGTGAGATGACACGCACATTGCACTGAGGAGCACCAACTGTAGAGAACACGACACACTATCCGCACTATAGTGCTTATGTATGACTGTGTGGGACGTTCTAGAGAGTGGTTTTAGCACGGTTTTGTGCAGCCTATGATGTGTATTCATTTGTAGATATAGCTTGAACTATATATAGCTCACATGTTTACAGGTACTTTGGACAGGTGCAATCATCCATAGAGCCACTTGTTCAAGAGTGCGCCATTTTTTCATTTGTGGATCTGTTTACTAAGACAGTGAGTGTCTGTTTTCATGCAGTTTTGGTGATTTTTTTGACTCGATTTACAAGGGAAAATTTACCCCGATTTTTCTTGAATTCACGCCATGTTTTATGGATGTCTGCAATTTTACTCTCTGATGGTTTAGTGGTTCAGTTTGACTCCCACTTTGACAGGTTTTGTTAGCTAGGACACAATTTAGTGTTGTTGTACCCAATCTCACAGGAGTGAGAGTTTCATATGCTCATGTGGCTATAGACAGATAGTCACATGCTTTAGAGGTTCTACATGTTTTTGACAGATCTTTGCAAGCCTACTTGGGATGCATTTTGAGCACTATTTGCTCACTACTTGCGTATATGGTAATGCGCTTTATGCTTGATTGGGTTGTTTCTTCTAGTCTATATGCTTGCAGATAGCAAGCATCATTTTTGATGCAAGTGATCATGGTTTTCATGATTGTGTAGTGGTTGAGTGATCTCCCACTCTGTTGCCAGTTTGGTATGGTTAAAGGTCGAGATTGTTCTTGAATTTTTTGCTTAATTTATAAAGGAGACACTGCCAGATTCTCCTAGTGCTTCCCTTTGTGGATTGATCATGTTTGTAGGACATGGCACTTCCCTATACACTATGTGACAACTCTTGTTCACCATATCACTTCCAAGGGGGATTTATTACCATATGTGTGGTAGTGATATGCATGAACACACTTAGGATTGTCAGGGCAGTTTTTCCCTCACTAGGAAGTTTTTTCCCACGTGCATTGTATATATACCCATCTCTCTAGGGCTAACTTATATTTCTATTTGTACACTAAGAAATACACTCTCTATTGTGTATTGTCAGCTTCTTCATCTTCTCCAAGCTATGTATATGTCCCTGCAACCCTATTTCCAATAACGTGTTGATGATGGTTGCTTAGTTATGATGGTATGTAGAGGTGGGCTTCTAGTAAGACTGAGAACTAATGCTCCACATCTTCTTCTAATACATTGCACATAGTGATGATTTTGTGGCAAGCCAAGGTATTGGTTTTTTCCCATCACTTGGATAAATTATGCAAGAGCGTTTACACTTGGCTTCATGCATCAAGAAAAATAATGGACGACTACAAGCTAGTTCAATGAACATTAAGGCTACATCAACTAGCTATAGTATGCATTCAATTTGTAGGAATGGCTTTCACAAGGTAAGTTTATGGACCATATGGTCAAGGTTATGCCCATTTTGATCATGGATTTTTTTTTACAAAAATCCAAGCCTACATGATGAGCTTATGGTCTATACAAATCAATTTTGTGTCCACCTTCTTGCACACACACACACACACACATATATATACAGAGCTAAATAATTTGAATTGTCAGTTTTTCATGATATTGCTAGTATCTCGCGTTATGACAATACTACATTACTAAACTTGGAGAAAAAGTTTATAAGAGACTCCACAAATTGTGGGACAAAGTACTTGCAAAATTTTGTAAGTTGAAGAATGGAGAGATTGACTTGTTTGATGTTGGTGGAAATTTGCATATCCCACAAGTTGAAGTTTGATAGCATGGAAGGAACCAGCCAATGTGAGAGCTGGTACAAAAAATTG
The DNA here is from genome assembly GCF_014529385.1 of Adiantum capillus-veneris. Lineage (NCBI taxonomy): Eukaryota > Viridiplantae > Streptophyta > Polypodiopsida > Polypodiales > Pteridaceae > Adiantum > Adiantum capillus-veneris. The sequence continues at coordinate 91,210,957 of NC_140937.1, forward strand.
TGTAAAATCTAAAGGCAAAGATAGAGGAGGACATGCATAATTTTGATGCATGCAAGCTTTTTAGTCCCAAGCATTACCCAAGTGAAGATATCAAGATGGAGAATAATAGCAAAGCATATCTGGAGAAGCTACTTGGTTAGTTTGGATGATTAAAAATGACGTGGAGAAATGCAAGGGAGAGTTCAATATATTCACAACAATTTCAAACAAAAAAGTGTTCGTGATGCATGTCATGTTTGCAAGTATGATTTCACTATGTATGCTTCTTTCCAAATATGATGAAATTGTGCAAGATACTTTCAATAGTGCCTATGAATATGACTGTTTCAAAGTGTGGGTTCACTCTTCAGAATACCATAAAGACAACTCAAAGGACTAGTATAAATGTAACAACAATGGAAAACTATATGTTTATAGCTCGATGTGGACCCAACTATACTTTAGATATTACATGGGATGATTTATATTTGAAAGCATTAATGAATGCTCATTATAAGTATACATCAGAGAAAAGGAGTGGAATCCATAGGGCTTTGATCATGAGCTTGACAACAAGAAGCTTTATACTAGTAGAGGCTCCTCAAATTTCAAGTAGTCTCTGAAAATCCTGTCAAATGACTTTTGTAATCTCAAAACTAGCTCTCAATTTCTTTTACAAAGCTGTGGAGCTTGAAAAGAGCTAGATTTTGTTAAAAAAAAGGTTTTGCAATACGACCTTGTATGAGGGAATTAAGCTCAATTTGATGAAGACTATTGTTTCCCCTCCCTTTTAAAAAATAATAACTTTGAATTTCTTAGAGGAGGTGGAAGAGTCCAAAGTATGGGAGTATGAATGTGGATGTTTAGCCTCTATTGAGACCTTTGAAGAGGCATATGGACTTTCTAGGCCCTCACGCATCCACATGCCCTTTTACCCACTTTGCCTCCAGTACTCACCCACCGTAAGCTATTGTCATTTCGAGTTCTTGTAGAATTATTGTGAAATCTTAGGAGAATTTTCCATGCACTTATAAAGTGGCATTCATCTTTTGGCACTTCCTTAGCCATGAATGCACTCCCTTGTGTGCCTCATTGTCCTTAGATGTCTCTCTAACATAGTCATTTCTAGATAGAGAAAGGCCATGGTAAAGCCTGAAAATTCATCAAAATTAAATTTTAATGACATGCCCTGCCATTTTCAACCGTAATTGCAACTATTTTTCAGCATATAATCATAGTCTCACACTATGCTTGCAATGGTTTAGTGGCAAGGTGCACTCTTCTCGGTCACGGTTTCTAGCTGTGAGGGGTGATGGCAGTCATATTCCTTAGCCGTCGTGAGGGGTGATGACACTCATATTCCTTAGAATGATCAATGACCCACGTCATCTAATGAATGCTGGGTCACCAAATCCCCCTAAGACAAGGGTGTCAAATAGTCTTGTGGTGGTATTAGTAGTATTTTCAAAACAAAAGGTTGTAGTAAATTTTGATAATTTTTTCATGCACGTATCTTACAATTTTAGCTTAGAAAAATAAGTCTAAGGCCACATTACCTCAAGCATCTTGCCATGCAAATTCTCTTTCTTCAATTTATCAATTCTCTCCCTCTCTCCATGATTTTCACCTCCATGCTTATCTTTTTGTTTTTACTCAGCAATTGTTGTTTTTTCTTAAGCATATATTAAAATACTTGCTTTTGTGCACATCGTCAAATCTCACTTCAATTCCTCTCAATTCTACTTGAATAGATGAGATAGACTTTATTTTTCAAAATCCCGATCGTTGAGTTTTTGACGTGGACACTATGCTATTAGATTCAGATGTCACATCTACCATAACATTTGGCTACATTCTTTCTTGATATGATCTTCCATGTTCAAATCTGTATGTATGGTTAAGTGAATCAAAAGACACACTAGCCACCTTCTCCTATTATTATACAAGCATACCGATTTTGTCAATTCTAAGAGATTTATGAGAAATAAAACCCATATTGCACAATTCTATTTCTTTCATTTGTATCTGGGCAATCATTGTTATTGAGTATACCAAATCACATGCATTCAACATTCTAAAAATAGACCCCGCGTGTATACATGATGACTTTCATTTTGCCACCTAGGAGGTGCCCATGCCCTTGCTCTCTTGGTTGGTCTCTTGCTCTCGACCTATCTTCACCGTATGCCTTGACAGTTAGCATACCATGATTTTGAAGGTATGATGCATCGTATTATTTTGTCGTATGCATTTCTATTATTTCATAAGTTGCCGGACATGTTGAGGTATTTACGTATGGTACACTAGTATAAATTTTCTATATGGTTGTTTAACATGTCCAAAGCAATCTCTATCGTTGGATTCTCTCTCAAGATTTAATGGATGATGAACATGGATAAGGATCTATTATATGATGGTATGATGCATTCTATGACCTTGTCATAGGCATTTCTATTATTTTGTAGGTTTGCTCGACATGTTAAGGGATTTATTTTATGGTACACTGGTATACATTGGCTATATGGTTGTTTAACATGTTAAAAGCAATCTCTATCGCTGGATTGTCTCTCAAAATTGAATGGATGATGTAAGATGAACATGGATAAGGCTCTATTATCTCTGTCATTGGATTGTTAAAATAATAGAGATGGATCAATCTACAAGATCTTGAGAGACAATCCAACAAGAGTGATTGCTTCCATTTGTTAACCATACAATAAATATATGCTAGTATACCATAAATAAATACCACAACATTCTTGGCTCTTTGAACCAAGGCCAAATTCTCTCTTGGCAATTTGATATCCTTCTCACCCATGTCTCCATGGAACTAAAGTCTCGGAGGAAATGGATCATCAACCACTCATTCCCATGCTTCAAAAGTCCCATCCACCAAGTCTCCTTCTTTAATGGATTCTCACTCTATAAGAATATCAATTTGACATAAAGTATTAAAAAGGAAAAAGAGTTTTAGCATATGGAATCTCTTGATGTGAAATGAAATAGTCACAACTCACATCAATAACTGGGCATCCTATCATGCAATAATAATTAATTGATTTACAAAAAGTTGACCAAGCCGTTTGACAAATAAACCAAAACCTACGAGCTCCCCAGGTCTATCTCCATAAGCCTATGTATGTACTCATTCACAATTTGGTATGCCTCATGTACTACAACAACATTGATTCAATATTCCATGCCCATCACTTATGAGGTGACCTTGGTTTTACAAGGTGCTAACAAAACTTTGATTAACACATTTTTGGCTACAAATGTGTAAAACCAATAGCTATACCAATACATAGCCTGCTAGGAAATTAAAACACCAAATCAAAGGCCACATTGGGTGGATGCATGATTAGGTGGCCCAATTTTTACTCGTTGAACATATCGACAAGGTTCGTCTTTGAGGCTTCAAATTGGGGAGAATATAATACTAGTTGAGAGGTTGCACATGCATTTAACTAAAAATCTCAGTTTAAGTAATATCTTGTTTTCAAAAGTGGAGCTATATAAAGTTATATAAGCTTTGTTTGGGACAAGGTTTTTGGTCCACTTAATCATGCATTCACCCCATTATGGCTAGTGCTCGTAGGGCGGGGCCCATTTTTGACTTGAGTCCCTAGCAAGCATCTAGGTCATCATAGAGTATCTCACACAATGGTGCGACTTGCAAGCACACACCATCAAGTAGGGGGTACCCAGTTGTAGAAAACTACTATGTGACCCGCGCGATGAAGAAGATGCTACAATCTTGGTAAATATCCCCCCTCCCCCCTGAGGTAACATCCAAGTAGTATCTATGTATGAGTGCTTCATTGTGAAGCTCATGAGATCACGAATATTTTTGAGTGGTTTTATGGTTTTCCATCATCTATCGTATTTCCTTCAATCATTTAATCATTCGTAATGTAACATCAACTTCTTATGACAATGAAAAGTGCACATATAATTGAGCCACAACTAAAGTATGTGACCCAAATAGTGGTGCATAGCAGAAAGTAGTCCCATCAATGCCATTGAAGCTCTTAAATCTATGGCAAAACTTTAGTTTTGCTCACTCATTTATGCATACAAAGTAAGATAAAAAAGCATTTGTAATGGTTACAATTTACGAAAGCATCTCTAACACAAATATAAAAATCTAAAAGAAAAAGCAACGCCTAATTTTGTCATTCTCAATGTCTTTTTTGAAAACAAATAACTCCAAATGCGATGCCAATGGACCTGCAAACAACAAAATATTTAATTCATACTGACATTGTATATTCCATGCAAAATATCAAAACTATTAGAGAACACATGAAACAGGCAGTGGCATACCATTATCATACAAAGGATGCCTTGGTGGATTCGCAGTTGGTGGCAGATTATAACTGTAACAATAGCCAAATTCCTTATACCTATTATACATTGTCCACCCTTCATGCAAATAAAATCCCACAAACTCTATGGTCCACCATTCATTTGATTCTTCCACAAGGTTTGCACCATGTACGCCTTGTGGATGCACATCATAATGTTCAATGGAATGCTCCATGACTTCCAATGCAAAGCGTTCCATAGGAGGAACTTTGCTGCTTACAAACGTGAGACAAACTTCAATCATAGACATATACATCAATGCACCCAAAGACTTACTGAAAATAATATAACATGCACTACCCTTGTTTGAAGTCGTCTACAATGGTCATGACAATCTCATGGGGTTTGAAAGGCGCTACCCAATTATTTGGGACTGTAGAAAGCATACCAAATCTACAGAAGTAAGAAAGTTTCTATCGTAAACCCAAAGACAATTGTTACAAAGAGGTTCAAACAATACAAAAGATTTATTGGAATCTATCGAGCTTCTGAGTACGTCATCTCAACCCTCAAGCTCATCTTACCAAAGAGTGCCATATCCTAGGCACGCAAACACAGATGCAGTACTTGAAAACTCATTTTAATGACCTTACATTTTTCAACCCACAAAGGTAGTACTTCACATTGTTTTGATGCAAATGTCATCTAAACCAAAACCTCAAATATTAGGCTAAGAGGGGGAGCCCTCAGTAATGGTAGCCATGAAATCTACAATTGACAGCAAGATTCCCAGGTCCTTGACGTTAAGATGTGTCAAGAGACCTCCCCTTTCTCATGCAAACATTTCCCAAAACAACCCAAATGAGGGAATGGCATGTCGACTCGTGCGAGGGTAGTATGTGCATAAAGAATGGAAGGGAATATGAACAAACTTTGTAACATCCAAGTGTCATTGACCATATTTTGGTAGTTTCTCATGGCTCAACCTCGCAATCAACTCATTCTTCCAATTCCCAATGAAGAGATGGAATGTTGTTTTTCCCAATTCACACGTAAATAACATGCTCAAATTTAATGACCCATTGAAAAGTTTCTTATTTTCCTTAGGTCTCTTGAAAACTCACCATGAGGGTTTCCTCCTAATGTTGCTTCAAAGCATGTATTTGAATTCCTACTTGAACAACCTTTCTATCTACCTAAGAGTCGTATATAGATTACCAAAGTTTCATCCCCCTAAGTATTAGACTGGATCCCCTCTCCAAAAATGGTACGTAATTGCTTCTAAGGGGTGAGCAATAGTGCACATGCACAACATGGCAGCCAGGTTCAGTGGCGGCCATGTTGCCCACAATGGATAGAGAGATGTATAGGTATTTGGCACTAGACATACATTTTCTAGAGAAACCTATATGAGGCAATGAGGTCAAGGCGCTGTGACATGGTTATATGAGAAAGCATTTGAGTTTCCTCTTAAGTAGCACAAGTCGGGGATAAATTTTGGCATGCTTGTCACCCTAAACCCCGTCTCTGTGTGTGGAGTGTATATGTGCGCGCACATGCATTGCTGTGTGACAATGATATGTTTTGCACTTGTCATGTGGGTTTCTGTTGGAAGGTAGAATGCTTTTAGGGTCAGTAAAATCATGCATTCGCCGAGACATGTTGGGGTGGTGCTCTATTGAAATTTTTTCAGGCCTGATCTCTCTCTCTCTCTCTCTCTCTCTCTCTCTCTCTCTCTCTCTCTCGTCGGATAGATCTTTGAGGTCTCTTGGGATAGTTTTTGGGGTGGTGCTCTATTGAAATTTTGTCAGGCCTGGTCTCTCTCTCTCTCTCTCGTCGGGTAGATCTTTGAGGTCTCTTGGGATAGTTTCCAAGACGATGTTTAAATCCTCTTCTTCTCGTGTGTGTGAGTGTGTGAGCGTGTTAATAAAAAAAGAAAATGGTATAACCTTTCTATCACCCAAGTGTGGTAGATCGGTTATGCCATTTCCCTCTTGAATAACATTCGTTGGATAGATCTTTGAGGTCTCTTGGGATAGTTTCCTATGACGTTTAAATCCTCTTCTTCTCATGCGTGTGTGAGCGTGTTAATAAAAAGAGAAAAATGGTATAACCTTTCTATCACCCAAGTGTGGTAGATTGGTTATGCCATTTCCCTCTTGAATAACAGGTCTTGAGTTCTACTCTCCTCGGATAGATATTTGAGGTCTCTTGCAATAGTTTCCTATGACGTTAAAATCCTCTTCATGTTCTTCTTCTTCTTCTTCTTCTTCTTCTTCTCTCTCTCTCTCTCTCTCTCTCTCTCTCTCTCTCTCTCTCTCTCTCGGGCACAATGTTTGCTTAATGTGCTTTGTAGTGCACTGTGTTGTGATCATGTTGTGTGTGCACATATATACCGCATGAAGTATATGTGTCCCAGTGAATTCTATGCTCCTGGCGTGTACTTTTTGCACATACAATCATCACATTTTGATTGTGGCCGTGGGTGCATGTTCGTTTGGTTACATGCATGCAACATTTATTGGACAGCAAACAATGCCTTTAAGTACGTGCACATGGTATCTATTTTATGATCGTTTTCTTTTCTCATGGATATGGCTTTTAAAAACTCATGCGTTGGAGAATAGCCGTCAATGGTAATCAGAGTTATTTTTATGAAGAACGATGCAATTTCTCGAAAAACGACGCATCATTCGAAAAATAGGTTTTCTATGTGATGCTTTTTTGTGATCGAACATGCATCGAAAATGGTGTTCAAAGGTTTTTTTAGATGATAAACAATGCAGAAGTTGGATCACACAGCGAATGGACGAAATTGGCAAGCAAATGTTGTTTTTTGGCAATTAATACGAAATCAAAGCTTAAAATTGGCAAGTGCCATTTCTTTTTTGTAGCAAATTTGAAATTGAAGAGTTTGGCACTTACCTTGTGCCTCGACAGTGACTGTCGCTTGCAAAGCGCATCCGCCCTCACTTCCAAATACAGTTTTCGACTGCCTGGCACTATGAGAGATCGTGGTGTTTACCGCGAGCCATTACCGCAAAACAAGAGAGAGGAATTCAAAATGAGGAGAGAGAATCCTTTTGATGCTGAAGCGGCACTTTACCTCAAATATTACCGCGTAAATTTCCGCGATTATTGCCGCTCACATTACCACTAAGACAGGCTGGACCCCCTTCCCCCTCCCTCTCCCGCGGGTTTCCATTTAAATCCAATACAACTCCTACACTCTCCAGAATGCTTGCTCACTTCACTTAATCTCTCTTTCACTCTAAAAATTCTATACATAAATCATTGAACTCACAACAAAACCATTACAAATACTATTCATAAGCACATAACGAAACATTTGCAAATTAATCATATACTACACCAAGTGAAAGAATGGAGAGTTTTATTAATTCTCATCTTGTGTAAGATCTCTACAAGCACTAGGATCCATATTTAGACCCATAGTATTCAAATCAATAAACAAATTTAGAGATTCTTCCTCCTCTCCATCACCTCCTGTAGAATCATCATCGCTTTCTCCCTCTTTCTCCTCCTCAAGATGACTATTTGCAAGGCTTGGCTGACCTTCTTCAACTTCTACTACATCTTCCTCTGCATCTTGTGGTGATGGTATGATGGGATCAATTACTGGCTCAATGTCCGTCTTTGCAAAGATAGATCTACCCCGCGGTGTGACTGGAATGACATACCAAAGTCTTCTTTGATATATACATGGCACATAAAAGACCTATACGTCACACACTAAGAATAAGCTGATATACATAACTTAAATTTTTAATTTAAGTTAATTGCACATAGCCTAAATTACCTGCTCGCAACTACTAGGATACACCAAGTTGTCAGTTTTTCCCCTATGGAATTGGGTGGAATCCACCATAATGAGCCCATTTTCATGTCTTTTGACCTCACCCACAAACCATCGACACTCAAAGAGGAATTTGTGAAAAGATCTGAAATCCACTTTGATTATTCTCTCTATAGTACCACAATATCTGACCTCATCTGTTGTTGTGTCAAAGTTTCCCATCACACCACAATCATTAGTGGTCCGACGCTCATCTATCTTGCGGGTGCGAAAATATCGGCCTTCGGACCAAATGGAGTTGAAAATGAGACCCTACAATCACAATGCATAAGAGGTTACATCGCATTTCATTAAGTGATTTGCATACATGCATACATAACATATACACACTCACCTTGCGCAAGCATCCTCGCGCATACTCCCATTCTTTAGGGCTTATTTGTTCTCCTTGTGCTTTGGCATTGGTCATGGCATTATGGATCCACTCTACTTGAATCAAGTCAGGATATTTTGCAAGCTCTTTAGGAAAAGGAGGTGCACGTCTACCTCCATGGGACCTCTTCCATGCATCTCTATCCCTTTCTCTAGCTGCGCGGGCTTCCAAGTACATATTGACCCATTTGGTCATGATAGTGGCATTGAGTAAAGAGTAGTTGTTGACTATGGCATGAAACTCTCTATCCATGACCAAGAGTGAGCCTTTTCCACTGGGAATGGTTGAGTGCTTCCTAGGATCCTCTTCTTCACTCCACAGACGAGGCAATGATGGATCCATTGTGATGAGATACTGTGAGACATACACAAATGCCTCTTGCACCACCCAACCTTCTGCCATGCTCGTCTGAAAACATTAAAACCACATATTTTTATTAGTAACTCCATAGCGTATAAATGCTATCTATATTGTATTTATTTTGCATACCTCCGGTTGTGACCTCAATCTAACAAAATCCTTTAAAGTCTTCAAGAATCTCTCCAAGAAGAACATCCATCTAGAGTGAACCACCCCACAAATGGCAATCTCCTCAACAAGGTGAAGCAATACGTGTATTTGGCTAACAAGGATTGTACGTGGGAATGCATCCTTAATAGCACACACTGCCTCTACTGCTAGCTGATGGGCTACTGATATGGCTTCTACTTCTATCTCCTTGGAGCTCACAAATCTACAGGGCAAACGTTATATAGTAGATGAAAAAAAAGTCCAAAGTTCATGCATGCACAACATGATATAGTACTTGAAAAAAACCCATTACCTCACAATCTCACCCACTTTGAATATTGTAGCCTTCACCTTAGTGTCCCCATAACCACTAATAGTTATGGGAAGTACAAACTACAAGCAATAAAACATCTTAGTGAATGTCAACCTATATATAAGGACACATAGACACCACAAACTGTTCTACTCTTACCTGAAGGATTTTATGCCAATCATGGGATTTCAATCCATACAATTGAGTGGAGCCACCCTTTTTGGTTTTTGTGAAAGCACCTTTGAGTGACCGCATATATCCCGTTGGAGTGCTGATGGATTAATAACTTACTTTGTCCGCTCTTGGTCTGCCTTTGACATTATCCACGGTGCTTTTGGGAGAATCATCTTTCCCCGCTCCCCCATGCGGGGCGTGGCTGAAGGGGGGAGACGTCTAATGGCTCTTAAATCTTCCCTAGCACCCAATGAATCCTTCTTGCCAATTATGTGATCCCATATAGCTTGCCCAACATTTTCGAATACATGCATAGGGTCCAATAAGTGCTGAATTTTCAACGAAGCCTAATAGGGGAGCGACAAGAAGATTGAGTACCTCGACATACCCTTTGGCAACTCATTGGGAGGCGGTGAGGTACCATGATGCTCCTCCCAATGCTTTGCCCAATCAGCCATGTTCCAATGGAACTGCTGCACTCCATTGATAGAGGGAGCATATCTACGATGTGAAGGAGGTAGGAAGCGATGGTTGTTGGGATATATCACCTTCCCAAGAAGAGGAGGTCTCTCTGTCACAAGGGAAGGGCCACAAGTGGGACACGCACTATGTCCAGATGTTGCCAATCCTGCCAAGAGGTAAACAAACGTTACACATGAGACGATAAACCTAAAGCAAAGAGTACAATTAACATGTGCATACTTACCAGATACCTCTCCAAATCTTGGGTAATCGTGCATGGTCCACATGAGGATGCACTTGATGACGGCTTTGCGGTCTCGTGGTGGCCGTGAAATGTTAATGACATCTATGCCTCTCCATAGTTCTTGAAGCTCATCAATAAGAGACTGCAGATATACATCCATGTTTTTTACCTTGTGCTTTCCTGGAATGAGAAGTGATAGTAAAATGTTTCCCTTTTTTGTTGCCTCCCAAGGCGGAATATTGTAGTTTATAACAACCACCGGCCAAGTGCTCCATGAAGTAGAGCGGTGCCCAAATGGATTCACTCCATCACTAGCTAACCCAATCCTGAAGTGACGAGGCTCATCCCCGAACTCTGGCCATGTGTCCTCTATGTGCTTCCATGCTGGTGAGTTAGCTGGCACTCTCATAATACCATCTGTGGAGCGATTTTTTGCATGCCAACTCAAAAGCTCGCTCGTACCCTTCGATCTAAACATGTGTTGGATGCGAGGGATGAGTGGAAAATGCCTCAAAACTTTACGTGGAATTCTGTTGCTCTGCATGCCTTCTTTGAACCTAGGCTCCCCGCACAATGGACATGTGTCACAATCGGCATGCTCATTACGAAAGTGCACACAATCGTTCATGCAAGCATGAATGCGATCATAATCGATCCCTAATGCAGTCACCACTTTGCGGGCTTTTCGTCTGTTCTCTGGCATGTGATTGCCAGCTGGCAACATCTTTCCTAGCAATCTATCACAAGAAGAAAGTACATTAGAAGCTAATTTATGCACTCCACAAGCATCCTTCACAATCTGTATACATACCTCAAAAGTGCGTCGACACTAGCATTGCTCCATCCAAACATCGGCTGAAGGTTAAGGACTTCGAGAGATGCCCTTAAAATGGAGTAAGAGCATCTATCATATAGTGTGGTGTGTGCCGAATCGAGTAGCTCACTCCTCGTTCGCTCGGAAGCTTCTTCGCATGCACACTCTGGTTCATGCTCCTCCTCTCGTGCAAAGAGATCCTCAACCATTCTATGCAAATGGTCGTCTTCTGCATCCACGTAAGGAGATGGCATGTGGTCACTCGGATAAGAGGGAGCAGCAGTACTTGGCTGATTTGATGTGCTTCCTCCCTCTCTAATGGATTCTTGGCGCATGCGCTCTTCCACCCTCCTTTCTCCTCCTCCACCAACCACACGCCAATGAGGGGTGACGTCAATAGCCCCTACAATTCGCGGATCATTTGTTTCCATCCGTGCACGCTTGCGAGGATCGTCCCATAGTCCATCTTCTACATGGCTCAAGTATATCCGTCGAAGTCGAGCAATGGCGCATTTGCATCGCACGCATGGGCATGGTAATCGCTCGGCCAACCACCGTGATCTATCCGGTTCAATGGACGGGCCAAAATCATCCCAAGCAACCTACATTAATAAATTACATACACTAATTAAAATCAAATTGCCAAAGAATGTTAATAAAATATCAGTAAACAGTAAAAATTAAACTTTTAGGTAAAAATGTCATTTTCAAAGTACTAGGAATACTTTCATTTTATATATATTTTATAAAAAACATAGTACCAATAGATTTTGAGGATCAATAGTAATAATGTCAGAACGTGGCCATCTGTTTATATGGCCTGAATTTGCGCCGCGGTAATAGATGCGGTAATGATTGCGGTAAGCCACGTGGTAATACTCGCGGTAATAGGAGCGGAAAATCAAATTTCAATTTTTTTAATAAATAAGGGCACCCGCGTGCCCCGCGAAGTTCAAAGCCCTAAAATTCGAATTTCATCGTCTTCTCCACAGAAGCCGAGAGCGCGAATCTCACAACCTTGAGCTCTTCCTCCATCTCTACTCTTCTACTCTCCACCATCTCTACTCTTCCACTCTCCTACCCTCTCCCAACAAGCGCTTCAATTCCATGTAAGTTCTGTTGTTATGTTTTTTGAGTTTTTCACACGCATGCACACACATGCATACACACACATACGCATACACTCATACACACGTATGCACACACATGCATACACACACACTAATTAGTGCACGTGTACGTTCTTTACACACTAATTAGTGCATGTGTTCTTTACACACACTAATTAGTGTGTGCATTATTCTAATGCACACACTAATTAGTGTAAGTAAAGACACACCAAAACTTAAATTTGTTAATTATTAGTACTTGCAAAATCTAAACTTGTTAGATTTGTTAAATTTGTTAAATTTATTACTTGCATAACCTAATATGTTAAATATGGGATTGGCTATGCACACACTAATTAGTGTGTGCATTGGCCAATGTGATTGGTCAATGCACACACTAATTAGTGTGTTATTAGTGTGTGCATTGGCCAATGTGATTGGTCAATGCACACACTAATTAGTGTGTTATTAGTGTGTGCATTGGCCAATGTGATTGGTCAATGCACACACTAATTAGTGTGTGATTAGTGTGTGCATTGGTCAATGGGATTGGCCAATTCACACACTAATTAGTGCTCATTAACACACACTAATTTGTGTGTGCATTGGCCAATGTGATTGGTCAATGTACACACTAATTAGTGTGTGCATTGGTCAATGGGATTGGCCAATTCACACACTAATTAGTGCTCATTAACACACACTAATTTGTGTGTGATTAGTGTGTGCATTGGCCAATGTGATTGGTCAATGTACACACTAATTAGTGTGTGATTAGTGTGTGCATTGGTCAATGGGATTGGCCAATTCACACACTAATTAGTGTGTGCATTAGTTTGGGATTAGTGTGTGCATTGGTCAATTGGATTGGCCAATACACACATTATTTAGTGTGTGATTAATGTGTGTACAAGCCAATTGGATTGGCCAATACACACACTATTTAGTGTGTGATTAGTGTGTGCATTGACCAATGGAATTGGCCAATGCATAGTCCAATTACACAAGCCAATGCACACACTAATTAGTGTGTGCACAATCTAATGCACACACTAATTAGTGTATGTTAAAACACACTAATTAGTGTGTGCATAAGCCAATTACACAAGCCAATGCACACACTAATTAGTGTGTTAACACACACTAATTAGTGTGTGCATTGGCTTGTGCACACACTAATTAGTGTGTGCACAATTCAATGCACACATTAATTAGTGTATGTTAAAACACACTAATTAGCGTGTGCACAAGCCAATTACACAAGCCAATGCACACACTAATTAGTGTATGTTAACACACACTAATTAGTGTGTGCACAAGCCAATTAAACAAGCCAACACTAAAACACACACTAATTATGTTAAATTAAACAACAATCAACACAAAAACAGAAACATACCTCCATGATTAAGTCGTAGGTGACGTATTAGGCCCCAATAACCGTCCAAGTGATCGCGCAATCGGTCACACTAATCATAAACACAATAATCTCTTATTAGTCAATACACACACTAATATCTTATTAGCACTCAAGGCTTTGTAAGACTCTTTTATAGGTTGTAGACACACATTGGATTCTTTCCACATTGGATTCTTTTAACATTGGATACTATAGAGAATCCAATGTTAAAAAATCCAATGTTTGAAAAAAATCAATGTGTAAATTTTTAATCATATATTCAAATTTTATATCCTAGTTTAATCTTTGTCGTAATAAATGCAGACCATGTCTTCTTCTTCCACACCACGCTTTCGCAGCATTGAGGATTTCATGGCAGACGGGATGTCATATCCCGACGCTCTCTCTGCCTATCATTCACAGCCGTCGCCTCAGCAGTCATCATCAGGGTTCGGCTGGTTTCGGGACGCTCTAGGTGGGTCCACTGCCGTACCTGTGACCGATCCAGATGTGGAGAGGGCATTACGTCTTCGGGCTGAGTGGTTAGGTTCATAGCAGACCCTTACACAACGCTATTTACCGGCACAGCTAGCAGCTTTTGGATTATCAGAGGTCTCTACTCCGACTGGTGGCACTCCATACTTGCAGAGTTTTTCAGCTACAGCTCCAGGTTCAACTTTTCCTTCACACGGTCCAACGCCCTAGGGTCCGACGCCGTTGGGTGCGACACCACAGGGTCCGACGCCACGGGCGTCCACCTATCCATCACCTATCCCACCTTCTGCCCCAGATTCACGTCGGCGCTCTTCTGGCAGTCAGCGTCAGGGCAGCTCGCGCGCTAGCGCCAGTCGATCTCGACGAGGGTGCGGAGCTAGTTGTTGTTTTGGGGGGGGGGGGGGGGGGGGGGGGAGGGAAGTACTACAGATTCTCCTCCATAGTCATCGCTCCCTGCTCCAGCAGAAGATGAGGACCATGACATGCCTTCACCAGATGCTCGCGGGTTATACTACCAGGTTCATAGAGGAGGTGTGGTGGATCTCGGGACAGCGCAGGGCAGGAGATTCCGCACACACGTCAACCAATTAATCCACTCCACATATATCAATTGTTTTCTCAAATTTGATCAGCAAGATCCCTACAACCTCACATATATAGAAACAACCATGCACATGCGTTTCCCCAACCCTGAGGGGCAACAATTCTCAAGGCAATGGTTGCAAGAGCATGTCAAAACATTTCTGAAGAACAAAAAATCTAGTGTGAGGAGAGCGGCAAAGAAGACAATGGAGTCTCCAGAGCATAGCTATCGGCCAGGAAATGTCTATGATGTGGAGTGGGAGACCGCTATGGGTGAGAAAGAGGATGAAAGAGCAACGGGTGCGAGGATGTATACGCGTCAAGTTGAGGCCAGATCCCATCAGACTCCTACGTATTATGGTTCGGGAGGAAAAACGGCTTGGAAAGACAAATATGTAAGTAAAAATATTAGTTTTATTGTAAAAAATCTAATGTTTTTCATTTAATTAATTGGTTGCTTTTTTTTGTCAGTATAACATTACCATGAGTCGCCCGACCAGAGATGTGCAGAGATATAGAGAGAACCATACCGAGTATCAAACTTGGTGTTGGTTGTTTGAAAATCAAATGATCTCTTGAGAGGAGTTTAAAAATGCGTGCAAAAGTCTGCAACATGTAAGTTTAATCTTATCTAAATAATCAAATTGTTGATTTTATATTAAATATTAAATAACAAAGTGTTAATTGTTTCTTTTTTATGGTTTTGCAGAGTCAAGGAGTTCCACGTGAAATGCCGCCAACTCCCCCATGAGCATCCTCTATTTTGTATACGCGGGCCCCGTTTGCCCTATCCCACATGACCATACTCTATTTTGTACATGCGGGCTTGTTTTGCCCTTTATGTAAATGCAATACATATCATTTTTTGGCTCAATACCTCCCCCAATTATAATTCCACTTATGTAAATGAAATTATCAATCTTTTTTTGGCTCAATGTATTGTCCAATTGTGATATTTTGTTGTAATTAATAATAATTTTGTAAAATAACTAAAATAAATAAAAAAATAGATGACCTTTTGGATGGTCGTGTAAAGGACAATCCAAACGGTCATCTGTTTTTTTATAATAAATCCTGCCGCGGTAATGCTCGCGATAACTCTGTCGCGGTAATGTTTGTGGGTATCTGTGCGGCAAAAGGCGCGGTATTTGTTACCATATACATGTGGTAGTGATGTGTGTGAACACACTAGGACCGCCGGGGCATTTTTTCCCTCTTTAGGAGGTTTTTTCCCCCGTGCATTGTATATACGCCCATCACTCTAGGGCTATCTATCTTTCCATTGCACACTAAGTAACACACTCTCTATTGTGTGCCTTGAGCTTCCTTCGTCTTCTCCAAGCTGTGTGTGTTTCTCTGCAACCCTAATTCCAACAATTGGTATCAGAGCAGGTCACGTCCTCCCGGGCTTAGTCGCCAGCTGCTCCAGCACACGCCTGCTCACTTTCTCCGATTTCAGTGAGCTTTGGCAAGCGTTCGCAGGTCGACAAATATTTTGGGCTCATTTCGGCCTCCGTTTCCACTACGGGCAGTACTGCACAGGTTATTTTGTCATTTTGTGCAGATTTTCTGTCAGTGCCGTTTTCTGCATAACAGGTGCCTTATAGTCTTCTACGGTTTGTGCTATATAGCACAAGTTGTTCCCGCTCCATTTCTCCTATTTTCGGGCAGTTTTCACATCAGGTGCAGCATTTACCATGGCTGACAACAACAACACAGATGTGTTCAAGATGTTTGCTGCTGAGGACAGGTTGGATGGGGACAACTACCCTATGTGGGCTTATATGATGCAACACGTTCTTGTGTCAAAAGGTGTCTGGAACATTGTGCAGGGCATTGATGTACGTCCTGGTTCTGAAGATGTAGGCGATATTGAGGATGTTGCAGGTCTTGCTGCAAGGATTGCAGCTGTTAGAGTTGTTTTGCCTATAGCAGAACAAGCTCGTTGGGATGTTAAGGATGCGCAGGCTCATGCATTGATTGCGTTGTCTGTGAAGCGCACCATTATTCCTCACATCCGTTCAGCAAAATCTGCAAAACAGGCTTGGGATATTCTAGCAGGTCTTTATGCAAGCCGCAATGAGGCTAAAATTGCTTTGCTGCATAAAGAGCTAGAGTCGAAGATTATGCATGAGGAAGATGATATGGAGACTTTCCTTGCTAGTGTCAAGGATATCAATGAGCAACTCATTTCTGCAGGTGAAGTCATTTCTGACAGTTCCCTTGTGCATACTGTTCTTGATGCCTTACCAGATTCCTACCAGACTTTTGCTAGTACTTGGAGACTGATGACCCAAGGAAATCCTGAAGTTGTCAAGTTTGATGCATTATGCACATTGCTGTTGCAAGAGTCACTTTCTAGAAAAAACAGGACTAGGCAGCGTGCAGTTGAACAGGCTTTTATTGCTTCTCAAAGAAAGGGTGGTAACAGTAATGCAGCCACTTCTTATGGTTCTGCTGCGAGTGGCAAAAATTCTGTTCCTAATGCTTCTGCTGGCAGCACTTCGTCTGGCAATTCTGGTGATAAGGGCAAAAAGAAGATGCGTTGCCATTATTGTAAAGCCAATGATCACTTGATCAAGTCGTGTCCTAAGTTGAAGGCCAAAGAGGCTAAGAAGAAAGAGGGTGGTTCCACTGCAAATGCTGGTTCCACTACAAATGCAGCCATTGTTGAGTCTTCTGTGAAAGGAGATTGTGATGCTGATGTTGATGCAGAATGGGCTTTTAGCGCAGAGTGCACTTACAATCCTGCTGTCCATGATGCATGCTTGTCAGTTGCTGCAGATTCACATGTGTGGTATTTCGACAGTGGTGCTACAAAGCACATTACCTCACATCGTGAATTGTTTACCTCTCTCGAGTCTGTCCCTCATGGGAATTCAGTCACTTGTGCCAACAACGCCTCTTATCCAGTTCAGGGAGTTGGAAAGATTGTGCTCACTGCTGCTAATGGCAGTTCCTTCACACTTGTTGATGCACTTTATGTACCTGGGATCAAGAAGAATCTATTGTCTGTATCCGCACTTGCTAGACTTGGACTTGTAGTCAAATTTGTGGATGACAGATGTACAGTTCATGATCTCAGTTTTGGTGATGAAATTGTTGCATCTGGGCTTTTGTGCCGTGGGCTGTATAAGCTCACTTTGTATGACAAGTGTGGAAAAAATTTTGCAAATGCTGTTGCAGATTCAAGGGCTATTTCAGATGCAAAACTTTGGCATGCACGTTTTGGTCATCTGAATTTTGCCAGTTTGCTGCGTTTGCAGAAATCTGATATGGTTGCTTCTTTGCCGCCTCTTGAAGCACCTATCAAACATGTTTGTGAAGGCTGTATTCTGGGTAAAATGCAGCGTTCTAAGTTTCCAAAGGATGGTTCAGTTAGGGCCACATGCAGGTTGCAGCTTGTGCATAGTGATGTTTGTGGGCCCATGCAAACTCCGTCCTTGGGCAATTACCTGTACTTCGTGACTTTCATTGATGATTACTCCAGGCATGCATGGGTATTTTCGCTTAAAGCAAAGTCCGAATTTTTTATGTGCTTCAAACAATTTTTGGCTATGGCTGAAAATATCTCAAAATGTACTATGGGCACCCTCCGTTCCGATCGAGGGGGGGAGTATATGTCTCATGAATTTAATGCATTTCTGGCTAGTCGTGGGATAAAACACCAATGTACAGTGCCTTATACACCTCAGCAAAATGGTGTTGCTGAGAGGAAAAACAGGTCACTAACAGAAATGGCACGATGCATGGTCAAAAGTCAAGCTTTGCCGCATTCTTTTTGGCTTGAAGCCATCATGTGTGCCACTTATGTACTTAACAGGTGTCCTACGAAAGCTTTGCAGTCTATTACTCCATATGAAGCATGGCATGATAGAAAACCTTCTATTGAGCACATGCGTGTTTTTGGCTGTTTGGCATATGCTTTGGTGCCACAAGTGCAGCGCAGAAAATTGGATGATAAGGCTGTCAAATGTATTTTTGTTGGTTATAGTGCTGAAAGCAAAGGTTACAGGTTGTATCATCCGCAAACAAAACGTATTTTGGTTTCACGGGATGTAGTGTTTGTGGAAGATTCTGTTCAACCCTTGCTGTCATGTACTAGAGACAGTAATGTAAGCTCACAGGACATTTATGACACTTTGTTGCCTCTTTTCAGTGGTGGAAATACGAATGTAAGTTCCAATGAGGCAAATGTACAACCTATGGGGGTTTCTGAAAATGTTTTAGAACAGCCTATTACTGATGCAGATGTACATGATGTACTTGATGAGGAAAGGGCTGAAAATGAGCAGGCTAGAGGTATGCCAAAATGGCTGGTGCACACTTTGCGTGACAGTAAATTGGATGCACCTTTATCTAGTCGTACTCGTTCAGGCTCTCGCCATGCATCTTATGCATCAGATTGTTATGCTTTGGCTGTGTCTAGTTTACATGATGTTGAGGAGCCTCTGTCTTTTGATGAAGCACAGAATTCAAAAAATTGGATTGCTGCCATGAAATCAGAATATGATGCACTTATAGAGAATGACACATGGACTTTATGTGATTTGCCTCCTGGCAAAAAGGCCATTGGTACGAAGTGGGTTTACAAGTTGAAACGCAAGCCGGATGGTGAGATCGATCGCCATAAGGCTCGACTTGTTGCAAAGGGTTATGCACAACAAAAAGGCATAGATTATGAAGAGACTTTTGCTCCCACTTGTCGTATGACTACTGTGCGTTTTCTATGTGCATTGACAGCTCATTTTGGTTGGGATGTACATCAATCAGACATTGTTACTGCTTTCTTGAATGGTGACATATTTGAGGAAGTTTATGTAACGCAGCCTCGCGGTTTTGTCATAAAAGGACAAGAGGACAAAGTGTGCAAATGTAAGAAGGCTTTGTATGGGTTGAAGCAATCTCCCCGTGCTTGGTATGAGAAAGCTGACACTCATTTGGTTAAACGAGGCTTTCGTAACAGTCCAACAGAAAGCACATTGTATGTAAAGCGTGAGGATGATGTATTTCTCATTGTGGTTCTTTATGTTGATGATTTGCTGATCACTGGACCAAATGAGAGACATATTGCTGAATTTAAGGCTGATTTGAATGCTACTTTCAAGATGAAAGATTTGGGGCTGTTGCATCATTACTTGGGTATACAGTTTAAGCAGTGTGATGGTGGTATTGCCTTGTGTCAGAAAAGTTACATAGAGACATTGCTATGTAAGTTTGGACTTGAGGATTGCAAACCTATTGCCACTCCCATGGAAACAGGTTTGAAGTTGAGTCTACATGATGCTGGCGATCCTGCTGATGTCACTCTTTACCAAACTGCTGTTAGCTGCCTCATTTATGTATGCAACACGAGGCCAGATATTCAGTTTGCAGTCTCGCAGGTCAGCAGATTTATGCATAGCCCAGGGTCTAAGCATTGGCAGGCTGTCAAGAGGATTTTCCGCTACCTTAGTGGCACTTTACATCTTGGCTTGTTTTATCCCAAGGGGGGATCATTGCCGCCAGACTTACATGCTTTTTCGGACTCAGATTGGGCTGGTTGTTTTGACACGCGAGTGTCCACAAGTGGTTTTTGTTTCATGCTTGGCAGTTCATGTATATCATGGTTGAGCAAGAAGCAACCTACTGTAGCCACTTCGAGTTGTGAGGCTGAGTACAGGGCAGTCTTCATAGCTACGGTTGAGTGTGTATGGCTCAGACGCCTTATGGCTGACTTGGGTGTTGGACAGGACACTGCCAACACTATCTACACTGACAGTCAGAGCGCATTGGCAGTTGCGAGGAACCCAGTTTTTCATGCTCGCACAAAGCACATTGAGGTGCATTACCACTATGTCAGGGAGAGGCTCTCAGCAGGAGAGATCAGCTTGGCTTATGTGCCAACACAGGACAACCTTGCAGATCTTTTCACAAAGGCATTGTCTCGTGAGAAGCTTGAAGCTTTCCGCAAAGCTTTGGGCTTACTCCCCTTTGTGGACTGATCCTGTCCTCAGGGCATGGCACTTCCCTTTACTCATGTGCCAGCTCTCGTTCACCGCATCACTCCAGGGGGGATTTGTTACCATATACATGTGGTAGTGATGTGTGTGAACACACTAGGACCGCCGGGGCATTTTTTCCCTCTTTAGGAGGTTTTTTCCCCCGTGCATTGTATATACGCCCATCACTCTAGGGCTATCTATCTTTCCATTGCACACTAAGTAACACACTCTCTATTGTGTGCCTTGAGCTTCCTTCGTCTTCTCCAAGCTGTGTGTGTTTCTCTGCAACCCTAATTCCAACAGTAATGTTCTCGGAAATATTGCCACATCCATTACCGCGGAAGTTACCGCAAGACCATTACCGCAAACTTTGCCGCAGTGTTTTCCGCATACAGGAATTTTTATATTTCAAGTTTGTTTGTTTTTTTGCGGTAATGTGAGCGATAATACCGTGCATATGTTATAGTGTGGGCTTGCCCGCGACACCGATGAAAGCCCCCCTTGCCTTTTTTTTTTGAGCAATGAATATGGAATTAAAGGGTGGAAATGTCAAGCAACATTCTTGTGTTTGCAATAAGTATAAAATCGAAGCGTTCTACGCTCACCTCGTGCTCCGATAGTGAATCCCGCCTTGCAAAGACACTCGCCTTTGCTCCGCTTGCGATTATATTCATCTTCGCTTTCGCTCTCGCTCCACACAACCACCATGAGATTGAGTTAATGTTGTTTGGAATCGGGCTCATTGCACACGGAGCTACTCTGTCAAAGTAAGTTCATAATTAAAAGACAAATTAATAATGGACAAAGGACAATAACCTGAGCAAGAGAGTCTCTCTCTCTCTCTCTCTCTCTCTCTCTCTCACACACACACACACACACACACACACACACTCCCAAGGGAAACAATGTAGTCTCTTGCAAAGCTTGAACATGTGAAAATATTTTTCCAAACTAATAGACTATGAGTGATGTTTGTATTAAAAAAAAAATTTGAACATGTCAAGCTTCGTCAGCAGTTGTATTGAAGCAAAAGTAAACAACACTAACCATATAATATTCCAGTACCTCCCTCGTGAAGCTTCTCAAAGAAATCATGCTCAAGGCTCTCTCTCTCTCTCTCTCTCTCTCTCTTACACACACACACACACACGCATGCTCACGACAATGGAGTCTCTCTCTCTCTCTCTCTCTCTCTCTCACACACACACACACACACACACACACACACACACACATACACACCAATGGTGAGTACAATCCACAAATTGTGTAGCATGGTGCAAGCCAGTAATGAGTATAATCAAGCATTGTAAATAACCGAACCCCATGGACAGTACCGTAAACCCAGAATAGTTGAATCCATCACTGCATAGAGATCACTCTTGAATGGAATTTTTATAGATAGTGGGGTACTATTGTGTTCCTTCTTGTGGGTTGTAAGAGCCTATGAGAATTGAGGAAGACGCACGCATGGCAAGGCCCATATAGGGAGTAGGATTGGCCAATGTAAGAGCCTCAATATTGCAGTCAATTAGCTCTCTCTCTCTCTCTCTCTCTCTCACACACACACACACACACACACACACACACACACACACGCACACACACACACACGAACTTCGAAGCTCTGTCGAGAGAAATACCTTGGCAAAAGAAATGGCAAAAGGTGCATGATACAGCTGTGGATAGATCTCTCTCTCTCACTCACACACACACACACACACGCCCACAACTGTGGACAACGAGCTCTGTCTCACACACTGACACACATATAAAGCTGTGAATAGCTCTCTCTCTCTCTCTCTCTCTCTCTCTCTCTCACACACACACACACACACACACACACACACACACACACACACACACACACACACACATGAAGGCTCGAAACTGTGGATAGCGTTCTCTCTCTCTCTCTCACACACACACACACACACACACACACACACACACACACACACACACACACACACACACACACACACACACACACACACACACAGAGAGGTTTTGCGCTTTGACTGGCTATGCAGAGGATGCACGCACGTGAGTCGGTAAACTTAGTTGCGTTCTGAGTGGCTAAGCCGCGGTTGTACGCACGTGAAGCGACGAAGTTGGCAGAAATGCATGGTGCGTGCTACACGTTCAAAGGCAAGCAGAATGGCGACGTGTCCAAGTGTCCATTGTTTGAGAATTTTTTAAGCCCAATAATAAAGTAGTATAGATGGAGAAAGGGTTCTTTAAGAGAAAGCTTGTAGTTCACATGAGCCGTTTAAAAACTTGTTCTAAGGGAAGAGAGAAGAAGGGGAGACCTGGAAGGCATGCCATGTTCAACTCCTTCCTTTGAGCACGCTCTCACATGCACGTCATCGGTGAGTATTTCCGATGGAAAAGTTTGATGAGTCCACCACAAGCCCCTTTCCTCACCTGCTGCAATTTGCACGTCACTAGCTTTGCCGTAGCGTTCAACGCCGATTGTAGCCGTTTTGTGGGGATATATTTTTTGACCAGTGCGACGCTTTGTGGGGATATATCTACCTTGGATCGCACTGGTCAAAAAATATTCAGGTGCTGGGGATACTGCCAGTAGAATTTTGTTTTGAAAGTTCTCTCTTGTAACTGTGTCGTTTCGGTTTCTTGCATGATCAGGATTGAAGTTACCTGAGATCTCTCGATTCAGAGCAAAGACCAAATCTTCCCAATCCTTAGGGCGAAAATTACCCTTCTTGATGTGTGACCATTGCTCCTCATAGACTCGCAAGAGAGTATGCGTGCTTTTGTCGTCCCATATAATTGCCGTTGCCCTCGCACGCTTCGACCCTTTTGTGCTTATGTCTGCTTCTTGTGGTGTCTGCATTGGTGGTTGAGTCCTTGCATTTGTGATCTCTGGTTGCTCGCTTGGAGCCTGACTTTGTGAGGATATATCTACCTTGGATCATTTTTTCCCAGTTGAAGGAGGCGTAACCATAGCCTCCTCCATCAAGCCAACGTAAGAAACCTGCTCAAAAGGCGTGGCATCTTGGGAAAGAGGAACATACTGCTCACACTCATCTCCCATTGGCGCCGACTGTAAGTGCATTGCCCAAGAGGGCCTAGCAGACACACAAGCCTCCCCTCGCCTAGCTCTCCGCATGCCAGCCGTGACTAGATGTGGCGAAGACATACTGCGAATATTGATAAACATGCATAAAATTTCGGACATAATCGACAATAGTCCCATACGTCCCATACGTGTACACACGAAACCATTCATTGGCAAACCACATAAATGCGCTGTCATGCAATTGCATTTTGACGAACGTGAGCTTTTGAATGAATAACGTAAATCTATGTGTGTAAACAAAACAATGCAGCTTCTGACTGTAATGCATGTGTGTGTGTGTGAAGAAAAAGAATGAAATTCCTTCTTCCTCCTTCTGCAATGATCCATGATTCTCGCTCTTCTTTTGCTTCGCTTGTTTTCCGATTGAGAAGCTAAGAATACACAACAACACATGTGTACTTCTATGTAAGTGTGTGTGTGTGTGTGTGTAAACACCATAGTGTATTGTCAACTTATATGTAAGTGTGTGTGTGTGTGTGTGTATGAGAGAATACACACACAACACGTGTACTTCTATGTAAGTGTGTGTGTGTGTGTGTGTGTGAGAGAGAGAGAGAGAGAGAACACCATAGTGTATTGTCAACTTCCATGTAAGTGTGTGTGTGTGTGTGTGTGTGTGTGTGTATGAGAGAATAGCACTTACCTTGCGAAGCTGAGAAGCAAATCTGAGAAGCAACAGAAACGCAGGAAAAACGCACACCTGCCCTCGTGATGTTCTCTTGAAACAGTGGCCGTCGCGAACGCGTGGAAGGGGGGGGGGGGTGGGGGGGTGCTCGTTGTGTTGGCAACGTTGGCAAACGTTTAGGGTACCTCCGGAAAAAGGTGGGCCAGCATACCGCCGAACGGTTGGGGTGGCCGCAGCATGTGCGCACCACAAGAGACTCTATTCATATTTTATGTGGCTTGTGGTGCGCTTATCAATTGGAGAAAATCCCATGGTTTTGCTATTGGAGTTAAGAGGGTGAATGTGAGAGACTCTAGTGGGGGTGAGCAGATGGCCTTTCCTGGTTGTGATCGGGTCAAACATGCCGCTGTTTGGGTTTCCACATTGGGATTGATGTTTCCTCTCAGCAGAAGCTCATGCTGGCTTTGCAATGCTGTGTCATTGGTCATTGTCACATTTGTCGGCTGTAGATCATGCCCTTGTGGAAAATTAGGTACTTTTGGCTGGCGACAGCTTGTCATGCCCTTGTGGCAAATTGAGTACTTTTGGCTACAGCTTGGTTTGCTGCATCTTGCTGCAGGGAAGTTTGTATTCATTGGTCGGCAGCTTACGTTGCACACTAAATACTACTTGCTCTCTGATGAATGGCCTAGGCTACACTGTTACTATCTGATCTAATCTTTTTATCGACAGCCTCAAGCAGTACTTCGTGATGAGGGATGTCTATTCAGTAGCTGCATCCACAATCCATAATTGCAATTGGGGCAAAGAGGAGAGACTCATGGATTGAGTGTCTACTTGTATTTACACCCCGGTTGCTGCTGAATAAAATAATTGGTGCTTATGGTGCATTGGATTGCCTTGGTCATCCAGAAATTGGGCAACGTCGTGCTTATATTGGCCATTATTTTACCTACATATCATGGACTCTGGTAGTTTAGCATTGAGATCAGATGTTCAGCAGGCACTCTTTGTACAGTTCATGAGTCAGTGAATCCTTTTGAGACTGCTGTTTAGTTTGCAAGGTGGTTGGCTAGAAGCGTTCTGGTAGGCTGATTAAGGATTACCTCCCAGAATTGTGAATGTCTCCCCTTTGGGGAGGGGTTACTTCAGAGCTCATTTTGAGACGTCATAGCGAGCAGAGGGGCCCTATCTCCCCTTTACAGTTGAGATAGGGCATGGACCTTTCTAGCCTGTGCCAGGGTCTTGGAGTTACAATTAGATTGCCTACCATCTTCGAGAGATAGAAAGGTATCTTGGAGACCTTTTGGGTGATGGTAAACACCATTTTATGATGGTCAAACCGCTACCCTTAAGAATTATCCTTCGCTCCTCTCTCTTGTGAGGATCCTATTTATTCATCTTCCTCATCACTATTCATGGAGACACTTGGCAAAGGGTGTGTTTATGAAGGAAACATTTGGTAGAGGGTTTTTTTCATAGGACACACTTTGTTTGTGATAGAGCAGGACACAGGGCAGCTGGGTGCACTCATTGGTTGGTGCTCCAAGAGCAGAGACAGTTGGCAGATGTTCAGGAGATATACGAGGCTCCATAAAGTCTTCAACTTCTGGTACTCCAGGAAGGTAAATGAAAACAGGGCCCGAGCCACCTATGCTGACCATTGGCGCCTTCTGGCTTGAGTTGATTCAACACACTCAGATGAGAGGGCTGAGAAAAAGTGCGACCCTTTCTTTAGTTTGTAGTGGCCAGGACCTTGCTTGAAGCAGAGCAATGTCTTTTTTGGCAGTATGGGCTACCTGTTTGGTTCTTCCGTCCTCCCCTTTAATGATGTAACCTTTGATATATTCTTTTTGCCTATCTTGGGAGAGTCTCCCCTCTTTGTTCATATTCCCTCAGTGGGGGTTGATGCTGACCACTATTCAGGTAATCAACTAATACAAGGATTTTTTTGCACGAAGAAGAAAAGATTCCTCAGAGGACTGAGGTGCCTTGGAGTATGCAGGTACATAGGCATAGGAATTTCACAGCTGGAATGCCGTCTTCTTTGGATGCCCCCTCTTCATCAGCAGCATGACCACTGCCATCTCCTCTGGAACCTGATGGCATGCCACTGTTAGTATTCCTCTTGATAGTCCTGATAGAAATGATGCTTTTCTTGCCATGCTCATGCCACAGGATGAGGAGAATTTCCCACATCTTCTATAGGATAGGAGGTGTATATGTTGGTCCATATCTGGACTATCTATTGGGGATACTCTCTGGTAATTGGCATAGTGAATGAAATTGATCATAACTTGCTTTTCTCTAACATCTTGAAGGTCAAACTTTTTGGTAAATAGTTATTTTGTCACCTTGTTGATTGCTTTTGCTGCTTTTGCTATATTGAGCTACATTGCATGTTTTTGTGCGTTATATCTGAATGAAAGGGTGCTGCTTTGCTCTAATTGTCATCACTTATGTGATTTAGGACACCTTAGCCATGGGTCTAGGAACAAATAAGGTGCGGATCTATTGCTCACCTTTTAGTAGAACAATAGATACAGCAAAGGCGGTGGCTGAAGTTGTACAGCTTGACCCATCTCAAATAAAGGTGCTCTTTTTGTTTCTCTCATAGGCTCCTTTGTATTTTCAAGTCTATTTCTTGTTTGTGTGGTGTGCTCGATTTAGTAATTGTGTTATTCATCAGCAGGCCCGATGCACTATCATGTATCACATTGCTTCTTGGTAGATGATGTCATGCTCACACTTTTTACAGCACATATCTTACACTCTCTCAACAAGCTACATAGGCATACAATTTGGCAATTTTGAGAAGCTACAAAGTGTTCATGAAGGAAACATGGATTTTAAATCAGATAAATAGCCAAGGTTGGTCTCCAAATGTTTTTTTGTCTTTTTTGGTTTTCTTTGGCTTGCAACGAAACTTTACTTCATATGTCTCATGTTTCACTTTTGGGCTACCTATAATTGGAAACAAGCTTATACAATGTATGTCCGTCTAATTTTTGCATTCAAGTGAGCTCCAAGGGAAGACTTGAAAGAAATTGTAGGAGTTCCTCAATAAGAAGCAAACCTCTCACTGTGCCTAGGAAGACGGCAAAGGATCAACCAATGGGAAGATGGAGATCATGAAGTATTTTAGCCTTTTGACATTTCCAGCATGTTGGAATCCTTAGTGGACGCTCTAGAACTGCCATATAGATTTGGCGGTGGAACCAGTTACATGACTCTAGGAACTATGTACTTCAGAAAACGTTGAAAATTTTGCAGACGTGGTAAAAGCGCTTGGAGACCAACTTCTGTAATTTATTGATGAGAAACGTTGTGTCTTCAGACGAGCTTCAGACTCCATGAGGTATTCTAGCCTTTTGATATTTCCAGCATGTTGGAATCCTTAGTGGAAGCTCTAGAACTGCCATGTGGAATTGGTGGTGGAATCAGTTGCATGAGTAGTAATTATGTACTTCAAAAAATGTTGAAGTTTCTGCAGATGTGGTAAAAGCGTTTGGAAACCAACTCCTGTAATTTATTGATGAGGAATTGTGTATTCTTCAGACTCCATAACTGTTTCAGTTGTAATGTGTAGAGGAGGGAGGATTCGTTTTCTTGGTGGAAAAGCAAACAACTGATCTCTCATACCACTGTAATTGGCCGGCATCACGTGCCAACGAAAAAGATCAACTGATACAAACTTCTTAACAATTGTAAAACCGATAAACACTTTACACTTGAAAACTTGGAGACGACATTAAAGAGGCATAGAGTGTATGCCAATTCTTGAAAAGACCAAATGCCTTTGACTTGTTCTGTAAAGAATATACCCAAGTAAAGCGGCTCAAATCATCCACTAGCAACATGAAGTAAAAGAGCTATGCCCAAAGATGGAGTCTGCATAGGTCCACAAAGGTTGGTGTGCACCATCTCCAAAGCTACAGTAGCTTGGCTTGTAGAGTGCTTTTGAATAGCCTCTCTATGTTGCTTACCATGAATGCAAGTGATGCATTTCCCATGCTTATTCCCATCATGTGGTAAGCCTAAATCAACTGGTTACGAAAAGCACGACGAAGAGCATCAATGTTCAAATGGCCAAATTGATAATACCTCTTTGTCCTTGGTTTTCTCTTTCTTTGATCGCTCCTTTGCCGCTTTTGACGATTTTGGTTTGTCTTGATTCTCTTCCTTCTTTGGAGACTTTGCCGAGATGTGCTGTTCACATAATCCGTGACTCGCTTGTGCTCCTTTTGGGAAAACTGATCCCAATTTTCTCCGCTACCCTCCTCAAAGTGCAGAGGAAAAAAAAAGTTTTCCAGAAAACTCAGCTTTGAATTGAATCCAAGTCTTTTCTTGAGTTCCTTGCAGAGCTTTGGTATACCACCAAATACTCGCAGTCCCCTTGAGGTTTTTGATCACATGCCTCACCTTCAAATCTTCTAAGAAATTGCCAACGACAAAGGCAACTTCAAACTGTCTAATGAAAGCTACCCGGGACATTGAAACCGGCCCGTGGGGCGGTAGGCGTTGGCTTTCGCCCGAAATTCTTTGCTTTAGACACACACACAGAGCACTTTGCAAAGGTAACCTGTAACGGGGATTAACACCTAAGTACACACACGGCTCGGGAGCTAGAATGCTCCGAGCAGACGCCAACAACATGTAGGCCCCAAAATTGGCGCCCCTTTCGGTATTTCTTTATTCTTTAACAGAGGGAATAAAACCTGTGATCTCCTACAAGCTGCCCCGCACAATCTAGGCTAAGAAACACCTGTTCTGGCCCGATTTCGGCAACATAATTGCACTAGGACGCTTCACAGTCAGTATCCCCACGCAATAGGTGACTTTCTCGACGCATACGGACACTTTGCAAAACCTGGTGAGAATTTGCAGCACGTTGAATTCTCTGTTTTCTGCCCCGAAAATGCGCCAGTTCACCTGTACAGCGGTCCCCTCGCGTCCCTGAACCTCCTGGGGGTATTAGGGTCCGTTTAGGGCCGAAACCCTAAACCTGCAAAAATACACAGCAGGCTGTAATTCCCTGTTTTGGGCTTTGTTTCACGTGCTGGTCTCATCTGTAGCAAGACCTCGAGCCCCTGCACCTGTAGGGTTACTTGCCCTTTGAATCGGACAAGATTTCTGGCGTGAAACCTCTCCGAATTCACCTGTACCTGCGGGGGATTAGCCGCTAGCTAATCCAATACCTGTGCAAGAGGCTCTTGCCTCGGCAATCGCGCATGTAGGATACTTTCTGTTGGCAGTCACACCTTGACTTTAGGCCTTTATTGAGTTCACTTCCTAGTATCCACCAACTTGCTAAGTGCGACGGGGGGACCTATATGATCTTGCTCTGAGCCTAGACATCCTCTTGCCATACGAATTCCTGTGCCGACCACTACCCATCTGCGGGTGAAACTACCGTTCACATTGGCCATACAATGTCCGACTGTTTGCTACTTCAAGACGAGGGTCTCAAAAATAAAACAAAACCCCTTGGAAAGAAACCAACAACTAAAGTTAGCACTTGACATAGTTAACAGTTGCCACGTCCCCGTGACATACCCCCCTCTTGAAATCGCAAATGTCCTCGATTGCATACCATGAATACACGCCACTGATGATCTTGTGCTATTAACACTCTTTTATCATTGCATGTATCCGCAAGAAAGGTCATAACATATAGATACAAATGACTTAATGAGGCCTTCATACGTTTGTCATTTCTATCTATTACACTGAATTGATATGTACATTTGATGTACTAGCTCTATCATTACCCCTCCTTTGCACACGTTGGGTTGGGGCATAAGTAGGCTGTAACCCAAAGGCTTCAAGGTAAAGCTGCAATACATTTGGTGACTCTGACAGTTCATGCTCTTTCATCCACTTTGCATCCATAGGCGGATAGTTCTTGCACTTCACCAAATAGCGTCTTGCAACTTGTCCTTTAACTTTTCTGTCTTTATGTGCCAAAACTTGCTCAGGTACCAGGATCTCATCAAGTTCCTCAACTTCTGGCTGATCCTCATCTGGCATATCTTCTGGCACATCACCCACGAAGGGTCTTAGAAGACTCACGTGAAACGCATTATGAATCTTCTACGCATTAGGCAATTTTAGCCTGTAAGCCACATCGCTAATCTTGTCAAGCACTTGAAAAGGCCCATAGTAACGCATGCTGAGCTTAGGAAATAGCCTTTCCTTGCCCTTCATCTTCTTTAACCTTGCCTTTTCGAACCTTAACAGAACCCAATCACCAGGTGATAACAACAATTCACGACGGTGACGATCAGCAGCCTCTTTTTGCTTTGCCTGAGTCTTCTCCAAGGCAACTTTAATCTTCTTATACATCTCATGCATGTTCTCAACATATCGATTTGCCTCAAAGATCTTGTCCTTTGTAATGCAAAATGGGAGGAACTTTTTGCCGCCTTGAACAATTTCAAAAGGTGCTTTGCCAGTAGACGAATGCACCATATTATTGTACGCATACTCAAGCATAGGCAAATACTGTTCCCACTTGCCCTTTTTATCTGACACATAGCATTTCAACAGATCTAAGACAGTAGAATTAGCTTCTTCTGACTGTCCATCAGTTTGTGGATGAAACGAAGACGAGAACTTGAGCGTAGTGCCCATGTTCTCAAACAATCCTCTCCAGAACAAACTGGTCATGCGAGGATCACGATCACTGATAATTGATTGTGGCATACCATGGTACTTAAACACATTGTACATGAACAAGCGTGCCATCTGATCAGATTTTATCTTCTTCCTGATAGGGATAAAATGGGCCTGCTTGCTGAACCTGTAGATAATGGTCCATATACCATCATTCCTTGTTGGCGTCCTTGGAAGATCAAAGATAAAGTCCATAGCAATGCTTTCCCATGGCTTATCCGGAATCGGCAGTGGTTGTAACAATCCTGGTGCCTTTTGCCTGTCAAACTTGACCTTTTGGCAAACTATGCATGCTTGCACAAAGGCATCCACATCTCTCCTCAAGGTAGGCCAATAGAAGAATGTCTCTACGGCTTTAACTGTTGCATCAATGCCACGATGCCCTGCATACGGTGGGACATGACTCTCTTCCATGACCTTATGTCGCAGTGGCCTAGTGATACAAAGTCTGCCATGGATCATCATAAAACCATCTTTGAGGAGGTAGTGCTTGTGATGTTGCCCCTCTTGTAATTGTTCAAAGATCGCATAATCTGGAAGTGGAACATGGAAAGAATGTTTGCCCATCGCATATGCTTTTTGGATAACTTTGACTGTGTCAAGAAGTATCGCAAGGTCTGATGATCTGTTTGAACAACAAAATCAACACCTAAGAGGTAGTGCTTCCAGCTAGAAAGCGCATGAATCACGGCCAAGAGCTCTTTCTCATAGACTTGCATAGTCCTCTCTGGCCCTTGCAATATTCGGCTTTCATAAGCTACTACCCGTCCATCTTGCATTAGCACTGCTCCGATGCTACTGCCACACGCGTCACACTGGACCACAAATGACTTCCTGAGATCTGGCAAAACAATAATTGGATCTGAAGTTAACTTTTCCTTTAAGAGACTAAAAGCTGAAATCTCTTTTTGGGTCCATCTGAAAGTGACCTCTTTCAATTGCAAAGCGTGAAGAGGCGATGCTATCTCTGCAAAATTTCTGATAAACCTTCTATAGTAGGAACACAATCCCAAGAACCTTCTGACATCGTGCACAGTCTTCAAGTCTGGCCATGTCTTGATAGCTTCGACCTTTGCGGGATCCATTCTAACACCATCCTTTGAGACTATGGGGCCCAGAAAGTGGATCTCTTTGAGGAAGAATTCACTTTTCTTAGGATTGACAAGTAACCTGTGACTGCGCATCTCTTCGAACACAATGGTCAAGTGACGCCTATGCTCCTCTTCATTCTTCGAAATGGTCAAGTGACGCCCATGCTCCTCTTCATTCTTCGAATACACTATCATGTCATTGAAGAATGTCTCAACAAACTGTCGATGCGAGCGGAAAATCCGGTCCATCATTCTGTCGAACGTGGCAGGAGCATTTGTTAGCCCAATTGGCATCACTAGAAACTCATAAAGACCAAATGTCGTTCTAAACGCAGTCTTGTGCACATCCTCTGGCCTTATACGAATCTGATGGTACCCACTCTTAAGGTCTATCCTGCTGAAAATTGCAGCACCCTCTAAACGATCGAGAATATCATCAATTCTAGGAATGGGAAACCTATTGTTGATGGTATTCTTATTCCACGCATGGTAATCAATACACATGCGCCATGAGCCATCCTTCTTCTGCACTAGGAGCACTGGGGAGCAAAAGGGTGAAGAACTAGGCTGAATCAGCCCCTTCTCTAATAACTCCTCAACCTGGCCTATAATCTCTTTCTGCTGCGCCGCACTAACCCTGTAGGGAGGTCTATTTGGTGGGCTACACCCTGGCACCAAATCTATCCGATGGTCCTCAGGTCTCTCTGGCAGCAATTGCGACGGTAATGAATCAGAAAAACAGTCACTAAACTTTTGCAGAAATGCTGACCTTTCTTTATCTAACACAGATAAATTTGACTGATCACTATCTGAGACATCATGTGCAAAAATCAAGTACATAGAAAGATGATTCTTTATTACAGAAGTGATAGCAGAAGCAGATACTATAGGGACCGACTCTCCTCTAAGCTTTACATCCAAGATGTGAGTTTTGCCCCTATGCTGTACAGTGATCTTTTTGTTGTAGGCATCCAAGACTCCATGCACTCGAAACATCCACGGGATCCCCAACAAGGCGTCACAACCTTCCAGCGGCATGATGTAAAACTCTTCAGTGTCCACATACGACTGAACATGCAGGCGCAGTTTTCCAATGATGGGAGTAACACACTCTGAGTGGCCAGGACATGCCAACCCTGCCTCTGCTGTGTACCCCATCTCTTCAGCTCTGATGCCCAGCTTCATAGCTAACTTTGGTGAGATAAATTTGGCTTTGGCACCTGGATCAAAGAAGATGAGTGCCGTCTGATCCCTAACTTTACCCCATGCCCTGCATAACTCACTGGCAGCACACCCACCATGTCTGGCACTAAACCTGCCGTGGGTTTAGGCTTCTTGCCTTTCTAGTCTTCTTTATCCTCTGAGTCAGCTGGCCTTTTACTTCGTGGACAATTGATAGAAAAGTGACCAGGCTGCACGCATATAAAGCATTTGTTCTCAGCCATTAGGACCTTCTTTTCCTCGAGCGACTTGCGCACAAAAGGCTTCCTTTTCTGTTTCTTTGCCTGCGCTCCAGAAGTCCCTGCTGAATCCTTATCTTTGGTGGCCTTTTCTGACCCCTGTGACGCATCCGGAGCCGTTTTCACAAAGGGCTTCTTCGCTGAATTTTTCTTTTGCTGCCCTCCTTTGTCGTTGCTCGGAAATCCACTGTCCTCTCCTTTCAAAGGCAAGACCAGTGTTCGCAACTTCCATAAGCTGAGTGAGGGTAGCCACTCTGTTCTTTGTACAGTAATAGCAAAGCCCTTTAGGCAACCCACAACAGTACTTCTGTATCTGCTCTGTCAATGGCACAAATCTGTAGGAGGTCACTGAGAGTAACGCTTCACAAAACCCCCTATTGTACTCCAGCAAGCTCTTGCACGAAGCTGAAGTAAGCCGGTGCCAATCTGTCATGACGTCGGCTTCAAATTCGTTTGACAGCCAAGCAGATGTAAACATTTGCTTGAAGTAAACCCAAGTGGCGGGTGCCTGTCCTTGCATTAACAATGTCGTCCACCATGTAAGCTCATTGTCCTTTAAGAAAGTGGCAGCTTTCCTGACTTTCGAGGCCTCTATAAAATTCCCTCCCGCATAAGTTGTGTCAAACTGTTGGAGGAAGGTAAGAGCCTTTGTCTTATCCTCGAAACCACTGAAGGTACTGAACTTTACAACTGCACCACCTTCTTTGTAAGCCTTCGGCTTCTCTAGTGCCCCCAAGTTGTCATAAGGGATGGTTTGCAACATGGGCACTGTAGGAGGCATGATCGGCACATCTTGGCCATTCACATTTTGCGTCAGAGGTGCGATATCTGGCTGCTGTCCAGAAAAACCAGCCATGCCAAAATGACCCTGTGGCACCCCAAACTGGCCCTGGTTGCAATGGAAACCTTGCTGCATGCCGATACTACCATACATGGGGTTTGGCATGATGCCTTGCATACCCCCGAACACTGTTCCTGGCATGTACGGCTGACTTCCAGGTGCATAACCAGCCATACTTTGGAACACTGATCCACCCCCGAAATACCCAGGACGTACCATGGGTGGTGGAAAAACTGAGTGCATAGCCTGGTATCCAGTTCCCTGTCCATTCAAGATAGCATGCCAGCTCTGAAAGGTGGCGGGCTGAATTGGCATAACCTGTGGAATAGGCGTTCTAGCCACCTGTTCAAGCACAGGAGGAACCTGTTTTGGAGCCCCTGACTCCGCAACATGCGAGTGTTCCCTATCCTCCTGAGCCGCATGAAGTACCTAGGCTTGAGCATCAACAAGCTCTGTACGCGGCGTAGGTTGCCTATTTTGCTGTTGCACTGGTGGCGCTTGCAAGAACTCCATAAACCTTGGATTCTGCACCAGCTGCGAAAAGACATTCACCGCGGCAACTAACTGAGTCTTGAACGCATCATCCTCAAGTTGCCTTGTCATAAAGCCCTGTACTACTGGAGACGTTGACAGGAGGTACAGACTCACGTGGCTGTGAGCTCTCGCCGATCTCGAAAACCATAGGGATCTCCTGCCTGTCCTTTGCAGAGGAACCCTCTTCCATAATGCCCTTCCCCTTGTCGGCCATAGTGTAATCCCGCGTTCCTGCACTCTGTGTCTTTACCCAAAACAATCCAGGCTCACTCTTTTAAGGAAAAAGTGATCGATATCCCGGCAATGGAACCATGAAACCGGCCCGTGGGGCGGTAGGCGTTGGCTTTCACCCGAAATTCTTTACTTTAGACACACACACAGAGCACTTTGCAAAGGTAACTTGTAACGGGGATTAACACCTAAGTACACACACGGCTCGGGAGCTAGAATGCTCCGAGCAGATGCCGACAACCTGTAGGCCCCAAAACTGCTGCCCCTTTCGGTATTTCTTTATTCTTTAACAGAGGGAATAAAACGTGTGATCTCCTACAAGCTGCCCCGCACAATCTAGGCTAAGAAACACCTGTTCTGGCCCGATTTCGGCAGCATAACTGTACTACGACGCTTCACAGTCAGTATCCCCACGCAATAGGTGACTTTCCCGATGCATACGAACACTTTGCAAAACTTGGCGAGAATCTGCAGCACGCTGAATTCTCTGTTTTCTGCCCCGAAAATGCGCCAGTTCACCTGTACAGCGGTCCCCTCGCGTCCCTGAACCTCCTGGGGTATTAGGGTCCGTTTAGGGCCGAAACCCTAAACCTGCAAAAATACACAGCAGGCTGTAATTCCCTGTTTTGGGCTCCGTTTCGCGTGCCGGTCGCATCTGTAGCAAGACCTCGAGCTCCTGCACCTGTAGGGTTACTTGCCCTTTGAATCGGACAAGATTTATGGCGTGAAACCTCTCCAAATTCACCTGTACCTGCGGGGGATTAGCCGCTAGCTAATCCAGTACCTGTGCAAGAGGCTCTTGCCTCGGCAATCGCGCATGAACCCACATAGTTGTACATTGGTCAAATGAAAAGCCCACTAGTGGGGCATAACATATTGCTCATTGGGGGGAGAAAGAGCAATGCGTAGCGTGCAGGGCATCACTCCTTGCACCGCACTGTACATAAGGGGGAAAGGAAGCACTCCGTAGCTCTTAACCTGTGTGACAGAAGCTGAAAAATGAGCCTTCTAGCTATAAAATCAGCGCCAACTCTTCCTTGCATTGGAGGAATGTGACACTTGGCGCATTTACAAGCATTTTCCCGTTTTGGGTTCGCCGCTTAAAAATATCCCAACTGATCGCCCAGTTGACTTCGCGGCAGAGTTGTAAAATGTTCTCCTAGTCATACCGGAGGAAATGACGCGAACACATTTTCGTGGCCCAAAATAGCAGTTCCCTAAATTTTAGGAGATGCTTCCGTTGGGCTCCCACTGGTCATCTGACCATGTATCCTCATCGGGACCGCATCCAAAAGTGCAATGTGGCCCAAATGTAGGATACTTTTTGTTGGCAGTCACACCTTGACTTTAGGCCTTTATTGAGTTCACTTCCTAGTATCCACCAACTTGCTAAGTGCGACGGGGGGACCTATATGATCTTGCTCTGAGCCTAGACATCCTCTTACCATATGAATTCCTGTGCCGACCACTACCCATCTGCGGGTGAAACTACTGTTCACATTGGCCATACAATGTCCGACCGTTTGCTACTTCAAGAAGAGGGTCTCAAAAATAAAACAAAACCCCTTGGAAAGAAACCAACAACTAAAGTTAGCAGTTGCCACGTCCTCGTGACATAGTTAACAATTGCCACGTCCCCGTGACAGACATCTCCCATTCGGTCATAATTATCAAACTTGACTGGAGCGTTCTGAGGTCTAGAGACATTGTTTATATCCTTTCCGAAATGACGGGATTTCTTGGGTATGGTTCTGTATTGGATTTTGATTGGTATTTAGAAAGACGAGTAAGGTGGAATTGAGGATGATAGGGAAAGTTCTTTAAGACATCTTTTGAATTACAACAGAAGAATTCGGCTCACTTCTGGGTTTTGAAGGATCTCGAGCATTCTGCTCCTCGGATTCACTAGGTTCTTGAGCATCATGCTCTTGTTGCCTTCTCAGAGAATGCTAGGTCTTGTCGACACTGTGCAGAGAGAAGTTTTTCCAACTTTGCGAGCTTTTATTGTAGGTCTTAAAGTTCTGCTTGCTTGCTTCTCTCTTGGCTTGTCATGCCTTCTTCCTGTATCTTCCGAGAGTCGTCCTCCTTTACAGGAAAAGAGAGGAGACCATGCTTTGATACCATTGTCACAAACAGGAGGGCATAACAATATAAGATATACAGAATTTATCGCTGAATACTAAAGCCAATTGATATAGACAGACATAGAGAGAAAGAGTGAGAAGATCAACGCAGTAGTGGGGACCAAAAGATGGGTTGGTTCCCTTCGTAAAAGTTGTTTTATTACTGGGGGAAAGTCTATACAAGCACTTGAATCGAACGTATTACCACGTTCGTTCTAGAATCAGGCTCGATGGTACTTAGAAGCCTCGGCTTCTTATTCTCAAGGCAAAACCCTATTCCAAGGAACTTCTGTTCCTTATTCTGAGTGTCACAAAGTGATGACATGACCAACTGGAAAAAAAATGGCCGAGTGTAACAGACTTGGACACCCTGTAACAAACTTGGCCACCCCAAGTCTAGAATCCGTCGCGGCACGAACTTAAGATACTTCACAACTTTAAAATCACAGTTCAATTTGGCCGACACGGCCCGGCGTATTTCCGTGCCCAGAGAGATTGGCCCCAAAGACTGGCGTCCCTTTCGGTATTTCTTTTATATTAATCTTTGAGCAAAGTACAACTCCCGCAGGGTCCTTGCTCTCAGACTTTACGTCCAGATGCTCTGAAGAGTGAGGCCCTCAGGGCTCTTTTATTCTTACAAGGGATGCCCAAAAGCAGAGCCCCAAAAGCAGTTAAACTCAAAAGCAAACTGTTCCAAAAGCAACTGGTCTTGAAAAACTGTCAAAAAGCATCAGTGCAAATTGCGGAAATTCGTACAGCCCTGCCACGTCAACAACCAACGTGAAACGCGAAAATCCATACAATCTGCCACGTCAGTATGTCAACGCAAAACTCGAAAATCCGTACTGTTGCCAGCCTGTCCGTACAGTTCTCTGCCACGTCATCAAGTCTGCCTGCGGGTGGTCATGCCACGTTTTCAGTTTGTGACACACCCCAAGTCAAGAATATGCCACAACACGTGAGAGAAACTGGAAATAACTTAACACAATTGAGAGACACGGCCCGACGTAGTGTCGTGCTCAGACATTGGCCCCAAAGTCTGGCGTCCCTTTTAGTATTTCTTTTTATATTAATGCTTGGCAAAGTACAATGTCCGAGGGTCCTCTCCCTTTGCTCAGTGCTCCTAAGCCAATTTGAGGAAGAGAGGCCTTGGCAATTCTTACAAAGGCCTCTGGCCAAAAGCAGTACATGAAAAGCTTCAGGTTCTAAAAGCAACTAAGCAACTGGTCCCCAAAAGCTTTGCGCCCAAGTTGCCAACGCGATTTGTGACGTAGATTGCGAAAATCCGTACGCTACGTCAGCAATTCATTGGACTGTTAATTTTCCTAGTGTCCCCTGGGCCCCATCGGACAAGACACCATAAGTTGGAACACTTATAATATCTTGTCAGTCTCTCTATGTTTGTCCGGACGGACATGCTACGTCATCACTTTGTGACCCAAGAATTGTATCGCCCTCGATTAGGTCTACAAAACTGACAGAAGCTAGAAACTAGTTCAGGAGACATTGACTCTAAGTACTGACGCACTAGACAACACATATCCAGCACTTGCACAAAGATGATAGTCACTGAACATTCAAATTACATTCACATTACTACCTTCGTTGAGATCTCGAACGAGAATCATGATCCACGGTAATGTATTTAGCAATCACATCTAGATCTGTCACTAATCTCTCGCAGTTGTCTTGATTGACTAAACCTTGTTACTATCATGCCCATCTCATCTCTCTGGAGAACAAGGCCGAAATGTTGTAGTCATTTTGTCTTTCAAACATGCACTCAAACACTACTCTCATGAGAGAGCACATATAACAGATTCATCTCGGGAATTCCCAGCCGCGTGCCAACGTTCTCCCAGATTGCCCTCCAAAACAAACTAGTGAATCGGGAACCTCTATCCGAAACAATGGACTCGGGCATATCATGTAATCGGAAGATCCGTGAGACAAACAGTTTCGCCAAATGATCGGGCTTAACTGTCTTCTTTACCGGAATGAAGTGAGCGTGCTTACTGAATCCGTCGATGACTGTCCAAATACCATCATGCCCACTTCGAGTCTTGGGAAGATAAAAAATAAAGTCCATAGTGATGCTTTCCCAGGGACGGGAGGGTATGGATAGAGGCTATAGGAGACTTGATGCCTTATGCTTGTCAAACTTGACTTGGCATACTAAGCAACTGCGAACAAACTTGTCCACATCATTTTTGAGCCTCGGCCAATAAAGTAACACTCAACACCTTTCATGGTGGTATCTATGCCACGGTGGCCCAAAAAAGGTGGACAATGGGCACTCAATCAAAACCTTTTCCCTCAAAGGTTGTGTAACACACAACATCGTTTTCCGAATCAGGTAGCCGTCTCGTATGGAATACCCTGCAATTGTCTCCCCATTCTGTAACTGGCTAAAGATGTAAGCAAAATTAGGATCGGTGGCATACTGATCTACCATATCCTCGAAGCTTTTATGATGAACTCGTCTGCCACCAAATTTTTTCATGTCCGTGAACATGGACAATCTAGAAATGAAATTGTGACAGAATATTTGCCCACCTCATTTGCTTTTTCGAAAGCTGCTTCTTAGACAGGAAGTAGCGTAAACTCTGATGATCGGTGAACACAATAAAATCGGCTCCGAGTAGAAAATGTTGCCACTCTGTAAGAGCATGAATAACTGCCAACAACTCTTTCTCATAAATCTGTGCAACCCATTCAGTACGTGAGAACATCCTACTCTCATAAGCTATAACATGGCCCTCTTGTATCAAGACTCCTCCGAAACTGCGACCACGAGCATCACAGTAAACCTCAAAGGGATTTTGCAGGTCTGGCAAAGCCAACACTGTACCTGATGTCATCTTTTCCTTGAGAGTCTGAAAGGCTGCAACCTCTGATGGTCCCCAAGGAAAAGGAACCCTTTTTTGAGTCAACACATGCAATGGAGAAACTATCTTTGCAAACTTTCGAATGAACCGCCGATAATGTGAGCACAAACTTAAAAAGCTTCGAACTTCATGAGTTGTATGGACTCAGATTTTTGCAACAAAGAGTAATTCTGTATCTCTTTAGGTAGACCACAACTAAACCGCTCAATTTGTTGCTTAAAGCTGATCTTTTTATAAGAAGAGGCTGGCAGAAAAGTATCCCAAAATCTCTGGCAGTAAATGTCTAAAGTATCTTCCTTGGTCGTGCGAAGATGATTCCAATTGGTGATCACATCACGTTTGTACTCCTGAGTGAGCCAAGAAGAAGGAAAGTCGCTTGAACTGTAGCCACGTCGTTGGTGCTTCCTTTCGTAACAGTAAGGTGGACCACCATGTTTGGGCGTTTCCCTTCAGATAAAATGCTGCCCTCTTGACAGTGGAGTGCTCTGAATAATGCCCTCCAGAATAAGCTATGTCGAACCGTTGGATGAAAGCGAGGGCCTTATGGGTATCTCGAAAACGCGAAAAAGTATCAAACTTTAGGGCCTGCCACCCTCCTTGAAATCTTTTGTCTTCTTGCCCTTGTCGTCGAGAAAATCATATTGGTCTGCTCGTCGGAGTCCGAACTCTTAGTAGAAGATGAGTCCTCATCCGAACTGTCAGAATACTTCCGAGATCTTCGGTGGGGTCTGCTCTTCTTTGCCTTCTTCTTGTTCTTGCTGTGCCTTTGAATCTTTCTTCTTTTCACGCTCTTTCTGTCCTCATCACTGGAGTTAGAGGAGGAAGAACTGTCGGAACTATGAGAAGAGGATGAGGATGTGTAACTATGTCAGACTTTGTAAATAATTAATTTATTTACGAGAAACGAATTATCTAATTAGTTGTGTGCACATTAGAATAGATCTAGCAGTTTCTGGGGCCTCAGGTGCGCCCAAGTTTGGGCCAGAGCACCTCAGGGAGACCCTAGCAGAAAATACCCTGAAGCCTTAGTGATTGGGAAATCGGATCTTCAATGAAGGGGTAGATAGTAGCCTCAGATTTCAAGCTCAGAAAATTACGCGCGCTAGTGCAAGCATAGGAATGAGATGGGGTTCTTAGAATAATAACCCTAAGGCGTCAATCATTTTACGGCCTTAGGATAAGTCAGTTAGTGTATTTTTAAATTGTCTATGCCGGACCAATTGACCGGACAAGTGCGAACAGGTAATGCCAGAGCAGTGTCGGTACGGCATTGCGTTGGGGAGCAGCTAACAATTTCATTAGTAGCATCTGTGTGTGCAGTTGTGAGTTAATTTGCACATTTCATTAATAGCTTAGGGATTTTTAAAAGTGAAAGTTGAAGGGTTTTTAAAGTTATTAAGTAAGTGTGCCAAGTGGCACACTTACCAATGCAAACTAATTCTCTCTCTCTCTCTCTCTCACCCTCTCTCTCTTCCTAGCGCCCCCTCTCCCTGATGGCTATTTAGGAGCCCCCCCTCCCCCATTTTCAGTGTTGGCAGTGCTCCTACCCCCCCTATTGTGAGTATGCTCTACGCATTGGAGCCCTCCATGGAAGCTTGAGAGCAGCCCCTTGGGACATATGTGGTGGCCTCGTGCTCCCATTGTTTAGAACAAGGGTTCTCATAGCCATAGCCAGCTTTTGGTGAAGTTTCATCGCGAGAAGTTGCAGTTGGCACTCTCTTCGTAGAGTGGTGGCTGTAAAATCTCTGTTTTCAGCCCTTAATCACCTCCTTTAGGGTGAATTTCAGCAAAATACATATAGAATCTAGTTCTTCTTTACCTACACTACGTGTACACAAAGTTTCGTGCAATTCCATCGCGGAAAAGGTCTCTATTTCGGCTTTGGAAGGTGCTCAGGTAACATTTTCAGGTTATGTGCAGAAAATTACAGCAAGCATGTGTGCGTGCATTTTGTGTGTTTCTCCCTTGTTTTTGTTGCAGGAATACTTATGCATAAAGGTACTCAGTTAGCGGAAGGTAGACTCTCATTTTTCGAGAGCTTCCGTTGAGTTTTGTGGAAGATAGACTCTCGTTTTCGAGAGCTTCTCAAAATCTCATAGCAGAGGGAAAATCCTCTCAATATTCATAGAGTATCTTTCGCACACTCTCAGTTAGAAGCAGAAAAGAAAGAATAGATGACGGGCTATTGCTCCGTTCTTGTGCTTGTAAAGATTCTCCCTTAGTACTAAAGATAATCTCTTTATGGGGGGGGACCAGCCCATCTTCTGGTCCCCAATGAAGTGTCAAGCTCTCTCTCTCTCTCTCTCTCTCTCTCTCTCTCTCTCTCTCTCTCTAATTCCCTTGAGTATTTGACGTACAATTAAAAGTCAGTTTACGCTTTCGTATTTTTGTGACAGTGGTATCAGAGCAAGGCCATCTCTCTCTTCCTTAAGGGATTTTGACGACTCTTGGCAGACAGCAGAAATGGGAGGACGCGAGATAGAGTTCTCTCTCCTTCAACAGCAGGTGGTAGAGTTGCAAAAAGCTCTCTCCCATCCAGAAGTCCAAAAGATTCTCCATACTCTTAAGAAAGGGAAGGAGAAAGTGCCAATGGGGTCGGGAGAAATCCCACAGAACCCAAAGGCGCCAGAACCAAGGAAAGATCCTTTAATTGGAACCTCCCACATGCACGAGAGGCAGAGGAAACCTCCAGAACGTCATGTGCGGTTTAATCCAAAGGTTCAAGAGCAGGATCCCTCGGATTCCCCTTAGTTCTCTTTCATGAAGGATCTGGATGACATCGTCGCTCCAGAGGACATGTTTCTGGACGACCCGTTGCAACAAGAAGTGCATTTAAGGGAAAGGACTCCTGTACTCAAGGAGCCAATGGGGTCGGGAGAAATCCCACAGAACCCAAAGGCGCCAGAACCAAGGAAAGATCCTTTAATTGGAACCTCCCACATGCACGAGAGGCAGAGGAAACCTCCAGAACGTCATGTGCGGTTTAATCCAAAGGTTCAAGAGCAGGATCCCTCGGATTCCCCTTAGTTCTCTTTCATGAAGGATCTGGATGACATCGTCGCTCCAGAGGACATGTTTCTGGACGACCCGTTGCAACAAGAAGTGCATTTAAGGGAAAGGACTCCTGTACTCAAGGAGTCTAAGCATAGAAAGAAGGAGCATCATAAGAAGAAGCACCGCAGGCAGAAAACATTCAAGTCGGGAGACAAAGATGTGAAATTCGACACCTACAATGGACGGCGTGATAATGACAAAGCTTTGGCTTTCATCCGCCAATTTGAAGTTGCATTTGCAGAAGGGAATTTTAAAGAAAGATCCAAGCTTCGCCATGTCAGTATGTACCTGAAAGGCACCGCCAGCAGTTGGTGGTTAACCCTTATCCTGGAAGATCGCAAACCCCAAGATTGGACTGCTTTCAAGGAGTTCTACGCACAGTTCCTTCCTCCAGACTATGAGGAAGAGGTAAAGAAAGAATGGGATCGACTTTCACAGTCGGAGAACGAAATTGTTCCACGCTATGTGGATAGGTTTTGGGACGTTCTCTTGAAAGTCACTCCATTCAAGAAGATTGACGATTCGGAAAAGATGCGCAAGTTTGAAGCAGGATTGCATGAAGCCTTGCAAAAGGCTATGAAGCTTTATCCCCGGGGTAACTTGCAGATACTTATGGAATCAGCCTGCATAGCTGATGGAATACATGACAAGGGTACTCCCAGGAAGATGGAGCAAAGCACTTACCATGCCAAGCAGAAGGCTCTCCATGAGCAGCCTACCTCTACTTCTTCTTCTCAAAAGAAGAAAAGAACTGCCTCCGAAGCAGAAGCAAAGCCAAATCAGCCCAAGCAAGGGAGATATCTCTCTCCTGCTGAGTTGCGAACCTACATTAGTGAAGGAAGATGCTTCAAGTGTGGACAAGTTGGTCATATGAAGGGTGATTGTCCTACCAAACCTCCGCAACCACCCTCTTCCAATGCAGTCCCAGATGTACAGGAAAATACAACCAAGGATAGAAAAGAAAGAGCTCTTCTCAAAGCATGGGGTAGCATCAACAACCAACGGGCTCTTATTCTGTTTGACCCTGGCAGTACAGACAACT
This sequence comes from Adiantum capillus-veneris, assembly GCF_014529385.1. Classification (NCBI taxonomy): domain Eukaryota; kingdom Viridiplantae; phylum Streptophyta; class Polypodiopsida; order Polypodiales; family Pteridaceae; genus Adiantum; species Adiantum capillus-veneris. The sequence continues at coordinate 91,255,247 of NC_140937.1, forward strand.
TCATCTCTACGAAGCTAGCCGATGACCTGAACTCACAGCCCAATCGTTTTGGAATTTCTATTCAAGCACAATCTGCTTTCAAAGGGCATAACTCTAACTCTACTCCAATCATAGGGAAGTTGAATCTAAAGGTCGACAACTACAAAGATCAAGAGTCTTTCTTACTAGCTTCACTTGAAGGATGCAATGTTATCTTGGGAATGCCTTTGCACTACAAGATGCATCCCATTCTTGACTATGTTCAGAAAACCTTATCCTTTGCTCATAAAGGAAAGGAGTATCTTGTACTTGCAGATACAGGTGATTGGCGTATCCCTATCGCCAATCACATTGCCATCAAGAAAGTAATGAGAAAGTGTGTTTCAGCGTACTTGATTTTTGCAAGAGAGAGAGATGTGTCTGTTTCACAACTTTCTTCCTCTTTAGAGCAAAAAAGACTTTAGTTATTAGAAAGTTATAAAGATTGTTTTGCAGATGAACTTCCAAATGAACTCCCACCTTCGCGACCTGAGGATGATACAATTGATTTGATCCCAGGAAGTTCTCCTCCAAATCAGCCCCCTTATCGAGTTAGTCTAATGCAGCAAGAGGAAATTCTCAAGCAGGTTAACGAACTTTTGGAGAAGGGCTTAATAAGGACTTCTCCATATTGTTCACCTGTCTTGCTAGTACAGAAAAAGGATGGCACATTCCGCATGTGCATAGACTATAGATCTCTAAACAAGACCACAATCAAGAATCGATTTCCAATTCCTCGGATTGACGACATTCTTGACAAGTTACAAGGAGCAAGTGTCTTTAGTCGTATAGACTTGAAGAGCGATTATCATCAAATCCGCATAGCTCCTCAGGATGTGCATAAGACTTCATTTAGAACAACCTTCCGGTTGTATGAATTTCTAGTGATGCCTTTTGGACTCACTAATGCACCAGCCACATTCAACCGAATGATGGATAGAATCTTTCACTCATATAGAAGCTTCACAGGCGTTTTCTTTGATGTCGTCTTAATCTTCTCAGAGACGGAAGACGAACACTATAAGCATCTCACCTTAGTGTTTGAAGAATTACGAAAACACAAATTATTTGTGAATGCTAAGAAGAGTGAGTTCTTTCTAAAAGAAATCCAGTATTTGGGCTCACAAGTAGGTGAGAATGGACCCTGATAAGATTCAAGCAGTTGTAGAATGGCCTACGCCAACTACAGTACATGATGTACGAAGTTTCCTTGGCCTCTGTTCTTATTATTGGCGTTTCATTCGAGCCTTTGTCGCTATAGCAGGTCCCCTCCATGACCTGACAAAGAAGCGGATTCCATTCCATTGGGGGTCTGGACAAAAACAAGCTTTTGAAAAGCTTAAGTATCTACTCAGTCACGGACCTGTTCGCACCGTCCCTGATCTTCGCAAACCTTTCGAGGTATACTGCGATGCTTCTGGAGATTGTGTAGGAGCAGTCTTGAACCAAGAGGGTCACGCCATAGGTTACGAAAGTCGGCGCCTTAAAGATGTAGATTTGCATGTTTCCATATACGAGAAAGAGCTAATGGTAGTAATTCATGCTCTTTCCATTTGGAAACACTATTTGTTAGGAGCTGATTTTATTATCAAGACAGATGATCAAAGTCTTCGCTACTTTCTCTGTGTCTACTTTCTCACACAGAGAAAGTTATTAGAAAAGCAGATGAGATGGGCCAACTTTCTTTCAATGTTCCATTTTCAGATTTTACACACTTCTGGAACGAAGAATGCAGTTGCAGATGCTCTCTCCAGGCGTCCAAAGATCAATGTATTAACAACAATTTATCATGAGGAACTAGAATCTCTCAGTGAGATGTATCCTCAAGATCTAGACTTCGCTACAATTTTTGGGCAGATCTTCAAGCTGGTCACTCAAAGCCACCTTATTCCATTAGGGATAATACGCTCTATCGTCAACAAGCAATATGCACAGCTCAGCCCTTACGACAGAAGGTGATGGATGAAGCACATAATTCTCCTTATGTCGGGCATCGGGGAATTGTTGCTACCACTAGTGCCCTTGAGAAGTATTTCTTTTGGCCAACACTGCATGCGGACATTGAAAAACATGTACGTGAGTGTTTAGTTTGCCAAAAAGTAAAATATGACAGACACAGTTTATGGCAAGTTTCAGCCACTCCTTGTGCCTAACACGCCATGGGAAAGTACTGCCATGGATTTTATTACGGATCTTTATAGATCCAAGAATGGAAATGATGCAATCTGGACTATAGTAGACAGATTCAGTAAGCAAGCACATTTCCTTCCAGTAAAGAAGACGATCAAAGCTGATCACATGGCTAGAATATTTCTAGCTCAGATTTTTAAACACCATGGATTGCCAAAGACTATTGTCAGCGATAGAGATCCCCGCATGACTAGTCTATTTTGGCAGGCATTGTTCGAAAACTTGGGAACTAAGCTTGATTTTTCATCAGCTTATCATCCTCAAACAGACGGTCAAAGCGAAATCGCTAATGCCACTGTTTTAGATCTCCTCAAGTGCTATGTTTCGGAACGACAATCCGAATGGGAACAGTACTTACCAATAGTTGATTTTGCGTATAATAATACCATACATTCCTCAACTAATAAAGCTCCCTTCGAAATTATTTATGGGAAGCCACTCCTACTTCCTATTATGGTTACTAAAGAAAACATCTTCGCCGCAGATGAATTTGTGCGCAATATTGATATTGCCCATCAACAAGTAAAGCAAGCGATTCTTCGTACTCAAGAGCAACAGAAGAGAAAAGCAGACAAGCACAGAAGGAATCTCAATCTTGAAAAAGGACAATATGTCCTGCTTCGGTTTGAGAAAGCTAGATTGAAAAAGCGGGTCGGAAAAGGGAAAGTTGTCAAACTTTCCCATAGATTTTACTGCCCTTTCAAAATTACAGATAAAGTCAATGACGTGACTTTCAGATTGGATTTGCCTTCTCACTGGCGTATCCATAATGCTTCTCCTCCGACCATATGTTGGACCTCCTCCAGTGGCACCAATACAAGAAGATCCTCCAGAAGTCGAAGAGATTGAGGAAATCCTTCAACCTGAACAGATAATACACCACTCGGAGAGACAACTCAAGCCGGGGAGCCTACATCGAAAGTATTTAGTCAAGTTCAAGAATTACACCCCTTTAGATGTAAAGTGGATGATTGAGTCCGATCTTAAGGACTATCCAGACATCTTGCACAGTTATGTTGACGCTCTACAGTTGAGGTCAATTGTTTAGAACCAAGAGAGATGTAACTATGTCAGACTTTGTAAATAATTAATTTATTTACGAGAAAAAGAATTATCTAATTAGCTGTGTGCACATCAGAATAGATCTAGCAGTTTTTGGGGCCTCAGGTGCGCCCAAGTTTGGGCCAGAGCACCTCAAGGAGACCCTAGCAGAAAATACCCTGAAGCCTTAGTGATTGGGAAATCGGGTCTTCAATGAAGGGGTATATAGTAGCCCTAGGGCTCAGAAAATTACGCGCGCTAGTGCAAGCACAGGAATGAGATGGGGTCCTTAGAATAATAACCCTAAGGCCTGAATCATTTTACGGCCTTAGGATAAGTTAGTTAGTGTATTTTTAAATTGTCTATGCCGGACCAATTGACCGGACAAGTGCGAACAGGTAATGCCAGAGCAGTGTCGGTACGGCATTGCGTTGGGGAGCAGCTAACAATTTCATTAGTAGCATCTGTGTGTAGAGTTGTGAGTTAATTTGCACATTTCATTAATAGCCTAGGGATTTTTAAAAGTGAAAGTTCAAGGGTTTTTAAAGTTATTAAGTAAGTGTGCCAAGTGGCACACTTACCAATGCAAACTAACTCTCTCTCTCTCTCTCTCTCTCTCTCTCTCTCTCTCTCACTCTCACCCTCTCTCTCTTCCTAGCGCCCCCTCTCCCTGATGGCTATTTAGGAGCCCCCCCTCCCCCATTTTCAGTGTTGGCAGTGCTCCTACCCCCCCCATTGTGAGTATGCTCTACGCATTGGAGCCCTCCATGGAAGCTTGAGAGCAGCCCCTTGCGACATATGTGGTGGCCTCGTGCTCCCATTGTCTAGAACAAGGGTTCTCATAGCCATAGCCAGCTATTGGTGAAGTTTCATTGCGAGAAGTTGCAATAGGCACTCTCTTCGTAGAGTGTGGTGGCTGTAAAATCTCTGTTTTCAGCCCTTAATCACCTCCTTTAGGGTGAATTTCAGCAAAATACATATAGAATCTAGTTCTTCTTTACCTACACTACGTGTACACAAAGTTCCGTGCAATTCCATCGCGGAAAAGGTCTCTATTTCGGCTTTGGAAGGTGCTCAGGTAACATTTTCAGGTTATGTGCAGAAAATTACAGCAAGCATGTGTGCGTGAATTTTGTGTGTTTCTCCCTTGGTTTTGTTGCTGGAATAATTATGCATAAAGAGACTTAGTTAGCGGAAGGTAGACTCTCATTTTTCGAGAGCTTCCGTTGAGTTTTGTGGAAGATAGACTCTCGTTTTCGAGAGCTTCCCAAAATCTCATAGCAGAGGGAAAATCCTCTCAATATTCAGAGAGTATCTTTCGCACACTCTCAGTCAGAAGCAGAAAAGAAAGAATAGAGGACGGGCTATTGCCCCGTTCTTGTGCTTGTAAAGATTCTCTTTATGGGGGAGGACCAACCCATCTTCTGGTCCCCAATGAAGTGTCAAGCTCTCTCTCTCTCTCTCTCTCTCTCTCTCTCTAATTTCCTTGAGTACTTGAAGTACAATTAAAAGTCAGTTTACGTTTCCGTATTTTTGTGACAAGATGAATTGGAAACACCCTCAAAGCATACATGCTTCTTTGTTTTTCATGCATTTGCAAAAGTAGACTTCCGACCCAAGTAGCCAGGATAGTCTGCTCTTCGACTCTGTCTCCTCGGCTGCTTCTTGGTCTTTAGGAGTCGACTAACTTGCCTTTCCACTGCTTCGTCAAATTCATCCTCCAAATACACCCTCAGAGTGGGTGTTTTCTTCAAAGCTGGCTTCAAAGGTGAATTGATGGCTGTATGCCATCAAGAATGCATTTTGTCGATTGGGTGCTTGGTTAAAATTTTTGCATATTGAGGATCTTTTGAATATTGGTGCATCTGCTGAACACAAGCATCAACCTGTTGTTGGCGTTGCATCTCCATTCATTCATACTCCGTGGGCAGAGGTGGCCCGTACTCTCCTTCCGAGTCGACAGAAGTTGGCCGTTGTCCGTTTGAATCTTCTGTGTTTTCACCGAAACCTGAATGGTTAGGTGCAATAGTTTGCTCCTTGCGGGATTCGTAGGATTCGATTCTCCGTAGAAGGAAAATTGACTGAGCTTTGATATCACTATAACAGACTTGGACACCCCAAGTCAAGAATAGGCCACAACACACGTGAGAGAAACTGAAAATAACTTAACACAATTGAGAAACAACATGGCCCTGCGTAGTTCGGTGCCTAGAGAGATTGGTCACAGGGCCCAAAGTCTGGCATCCCTTTCGGTATTTCTTTTATATTAATGCTTGGCAAAGTAGAATGTCTGTCTCTCTGCTCAGTGCTCCCAAGCCACTCTGAGGAAAAGAGGCCCTGGCAATTCTTATGAAGGTCTCTGGCCTAGAAGCAGTACATGAAAAGATTCAGGTTCTAAAAGAAAATGGTTCCTAAAAGCTTTGCACCCAAGCTGCCAGCGCGATGTGCGGCGCAGATTGCGGAAATCCCTACGCTGTGCCACGTAAGCAGCTCGCCCTGTACGTTGTGCCATGTCAATAATTCGTTGGACTTTTGCTTTTCCTAGTGTCCCCTGGGCCCCATCGGACGGGACCTCATAAGTTGGAAAAGAAATCCACAAGGCAGCCATGTGTTTGCATAGTGACCCACTAGGCCTTGCCTGGCACAGTGTTGCCTTTGCCCGCAATGGCATGCTGCCATGAATCCGCAATAGTCATACGTAGACCTCCTTGAATGCCACCAGGCCCAAAAGTAGCTAACCAAATGGTCTCATAGCGACCACGCAAGATCTGTCCATAGCGCCTGATGCGGCTCTCACACAAGTGATGCTCCTGGAGCATAAGCATATCAATTGCTCCACCCACAAGGCATCTCTGAAGCTCTTGTCTAAGTCTGACCTCTCTAGCAGAGAAACTGAGATCCACCTAACCCTTGCACATTCCACGAGACTATCCTCATGAGGTAAGTGAGAGAAGGCTGATGCTGCCATGGCAACCAATCCGTAATCTTCAAGGCAAGCTTGGTTGGGGAGTAATCCGCATCCGAGCGACCTCGAGAAAGTTGTGTCTGGAGTGTGTGTTGGACCCATGCCCAAGCTGGACGTGCAATCCATAGAGCTATATCCTCTGTCCAGGAGTCCTCATGAACATATACATAGCAGGGTGCACTCTGCGTGTCTGCCAAAAAGTGTAGCAGGTGTCACAGAGAACTTGGCCAACGATCACAGAGTCTGTATCAAATCTGTCACCCCCAAGTCTCCCATGTGGTGAGAGAACTCGAGAGCTTGAACTTGAAGCCAGTCCAACACTGTATCCATAGTCCATTCAATTTGATCCCTGCCACACAGTGGGAAGGAGAAACTAACCTCTGTGTCCAGGGCTTCTGCCCCTCTAGCTGCTAGAAATAGTACATAGCAGGGTGCACTCTGCGTGTCTGCCAAAAAGTGTAGCAGGTGTCACAGAGAACTTGGCCAACGATCACAGAGTCTGTATCAAATCTGTCACCCCCAAGTCTCCCATGTGGTGAGAGAACTCGAGAGCTTGAACTTGAAGCCAGTCCAACACTGTATCCATAGTCCATTCAATTTGATCCCTGCCACATAGTGGGAAGGAGAAACCAACCTCTGTGTCCAGGGCTTCTGCCCCTCTAGCTGCTAGAAATAGTACATGGACTCTGAAGCAAGTTGCCTCAAGGTCGAGAGGAGAGTCGTCGAGGAGTCGTATAAAGTCGGAGTTGAAGAAGTCTCAACTGCGACAGATGTCAAAACTGGTCAGCCCATGGGGGATTGCCGCAAAAGGCGACACGTGTACCAACAATGGCGTGTGCAGGTAAGACTGCTTCTCTCGCGCCAAGTGGCTTGTGGCAAATGCATTGCCAAGAGACCTCTAAGCTGCTAAAGGACGTGTCCTGTGTGCCGGCGATGAGGTATGGGAGGGAAGCAGACGGCGGAGCGGGGGGACTACCGGGAGGGATGGAAGAGGCAGAGGGGGTGGAGGCGGGTGGAGGAGGTGGCGGCAGAGGGGTGGGGTTGGTAGGTGGAGGGGCTGTTGGTGGTGAAGCTGAGGTGGAAGGGGTATCCGCCGGCTCTATCCTGTTGTAGAGGGTCGAAACTGTTCCATGTGGGAACCCACTACTGCTAGCCTATTGCAGGCCGACCACCAAGGGCGCCAAACAGGCATGGTGGTCACTGGTGACGTCGACCATGAACCTGTTGCCAGCCCTCCTCTGCGTGGGCACCGGTCTCAGAGGAGGTACCCGTCTGTACTCCCTGCGTCTGCCTACTGATTTTGGCCAACCTTAGTAGGCTGGGTGTGTGTTGCAGATCGGGGCCTCCTCCGTGTACAGGCCTTCGCAAGATGACCCATCGGTCTACAAATGAAGCACCGATTTGGGAGCCGAATACTCCGTGTTCTGATGGAGCCAACCACCATCACCCGAGGTAGTAAAACGACCTTCGGCAAGGGGTGGGTGTCTCGAACCAGAACACTAACGAAGGTATACCTCATGCCTTGGCAACAATAGAAGCTGCCGTGCGCGGTGTCTCCAATACGGTCCCAATCTCGGAACCTATCCTTGAGAGTAGTAGGAGGTACTCTTTCCTTTGGCAGGAAAACATACCAAAATGGGCAGGTCTTGTTGAGTCACAAGCCCAATAGGAACACCTCTTAGTACATGCAGAAGCCAGTGGAGATTGCATGATTAAAAGAGTGGTCGATATCACTCAAAATTCATATATATGTAAAGAGTTTTTAATAGCAATGTAGAGCGTTAATTTTTCCAAGTGTCGAGTCTTCTCCAGTGAGTACTGGAAGGGAGGCAATCTGTCTATGCTGAACCCATGCGCCCTCTCTGACTCTTACACAGTCCGAGATCACCAGGCTCATTCGCTAGGACTTGACTCAGCTAGACACTAAGAGGACATGGATACAGCCAGCACAGGAGCCAGGCACGAAGATGGCTTTTTACAGAGAGCATCTCCTCCAGCTTACGGAGGATGGTTTTGTGACGAGGCCCAGATACATGGACACCCACTTGTCTCATGGGATACGATGTGCTATTGGCCAGATACGCACATCTTCACACCAGCTGCGGATCGAGATTGGGAGATACAACGGAGTACCAGCAGAGGCCAGGACATGCCCCCTGTGTGACATCGAGCCTGAGATAGAGTTGCACTACACATGCCACTGCCCCATCTACTACGAGATACGAGGCCGCTTCCATTGCTTGTTCAGAGAGGGCTTTGGACCATTCTCTAGAGTCATGCGGTACGAGGATCAGAGATGCTTGGGTTTGTTTTTGCTCGAGCTGCGCAGACACAGAGAGAGTCTGATGAGAGGAGAGGCTAGCCAGTCTCAGAGACAGATCACAGACTTCTTTAGAGCTGCCACTAGACACCTGGAGAAGTTACTACCATAGTAGAGCTCGTCGCTTTACACCAGAGGCATATTGATCGATTGAGCGATTGAGCTGGGGAGATCGAGACGCCCACGACTGCGGAGGACTACACAGCATCGACGGAGGCCGCATCAGAGGATTCGGATCATTTTGGCTCGACATGCACGACGCTTGGTCAGACTACTAACCATGGAGGAGATTGATGAGATCCGCCAGCGACCGATGCTGGATCTCCTGTGATCTAGCTATCCCAGCTAACTGTTTAGCTACTTAGTTCACACCTAGAAGTTTAGGATTCCATAGTACTTTATTTTGTCATTTTGTCATTCTGTCATTTTGTCATCTTGTTATTCTCACTTTGTATCAGATCCACCACATTGTAACTTTCTGGTCTCATAGGTCACTTTGGCCTTTTGAAGACGTTAATATAACATTTCATTTCATTTCATTTCTGTCTCTCTTTCTCTCTCGTTACCTTCTGTGCTCACCATGTTTGCACGCCATCATCCACCATAGCCCTCAAACCTAACACTAGTATTAGAGTGCCCAGGCGTCGTTCCTTACAGATTGTTGGTCGGCAGCACTTGCAGCAGCGTTGCTTGCATGGTTTTGGCGCCTCAGCGCCGACGGTAAGAGCCAAGGAGGTGAAGACGATGTCAGCATTAAACCGGCGGCTCCGTTAGCCCACAAGGCGGCTAAGGCTTCGCTTCTGATGGCGCGGTGGTGATCCGTAAGCTTGGGAGGGCAACAAGTTGGCGACCTAGCGACTGTCGGCCTAGAACCTGTCACAATACAACCACCTGTAGCGCGTGAGTTTTTGCAGCTCCTCAATACACTGCCTGTGCAAGATTGCATGGTGAGCCCAAGGTTAGCGATTGTTTCGACAAGCCTCCCAAGCAATGCTGTCTGCAGACTCGTTATTTTTCAATTTTTTTTTAAAATCTACCCATTAAAACATATCCTATTGAAGCTAGGGTTCACACATAGTGTGATTATCCACTAAGGCCATCATTTACACATCATCCAAACACACTGCCAGGCAATACAAATTTTATTATCAACGGTAGCCGTTGAAAATGTCCATCAACAAGAAATTCCCTTAGTGACGATAAGCTACACACAAAGTTTTTCAAGGTACAGCCTAACAGTGCTGACTGGTGAAGTGTTACCCCAACTATACTTTGCATGCAGGTATAATCCTCAACAGGAATCTCCATCTCATCAAATTTTTAAGATTGAATTATGGTGTTTAAAATCGACAAGTTTAATGGGTCCGGTTTCCACACTTGGCAAATTAAAGTGAAAGGATATCCGATGCGGAAAAACCTTTGGAGCGTGGTCAAGCCTCTATCAACAGACGAAGCAGGCACATCCGTTGCAGTTACCAGAGCACTATTTGTCAAGCAACAACGCAAGGACGAGCAAGCATTAGGTACTATTCTGACATCTCTTGAAGATGATTTTATTCATTATCTGGATGACATGCAATCTGCCAACATTGCTTGGATGGAACTAGAGAAAGTGTTTGGTCCTAAAGCCAAATACTCCAAAATGAGCCTTAAAATGGAGTTGTATTCTCTTTCTATGCGTGATGACGAGAATATTGTAGCTTTAGCTAACAGATTGAAAAGCATCCGCACTCAGCTGATTTATGTTGAAGCTCTTGTCCCTGATGAAGATCTTATAGCTGTTTTTCTTAATAGCCTACCTGCAGAATTTCGTCAAATTGTAACTATTTTAAAGGAGAAGGATCCGCTTGTAGGAAGAAGAGAAACGAGTACCACGTATTAATTCTTTCGTACCTACTGCATATGTAGCTCGTGGTTGCACTTCGACTGCAAATTCAACCAGGGCTGCAACTTCAACCAAGCCTACTACTAGCACTAGACCTTGTGCGATATGTGGCCGCAACAATCATCAAACCAAGGATTTTTTCAGCAAAAATCCTTGCATCCACTGTGGAAAGACCAATCATCCTTCGGATAAATGTTTTAAGAAGAATAAACGACAGATCAACATGGTTGAAAGTGATGAAGATGGTGAAGCACCAATGCTTGTCGTAGATAGTGATGTCCTATAGTTTTCATTCTGTTTTCTGTTTCCTTTTATGTCAGTCATTTGTCAATAAAATGTACAGGTTATAGACACTGCCACACATCAGTGGTAAGACTACCCTTTTATGTTTGGTTCTGAGTTCTGGTGTCTCACACTGATAGTTGTTTGAGGGAAGTGCACACACACACCTATGTTATTGTCAAGGGGAGACTTCTACTCATAGCTTCAAGTGATTGAACTCTACCATGGTCTGTGTCTCGAGTCCATTGTCAAGTGGTTTGGGCTTGGGGGGGGGGGGGGGGGGGGGGGGTTTGTTGAGTCACATGCCCAATAGGAACACCTCTTAATACATGCAGAAGCCAGTGGAGATTGCATGATTAAAAGAGTCGTCGATATCACTCAAAATTCATATATATGTAAAGAGTTTTTAATAGCAATGTAGAGCGTTAATTTTTTTGAGTGTCGAGTCTTCTCTCTCTCTCTCTCTCTCTCTCTCTCTCTCTCTCTCTCTCTCTCTCTCTCGTTACCTTCTCTGCTCACCATGTCTGCATGCCATCACTCGCCATAGCCCTCAAACCTAACAGGTCTGCCTCCTCGACAAGAGCATCTGTAGCCGGCGGATTGAAGCCATGGCGCCAGTGTTGAAAACAAGCTCTGGTTGCTTGGATGGCCAGGGGGCTCATCGCAATGACCTTGGACGCCATCTCGGAGGTATCAAACTCAATCCGATAGTAATCGCGCCCGAGAAGCTGAATGTCAATGATCTTTCCCACCTCTCCTCTGCTAGGTCGGGTGTCGATTATCTTGCAGATAACAGAGGTGGCCTGAAGGCGTGCCACCTCTGCCTCTAAGCTCGCTTGCTCTGTCGGCGGAAGAGCAAGTCGGATGGTTGGTTCTGCGGACTCGTGTGAGGGGCTTCAATTGAGTCCCTTTGTGCAAAGCAGAATCCTCCATCTGTGTCTGCTGCTGTGACGACGAACAAGGACGGGAAGAAAGCGAAGGATGAGGGTTGCGAGGTGGATAAGGGCTCACGAGCTCCTCCAATGGAGAAGAAGGGAGAGTAGCACGGGGGCCCCGGCGGGGTGTGTGCGGGCAGCAGCAGCGAGTGCTCCGCTTGCGAGAAAGAGAGCGATCTTGGGATTTAAACATTTGTTCTCTTCTTTGTAGTAGCTAGCACCAATGTAGTTTACATATACAACTTGCAATTATTTTAACAGTTTAATTAGAGACTTGTGTAAGTATTTTGGGCTTGCTTTAGACCAATATCAGAAGGTTTCTGGTTTGGATAGAATATGAGGCTGGTAATCTGGCATGTATTGTGCGTAACTAGTGGCTTAACTTTCGTGCTAGTCAGCTCAAGCAGATCACTAGTGAGCATCAAAAGGTAAATCAAGTTGGGACTAAAGATTCTTGCTCTCAATAGCATGTGTACTGGATATCTTCTGGGTATGGCTTCATGTATCATATGTTTTTTTGATTTGTCTCACTGCAGTGCGTAGAGCATCTACGGGAGAGATACTTTGGACCTGCTTTAGAGCTGAAATCTCATGAGCATGTAAATTTTTAATTGCTTTGAGAAAATATGGTTTGGCTTATTTGTTTCTCTTTGGGTCTAGAGTTCCAATTGCACTTACTTTTGACTATTTTCCAACATTTGATTTATTACTGGGCCAACATTAGCATCCTGCATCTGTCCTTTTTACTTCTTAACACATAACACTGGTGATTTCAGTATCCTGAGATATTGGCATTGGATGAGCACAATTCTTTGGTTGGACCTATTGGTGGGGAAAGCGTGGCAGATGTTGCTGTGCTGCTAACTAGAGTAATCCAGCAGATACAAATAGAATGCCAAGGGTAAAGTACTTGCAGAAGCTTTCTATTTCATCGCTCCACGTAATTAGTCAAGTATGGTTTTGAGTTAGAAGTATGGCCCTTGAATTTATTCTGTATTCAAAAAGGAGAGAAGATTCTGAGCTTTCCAGTATGTAAACAAAAATAGCTTGAGGCCTTACAATTGTTATTCAGAATCCATTTATCTATAAATGGAGCTATATCTTGGTTGCATATTGCCTTTAAATGGAACATCCCCATGAGGTATAGGAAGGATTTACTAAAAAGACAATCAAGAGGCGAAGGGCATCTGCCGTGATCTTGAAATACAAGCTTGCTACTACCGACTCTGAGGTAGCCTTCATCAGAGGCTTGCCTGAACTGTGACCTCTCTGAAGCCCCCACCTTTTTCTCTGGCCAAAGCCCTCTCAAGCCTGGTGGATTGAGGTGTCCGGTCCAGGCCACCATTGTCCATTATCCACGAATGCCTACTTTGGGCTTAGTGGTATCTTTTAATACCCCTGGTCCTTCACCTGGTCCAGGTCACTATTGGCCAGTATCCATGAATGCCTATTTTAAGTTTAGTGGTATCTTTTAATACCCCCGGTCCTTCATTGCTGTGTTGTGGAAGGCACTTGGAGGGGTCGCACAGCTCCCTACCTCTAATATAAAGAGTGAGGGAGGGGTGCCCTCGTGTGACATCAGTGTGAGCAGTTGTGCCAGAGTCCGCTCCCTTATGTGGCCCAGTGTTGAGCAGTATTTATGGCTCTCTCTCTCTCTCTCTCTCTCTCTCTCTCTCTCTCTCTCTCTCTCTCTCTCCTGCAAAGCATTCGACACAGTACTAGAAGAGTGGTTCGTCTAGTGCCTTCATTCTCGTATCCTACTAGCAGAGATGACATCGCCAGTACTCTAGACTCTGCACCTTCTCCAAGAAGCATGCTAGAGAATGAGCCCTCACCTCATATTTAAAGGCCCTTGGCCTAAAAAGCAATTACAGTGAAAAGCCTTCAAATTCAAAATAAAATTCCAAAAGCTCTATCTCCTCTTTGGTAGGACCGGTCGGTATGCTTTCAGAAAAGCACACGCCTGATGCTCAGATACCACTGTTACAAGACTGTGCACCACGTGCCAATAGAAAGAGCAGGCTGAACAGACTTTTAGCACTTCAATAACAACTGAACTGAAAGAGAGAGACGACACGCGACACGGAGTGGCGAAATTCCACCCCAGAGAGTATTGGCCCCAAACCTTGGCGCCCCTTTCGGTATTTCTTTATATTGCATCATCATAGTACAAGCCGGTACTCTAGACTCTGCACCTTCTCCAGGAAGCATTCCAAAGAATGAGCCCTCACCTCATATTTAAAGGCCCTTGGCCTATAAAGCAATTACAATGAAAAGCCTTCAGACTGAAATAAAATTCCAAAAGCTCTATCTCCTCTTTGGTAGGACCGGTATGCTTCCAGAAAAGCACACGCCTGATGCTCTGATACCACCGTTACAAGACTGGGCACCACGTGCCAATAGAAAAGAGCAGATTGAACAGACTTTTAGCACTTCAATAACAACTGAACTGAAAGAGAGAGACAACACGCGACACGTAGTGGTGAAATTCCACCCCAGAGAGTATTGGCCCAAAACCTTGGCGCCCCTTTCGGTATTTCTTTTATATTGCATTATCAAAGTACAAGCACGTACTCTAGACTCTGCACCTTCTCTAGGAAGCATGCCAAAGAATGAGCCCTCACCTCATATTTAAAGGCCCTTGGCCTAAAAAGCAATTACAGTCAATAGCCTTCAAACTCAAAATAAAATTCCAAAGGCTCTATCTGCTCTTTCGTAGGACCGGTATGCTTTCAGAAAATCACACGCCTGATGCTCTGATACCACTGTCACAAGAGTGGGCATCACGTGCCAATAGAAAAGCGCAGACTGAACAGACTTTAAGCACTTCAATAACGACTAAACTGAAAAAGAGACGACACGCGAGACGGACTCGTGAATTCCACCCCAGAGAGTATTGGCCCCAAACCTTGATGCCCCTTTCGGTATTTCTTTATATTGCATCATCAAAGTACAAGCCGGTACTCTAGACTCTGCACCTTCTCCAAGAAGCATGCCAGAGAATGAGCCCTCACCTCATATTTAAAGGCGCTTTGCCTAAAAAGCAATTACAATGAAAAGCCTCCAAAGTCAAAGAAAAATTCCAAAAGCTCTGTCTGCTCTTTCGTAGGACGGGTATGCTTTTAGAAAAGCACACGTCTGATGCTGTGATACCACTGTCACAAGAAGGGCACCACGTGCCAATAGAAAAGAGGAGACTGAACAAACTTTTAGCACTTCAATAACAACTGAATTGAAAGAGAGAGACGACACGCGACACGGGGTGGCGAAATTCCACCCCAGAGAGTTTGGCCCCAAACCTTGGCACCCCTTTCGGTATTTCTTTATATTGCATCATCAAAGTACAAGCCGGTATTCTAGACTCTGCACCTTCTCCAAGACGTATGCCAGAGAATGAGCCCTCACCTCATATTTAAAGGCCCTTGGCCTAATAAGCAATTACAGTGAAAAGCCTTCAAACTGAAAATGAAATTCCAAAAGCTTTGTCTTCTCTCTCGTAGGACCGGTATGCTTTTAGAAAAGCACACGCCTAATGCTCTGATACCACTGTCACAAGACGGGCACTACGTGCCAATAGAAAAGAGTAGATTGAACAGACTTTTAGCACTTCAATAACAACAGAACTCAAAGAGAGAGATGACACGCGACACGGAAGGGCGAAATTACACCCTGAGAGTATTGGCCCCAAACCTTGGCGCCCCTTTTGGTATTTCTTTAAATTGCATCATCAAAGTACAAGCCGGTACTCCAGACTTTGCACCTTCTCCAGGACGCATGCCATAGAATGAGCCCTCATCTGATATTTAAAGGCCCTTGGCCTAAAAAGCAATTACAGTGAAAAGCCTTCAAACTGAAAATAAAATTCCAAAAGCTGTGTCTCCTCTTTCGTAGGACCGGTATACTTTTAGAAAAGCACACGCCTGATGCTCTGATACCACTGTGATAAGACTGGGCACCATGTGCCAAAAGAAAAGAGCAGACTGAATAGAATTTTAGCACTTCAATAACAACAGAACTGAAAGAGAGAGACGACTTGGGACACGGAGTGGCGAAATTCCACCCTAAAGAGTATTGGCCCCAAACCTTGCGCCCCTTTCGATGTTTCTGTAGATTTCATCATCAAAGTACAAGCTGGTACTCTAGACTTTGCTCCTTCTCCAGGAAGCATGCCAGAGAATGAGCCCTCACCGCATATTTAAAGGCCCTTGGTCTAAAAAGCAATTACAGTGAAAAGCCTTCAAACTCAAAATAAAATTCCAAAAGCTCGGTCTGCTCTTCTGTAGGACCGGTATGATTTCAGAAAAGCACACGCTTGATGCTCTGATACCACTGTTACAAGACCAGGCACCACGTGCCAATAGAAAAGGGCAGATTGAAGAGACTTTTAGCACTTCAATAACAACTGAATTGGAATAGAGAGACTACACGCGACACGGAGTGGCGAAATTCCACCCCAGAGAGTATTGGCCCCAAACCTTGACGCCCCTTTCTATATTTCTTTATATTGCATCATCAAAGTACAAGCCGTTACTCTAGACTCTGCACCTTCTCTAGGAGGCATACCAGAGAATGAGCCCTCACCTCATATTTAAAGGCCCTTGGCCTAAAAAGCAATTACAGTGAAAAGCCTTCTAACTGAAAATAAAATTCCGAAAGCTCTGTCTGTTCTTTCGTAGGACCGGTATGCTTTCAGAAAAGCATACGCCTGATGCTCTGATATCATTGTCACAAGACTAGGCACCACGTGCCAATAGAAAAGAGCAGACTGAATAGACTTTTAGCACTTCAATAACAACTGAACTGAAAGAGAGAGACGACACGCGACACAGAGTGCGAAATGCCACCCAGAGACTATTGGCCCGAAACCTTGGTGCCCCTTTCGGTATTTCTTTATATTGCTTTATCAAAGTACAATCCGGTACTCTAAACTCTGCACCTTCTCCAGGAAGAATGCCAAAGAATGAGCCCCCACCTCATATTTAAAGGCCCTTTGCCTAAGAAGCAATTACAGTGAAAAGCCTTCAAACTGAAAATAAAATTCCAAAAGCTCTGTGTGGTCTTGTGTAGGACCAGTATGCTTTCAGAAAAGCACACGCCTGATGCTCTGATTTCACTGTTACAAGACTGGGCACCACGTGCCAATAGAAAAGAGCAGAGTGAAGAGACTTTTAGCACTTCAATACCAACTAAACTGAAAGATAGAGGCGGCACGCGACACAGAGTGGTCAAATGCTACCCCAGAGAGTATTGGCCCCAAACCTTGGCGCCCCTTGCGGTATTTCTTTATATTGCATCATCAAAGTACAAGTCGGTACTCTAGACTGTGCACCTTCTCCAGGAAGCATGCCAGAGAATGAGCCCTCACCTCATATTTAAAGGCCCTTGGCCTTAAACGCAATTACAGTGAAAAGCCTTCAAACTCAAAATAAAATTCCAAAAGCTCAGCTTGCTTTTTTGTGGGACCGGTATGCTTTCAGAAAAGCACACACCTGATGCTCTGATAGCACTGTCACAAGACGGGCACCACGTGCCAATAGAAAAGAGCAGACTGAACAGACTTTTAGGACTTCAATAACATCTCAATTGAAAGAGACAGACGACACACGACACGGAGTGGCGAAATTCCACCCCAGAGAGTATTGGCCTCAATGCTAGGCGCCCCTTTCGGTGTTTCTTTAGATTGCATGATCAAAGTACAAGCCGGTACTCTAGACTGTGCACCTTCTCCAGGAAGCATGCCAGAGAATGAGCCCTCACCTCATACTTAAAGGCCCTTGGCCTAAAAAGCCATTACAGTAAACAGCCTTCAAACTCAAACTAAAATTCCAAAAGCTGTGTCTGCTCTTTTGTAGGACCGGTATGCTTTCAGAAAAGCACACGCCTGATGCTTTGATACCACTGTCACAAGACTCGACACCACGTGCCAATAGAAAAGAGCAGACGGAACAGACTTTTAGCACTTCAATAACGACTGAACTGAAAAAAGAGAGACGACAGTGAGTGGCGAAATTCCATCCCAGAGAGTATTGGCCCCAAACCTTGGCGCCCCTTTCGGTATTTCTTTATATTGATCATCAAAGTACAAGCCTGTATTCTAGACTCTGCACCTTCTCCAGGAAGCATGCCAGAGAATGAGTCCTCATCTCATATTTAAAGGTCCTTGGCCTGTAAAGGAATTACAGTGAAAAGCCTTCAAACTCAAAATAAAATTCCAAAAGCTGTGTCTGCTCTTTCGTAGTATCGGTATGCTTTCAGAAAAGCACATGCCTAATGCTCTGATACCAGTGTCAAAAGACTCGACACCGCGTGCCAATAGAAAAGGGCAGAGTGAACAGACTTTTAGCACTTCAATAACAATTGAAGTGAAAGAGAGAGACGACACGCGACACGGAGTGGCGAAATTCCACCCCAGAGAGCATTTGCCTCAAACCTTGGCGCCCCTTTCTGTATTTCTTTATATTGCATCATCAAAGTACAAGCCGTAACTCTAGACTGTGCACCTTCTCCAGGAAGCTTGTTAGAGAATGAGCCCTCACCTCATCTTTAAAGGCCCTTGGCCGAAAAAGCAATTACAGTGAAAAGCCTTCAACCTGAAAATAAAATTCCAAAAGCTCTATCTGCTCTGTTGTAGGACCGGTACGATTTCAGAAAAGCACACGCCTGATGCTCTGATACCATTGTCACAAAACCGGGCACCACGTGCCAATAGAAAAGAGCAGGCTGAACAGACTTTTAGCACTTCAATAACAACTGAACATAAAGAGAGAGACGACACGCGACACCGAGTGTGGAAATTCCAGCCTAGAGAGTATTGGCCCCGAACCTTGGCGCCTCTTTCGGTGTTTCTATAGATTGCATCATCAAAGTACAAGACGGTACTCTAGACTCTGCACCTTCTCCAAGAAGCATGCCAGAGAATGAGCCCTCACCTCATACTTAAAGACCCTTGGCCTAAAAAGCAATTACAATGAACAGCCTTCAAACTCAAACTAATATTCCAAAAGCTCTGTCTGCTCTTTTGTAGGACCGGTATGCTTTCAGAAAAGCACACGCCTGATGCTCTGATACCACTGTCACAAGAAGGGCACCACGTGCCAATAGAAAAGAGTAGACTGAACAGACTTTTAGCACTTCAATAACGACTGAACTAAAAAAAGAGAGACGACACGGAGTGACGAAATTCCACCCCAGAGAGTATTGGCGCCAAGACTTGGCGCCCCTTTCGGTATTTCTTTATATTGATCATCAAAGTACAAGCCTGTACTCTGGACTCTGCACCTTTTCCTGGAAGCATGCCAGAGAATGAGTCCTCATCTCATATTTAAAGGCCCTTGGCCTAAAAAGCAATTACAGTGAAAAGCCTTCAAACTCAAAATAAAATTCCAAAAGCTCTGTCTGCTCTTTCGTAGGACCGGTATGCTTTCAAAAAAGCACATGCCTAATGCTCTGATACCACTGTCACAAGACTCGACACCACGAGCCAATAGAAAAGGGCAGAGTGAACAGACTTTTAGCACTTCAATAACAACTGAAGTGAAAGAGAGAGACGACACGCGACATGGAGTGGCGAAATTCCACCCAAGAGAGTATTTGCCTCAAACCTTGGCGCCCCTTTCTGTATTTCTTTATATTGCATCATGAAAGTACAAGCCGTTACTTTAGACTGTGCACCTTCTCCAGGAAGCTTGTTAGAGAATGAGCCCTCACCTCATATTTAAAGGCCCTTGGCCTAAAAAGCAATTACAGTGAAAAGCCTTCAAACTGAAAATGAAATTCCAAAAGCTCTGTCTTCTCTTTCCTAGGACCGGTATGCTTTTAGAAAAGCACACGCCGGATGCTCTGATACCACTGTGACAGGGCTGGGCACCTCGTGCCAATAGAAAAGAGTAGACTGAACAGACTTTATCACTTCAATAACAACTAAATTGAAAGAGAGAGAAGGCACGTGACACGGAGTGGTCAAATTTCACCCCAGAGAGTATTGGCCCCAAACCTTGGTGCCCCTTGCGGTATTTCATTATATTGCATGATCAAAGTACAAGCCGGTACTGTAGACTCTGCACCTTCTCAAGGAAGCATGCCAGAGAATGAGCCCTCACCGGTATGCTTTCAGAAAAGCACACGCCTGATGCTCTGATATCATTGTCAGAAGACTGGGCACCACATGCCAATAGAAAAGAGCAGACTGAGCAGACTTTTAGCACTTCAATAACAATTGAATTGAAAGAGAGAGACGACACGCGACACGGAGTGGCGAAATTCCACCCAGAGAGTATTGGCTGCAAACCTTGGCGCCCCTTTTGGTATTTCTTTGTATTGCATCATCAAAGTAGAAGCAGGTACTCTAGACTCTTCACCTTCTCCAGGAAGCATGCCAAAGAATGAGCCCTCACCTCATATTTACAGGCCCTTGGCCTTAAAAGCAATTACAGTGAAAAGCCTTCAAACTGAAAATAAAATTCGAAAAGCTCTGTTTGCTCTTTCGTAGGACCAATATGCTTTCCGAAAAGCACTCCCCTAATGCTCTGATACCACTCTTACAAGACTGGGCACCACGTGCCAATAGAAAAGAGCAAACTCAAGAGACTTTTAGCACTTCAATAACAACTAAACTGAAAGAGAGAGACGGCACGCGACACGGAGTGGTCAAATTTTAGCCCAGAGAGTATTGGCCCCTAACCTTGCCGTCCCTTGCGGTATTTCATTATCTTGCATCATCAAAGTACAAGCCGGTACTCTAGACTCTGCACCTTCTCGAGGAAGCATGCCAGAGAATGAGCCCTCACCTCATATTTAAAGGCCCTTGGCCTAAAACGCAATTACAGTGAAAAGCCTTGAAACTCAAAATAAAATTCCAAAAGCTCTGTCTGCTTTTTTGTAGGACCCGTATGCTTTCAGAAAAGCACAGGCCTGATGCTCTGATAGCACTGTCACAAGACGGGCACCATGTGCCAATAGAAAAGAGCAGACTGAACAGACTTTTAGGACTTCAATAACATCTCAATTGCAAGAGACAGACGACACGCGACACGGAGTGGCGAAATTCCACCCCAGAGAGTATTGGTCCCAATCCATGGCACCCCTTTCGGTGTTTCTTTAGATTGCATGATCAAAGTACAAGCCGGTACTCTAGACTTTGCACCTTCTCCAGGAAGCATGCCAGAGAACGAGCCCTCACCTCATACTTAAAGGCCCTTGGCGTAAAAAGCAATTACAGTAAACAGCCTTCAAACTCAAAGTAAAATTCCAAAAGCTCTGTCTGCTCTTTTGTAGGACCGGTATGCTTTCAGAAAAGCACACGCCTGATGCTCTGATACCACTGGCACAAGACTCGACACCACGTGCCAATAGAAAAGAGCAGACTGAATAGACTTTTAGCACTTCATTAACGACTGAACTGAAAAAAGAGAGACGACACAGAGTGGCGAAATTCCACCCCAGAGAGTATTGGCCCCAAACCTTGGCGCCCCTTTCGGTATTTCTTTATATTGATCATCAAAGTACAAGCCTGTATTCTAGACTCTGCACCTTCTCCAGGAAGCATGCCAGAGAATGAGTCCTCATCTCATATTTAAAGGCCCTTGGCCTATAAAGCAATTAGAGTGAAAAGCCTTCAAACTCAAAATAAAATTCCAATGCTGTGTCTGCTCTTTCGTAGGACCGGTATGCTTTCAGAAAAGCACACGCCTAATGCTCTGATACCAGTGTCACAAGACTCGACACCACGTGCCAATAGAAAAAGAGAGTGAACAGACTTTTAGCACTTCAATAACAACTGAAGCGACACGGAGTGGCGAAATTTCACCCCAGAGAGTATTTGCCTCAAATCTTGGCGCCCCTTTCTGTATTTCTTTATATTGGATCATCAAAGTACAAGCCGTTACTCTAGACTGTGCACCTTCTCCAGGAAGCTTGTTAGAGAATGAGCCCTCACGTCATATTTAAAGGCCCTTGGCCTAAAAAGCAATTACAGTGAAAAACCTTCAAACTGAAACTGAAATTCCAAAAGCTCTGTCTCCTCTTTCCTAGGACCGGTATGCTTTTAGAAAAGCACACGCCTGATGCTCTGATACCACTGTGACAGGACTGGGCACCACGTGCCAATAGAAAAGAGCAGACTGAACAGACTTTTAGCACTTCAATAACAACTGAACTGAAAGAGAGAGACGACACGCGACACCGAGTGGCGAAATTCCACCCCAGAGAGAATTCATCCCAAACCTTGGCGCCTCTTTCGGTGTTTCTTTAGATTGCATCATGAAAGTACAAGCCGGTACTCTAGACTCTGCACCTTCTCCAAGAAGCATGCCAGAGAATGAGCCCTCACCTCATACTTAAAGACCCTTGGCCTAAAAAGCAATTACAATGAACAGACTTCAAACTCAAACTAAAATTGCAAAAGCTCTGTCTGCTCTTTTGTAGGACCGGTATGCTTTCAGAAAAGCACACGCCTGATGCTCTGATACCACTGTCACAAGACGGGCACCACGTGCCAATAGAAAAGAGCAGACTGAACAGAATTTTAGCACTTCAATAACGACTGAAGTGAAAAAAGAGAGACGACACGGCGTTGCAAAATTCCACCACAGAGAGTATTTGCGTCAAGCCTTGGCGCCCCTTTCGGTATTTCTTTATATTGATCATCGAAGTACAGGCCTGTACTCTGGACTCTGCACCTTTTTCTTGAAGCATGCCAAAGAATGAGACCTCATCTCATATTTAGAGCCCTTGGCCAAAAAAGCAATTACAGTGAAAAGCCTTCAAACTCAAAATAAAATTTCAAAAGCTCCGTCTGCTCTTTCGTAGAACCGGTATGCTTTCAGAAAAGCATACGCCTAATGCTCTGATACCACTGTCACAAGACTCGACACCACATGCCAATAGAAAAGGGCAGAGTGAACAGACTTTTAGCACTTCAATAACAACTGAAAGGAAAGAGAGACGACACGCGACACGGAGTCGCGAAATTCCACCCCAGAGAGTATTTGCCTCAAACCTTGGCGCCCCTTTCTGTATTTCTTTATATTGCATCATCAAAGTACAAGCCGTTACTCTAGACTGTGCACCTTCTCCAGGAAGCTTGTTAGAGAATGAGCCCTCACCTCATATTTAAAGGCCCTTGGCCTAAAAAGCAATTACAGTGAAAAGCCTTCAAACTGAAAATGAAATTCCAAAAGCTCTGTCTTCTCTTTCCTAGGACCGGTATGCTTTTAGAAAAGCACACGCCGGATGCTCTGATACCACTGTGACAGGACTGGGCACCACGTGCCAATAGAAAAGAGCAGACTGAACATACTTTTAGCACTTCAATAACAACTAAATTGAAAGAGAGACACGGCACGTGACACGGAGTGGTCAAATTCCACCCCAGAGAGTATTGGCCCCAAACCTTGCCTCCCCTTGCGGTATTTCATTATATTGCATGATCAAAGTACAAGCCGGTACTGTAGACTCTGCACCTTCTCGAGGAAGCATGCCAGAGAATGAGCCCTCACCGGTATGCTTTCAGAAAAGCACACGCCTGATGCTCTGATATCATTGTCACAAGACTGGGCACCACGTGCCAATAGAAAGGAGCAGACTGAACAGACTTTTAGCACTTCAATAACAACTGAACTGAAAGAGAGAGACGACACACGACACGGAGTGGCGTAATTCCACCCCGGAGAGCAGTTGCTCCAAACCTTAGCGCCCCTTTTGGTGTTTCTTTAGATTGCATCATCAAAGTACAAGATGGTACTCTAGACTCTGCACCTTCTCCAGGAAGTATGCCAGAGAATGAGCCCTCACCTCATACTTAAAGGCCCTTGGCCTAAAAAGCAATTACAGTGAACATCCTTCAAACTCAAACTAAAATTCCAAAAGCTCTTTCTGCTCTTTTGTAGGACCGGTATGCTTTCAGAAAAGCACACGTCTGATACTCTGATACCACTGTCACAAGACGGGCACCACGTGCCAATAGAAAAGAGCAGACTGAACAGACTTTTAACACTTCAATAACGATTCAACTGAAAAGTGGCGAAATTCCACCCCAGAGAGTATTGGCCCCAAACCTTGGCGCCCCTTTTGGTATTTCTTTGTATTGCATCATCAAAGTACAAGCCGGTACTCTAGACTTTGCACCTTCTCCAGAAAGCATGCCAGAGAATGAGCCCTCACCTCATATTTAAAGGCCCTTGGCCTAAAAAGCAATTACAGTGAAAAGACTTCAAACTCAAATTAAAATTCCAAACGCTCTGTCTGCTTTTTTGTAGGACCAGTATGCTTTCGGAAAAGAACATGCCTGATGCTTTGATATCATTGTCACAAGATTGGGCACCACGTGCCAATAGAAAAGAGCAGATTGAACAGACTTTTAGCACTTCAATAACAACTGAAGTGAAAGAGAGAGACGACACTTCAATAACAACTGGAGTGAACAGACTTTTAGCACTTCAATAACAACTGGAGTGGCGTAATTCGACCCCAGAGAGTAGTTGCCCCAAACCTTGGCGCCCCTTTCGGTGTTTCTTTAGATTGCATCATCAAAGTACAAGCCGGTACTCTAGACTCTGCACCTTCTCTAGGAAGTATGCCAGAGAATGAGCCCTCACCTCATACTTATAGGCCCTTGGCCTAAAAAGCAATTACAGTAAACAGCCTTCAAACTCAAACTAAAATTCCAAAAGCTCTGTCTCCTATTTCGTAGGACCGGTATGCTTTCAGAAAAGGACACGCCTGATGCTCTGATATCACTGTGACAAGACTGGGCACCACGTGGCAATAGAAAAGAGCAGATTGAAGAGACTTTTAGCACCTTAATAACAATTGAATTGAAAGAGATAGACGACACGCGACACGGAGTGGCGAAATTCCACCCAAGAGAGTGTTATCTCCAAACCTTGGCGCCCGTTTCGGTATTTCTTTATATTGCATTATCAAAGTACAAGCCGGTACTCTAGACTCTGCACCTTCTCCAGGAAGCATGCCAGAGAATGAGCCCTCACCTCATATTTAAAGGCCCTTGGCCTTCAAACCGAAAATAAAATTCCAAAAGCTCTGTTGCTCTTATGTAGGACCGGTATACTTTCAGAAAAGCACACGCCTGATGCTCTGATACCATTGTCACAAGACTTGGCACCACGTGCCAATAGAAACGAGCAGACTGAACAGACTTTTAGCACTTCAATAACAACTGAACTGAAAGAGAGAGACGACACGCGACACGGAGTGGCGAAATTCCACCCCAGAGAGTATTGGCCCCAAACCTTTGCGCCCCTTTCGGTATTTCTTTATATTGCATCATCAAAGTAAAATCCGGTACTCTAGACTCTGCACCTTCTCGAGGAAGCATGCCAGAGAATGAGCCCCCACCTCATATTTAAAGGCCCTTTGCCTAAAAAGCAATTACAATTAAAAGCCTTCAACTAAGAATAAAATTCCAAAAGCTCTGTGTGCTCTTGTGTAGGACCAGTATGCTTTCAGAAAAGCGCACGTCTGATGCTCTGATTTCACTGTCACAAGACGGGGCACCACGTGCCAATAGAAAACAACAGACTGAATAGACTTTTAGCACTTCAATAACAACTGAACTGAAAGAGAGAGACGACACGCGACACGGAGTGGCGAAATACCACCTTAGAGAGTATTGGCCCCAAACCTTGGCGCCCCTTTCGGTATTTCTTTATATTGCATCATCAAAGTACAAGCCGGTACGCTAGACTTTGTACCTTCTCCAGGAAGCATGCTAGAGAATGAGCCATCACCTCATATTTAAAGGCCCTTGGTGTAAAAAGCAATTATAGTGAAAAGCCTTCAAACTCAAAATAAAATTGCAAAAGCTCTGTCTGCTCTTTTGTAGGACCGGTATGATTTCAGAAAAGCACACGCCTGACGCTGTGATACCACTGTTACAAGACCGGGCAGCACGTGCCAATAGAAAAGAGCAGTCTGAAAACACTTTTAGCACTTCAATAACAACTGAACTGAAAGAGAGAGACGACACGCGACACGGAGTGGCGAAATTCCATCCCAGAGAGTATTGGCCCCAAACCTTGACGCCCCTTTCCGTATTTCTTTATATTGCATCATCAAAGTACAAGCCGTTACTCTAGACTCTACACTTTCTCCAGGAGGCATACGAGAGAATGAGCCCTCACCTCATATTTAAATGCCCTTGGCCTAAAAAGCAATTACAGTGAAAAGCCTTCAAACCCAAAATAAAATTCCAAAAGCTCTATTGCTCTTTGGTAGGACCGATATGCTTTCACAAAAGCACACGCCTGATGCTCTGATACCACTGTCACAACACTGGGCACCACGTGCCAATAGAAAAGAGCAGACTGAACAGACTTTTAGCACTTCAATAACAACTGAACTGAAAGAGAGAGACGACACGCGACACGGAGTGGCGAAATTCCACCCAGAGAGGATTGGCCCGAAACCTTGGCGCCCCTTTCGGTATTTCTTTATATTGCATCATCAAAGTACAATCCGGTACTCTAAACTCTGCACCTTCTCCAGGAAGAATGCCAAAGAAGGACGAGTAGGCTTTCAGAAAAGCACACACCAGTATGCTCTTGTGTAGGACCAGTATGCTTTCAGAAAAGCACACGCCTGATGCTCTGATTTCACTGTTACAAGACTGGGCACCACGTGCCAATAGAAAAGAGTAGACTGAAGAGACTTTTAGCACTTCAATAACAACTAAATTGAAAGAGAGAGGCGGCACGCGACACGGAGTGGTCAAATGCTACCCCAGAGAGTATTGGCCCCAAACCTTGGCGCCCCTTGCGGTATTTCTTTATATTGCATCATCAAAGTGCAAGCCGGTACTCTAGACTGTGCACCTTCTCCAGGAAGCATGCTAGAGAATGAGCCCTCACCTCATATTTAAAGGCCCTTTGCCTAGAACGCAATTACAGTGAAAAGCCTTCAAACTCAAAATAAAATTCCAAAAGCTCTGTCTGCTCTTTTGTAGGACCGGTATGATTTCAGAAAATCACACGCCTGATGCTGTGATACCATTGTTACAAGACCGGGCAGCACGTGCTCCAGGAAGCATGCTAGAGAATGAGCCATCACCTCATATTTAAAGGCCCTTGGTGTAAAAAGCAATTATAGTGAAAAGCCTTCAAACTCAAAATAAAATTGCAAAAGCTCTGTCTGCTCTTTTGTAGGACCGGTATGATTTCAGAAAAGCACACGCCTGACGCTGTGATACCACTGTTACAAGACCGGGCAGCACGTGCCAATAGAAAAGAGCAGTCTGAAAACACTTTTAGCACTTCAATAACAACTGAACTGAAAGAGAGAGACGACAAGCGACACGGAGTGGCGAAATTCCACCCCAGAGAGTATTGGCCCCAAACCTTGAAGCCCCTTTGCGTATTTCTTTATATTGCATCATCAAAGTACAAGCCGTTACTCTAGACTTTGCACTTTCTCGAGGAGGCATACCTGAGAATGAGCCCTCACCTCATATTTAAATGCCCTTGGCCTAAAAAGAAATTACAGTGAAAAGCCTTCAAACTCAAAATAAAATTCCAATAGCTCTGTCTCCTCTTTGGTAGGACCGATATGCTTTCACAAAAGCACACGCCTGATGCTCTGATACCACTGTCACAAGACTGGGCACCACGTGCCAATGGAAAAGAGCAGACTGAACAGACTTTTAGCACTTCAATAACAACTGAACTGAAAGAGAGAGACGACATGCGACACGGAGTGGCGAAATTCCACCCAGAGAGTATTGGCCCGAAACCTTGGCGCTCGTTTTGGTATTTCTATGTATTGCATCATCAAAGTACAAGCTGGTACTCTAAACTCTGCACCTTCTCCAGGAAGAATGCCAAAGAATGAGCCCTCACCTTATATTTAAAGGCCCCTGGCGTAAAAAGCAATCACAGTGAAAAGCCCTCAAACTGAAAATAAAATTCCAAAAGCTCTGTTTGCTCTTTCATAGGACTAGTATGCTTTCCGAAAAGCACACGCTTGATGCTCTGATACCACTGTTACAAGACTGGGCAACACGTGCCAATAGAAAAGAGCATACTGAAGAGACTTTTAGCACTTCAATAACAACTTAACTGAAAGAGAGAGGCGGCACGCGACACGGAGTGGTCAAATGCTACCCCAGAGAGTATTGGCCCCAATCCTTGGCGCCCCTTGCGGTATTTCATTATATTGCATGATCAAAGTACAAGCCGGTACGCTAGACTGTGCACCTTTTTGAGGAAGCATGCCAAAGAATGAGCCCTCACCTCATATTTAAAGGCCCTTTGCCTAAAACGCAATTACAGTGAAAAGCCTTCAAACTCAAAATAAAATTGCAAAAGCTCTGTCTGCTCTTTTGTAGGACCGGTATGATTTCAGAAAAGCACACGCCTGATGCTCTGATATCATCGTCACAAGACCGGGCAGCACGTGCCAATAGAAAAGAGCAGACTGAACAGACTTTTAGCACTTCAATAACAACTGAATTGAAAGAGAGAGACGACACGTGACAAGGAGTGGTGAAATTCCACCCGAGAGTATTGGCCCCAAACCTTGACGCCCCTTTTGGTATTTCTTTATATTGCATCATCAAAGTACAAGCCGGTACTCTAGACTCTGAACCTTCTCCAGGAGGCATAGCAAAGAATGAGCCCTCACCTTACATTTAAAGGCCCTTGGCCTAAAAAGCAATTACAATGAAAAGCGTTTAAACTGAAAATAAAATTCTAAAAGCTCTTTTTGCTCTTTTGTAGGACCGGTATGCTTTCAGAAAAGCACACCCCTGACGCTCTCATACCACTGTCACAAGACTAGGCTCCATGTGCCAATAGATAATAGAAGACTGAACAGACTTTTAGCACTTTAATAACAACTGAACTGAAAGAGAGAGACGACACGCGACTCTGGAGTGGCCAAATTCCACCACAGAGAGTATGGGCC
This sequence comes from Adiantum capillus-veneris, assembly GCF_014529385.1. Classification (NCBI taxonomy): domain Eukaryota; kingdom Viridiplantae; phylum Streptophyta; class Polypodiopsida; order Polypodiales; family Pteridaceae; genus Adiantum; species Adiantum capillus-veneris. The sequence continues at coordinate 91,283,797 of NC_140937.1, forward strand.
CCAAACCTTGGCGCCCCTTGCGGTATTTCTTTATATTGCATCATCAAAGTACAAGCCGGTACTCTAGACTCTGCACCTTCTCCAGGAAGCATGCTAGAGAATGAGCCCTCACCTCATATTTAAAGGCCCTTGGCCTAAAAAGCAATTACAGTGAAAAGACTTCAAACTCAAAAGAAAATTCCAAACCCTCTGTCTGCTTTTCTGTAGGACCAGTATTCTTTCAGAAAAGCACATGCCTGATGCTCTGATATCATTGTCACAAGACTGGGCACCACATGCCAAGACTGGGCACCACGTGCCAATAGAAAAAAGCAGACTAAACAGACTTTTAGCACTTCAATAACAACTGAAGTGTCACACGACACGCGACACGGAGTGGCGAAATTCCACCCCAGAGATTATTGGCCCCAAACCTTGGCGCCCCTTTCGGTATTTCATTATATTGCATCATCAAAGTACAAGCCGATACTCTAGACTCTGCACCTTCTCCAGGAAGTATGCCAGAGAATGAGCCCTCACCTCATATTTAAAAGCCCTTGGCCTAAAAAGCAATTACAGTGAAAAGCCTTCAAACTGAAAATAAAATTCCAAAAGCTCTGTCTCCTCTTTCGTAGGACCGGTATGCTTTCAGAAAATCACACGCCTGATGCTCTGATACCACTGTGACAAGACTAGGCACCACGTGCCAATAGAAAACAACAGACTGAACAAACTTTTAGCACTTCAATAACAACTGAACTGAAAGAGACAGACGACACGTGACACGGAATGGCTCCAAACCTTGGCGCCCCTTTCGGTATTTCTTTATATTGCATCATCAAAGTACAAGCCTGTACTTTAGACTACACCTTCTCGAGGAAGCATGCCCAGAGAATGAGCCCTCACCTCATATTTAAAGGCCCTTGGCCTAGAATGCAATTACAGTGAAAAGCCTTCAAACTCAAAATAAAATTCCAAAAGCTCTGTCTGCTCTTTCGTAGGACCGGTATGCTTTCCGAAAAGCACACTCCTGATGCTCTGATACACCACTGTTACGAGGCTGGGCACCACGTGCCAATAGAAAAGAGCAGACTCAAGAGACTTTTAGCACTTCAATAACAACTGAACTGAAAGAGAGAGACGAGACGCGACACGGAGTGGCGAAATTCCACCCTAGAGAGTATTGGCCCCAAACCTTGGCGCCCCTTTCGGTATTTCTTTATATTGCATCATCAAATTACAAGCTGGTACGCTAGACTCTGCACCTTCTCCTGGAAGCATGCCAGAGAATGAGCCCTCACCTCATATTTAAAGGCCCTTGGCCTAAAAAGCAAGTACAGTGGAAAGCCTCAAACTCAAAATAAAATTCCAAAAGCTCTGTCTGCTCTTTCGTAGGACCCGTATGCTTTTCAAAAAGCACACGCCTGATGCTCTGATACCACTGTGACAAGACTGGGCACCACGTGCCAATAGAAAAGAGTAGACTGAACAGACCTTTAGCACTTCAATAACAATTGAACTGAAAGAGAGAGACGACACGCGACACGGAGTGGCGAAATTCCACCCCAGAGAGTATTGGCCCCAAACCTTGGCACCCCTTTCGGTATTTCTTTATTGCATCATCAAAGTAAAAGCCGGTACTGTAGAGTTTGCACCTTCTCCAGGAAGTGCCATTCTTTAGGCTGTGACACGTCAGGAGTTTGTGACAGTGTCCCTTTGAGGTGGAGCAGAGGCTACCATTCTGTGTCTGCTCCTGTAAAGAAGAGGGCGTTGGCGTCGAGGCAATTACCAGGAGGTTGAAAGAAAACAGCCTACAAGCAAGTGGAGGTCTACAAGAGAACGAAATCCGGGGAGTGAGGGGGTGGGCTGAGGCAGCGAGGGCGTGTGGGTGCAAGGGCATGGGGCCGCACGCGGGTGGGGGTTGGGATAGCGCGAGCTGTAGGGGGGAGAGGTATCGTAGGCAGCAACAAGCTCGATGGTATTGTTGTGAATTCCTTCTCGGTATTTCTTTATTATTACTTCAAGTTGGTACAATTCTTGATAGGACCAACTCTTCAAGCTATGCGTCCAGATGCCCTGAAGACTAGCCCAGAGAGCACTTATAAAGAGTACAAGGGATGCCCAAAAGCAAATGCCCCACGACTATTATATCGAAAAGCATATGCTCCTAAAGCTAGCGCTCAAATCTCCAAAAGCAGCCAGCGGGAGAAGCGGAGAATCGATACAGTGTGCCACGTGTCAGCAGCAGCGCAAAAAGCGAAATTCCGTACAGTAGTGGCACGCATCAACAAGTGAATGCGTTTTGCGAAAAATCCGTACTGTAGCCACGTCAGTAGGTCAGCGCAAATCACGGGAGTTTCGTACGGTTTGCAACGTCATCAATTGTCACAAACTGCTGACGTGTCAAAGCCCCGAAGAAGGGAGCCAATTTGCAGATGTCGGCCGAGGGGCCTAAACCCTAAGAAGAATAAGTAACAGAAGAAGTCGTTCTACCAACTTATGGGGACCCCGTCCGATGGGGCCCCAAGTGATATAAAGGATTCAAATAAAGCTGGACTCTTCACACACACACAAAAGACTTGCGCAAATTGATGACGTGGCAGATTTTCAAAAATTGCGCTGGCATGATGACGTGGCAGGTTGTACGGATTTCTGCGTTTTGTGCTGAATGCTGTACGGGATTCCGTGATTTATGCTGACAGCTTTTTGACATTGCTTTTGAACGAGAAGCTTTTGAGTTTTGAAGGCTTTTCACTGTAATTGCTTTTTAGGCCAAGGGCCTTTAAACATGAGGCTAGGGCTCATTCTCTGGTATGCTTCCTGGAGAAGGTGCAGAGTCTGGAGTACCGGCTTGTAGTGTGTTGATGCAATATAAAGAAATACCGAAAGAGGCGCCAAGGTTTGGGGAAATACTCTCCGGGGTGGAATTCTGCCACTCCGTGTCGTGGGTCGTCTCTCTCTCTCTCTCTCAGTTAGTTGTTATTGAAGTGCTTAAAGTCTGTTCAGTCTGTTGTTTTCTATTGGCATGTGGTGTCCGTCTTGTGACAGTGGTATCAGAGCATCAGGCGTGTGCTTTTCTAAAAGCATACCGATCCCACAAAAGAGCGGACAGAGAAAACCAGAGACTCTTGGATTTTATTTGAGGTGGGTTCGTGCTCCGATCCCGGAGCTATTAGCCACTCCCACCCTTACTTAATCGCGCATTGGGCGCGCTCTTGTCCTCATTGCTCATGTCTTACAGGGCATAGGCCATTAAGATCACTTGCAAGAGAAGGATCCAAGATTTGTTTCGAGTCATTGTGCCTTGCAGATATTGATGTCTATAGCTACCAAGCCGCACACTCCAAGGACTTGGCAAGCTTTCAAGAAATTTTTTGCTCGAAGTTATATGGTTTCTGACATTTTAATTCGAAGTGCAACTTTTGGCAGAGTGGGGTATCTTGAAATGCTTGCCATGGAAACCCTAGTAGATTATAACTTGAAATTTCTCGACATCCCCCTTTAGATGTATCTTCACGAACAGATGACCTTGGAGGTCCAGTGCGATTGCTATCTTGGGACTACCATCGCCGCCAAAGAAACACTGTTTGTCCAAGAGCTGATGGAGCATGCTGTGCTCGGCTATGACTTTATGGAATGAACCTAACCCTAATTTTTGGTGCAGGTTCCAGGATGGAAAGTCAACCGACTTTTCAAGCTCGATTGATGTTGAGATTGCTTTTTAAGTTTGACTTCTGTTTGGGAACTTGTTTGGTGATCTTGTTTGAAATTTGTTTGAAATGGATGGTATCCATTTTGAACCTGTCTTGGTGCCGACTTGAAATGTTTGACTCTGGTTTTAATACAAGTTTCAATGATTGGTGATTTTACTCCCGGGTGGAGTAGTGAGAAATGATGATTGAAAAGTGTTGTTGTGACTCCCGGCCTAGACCTAGATGGTTATGCGGGAGGAGTATTAAGAAGTCTGAGCAGTGGTTACTCTCAGCACCTCCAAACGACGGAGGCTGCAGTCTGGGGGGCTTTTGGTTGTAAAAGGACTCTATATCTCCCGGCCCAGACCTTTTAGGTTATGCGGGAGGAGTGATGAAGGAGTCGTTGAATATCTCCCGGCCCGGACCTTGTTAGGTTATGCGGGAGGAGTGTTTATTGGCGGCTTTATGTTTCTATGTCTTGTAACATGCATATGTGAGCATTTGTGCTGCATTGTGATGTGCCAACCACTGAATATTCCTAATTGGATGACATTGCCTTGGTATGTATTTTTAGTGCATCAAGACACCCGTGGAAGATCAGTACGGTCTGGGTGTGATGGCTAATTTTACTACGTCGGAATATCAAGAGTTCAGATCTGGACGAGAGGAGAAGCTAACTCCTTAACAAAAAGAGCAAACTATTGTCCCTCGGAATGTCTCTCGGAATGACCCGCGAAATTTTTTGAGCTAACTTGAGTTGTTTTGCAGATATGCTGTAATCACGGATGATTACTCTCTTTCAAGAAGGGGAGATGTCACAAACTGCTGACGTGTTAAAGCCTTGAAGAAGGGAGCCAATTTGCAGATGTCGGCTGAGGGGCCTAACCCTAAGAAGAATAAGTAACAGAAGAAGAAGTCCTACCAACTTATGGGGACCCTGTCCGATGGGGCCCCAAGTGACATAAAGGATTCAAATAAAGCTGGACTCTCACACACACACACAAAAGACTTGCACAAACTGATGACGTGGCAGATTTTCAAAAATTGCGTTGACATGATGACGTGGTAGGTTGTACAGATTTCTGCGTTTTGCGCTGAATGTTGTACGGAATTCCGTGATTTATGCTGACAGCTTTTGGCCATTGCTTTTGGACGAGAAGCTTTTGAGTTTTGAAGGCTTTTCATTGTAATTGCTTTTTAGGTCAAGGGCCTTTAAATATGAGGCTAGGGCTCATTCTCTGGCATGCTTCTTGGAGAAGGTGCAGAGTCTGGAGTACCGGCTTGTGCTGTGTTGATGCAATATAAAGAAATACCGAAAGAGGCGCCAAGGTTTGGGGCAATACTCTCTGGGGTGGAATTCTGCCACTCCGTGTCGCGTGTTGTCTCTCTCTCTCTCTCAGTTCAGTTGTTATTGTAGTGCTAAAATTCTATTGAGTCTGTTCTTTTCTGTTGGCACGTGGTGCCCGTCTTGTGACATCAATTGCCATGTCATGAGCTTGTCACACTAGTCTGTGGGCATCGCCTATTCTTTTGGTAAAGAAGGACGGATCTATGCGGATGTGCATAGATTATAGTGTTCTTAATCAAATAACAGTTTAGAACAAGTATTTGATGCCCCATATGGATGAGTTGTTTGATCAACTCTTTGGATCAAAGTTTTTCTCAAAGATAGATGTGAGATGTGGATACATCAAATCAGAATTAGGCTAGAAGATGTTGCGAAGATAGCATTCAAGACCCGTTTTGGACATTTTGAGTTCTTGGTTATATGCCATTTGGACTAAACAAAGAACCAGCGACATTTATGACGCTAATGGACAATAGTTCTCGTCGTATTTAGGAAAATCTGTAGTAGTTTTCCTAGATGATCTATAATCTATAATAAATCTCAAAAAGATTACTTATAACATTTACGTCTAGTGTTTGAGTTATTGAGAAAATATAAACAATTTGCGAAGGAATTTGCAAAGAAAAGCAAATGTGATTTCTTTGAAACCGAGATTCATTATCTTGGTCACATAATATCTGCAAAGGGAACGCTTATGGAACCTGAGAAAGTGAGAGCTATTCTTAAGTTGCAGCGCCAAGAAATTTCAAGGAATTGCAAATTTTTCTTGGTACGTCAGGGTTCTACCAACAATATGTGAAGGACTACGTGAAGATCCCAGTCTCGTTGACGGACCAATTGAGGTCAAAAAGTCAAGTATAAGTTGGGGGGAAGCCCAACAGAAGAGTTTTGAAAAGCTTAAGGTGGCTATAGCAGCCGCACCTATATTGACTATGGTTGATCAAAATGAGACGTTTGTCTTGGAGACAGATGCAAGTAATGAGGCCCTTGGGGCCGTACTTATGCAAAGGGGACGCTCGATTGCATTTGGGAGTAAAAAGTTAGATTTTGTCCCAACGTAACTATTCGGCCTATGAGTGAGAGTTACTAGCGATAGTATATGTACTTCAAAAGTGGAGGCACTATTTATATGGTGCCGCTTTTGAGGTTGGGACGGATCATGAAAGTCTAAAATGGCTTTCAAGTCAAAATGATTTGAAAGGAGAAAAGTTCGGTGGGCGGAGATGCTACAGGAGTTTGACCTTCAGATACGTTACTAGAGAGGTAAACATAATGTAGTGGCGGATGCCGCAAATTAATGAATTAGTCTTCACAGTCTTCAAGAATGGGTTCTTGGATAGCTTATGTGAGCATGATTCATCTTTTACAGAGGTTTGGCGCGCTGTACATGATTGCATTATCTCACAGACACGACCACCTTCCTCGTCGGCACGTAGTGATAGTCCAGAGATTGATTGTAGGTGCGATGGGTAGGGAAGCGAGAGTTAGTCCGGAGAGACTAACCAAAACTTCCGGGTATTATTTGGAGGCAGAGAGCTTTGACGTAGACCCTTCATCACCTTTGACAGCTACGGCTTTAAAGGGAGGTGATAAACTTCGTGGGGGGGAAAATATGGTAACTACTTCATTGACGACGGGTACTTACTCTACAAGGGTAGTGAAACGGACGAGGAGGATGGATCTCCCGGCCACATGGACCACCTACAGATACACGTCGGACAAACCACCCGACCATAGCCACCATCCGGTAGCTCCCCCGTGCTGGGGCCAGCGTCCGAGGATGTAGGCGTGCCCCTATAAGACCGAGCGTTCCATACCACCCGGCCTCACCTCCTCGAGGTGACCTCGCGCACTCCTAGCCTCGCGGGCTAACCACTGGCACTCTTCCAGTGGGGGTCGATAACTGTAAATGAGGCCTTGGCCTCCCTTTTATAATAATGGCGGGCCACACTGGCCGTGTTCACACTACGTCCGCCCGGACACTGGACGCCCATCCCGACGGCATCTGGGCTAGATCCCCTCTCCTGTGAGCGAGACATAACATACTTTCCCCCTTAAGAACCATTGATGTCCTCATCAATGAAGTGGGGATACTGAGCCTTCAAAGCTCTAACAGGTTCCCAAGTAGCAAATTTTTCAGATTGACCCTTCCATTTAATTAAGTACTCGTCATAATCCTTTTGACGTGAATGACGAGTACGATGATCTAAAACTGCTTGTGGTTCTCGAGGAATATACTCAGTTTGCATATCTTGCCATACATTTTCCTCGATAGGCACGACAACATCAGCTTCGCCCAATTTCACTTTAAGGCGGCTGACATGAAACACTGAATGTACACTAACATCCGAAGGAAGAGCCAGTTTGTAGGCAACTTGGCCAATTTTCTTTGTGATCAGGAACGGACCACAATATCTAGCTGAAAGCTTATAATGCTTTCCTGTTCGCATAGTCTTGGAATCCTTGGGTATCTTCAGATAAACCCATTGTCCCACATCTAGAGTCCTTGGAGACCTCTTTTGATTAGCATAAGTAGTGACTCGATCACGAGCCGTTCTTATACTATCCTTAGCCAATTCGAGCATTTCCTGCATGTCATACAAGAAATCACGAGCTTGGCTTTCCTTGACTTTCTCTAAGCCAATAGCAATCGGGGATTTAGGCTCGAATCCATACATCAGCATGAATGGGCTAAATCCAGTAGCAGAATGTTTGCTACTATTATAGGCAAACTCTACCTGTGGAAGATATCTTTCCCAGTCAGACTGCCTATGAGAGACATAGGCTCTCAACATGTCCTCTAACGTCTGATTCATCCTCTCAGTTTGTCCGTCTGACTCAGGATGGTCAGAAGACGACATACTCAACTTCGTCTGAAGGTGAGCAAAGACATCTCGCCAAAATCGGCTAGTGAACTTGTATTACGATCACTGACGATATCTTCTGGGAGACCATACAGCTTATAAAGCTGATCGACAAATAAAACCGCCAACTCATGGCTTTTTACTGTTGACTTCGTTGGTATAAACTTCACCATTTTTGTGAGTCTATCGACCAGAACCCAAATAGCGTCATTGCCTCATTGCCCCGACTAGTATTTGGCAAACCAACGATGAAGTCCATGGAAATACTCTGCCACTTGGCATCTGGGATTTCCAATGGATGTAGCAGGCCAGCTTTCCTAAGGCGCTCTGCATTATTGACCTGACACTGAGCGCATCTCTTCACATAGCTCTCTATGTAACAGCGCATTCTTGGCCAATAGAAATATCGCTTGACCAAAGCCAAAGTTCTCTGGATGCCTGGGTGCCCATCGCTAGGAACATCGTGGCATTCGCACAAAATCCTTTGTCGAATCTCATCGATTTCCGGTACGTAGACTTTACCATTTTTGAACAATAGTACACCTCTAATGGAATATTGTCGTTGTCTCGTCTCTCCAGCACGACTCACTTGGGTCTCCGGACCACCCAAGCTTGTATGCGAGTCATGCCCCGCTTCGACCTCGTTTCATATCTTGCCAAAGTGGCCATCGGAACGACATAGCCCTCGGAGAGGGATAGAAATCCGTCGAGATTTCAGCCATAGACAAGGCATTGACCTCAGGAATCCTGCTGAGTGCATCGGCAACTCGATTGCTGGATCCTTTTCTATAACGGATCTCAAAGTCAAATTCTTGCATAAGCTCAACCCATCTAGCCTTCCGGCCTTTGAGATCACCCTGATCACAGATATAGCGCAAGGAATGATGATCTGTCCATGCAACAAACGTAGAGCCATACAAGTAGTGCCGCCATTTCCTCAGGGCGTGGATTACGGCGTAAAGCTCTTTCTCATACGTTGGATAACGCATCTCAGCGTCAGGAAGTTTCTTACTTTCAAACGCAACAGGACGTCCATCCTGATATAATGCCGCATCAATAGCATAATCACTAGCATCCGTTTCAACCGCAAACGGTTTGCTAGGATCCACAATGTGCAATATTGGCGCACTAGTCACCAAGTGCTTTAGTGTCCGAAAGCTCTCGTTGAGACGCTCATTCCAGACAACAGGGGGATTACCTTTACGACGAGGACCCGAAGTCTTCGGCCCTTTCACCTCTCCTTTTAAAAGTTGCGTAAGCGGAGCAGCAACTTTAGAGTAATCCTTGATGAACTTGCGAAAGAATCCAGTAAAGCCTAAAAAGGACTTTACTTGGCTTACATTCTTCAGAATGGGCCAATTTCGCACTTTATCCAACTTTTCAGGGTCGACGCGAATTCCATCGCGAGTAATGATGTGACCCAAGTACAGAAGCTCTTTCTTAAAAAATTCACACTTAGAAGCCTTAGCGTAAAGCTTCTCAGTTCTCAGTACTTCAAGAACAGCGCGTATATGCGCTAGGTGCTCAGGCAAACTTCGGCTATAGATCAAGATATCATCGAGAAATACAACAACGAAGCTGCCTAAAAATGGTCTCAGCAGATCATTCATCATCTGTTGAAACGTAGCCGGAGCATTGGTCAAACCAAAAGGCAAGACCAAAAACTCGTAGTGACCATAACGTGTATGGAAGCCTGTCTTAGGGATATCTTCCAGTTTGATCCGTATCTGATGATAGCCTGATCGCAAGTCTATCTTTGTAAAATACAACGCTCCATGGAGCCGATCTATCAGATTGTCCATGCACCGGAGCGGATACTTATTCTTGATAGTGAGCTTATTCAACCCCTTGTAATCCACGCAGAAGCACATAGTGTTATCCTTCTTTCGAGAAAGTAGCACTGGCGCTCCCCATGGGGATTTGCTAGGCCGAACAAAACCCCTGTCGAGATAATCCTTCAGCTGTCGCTGAATTTCGTCCTCCTCGGTTTTACTAAACCGATAGGGTTGCTTTGAGAAGGGCTGACTACCAGCCACCAACTCAATGCCATGATCTACTCCTCTCGAATGCGACAAGCCAGGAGGTAGATTATCAGGAAAAACATCCTTGAAATCAGTCATGATTTCTCGGATAAGGTTGGATTTGTCAGAATCCCCAAGTTTAGCAGAAGAACATGAAACATTTTTACAAAATTCAGTGACAGAAGTACCAAGCACTAATGAATCAAACCAAGCAGATGGTACACATTGATAAAAGTAAACATCAGAAGACTTTATTTCTTGATACATTTCCAAAGCAGTAACAACTGGTATTGCAAAACCATTATTTACAGACTTCTGATTACAAAGCGACACAGATACATGAGGCATGTTCTGCTTAACAAAAACAAGAGAGTGATGTACATAGTCTATATACAATGAGTCTTGCTTATCATAAAACCATGGAATTCCTAAAATAGCATCTGTTCTGTCCATGCGCATGATGTGGAAATCCAGGTTCTCTTTGTAATCAGCCAGCTTGAGCGGCAAGTATGGAACCATCCGATTCCATACATCCGTATCCACGCCACGAGCCATCTTCACGCGATACTCATGGTCACTGTCCCGTGTTCGCAGGCTCAATTTCTGCACCAATTTTGCATCCACAAAATTGTGTGAGCTTCCATTATCAAGGAGTACGGTCATGTCGTGACCATTGATCTTCCCCGGGAAACGGAGACGATCGTGCTTATCAAACACTTTGGTGTTAAAAGCACAATTAGTGCATGAACTGTGCGCTAAATGATGGATTTCAACTTGAACAACATCATAGTTACCTGAGATCTCGTGAATCTGAACCGAAGGACGACTTGAAGTTTCTGTGTCTTCTTTTTCTTGGGGCAATCCTTGATTTGGTGACCAGTCTGGCCACATCCGAAGCAAGCTCCCTTCTTCACTGCATCAGCAACTGAAGCATTTCTAGCTTTCTTCTTTATCTGAGAAGATCTCGGCGGTGATTTGGACTTACGCTGGAATCGCGGTCACTTCCTCGAAGCACCCTCACCGGATTGATGATCTGCAATTCTTTTCTTCTCATAATTCACTCCATTTATCAAATGGAACGTCTTGGCCTTTGCCACTGCATCCTATCCTTAATTAAGGCCCAACGGTAGTCCTCATGCAATCCCAGCAGATACATGTGCACAACGTGCGTAGAATCCACCTTGCAGAAGGTGAGCGCCTCTTTGAAAGCCGTCGTATACTCATCAAAAGACAGAGTTTTCATCGAAAGACTCTGCAGTTTGGCATAGGCTTTCAAAGGGTCCATTTTGGCGAAATACCTCTTGAATCTCACACAAAAGTCAGTCCACGTCGTAGGCTTCTCTGTCATGTCACACCACCAGGTAAGCGCCTTACTGCGCAGATAGAGAGGAATCGTCTGAATCCTCCGTTCATCATGCTCCTCATGGAGATCAAAGTATGTGGTCCACTGGTGCAGCTAGTTATTTACAGCCAATTCCGTACACTTCTTCTCTTCACCTGAGAAATTTTTAGTTTTGTACGGAATTGTGGCAGTCGGACCACCCTGCGAACGCCCAAAACCAGCAATCTGCATCCGCAATTGTTGGAGATGGGTTTCCCCCTCGGAAATACGCGCAGTCGTCGACTGAGCCATATTTTCTAGAGTGGAAAGTCGGGAACTGAGCCCCCGTACGACCCCTTCGAGAGAGGCCAAGCGAAGGTTCGTCTGAACATTCGCGTTTTCCAAAGCAGTAACACGCTGGTCGAAACTCTGGAAAGTGCTTGTAATCCATGTGTAGAGAGCATGCGTGAATGGAATTTGGATGTTACCTGGTGCGTCGTCACGCTGCACATCGGAGCTAGAGGAATCCATGGCGAAGTGCGTGAAAAACTGGAAAATTCACGCGAAACCGGGCCTTTTCTGCACTTTTCGGTCGCGAAAAGTTGAAGTTTGAAGAGCTCTACGCGTCGGCGTGAGCGTCTGAACGCGAGCAGGTGATGGCCGGAGCGCAAGAGGGCGAGCAGGTGAGATAGAGGAGTGGTGGGAGAGAAGCAACAGAGCCCAAAAGTGAGTTTCTTGCAACTTATGAGTTTCTGTAAGTGAGCTTTTAATAAAACACAGGTTTCAGACTTGTTTTTTTTTTTAAAACTTAAGTGTCCTGGCCCATTTTAAATTAAAAGGCTCACTTAAAATAAAAGTGACTTAATAAATTGGAGAGGGCAGCGTAGAAAAGAGTCCAGCGTTGGAAAAAAAAAAGGATGCGTTGAAGTTGCCACGTGGAGATTTCACGAAGGAAACGGCCTGGCGTGTGGTTGCCCGTGGCCAGCAGGCACAAGGGGCGCCAGATACGAGCCAGCGTTGCAAGTGAATTCCATGCCAGCAACTTGGTAGTCACTCCTTCCCTGCAGAAAAAATCCACGCTACAGAGAGAAGGGTACCTGTTGAGAAAGCCATGCTATAGAAAGAGGTCTCTCTCTCTCTCTCTCTCTCTCTCTCTCTCTCTCTCTCTCTCTCTCTCTCTCTCTATGCTTCGCACAAAGAACTTACAGAGAGATTGAAAGAGTTACAATATGCTGAATTTTAATACAAAACCAGCAAATTAAGGGTAAATACACTGATTTTCATCGAAAACCAGTAAATTCAATAAAAAATCCTCTGATTTTTAGCACTTTCCCCTTTTAAATCGCTGAATTTTATCAAAAATCAGCGAGCAGTCTGTTAAATTCACCTGCAAACATGCTCAAGAGAAGAAAAATGATTAATTGAATAACCATTTCTTTGAAAACTGCATGAAACAAAGACTATTTGACTCGAACCTATCCGTAGGTGTGCACACAGTCTCTCGTGCAGCCAAGCCGGCTCTGATACCATGAAACGGACGAGGAGGATGGATCTCCTGGCCACACGGACCGCCTACAGATACACGTCGGACAAACCACCCGACCATAGCCACCATCCGGCAGCTCCCTCGTGCTAGGGCCAACGTCCGAGGACGTAGGCGTGCACCTATAAGACCGAGCGTTCCATACCACCCAGCCTCACCTCCTCGAGGTGACCTCTCACACTCCTAGCCTCGCGGGCTAACCACTGGCACTCTGCCAGTGGGGGTCAATAACTGTAAATGAGGCCTTGGCCTCCCTTTTATAATAATGGCCGGCCACACTGGCCGTGTTCACACTACGTCCGCCCGGACACTGGATGCCCATCCTGACGGCATTTGGGCTAGATCCCCTCTCCTGTGAGCGGGACATAACAGGTAGAGAGTGCGACGTGCATACCAACTATTGGTGTGTTTCGGGCCCGCATTGTTAAAGAAAGTCACGATAGTCCAGGTGCAGGTCATCTTGGGATTCAAAAGACCTGTGCACTAGTTAAAAGACAATTTTATTGGCTTAGTTTATATAAGGACGTTGAGACTTATGTGCTGCAATGTAGGAAGTGCTAGGTCAATAAACATGAGCGTCTCAAGGTTTAGGGACTACTCCATCCTTTGGAGATTCCTCAAGGGAAATGGGAAAGCATTACCGGCTTACCGAAGACTAGGCGAGGTAATGACTCAGTGTGAGTGGTAGTAACAAAGTTTACTACCACGAAGATAACGGTTAGAATGCCAAAGCTGGCAAAACTCTTTATTGAACATCTCTACAAGCTGTAAGCGGGACATAACAGGTAGAGAGTGCGACGTGCGTACCAACTATTGGTGAGTTTTGGGTCCGCATTGTTAAAGAAATTCACGATAGTCCAGGTGCAAGTCATCTCGGGATTCAAAAGACCTATGCACTAGTTAAAAGACAATTTTATTGGCTTAGTTTATATAAGAAGGTTGAGGCTTATGTGTTGCAATGCAATAAGTGCTAGGTCAATAAACATGAGCGTCTCAAGGTTTAGGGACTACTCCGTCCTTTGGAGATTCCTCAAGGGAAATGGGAAAGCATTACCGGTTTACCGAAGACTAGGCGAGGTAATGACTCAGTGTGAGTGGTAGTAACAAAGTTTACTACCACGAAGATAACGGTTAAAATGCCGAAGTTGGCAAAACTCTTTATTGAACATCTCTACAAGCTATATGGCATGCCCGCAGATATGGTGTTTGATAGGGATAGGAAGTTCAATAGTCATTTTGGAGAGAAGTCTTCTAAAAGCTAGATACTACTCTGAGTATGAGTACGGCGGATCACCCCGCAGTTTGATGGTCAAACCGAAAGAGTTAGCCAAATCCTAGAGGACATGTTGCGTTCTTATGTAAGTAAGAAGCAATCTAATTGGGAAGAGTACTAACCCATTCTGAAATTTGCTTATAACATTCCAAACACACAGCAAGTGGATTTACACCATTCATGTTGACGTATGGTTTTTAGCTGAGATCTCCTATGGTTGTAGGCCTAGAGGAGGAGGACTATTCAATCTGTCAAGGACTTTCTTGAAGATATGAATGATATGCGGAAGGTAACAAAGTAAAGCATTTGTAGTGCACAGGATTGTACTAAGACGTATGCAAATAAAGGACGAAGAAAAGTTACCTTTGTAGAAGGTGACTATATATTCCTAAAAGTTCCTATGAAGTCAGAACCATGAAAATGGGAAAGTATGACAAACTCTCTTAGATCTTGTGGTCTCTTGAAAGTCCTTAAGAAGATTGGGAACGTAGCATATAAACTTGAGTTACCGGAGAGTTCTCAAGTGGGCATAATATTATTCTTGACAGAGATAATGTCTTCCCTTGCGATGGCAGCTACACCAAGGAAGGACCCCCTTGCCTGCCAAGATGCAAGGATCACAACTATGGAGGCTCAGATTCAAGAGCTCATTAGGGAGAATAAACACTCAAGAAATGCTTGTGCAAGCTCAAGGACACGCAAGAAGTAGAGAGCCAAGCTCCGCTTGCAAAAACACACGAAGTCGAAGCCTCTCTTAGAGAGACAGTCAAGACAATCTAGAAGGAAGTCCACAAGGCGACACATAAGAAGATTGACACCAAGATACACGCGGCCTTACAAGAATGCCGGATACAAGAATATCTAGGTCTCAAAGTGAGAATCAGGGGGCTCCACACACCATGGTGCACCGACGAGGAGACTCGAAGACACAATTACCAAGCTTAACGACATTCTTCAACCCATTCACATCAAGCCCAAAACCATGTCCTGGATAAATGACACACATAGACATGTTCCACCCAAGCATTGTATCCTCACATTCAAGGACAAAGAGGAGGGGACGAAGCTATTACGCCAATCCCGCCTTCTCAAGGGAAGAAATCTTTGGATCATTGAAGAATTGACCATGAATAAACTCGAGGCCATTAGGAAAAATATGAACCCCAAAAGGGCCTTGTAAAAGCAACCAATAAGATTTCAATCAGCAATAGGACATGAAAGGGGGGGCATGGATAGCCCATATCTATGTATCTCAAAACTATATCATGTAACATATTTATGGAAAGAGCTCGACAATGTGATCCAAATGCACTATTGTCCCGACAAATTTTAAGTTAAAACGCTCAAGTTATGGCCATTCAAAAAAAAAAGCGAAAACTGGTGGGACCGTAGCCACACGTCCATTCTCATTGGTGTAGAGAGTATATTCCAAAGGCATCTTTGACCCTAAAGGGCCCTTTTGGGCTTCATATTTTCCCAAATGGCTAAAGCCAGTGAGCTCAAGAAGATGCACGACGCTTGTAAAGAAGGCAAATGGGTGGTCTATCGACTTTGTAAAGCCATCATTCAAGAATTTTTTCCCCAACCCCCCCCCCCCCCCCCCCCCCCCCCCAGCCTCTTTCCTTTTCTTTTTGTCACGTGACACATCTAACCCTATGTGTCCGTAGACAAGCTACAACATGATTAGAGTTCAGTCAGTCCAGTCAGTCTAGATTAGAAGTGATCGGGCACCTTTGTGAGTGTGTTCGCAGATCGTGCATGCCCAGTCACTTAGTGTAGATGCATATCCTCTGGTTGCACACAGCATGATCATAAGCATTCCCATCGGATTCCATCAGAATCAGTCAGGGAAATTTTCCAGTGCATTTAGCCTATTTTACCTATTTTTGGCATTTTTCACTTATTATTTTTAAGTGACTTTTGTTGGAAAGTACGTAGGGCAATTTTGCTAAGTTTGTATATAAGCAAACCAAAGCTAGCACTTTCTGGCAGAAGAGGCAATAGGAGCCAAGCTCAGTAGGCAACTTCTTCAACAAGACCCCTTGGTGGTTTTCCTCCAAGCAAGAAGAACTTTTCCCCTAGCGTTTCCTTCATCAGCCCTTGCCCTAGCGTTTTCAACAACTGCACCATCGCCAGTAAGCCCCAGCCCCTTGGCGTTTTTGCATCAGATCTTCACCGCAAGATCCTCTCATGCCTGGCGTTTTTCCCCATGCCTAGCGTTTCTGAAGAGCACCAACAGCTAGCGTTTTTGGTCTGTAGCAGATATGCAGCCCTAGCGTTTTGAAGAGATCCCAGAGTTTGCAGATTTTCAACAGTAGAAAGAGTATCAAATTCAGCCCGGATAGATCATCAGATTCAGCCTTTAAGAACCTCAGTTTTCAGTCCTAAACCTGCAGATTTTCAGCGACAAAGACCCACAGAAACAGCCCTCAAAATCAGCGTTTTTGGACTAGTCGCAGATTTCAGCCCATAGCGTTTTTGGACAGCAGTAGAAAGATTTCAGATTTCAGCCCTAGTGTCAGCCTCGTCATCCTCCTCGTCGTCGTCAACATAGTCTAGACCTACATCAGTCTCATGCATCACCATTGTACCAGATTGTGCAATCATAAGTAGACCACTCTCGCCGACGAGAGTGGGGCCTTCGGAGGAGGGTTTTACAACGTCTTTGGTGTCGTATCTCTCTCCCCCTAGACGAGGGCGAAGGCGAGCAGCAGCCTAGATGAGGGTGAGGGCGAGCAACTCTCTTTCTTGGGAGACGAGCGTGAGCAGCAGCCTAGACGAGGACGAGCAAGCCTAGATGAGGGAGAAGGCAAGCAGCCTAGACGAGGTCGTCTGGCGAGGGCGAGCAGGTCGAGCAGGTGGCGGTAGCAGGTCGTCTAGCGAGGGTGAGCAGCCAAGGGGAGGGCAAGCAGCCAGGGCCAGGGCGAGAAGAGCAGCCAGGGCTAGGGCGAGGGCGAGCCACCCAGGGCGAGGGCGAGGGCGAGGGCGAGGACGAGGGCAGCCAGGGCGAAGCGAGGACTTGGTGACGAGGGTGAGGCCAACAAGGGCGAGGGTGAGACCTCTGCAAGGCGAGACTGCAGCAACTTACATTGCTCTGTCACATCAACACCAGTGGCAACTCGTGAGGGTCTTGACTCAATGCTCGCTCTGTTCTTTTCTCTCGGATGGACCAACCAGTCGAGGATGGTGATGCAAGTGGTTCCACCACCCCACAAAAAATTAAAGCGACATTCAAGCGGAGAAACATAGATAGTTTACTCTCGCCGAGCTCTCTCGGGCATGTAAAACCGCCAGAGTCCAAGATGATTTAATGATGGAGAGGGTTCAAGTGATGATTAAATCAGAGCTCAGCTTTATGAGAGATGACATCAGGAAAGAGATGTACGCAAACGAAGAGAGTTATAAGAATTCTATGTATGCAGATATGAGGAAAGAATTGGATAAAGTGATGCTTGGTAAGCATGATGAGATGTATCTATCTGTGAAAGGGGAGATACAGGCTCTAATGCAGGCAGAAGTGAATGTAATGGAATGTATTATGCAGAAAAAGTTGGATGAGGCAATTGCAAGCTTTGAATCTTGGAAAACCACTATGGAAAAGTGCATGAAGGAAAAGGATGCAGTGATTGAAGAGCTTAAAGGGGAACTTGCAGCTTGCAAATCTATGCCCAAAGTGGAGAGGGGAAATCAACCCTCGATGCTAAAGGAGCTCGAAGAAATTAAGGAGCAGGTGAAAACTCTGTGCGAAGGGAGGAACAAAACTCGAAAGAGGCTTCCTCATGGGCGGAGCGCCTTTTTAAAACAAAGAAGAAGGTTGATGAAGCAGAAAAATGGATTGAAGGTGCAAAGAAAGGGAAGGCCCGGATGCTAGATGCCGCACAGACTTCTACCATCATCAATATGACTATTGAGGAGGAACAGAAGAGGAGGAATAGAGCCCTCCATGTGCGTATTACTGGTATCAAAGACACCGAAAATGTAGAAGAAGAAGTGAAGGAACTCTTGCAGCGAATGGGCATCCCGGAACCTATGCACACAGGTGCGTGGAGAGTAGGAAAGAAGGGAGTGGATGAGAATGGAAACGTCAAAGAGAGAGCACTTATTTTGCGTTTCCCGACTTTGGAAACAAGGAAGGAATTTCTGAAGAAGAGACAAGCACTTAAGAAAACTTGGATATTTTTGGGGGATGACCTTACTTTAGCACAAATAGCACATATGCAAGAGTTGATGCCTGAGATCAAAGCAGCAAGGGAGAAGGGAAAAATTGCCTTTTATAGAGGAGGGAAAGTAGTGGTTTTGGAAAGACGCACAACATGACGGTGCGAGACATATGGACCACACTCGAGATGGCGGCATGGAATTGTAATGGATCATATAGGTTGGATGTGGGTGCCTTTGAGGATAGCTTTAGAGATAGAGACATTGTCTTTTACTCAGAGACACATCAGAAATCTGGACAGTTGATGCCAAGTGTGACCGGTTATTCATGGGAGACAGCTTGCCGGCTAGACACTAGATCCCCCAGCATGGGAGTCGAGGTTCAGGAGGGGTAGCAATCTTATTCAGGGAGGAGTTGCAGCCGCTATTACAGATTGTCCGGAGAGATGACTAGGCGAGATACATGTGGGTGAGATTGAGAGCTGAGACGGGCAGATTCTTATACATTGCTATGTGCTACTTTCCCCCTAGCACATCAGTCTATACCTCACCTAGAGGGCAATCCCCTTTCTCTATACTTGATGATGACATATGGGAGTTTTCTAGAGATGGAGATATCATCCTCTTGGGAGACTTTAATGCCAAGACGGCCAACTCCCAAACGGTATTTTATGATACCTCGGAGGAGATGCTTAGAGAGATGGATATATCGGAGATGGGGCTTGACAGACACTCACAGTACAGAGAGCACACTGAGTATGGGAGATATCTCATGGAGATGACGACTACGCATGGTTTGGCCATACGTAATGGTCTAGAGATTTTTCCTTCGTTTGGGGGATTCACATGCTTTCCACACAGACATGGGGCCAGTACAGTGGACTATGTCATGACTTCACCGAGTTTCATTTCTAGTATTCAGGATCTCAGTGTGGGACCTAGACTTGTTGGAGTAGCAGTGGACCATGCTCTCCTGACTTTTTCAGTCTCTTTCTAGTATAGCGCCTTTCAGACACCACGGAAGATTGCACACACACGGTATACTTTTACACCAGAGACGAACTCAGTCTATGTGGAGGAGATTTACAGCCGGATGTGGGCAGCCGAGCCTGTATATACCGTGGAGGAGATCACCACTCTATTGACGGAGATCTTGCATGGGGCAGCAGCAGAGGCATACCCACACACTCAACCAGATCAGAGAAGACGTTTTGGGAACATGCCTCAGAATAGTTGGTATGATGAGGAGTGCAGAGAGATGAGAGTTCAGATTCAGAGCAAGCTTATACTTGGAGTCATTAAATATAGACAGTCTCGGATTGCTCTTCGATGTTTAGTGCGACGGAAGAAGCGGGCCTTTTTAGCTCAGGTGGAACGTGATCTGTATCAGCTCTTTTTGAGTCGAGATTCAGGTGAGGCCTGGCGTCTCTTCCATGAACACTCACCTCCTCCAGTGATTACTTCTCCCGAGATTTGGGGTCAGTATGCAGCATCATTATATACAATACCTGGGCAACCACCATTACCAGACCCTCTAGAGCCATGTCCAACCACTAGTACTTTCTTTACCACTGAGATGGTGAAGAACGCCATTGACAGGATGAGAACTAGGAGAGCATATGATCATGAGGGTTTGGTGGCAGAGCACTTGATACATGCTAGAGATTTACTGTCAGAGGTTCTTGCGCGGTTGTTTAACCGTGTCATGTGTGAAGGACTATCCGAGTCTTGGAGATTAGCTACTATTGTACCTCTCTTCAAGGCAGGGGACCCCACGGTGCCAGGGAACTACCGTACTATTATGATAGGGCACACATTGGCACGGTTGTATGCATCCATTCTTGAACAACAACTGAGTAAATGGGCGGAAAATGAGGGCATACGAGCAGCAGGGCAGGCTGGATTCAGGAGGGGTTTCTCCACTTTAGACCATATTCTTACACTTAGAGCCATTATTGAGGAGGGTCGGGCACATGGAAGACGGATGTATTGTTGCTTTGTGGACTTCTGCAAAGCATTTGACACAGTGCCGAGGGCCAGATTGATGCGTAGGCTACTGAAGCTGGGAGTACCCACAGAGATCATATGGGGGATCATGGCTTTATACGGCTTAGTGACTGGCCAGGTACGCACTCTTGAGGGGATTTCTGACATTGTTCATTCCACTATTGGAGTGAAACAGGGGTGTCCTCTGTCCCCTACACTTTTTGGTATGTATGTAGATGAGGTCTCTGACTACATTGACAAAGAGGGTGACAGAGGCGCTCAACTAGCAGGGACATGGATCCCTTTATTATTATATGCTGATGATATTGTGCTGATATCAGAGTCACCAGAGGGTATGCAGAGACAGTTGGATGCATTGCACAGCTTTGTAGAGGATAGTGGATTGTCTGTGAACCTTGGTAAAACCAATGTTATGGTGTTTAACACCACACCATAGTGGGTCAAGAGATCGGCACCTACACTAGTATATGGTCAGGAAACTGTGGAGTACACAGATACCTGGGGGTGGTATTCACAGGACCGAGGTTTACTCTGAGGAGAGCAGCAGAAACTAGACTGTCCAGAGCCTATGCGGCATTGGGAGGACTAGAGAGGATGTGTTCGTAGATTGAGTTTCAAGAACCACGAACAAAGCTATGGCTCTTTGATACTTTGGTTGCTTCAGCTATGCTTTATGGGGTCCAGGTTTGGGGACCATCTGTGAATCATGACAGTTGGAGGAGCATGGAGAGACCCTTGGTAGTTATGATATCCCGGATGATTAGAGCCAAGGCCTCCGTACCACATGCGATTATTCGAGCGGAGGTAGCCGCCCCTGCTATAGAGATTGAGGCTCTTACAAGGTCAGTGTCCTTTATGCACAATCTATGGGATACACATAGAGGCAGATATACTAGATTGGCTCTTGAGTGCTCCAGACAGTTAGCGATGCAGGGAGACGCATCATGTTGGTATGCGCAGATGACCTCATGGTTTCAGAGGCATGGTTTCAACATGGATAGATTGCCTCCTTTTCAGTATTCCCTGGATGCACCCTCCCTGCCAGTCACACAGACGGAGATCACTAGACTAATTCGTCTAGATCTTATACAATTGGACACCAGGAGGACATGGGTAGAGCCGATGCAGGGGTTGGGCACGAAGATGGCTTTCTACAAAGAGCATCTTCTCCAACTCTCGGGAGATGGGTTTTTGATTCGTCCGAGCTACATGGACACTCATTTGTTTCATGGTCTGCGATGTGCGATGTGCTATTGGTCAGATTCGCACATCCTCACAATAGCTTGAGATTGAAACGAGTAGATTCAGAGGGATACCACCGGAGTCTAGGATAGGATATGCCAACTATGTGATAGAGAGCCAGAGACAGCAGAGCTACACTACATATGCCACTGCACTGTGTATTATGAGAACGAGGGCGCTTCCATTGCTTATTCAGGGAGGGTTTTGGACCCCTAGATAGAGTCATGAGGTATCAGGATCAGAGATGCCTTGGCTTATATCTACTTGAGCTACACCGACATAGAGATAGTCTGCTGAGGAGACATGGTGTACGACAGTCACAGAGACAGATCACAGACTTTTTTGGATCAAGGGAGCCAGGAGACCAACCACCAGCATAGGGTTGTACCCACATTCATACCAGAGGCACTCTCATTAACAGGGCGACTGAGCTCGGGAGATCGAGACGACCACGACCGAAGCACAGGAGCACACTCCATCGACGGAGATTCCAGCAGATGATCAGAGGCATTCTAGCACGACACCCAGAGTGTCATTGAGGGACTACTCTACATTTCACATTTCACATTTCACATTTCACACTTCATTTTCAGTTTTCATTTTTACATTCAATACCTTTTGTACTTGTATTTCAGACATTGTGTTAGATTCACCACCTTGTATCTGATGGTCTCATAGGTCATTTTGGCCTTTTGAAGACGTTAATATATCATTTCATTTCATTTTCATTTCTATCTCTCAGTCTCATACACTTGCACGCACAGTGTCCATTCACTTTGTATGTGATCATAGCATTCTCTCATTAAGAACGGAAGGCTCTACCTTCCATAAGAACAAAAGGAACCTTGAGCATAGTTCGGAGCACTCATTTTGAGCAAAGCGCAAACATTCATTCCGCTGCACCTAACATTGGTATCAGAGCTTTGACAGTGTTCTGTATCACTCAAGGTAAGAACCACAAGAATCACAAGAATGTTTTTTGCTTGTTGCGGTCGCACGAAACCAAGTTTGCTTGGGCGTGTCGATTCCTAATCGTGTTTTTGAAGAGTGACAAGAATCCCAAGAAAGAAGGGCTTGCCCAGCCTCCCCTTGTGTCTCTTTTCATTCATTGAGAGCGGACCGTGAATCGATGTGAGGTGGGAAAAAGCAACCTTGGTGTGAGCGCAAGGCCGCCAAGGGGTGCGCCCGCGGAAAAGAGTAGAACTCGGGTGAAGAGAAGATCCTTCTCAAACACAGATTGCAAGCGAAAGAAAACCTCAAGAACCTCAAGACCCTCAAGAACCCAAGACCCGCAAGAACCCAAGTTCCTCGTGAACTTAAGAACGCACAAGAACCCACGACTTCAGAATGGTCAGCGTTTGAAGTGGAATGGATACTTCGCTTAGAGATGATGAGCATGAGAGAGGCGAAGAAGAATTTTCCCCACCCGGAGGTTTTTCTGACCCTTCCCCATCTACGCCAAGAATTGCACTAACTCCTATGGAGGAGTTGGAGCTGATGTTTATGGAAAGGAATTTAGAATGCGAAGCAAGAAATGCAGAAAGAATGGCAGAAATGAAACGCAGAAACGTAGAAGACAAAGCAGAAAGAAAGGCAAGACAAGAACAGCGCGAGCGACACATGCAAGAGTTCTTGGGACTCTTGCATGCTTTTCTCCAGTGCCGGCACAGATGCAATAGATTCAGGAGACAGAGACTCTCTCAGTCTCTTCTTCTCCCAAGCATGACACACATGATTTGAATGATAATGATTTGCATGATGATGATTTGAATGTCAATGATTTGCATAATGATTTGAATGATAATGATGAGCAAGATGATTTGGATGATAATGATGAGCATGATGGTTTGCATGATCAAGATGTGATTTCTCACAAGCATGACGGGTTGCATGAAGATGATGTGATTGTTCACAAGGATGATGTGTTAGTGGATGCTTTTTCTAGCAAAGCTAACCTCGTTGTAGATTCGATCAATCACGAAGAACCGATCTTGGCTTGCGAGTTGAGGTCCAAAGAACCCCCACAGGACGATTCGATCATTCAGGAAGAAGCGATCTTGGCTCTCGAGCCTAGGTCCAAAGACCCCTCACAGGAAGTATTATGTGTTCGCATGATTGATACGCACGCATTGTTCGAGTGTTCCATTCTTGATCGTTTCCTGTATTTTAGTCAACGTCTTTATGTGATCCCTTTTACTAGGCATGTTATATTGTACGTTGAGCACGTTTCACTCATGAATGACCACGAATGTATGCAGATTTTTCATGAAAAGCTGAAAAGTATGCATTCAAGGAAGTCACATTCCATGTCTCTTCCTTGGCATGACACATTTGTAGACAGAGCACATGAAAGTATGAGCACTAATCATGGGCATTTTCGTTGTGAATTGCCACGGTTGATTGCTCTAGATCATAAGAGAAAGATTCGATCTCATTGTTTGCGTGTATGTGGTGAACGGTTTGGAACTTCGTCTATTTGTTCATCTACATTGTATGCACAGTCTTTGAGGAAGACAAGATTTTTTCCACTCACTTTACATAGAATAGGTATGTTCATGGTTTTGTGTTGGAAGTGGTTTCATGAATTTTCAGCCATGTAGATTCTTGAAGAAGAAAGAAGCATGACTCTCGACGAAGTTGAAGCATCGAAGGAGCCACAAAAGACTTTGTGTCGCTTTCGGTGCGGCCCAAAGAAGCAAGCGTTGCAGACCTTTATGAAGTTCAAGTACCGCTTGACCCACACATCAGAGTGGGCCGGCAAAGAGTCCCTTCCCGGATTTCGGATGCTGTTGGCGATCTCCCTCGACGCCATACAGTTCGGTACCAATACCTCACTTTGAAAAGGAGGGGATGTCACGTGACACATCTAATCCTATGTGTTCGTGGAGAAGCTACAACATGATCGGTTGTCAAAAATATCTACCTTGCTCGCTGAAGCCCGCGCCCCCCCCCCCCCACTCTCTGTGTTCGTGCGTATCTCCCTCGCCACCTGCTCCCCCCCTCGCCCTCGTCCTCGCCGTCAGCCCTCAGCCTTCCCTCGCCCCTCGCCCCTCGCCCTCACCCTCGCCACTCGCCCCCCTCACCTGCCATTTCGCCCTCGCCCTCGCCCGTCGATTTTCTCTTCTCGCCCGTCCTCCACCTCCCCTCGTTCTCCCCTCGCCATTTCGGATTTTATTTTAGCTTTGGGTAGCCCTTTGTTGCGCTTGAGCTTTTGCCTGAAAGGTTTTTTTTTTTCCTCAAGCCTTAGGTTCCGAGGGTGTTTTTGTCGGCATCAAAGGAATTTTACTCGTTTTTTCCCCGCCTCAAAGGAATTTTACTTACTTTTCCCCTTCGGCCTCCTCGCCTCGCCACCGACTTCGCCCCAGTTTCGGACTCTGATGGATTCTCCTCCCACCCCGCCTCAGAGGGACTCGGATGCAGCCCCCTCGACCGTCCCCGAGCAGACCCCCATCAGGCTTTCTCTTTCGCTAGAAGAGGAAGCGAGCCTCGCAGCAGAGGTGGAGCGGCTTCAGGCCCACTCCACCATCTGCCGGATTGTTGGCACCCGCCCCAGTCATAGGGAGATTCGAAATCTTTTGCAGGTCCGCCTTCTTGCTGATGTGGGCAAGATTTTGGATGTGTAGCTCCTGGGCCGCGGACGTTATCAGATAGAGTTCGAGTCTGGGCAGAGCGTCGCCCAGGTTCTAGCTATGAGCCCTCTGGATATCATGGGGGTTCGGGCTTTCTTCAGTCACTGGGAGCATGGTTTTGACCCAGCAGCTGCCGCAGAGAGAGGCGTCCGTCTCTTTCACGTCACTGTGTGTTTCCCTGGCCTCAGGCGGGAGTATCTTCCTCTTCTGTCTAGGATTGATTCACTGGTGGGATCGGTTCTCAAGAGTGGTCCGACGGCAGCTTCAGTGGTAGCCAGAGCTGCGGGGCTTCCCTCAGTCAGGGTATTGGTCCCAGACATTGCCTCTCTGCCAAAGGCTGTACAGTTGCCTTTGGTAGGTGGGGGATAGATTGATTAGAGGGTTGAGTATTCGGGGCTCCCGAATCAGTGCTTTATATGTCAGTAGGTTGGCCATTTGGCCAAAGTTTTCCCTCGCAGGAGACCTCTACCTCAGCCGCAGCAGCAGACGTCAGCTGGGCCATCAGCAGCACCTTAGCCACAGCAGGCTGCTGGTACCTCAGCAGACCCTCAGCTAGCACAGCCGTCGGCTGCTGGAGATCCCGCCGCGGGTTTTGAGTGGCAGCCTGGGCAGGGCCGTCGCAGAGGGAGGCAGCCTCAGCAGCCTGTGCCCCCAGACAGACTTAGCAGCCAGCTCCGGATCAGCCGCATTGGGTTCCCGTGAGGAACCGCTTTGATCCCCTTCAGCAGGAGCTCATCGCTCCAATAGAGGATCAGGAGATGTCAGCCCCACCTTCCGTCTCTCCTCTTTCCCCTCCTCCTCCACCCTCTTCCACGCCGCTTGCTTCGACCCCCGCTTCGCCTCCCCCACCGCCGCCTTCGCCTCCGCCGCCTCCATCCTCTCCTTCCCCCCCTTCGCCATCACCCGCCCCCGCCTCCGCCCCCCTTTTGGCATTCGCCTTCAATGAGACGATCACTGGGGGGTAACCTTTGTTATTCTCGCCGTGCACCGGAGAAGGCGTCCATACCGATTCGGGCTTCTTGCCTCACCTCCATCCGCAGTCGGTTGGTCGGCTTCGACATGCGTTAGAGATGTGCCGCCTTCGACCACTCCTTTTCACGTCTATTTGGAGTCGAGGGCCCGCACGAGCCAGCACCTATCAGAGTTAATGTGGTGATTGTGCAGGCACGGGGAGAGGAGGCTCTTGACTCATCAATGGCCTTCTCTTTCCCGCTATGTGGATCCAGTGATAGGGAGTGGACTCTAGACAGTGCCACTGAGACTCTACACAGCCAAGCAGTGGAGTTTTCTTAGCATGTTGGTGATTTGGAGGTCACTACTATGCTGGATCATTTGTGGGATTTAGCACAGTTCTTTGTCACAGGGAGTGTGGACTCTGCAGGGGTTCGTCACTTAGTTGTTCGTATAGTGGCAAACCTCGCACGAGATCCTAGGTACGTATGTATTTATGAGGATATGCTCTCCGAGACAGAGGCAGTGGCCATGGGCCATAGACACTGGGTGGTTATTCGCAGTGCTTGTGGAGCACAGGACAGGCAGATTCGCAGTCGGTCGGACGGGGATTACTCCTCTTCCAAGCCGGAGGCGAAAGCTCGCCGTATGGCCGAGTCAGCATCTACTTCTAGCAGTCATCCATGAGGGTTATCTCATGGAATGTGCAGGGCCTTGACGGCTCGCAGTTTATGCGTTACAGAGGTCGGCTTCGTCAGGAGCTACAGAGATTCTTGGTAGGAGGCAGTATTGACATCTTGATGCTACAGGAGCACCATCTGAGTGAGAGCAGGGTTCATAGATTTGACTCGATTTTATCGGGCAAGTGGGATACTTTTTGGTCGGCAGGCTTTGGCCCCATGGGAGGGCAAGGTGGTGTATGTATATCTATTGCAGAGTCTTGGCAGCAGGCTATTGTGGATAGGAGGATTATAGTGCCTGGTCAGGCGGAGTATGTCACTTTGAGGGTACACAGTGAGCACGTAGGGGTGCTCAATGTTTATGCACCGAACCATGCTAGTGCCAGGGATGAGTTTGGGACTCAGATTACGGATGCATTGCCTGATGTTGATCATTGGTGTGTTGGAGGTGACTTCAACATGCTTGAGGACCCCTCGGATAGGGTGGGAGGGAGTCATGTGGCAGTACATGGGGCAGAACTGGCAGCCTGGGAGCAGTTATGCATGACTCTGAGGATCACGGATGTATGGCAGCATGAGGCTTTTTTGAGCTCTTAGGGCAGCTTGATTTTCTCTCGGTCGGATCGCCGGCAGGGAGGAACTAATCTTTCATGCATTGATCGGTTCTATGTTGCTAATTTCTATCTTTTTACTTATGAGTTTGATTTTATGGAGCGTCTTGTCCTTGCTAACACTTCCCCAATATTTTTGCACAAGTTATGCATGTAAGACGCTTTGTAGATGATCTTTTTGTCCCTGACGTTCCTTCTTTTCAAGATTTTATGTACTTGAATTCGAGTTCTTTAGGCGGAGGAATTTATCCCAAGGAGTTTTGTGAACTTAACTGTACCACAAATAGTGATTGTTGTGCCTTTTTAGACCTTAAGATTTTCCAGACTCCCTTGGGATTAGAAGTAGATATTTATGATAAGCGCCTTGAACCAGAATATGCCAATCTAAAAATCATCCGTATGCCTCACATTTCTTCGAACATTTCTCTTTTAGCTAAGTACTGTGTCATTTGCTCTCAACTATTTAGATTTTCTCGTCTTTGTTCTAGTAAATCTACTTTTGTTGCTCAATCTTGCCATCTTATTTCTTTACTAGTTGAAAAAGGATACTCATTCAAAAGAATCATGAAAAACGTTCGTTCATTTTTGCATCGTAGTAAGTTTATTTTTAATGTTTCTTCCTTTGGAATGTTCAAGATAATCAGTAGTAAATTCAATAGAAGTGGAGAGCTAAAAAGCCCACTTATTGTTTGACTTAATAACACCTTATGTTGTTGTTTTGATCTTTAGCGCTTCTAGTATTTTTAATATAGCTTGACAAATGCTAGCCTTTATCATGGCTGAGTATGCCCATCACCTCCGGAGGGTGATAGAAACTCAGCTCGTTGGTTTTGTAGAGTACGTTCAAAGCATGAATGACCTCTATATACACCTGCACCTACTCTTGGGCATTGACGACGTGAGTAGGGATGTCATAGCTGTTGTCCAAGCTATGCATGATAAAGGTGATAATCTTATTCTTCCTGTTTGGACAAGCAGCGAAGTTGAGATCACATATTGTCAAGTTTGGTTCTTTGCTCTTCGTAGGTTTGTAGTAGTATTCATTTTTCAATTTGGTATTTAGCTTACCTGAGGACTTAAGAATGTGTTTCGTTAGAAGTTGTTGTGTGAAGTTTGATTTCTAGGATCAAGTTTTCAAGATGTCTCATCCTTTTTTTGCTTAAAGTTGAGTACTTGTTTTAAGTCAAATACGTTGCGTCAACTTATTTTACACATGCCTTTTTTAAAAACATTTTTAAGTTAATAATGTTTTGTTTTATCTAGTTTTGTTTCGTAGCAAACAAAGTGATTTACTTTGTTTGTTTTTGTTTTTCTTTTCTTTTCTTGTGTCCCTTGCTTTTATAGTTTTATGAGTGCTTTATTCCCTCTTATAATTCGTGAGTTCAGACTATTCTGAACTTATGAAGGTATATTTTTCAGTCATCTAGCGGACATGCAAATCTTTTTGATTTTCGTCCGAGTGGTGACCAGCTCTTGAGCTTCATGAAGATATATTGGGAGGGTGTGCATACCCCAACAGCCACCAATCTTATACTCATGTGTGTGTCGATGTGATTTTATGTGTGTATTACTTTTATTCCTTGGTTTAAATAAACCTTTTTTATAAGTAATGGGTCTTTTTGTAATTTTGGTTGTATTGTGATTTATTGTGTAGAGCTCCTTGTCGTCTTGATTTTGGTTTGTTTAAGTGTTATGTCTTTTATTTTTTAATTTGTTTTGATTTATCTATTTGTTGGTTTTTGCTTTTGATTGTGTGTGTGTGTGTGTGTTTTTGGTTGTTGTAGTGAGAAAGTTATTATTCTAACTTTGTAGATTGCATGTTTTTAATAAATAATGTTTTTCTCTTAAAACTCTTAAAAAATAAAAATAACATCTTAATTTGGGTCCCTTGGATCAAGGGTTTCTTGTGTGGTTTCATGAAATATTTCTTGTGAGAGGAGAGGTTGAGTAGTTATTCTAGCAAGGGATCACGGGCACTCGATTGCACGCTATTGTCAATGATCTTTTGAGTGTAGCAAGCAGCCTTATTTAAGGACCTCACTGCTTGGCAGCAGCCCTGCTATACAAATGAGGGGTGTGGCTAGCACCAATCTAGCCTTAGGATCTTTAGCCTTGAGGCGGGCGTTGATCTGAAACACTGACCTTACTACAAAAATGAAAAACACTTTTACTTCTTCTTCTTAAGCTTCAACCAGCAATGTTGAGGACTCTCAGGTATGTCTTTTTGATCCTTTTTTCTTTTCAGTAGCGAGAAGTAGTCATAATTTGTATCAAGAAAGATTTAAGTTTTTAGCTAAGTATAATTTGAAGAATTTGCATGTTAGTACTCATTACACAAGTTCTTCTATAAAAGCCTTCAATCGTTTGAGGCGTTTAAGAAAAAAACATCTTGCGGTAGATCGTCCTCTAAGTCCGGTTCATACCTCTCAAGTTATTTATGTTATTTATAATATTCACGATAGTTCTATGATGTATGTTGGCCAAACCTTTCGAACAGCTTTTGTCCGTTTTCAGGAACATGTAAGAGAAGCGAGAAAAGTTCAAAGTAAGAGCACCGTATGTGAAAGTGTGAAACCCTTGTATGCAGCAATAGCAAAACATGGGTTTGAGTTTTTCCGTTGTTTTTCCATTGAGTACATAGAAGGTAATTTTAGAAACTCTAAAGAGTTCTATAAATCAGCGTGGCCTCGAGAGTTGTTTTGGATGAGAACTTTGCATACTTTTTTCCCTAAAGGTTTCAACTTGGAAGGAAAGTCTTCTTTACGTAAAAATAAGACAATTTACCATAAGAAACCTATGCTTTGGCGAAGGCATTCCAAACCCGAGTTAGTTCTCCCTTCAAGTCAGTTTAAAAGAACTTGGATTCGTAAAGGTTCTCGTTTCGATCCACCTATCCCTGAAATCAATCCAGTTGTCTTGCACAACACTATTTCTAGTAGAGTACAAGGTCTCCCTAGGGCTACAATCTCTAGAATTGAGAGTGATGACCCTTCTAACCATAGAATTTTTGCTTATAGAGATTTCAAACGAAGATTGATTTACCTATCTAGAGCCATGGAATTGGGTTCTTTTCTTATAAATTATTTGAAAGGTATAATATAAGGATCCTATTTAAGCTGTTGTATACCCTTGAGAATTACTCTTAGGAAGATTTGGAGCTAAGAGAGTCTCATAGTACTCAACTTCGAGTACTGTTAAGCAAATTTCTGAAGTCCAAATGTCCTAGTCTGAAAAATCCCTTGGTTGGAAAGAAAGATTTGCTGATAACTATCTTTACCTCCCGTGACTTAGACAAGATTGGATTAAGCTCTATTTTGAGATCTCAAGAAGCTTTGGATGCTCTCCCTCCTTGTGTGAGAAAGGTATGGAACCATCCTGTCGTAGCTTTCAAATATGTGAAAACTTTAGGACAAAAAGCTTTCAACTATAGTGACATAGGACGTAACCTTAAAAAGCAAGAGAGGCTAGCAATCTCAAGTATTGATTGCCCTTGTAGTAAAACTGCCTTTTCTTCTTACGTAAATGGAGCTTTGGGTAATGTAGTTACTGCCGATTGTTCTATCCTTCCTTTGGATTCCTTGAAAGACCTTTTCTCAAGAGGTACTAAATATAGGCTCCCTTCCTCGAACGACTCTTGCCTTCTCAAAGCCATAGAAAAATGAATTTTTAGTTTTGTAGTAAAGTTTGAGGAGTCTTTAGGAGTTCAAGGTATTTTTACCCATTGGAAGTCTGTAATCCTCAAGAAAGCTTCTTTGAAATCAGCATCTTGCTCTTGGAACGTTTCTTCAGGAAGGAATAGCTTATCTTCTTCTGATCGTGATGCTCTTAGGAAATTTCATCGCGATTTTGTAATCTCTTATGTAGATAAGTGCTCTAATAAATTTGTTGTTACGTGCAAAAAGTTCTATTTAGAATGCTTGTTAGGTGAGGTAAACTCTCAGACTTACAATGATTGTGATCTTTCTATACAAGAGGTTATCTTGAAACATCAAGAATTTTGTAAGTCTTTTGGTTTCAAGTGCCAGCCTAAATTACCTTTTTTATATACCGTTTGGAAGTTCCACAAGAACCCTATAAAGCCTAGATTTATAGCTGCTTCTTGTAACACCTCTTTGACCGAGGTTTCCAAATGGCTTAGTTATTGTTTCAAAGCCATTTTACCTAGCGTAAATGAATTGTGGATAAACATGCTAAAGGAAGCAGACGTACCTACCGATTCAAGTTGGATTTTAAATGATTCAGTAGGTGTGATTCCTGTTTTAAAGTTTTTGAACTCTTCAAGAAGCCTCAAGGAGAAATCTTCTCCTTTATGTCTCCAAACTTTTGACTTTACAACGCTATACACGAAGCTAAATTTGGAGGATCTTAGATTTAGAGTCAAGTCTCTTATTTCAAAAGTTTTTGCGTACAAGCTTGAGAAGGATAGGTACAAGGCATTGCTAGTAGAAAAGTCAGCCTTGAACTTTGACTTCTTATGGCTGAAAACTAAGAATGTAGATGTAAACAAAGGAAGAAAGAGATTCACCAGGATTGTAGATGACATTTACATCATATCTTGGTTAGATTTTCTTTTGGACAATTTATATATAACCATCGGCGACTCTCTTTTCAAGCAAACAATTGGTATCCCTATGGGTACCAATTGTGCTGTTTGTCTTGCTAATTTCTATCTTTTTACTTATGAGTTGATTTTATGGAGCGTCTTGTCCTTGCTAACACTTGCCCAATATTTTTGCACAAGTTATGCAATGTAAGACGCTTTGTAGATGATCTTTTTGTCCCTGACGTTCCTTCTTTTCAAGATTTTATGTACTTGAATTCGAGTTCTTTAGGCGGAGGAATTTATCCCAAGGAGTTTTGTGAACTTAACTGTACTACAAATAGTGATTGTTGTGCCTTTTTAGACCTTAAGATTTTCTAGACTCCCTTGGGATTAGAAGTAGATATTTATGATAAGCGCCTTGAACCAGAATATGCCAATCTAAAAATCATCCGTATGCCTCACATTTCTTCGAACATTTCTCTTTTAGCTAAGTACGGTGTCATTTGCTCTCAACTATTTAGATTTTCTCGTCTTTGTTCTAGTAAATCCATCAGGTGTAGATACAAGAAGAGTGTATGAGTTGGCAACCTCCATTCAGAAGGATGGGAAAGCCACATTGACAGCAATAGATGGAGAGAAAGTAGAGGTATAGATCACTCCACAGCTCATTGCAGATGCATTGAAGCTGCACAACAAAGGGAGCTCTGTCAGGGAAAGAAGGGAGGCTATAGAGGTTTA
This sequence comes from Adiantum capillus-veneris, assembly GCF_014529385.1. Classification (NCBI taxonomy): domain Eukaryota; kingdom Viridiplantae; phylum Streptophyta; class Polypodiopsida; order Polypodiales; family Pteridaceae; genus Adiantum; species Adiantum capillus-veneris. The sequence goes on from NC_140937.1 coordinate 91,316,397, forward strand.
TGGGTCCAAGAAACAGAATGCAACCTATGGAGATATGGCATACCAAAGAGCGGCAACCCTTTGCCGACTGTACAACCAGTTTCTCCATATTTGCAGTAAAAGACCGCAAAAGTATACGACACCACCCCATGCCATTGCAACTACCATCACATGGGCATTGAAGAGCAATATGCCAAAAGAGGTGAATTACGCTCAACACATCCACGAGCAAGTAATTGCCATGCACAACGAGAAGCCAAAGTATATAGGAGGAGCTGAAGTTCTGACAAGAATAGCTTATGAAGCTATTGGAGCTAGAGATCAATGGCCAAAGGTTCCCTCCCAGAATGAGTGGCTTAGAGAAGCCGATGAGGAGGAAGAACAGCCTGAAGTATCCAAGAGGGCGTCCACAAGAGCACGCACGAAACTAGAAATAGTTTCAGAACCTGAAGAGGATGTGGATGAGCCGTTTATGAAGAAAGCAAAGAAGAAGGTTGCTCCCAAGCAAACCAAAAGTCAGAAAGCGGCAAGAATGGAAAGACTGGTGGAGCAGTTTAGAGCGGAAAGAGCTCTAAAGGGGAAGTTGTTGTGTGAAGTTTGATTTCTAGGATTAAGTTTTCAAGATGTCTCATCCTTTTTTTGCTTAAAGTTGAGTACTTGTTTTAAGTCAAATACGTTGCGTCAACTTATTTTACACATGCCTTTTTTAAAAACATTTTTAAGTTAATAATGTTTTGTTTTATCTAGTTTTGTTTCGTAGCAAACAAAGTGATTTACTTTGTTTGTTTTTGTTTTTCTTTTCTTTTCTTGTGTCCCTTGCTTTTATAGTTTTATGCGTGCTTTATTCCCTCTTATAATTCGTGAGCTCAGACTATTCTGAACTTATGAAGGTATATAGGTTCTATGTATCTGATCACTTTGGGGCTCGGGGGGGAGCTGTTGGGATCTTGGCCGGTACCTCTTTCTCAGATCACGCGCCAGTCATTCTGGCCTGAGAGGAGCAGCCTCAGGAGCCCAGTCTCCAGCTGAGGATCCCGGACAGGATTGTCTCTGATGCTAGCCTTGCTGAGGACATTGAGCGTATATGGCAGGAGAGCCAGAGTATGGATTTGGATGCAACTGAGCAGTGCGCCCATGGGATTACTGCACTCAGCTCTTTTATGCATGAGATTGCTTTGGCACGGCTTGAGGAGACGCGAGAGCGCGAGCGCCGTCTCAGACGCAGCCTGGCCTCATTACAGCGGCTTCAGGAGCAGCAGCCCTCCTGTGAGTGGGTGGAGACACAGTTGAGTCAGGCCCGACGGGAGGTCATCGAGATTGAGGAGGCTCGGCATGAGTTCTATTTTCACAGACATGCCTCTCAGTGGACTCAATTAGGAGATAGAGTGACATGAGAGTTTTTTGCTATCACAGGCCCTAGACATGCCAGAGCAGGGGTGCGCCAGCTTAGACGCCAGGATGGTTCGGTCGCGACAGAGCCTGATGAGATCCGAGCTATTGCTACAGACTTTTACAGGGAGTTGCTCTCAGCAGAGCCGCCCACGGAGGCACGGGAGACATGCAGGCAGACAGTGTGGGCTCATGTGCAGAGGAGGGTCACAGATCGCATGAGGGCTGCCTTGGCTGAGCCACTTTCTGACTTGGAGCTCGCGGATGCCCTAAGGGCCCTCCCTCGGCATAGCTGCCCTGGGGAGGATGGGCTATCTCCTGCTTTCTTTCTGCTGTACTTGGAGATATTGGGGCCCGGGCTTCGAAGGGGCTTCCAACACATTTTGGATATTGGGACTATGCCTCAGAGATTTTCAGAGGGCTTGATTTTTCTTATCCCCAAGGGGAAAGGAGTGACAGCTGACATTCGGCAGTGGAGGCCTATTACGATCCTCAACACAGTATACAAGGTCTTAGCTAAGGCCTTGAGTTTGAGGATCCAGCCCTTCCTTGGGGATTTGATTCATGCTACACAGACGGGATTTGTCAAGGAGCGCAACATCCTTGACAAACATCTTTACTTTTTGGGAGGCCACCGCACTTGCTCGTTTGCTGGGAGAGGACTTGGTTGTTCTCCTTCTTGATTTTGAGAAGGCATATGATCGGGTTGATTGGGATTTCTTGGAGGGGACTATGCTTGGCATGGGCTTTGAGGCTAGTTGGATTCGGGGGGTCTCACCCCTCTACTCTACAGCACGGAGTCAGGTTTTGATGGAAGGAGGCCGTGGTCCTATTTTTGAGTTGACTCGTTTAGTACGACAGGGATGCCCTTTTGCTCCTTTCCTCTTCCTATTCTTCGCAGAGGCATTGAGCATGTATCTGAGGGCTGAGGAGGTTGGGTTGCTAGCTATTCAGCTCCCAGTTGGGGGAGAGGATTTGCTGGATTCTGAGTTTGCTGATGACACTGGGTTATATCTGCATGGCCATGAGGCCAATCTACAGCGGACAGAGCAGTCGTTGCAGGATTTTTGTGTGGCTTCAGGGGCGCTGATCAATTGGCACAAGACAGTGGCCTTTTGGATCAGTAGCTCCCCCACTCCAGCGTGGAGCCCAAACCCCGGCTTCAGATGGATCCCCCTTGGCACTGCGGTGCGATATTTGGGATGTCAGGTCGGCCTGGATTTGTCACCCGAGCAGCAAATTGCCCCTCTTCTTCTGAGCATTCGGAGGAAGCTACTCTGTTGGAGCACCGCTCGGCTCTCTCTAGCATGGCGGGTGGTGGTGGCAAACCAGGTTCTACTGGCGACTATGTAGTATATCACTTCTTGTTGGATTTTTTCTAGTTCTTGTATCAGCCAGGTCCAGCGGATGATCAAGAACTTTCTTTGGTCTGGGCGCGATGGACAACCAGCCCGGGCGAAGGTAGCTTGGACAGTTATTACCCTTCCCCTGGCCAAGGGAGGGTTAGGTATCATAGATCCAGTGGATCAGAGCAGAGCGCTGCTGGGGAAGCTTATTGTATGAGGAGTCCTTCCGGGCTCTGAGCCGTGGAAGGAGTTGCTTTTTCAGAGGCTTCAGGCTTGAGCTCCCCTAGCAGGCGGCACTTGGGCCCCAGAGATCAGGTGGATTTTCACAGAGATGAGGAGGACATGCTTGAGCAGAGGCTGGGAGGACCGTTTTGCATTGAGCATTCTTCGAGCTTGGGAGTTCCTCCGCCCTGGCTTATCTCAGCGCCCACCCTCATGCGACGAGGAGAGGGCGAGACAGCCCTTGATATGGAGTCCTGCAGTTCGCACAGGGCATGGGTATATGTTGGGCACGCGCCCCCGATTGGCATGGGGCACCCTAGCAGCTGGCCCAACACGCAATTTTGGTGAGTGGCAGGCCTTCAGTAGTTTACCAGAGGAGCTACAGCTTCAGCAGCTGAGCCTAGTTAGAGGACGACAGACTATGAGAGATGATATACAGGCTGCGCTCACGGAGGAGTGGTATACGCCTTTTGCACCAGCGGCATTGCGTTGGATGAGAGCATTCACGCACCATGAGATCTTGATTGTAGTTAGAGCATGCACAGAGGATGGTAGATGCCTCTACTTTGAGGTCCAGACAGAGGGCAGACTATATAGGGTGATGGAGGAGTCCCCTCTGGTTGCTGATTGTATTTTCCAGCGCGTTCGGATCGTGGCAGCTGCTTCGCGGAAGTGGCACATTGAACCGGACCCTGCAGAGATTGACACAGACTGGCGCATCTCGGTTATGGAGCTCGGCCCTTAGCGCGTCTTCAGTGGGACCCGGGGGAGTGGATATGGCATGATCCTTATGAGACGGATACCCCTGGACACTCTTTTTTCCAGTACACGGTCAAATTAGGCCGGCACATCTTGACAGCGAGGCGTTTAGCTATCCCAGCAGCTGCTGAGCACTGGCGATTGCAGGGGTTGATGCATGAGTTCCTAGCAGATTTTTGGACCCGCCTTTGGGCTAGTCGTCAGGCTCACAGGATATCTACATTTCAGTGGCTAGTTGCACACAGGGGCTCTGCAGTGGGCAGTTGGCTGATCTACAGTGGTTTGCCACAGGCTTGCAGCGGCTGCGGATATCAGCTAGAGACACAGCGACATTGCTTGTGGGACTGTCCACAAGCACAACAGATCTAGCTGAGGATTCTTCGCATCATGTCCTCTCTCTCACCGGAGGGGGTATACACCTGGGGAGCAGCAGCTTGGTCCACCACCACGGGGCCTGTCCTGAGCCCACTAGCCAGGCCATCCATTTCACGCGGGGACAGCCTCGCAGGTTCCCTCCACCTGACTTCACGACAGCCGCATGGACACAGGAGAGAGATTTATGCTGGGAGCTGCTGAGCAGTCTTACCTTATGGTTCATCTGGAGAGCTAGGTGCTTCAGAGCTTTCGAGGGACGTCAGGAGCCCCCAGCAGAGACAGTTCGAGCTATTTGGCAGGAGATTATCCATACCCTATGCGGTCAGTATGATCGCATACAGGGCGATTTTGAGCGCGCGATTCTGCGCCGGCAGGCCTTTCATTCTACCTGGAGTAGGGGCCCTTTCTACACTTTGCGTGCTGGACACCCCCATTGGCACTATAGGCCACCTGTATGGCTTTTTCCCCCCCTCTATTGTATGATGTAGCCCTTCTTGTATCCGCTCAGCTTCACATTTGCACCAAGGGAGAGTCTCCCTTGCTGCTATCTCTATTTGTAGACTCCTACACATAGGAGGATGTCCATTGTAGCCCTTTGGGCAGTTTTTTCTCATAACTAATGAAAGGATCTTTGTTGAAAAAAAAAAAGCTACAACATGATCAGGGTTCAGTCAGTCCATTCAGTCTAGATTAGAAGTGATCTGGCACTTTTGTGAGTCTGTTCGCAGACCGTGCATGCCCAGTCACTTAGTGTAGATGCATATCCTCTGGTTGCACACAACATGATCATAAGCATTCCCATCAGAATCAGTCAGGGGAATTTTCCAGTGCATTTAGCCTATTTTACCTATTTTTGGCATTTTTCACTTATTATTTTTAAGTGACTTTTGTTCGAAAGTAGGTAGGGCAATTTTGCTAAGTTTGTATATAAGCAAACCAAAGCTAGCACTTTTTGGCAGAAGAGGCAACAGGAGCCAAGCTCAGCAGGCAACTTCTCCAACAAGACCTCTTGGTGGATTTCCTCCAAGCAAGAAGAACTTTTCCCCTAACGTTTCCTTCATCAGCCCTTGCCCTAGCGTATTCAACAGCTGCACCATCGCCAGCAAGCCCCAGTCCCTTGGCGTTTTTGCATCAGATCTTCACCGCAAGATCCTCTCATGCCTGGCGTTTTTCCCCATGCCTAGCGTTTTTGAAGAGCACCAACAGCTAGCGTTTTTGGTATGTAGCAGATATGTAGCCCTAGCGTTTTGAAAAGATCCCAGAGTTTGCAGATTTTCAGCAGTAGAAAGAGTAGCAGATTCAGCCCAGATAGACCATCAGATTCAGCCTTTAAGAACCTCAGTTTTCAGCCCTAAACTTGCAGATTTTCAGCGACAAAGACCCACTTAAACAACCCCCAAAATCAGCGTTTTTGGACTAGTCGCAGAGTTCAGCCCATAGCGTTTTTGGATAGCAATAGAAAGATTGTAGATTTCAGCCCTAGTGTCGGCCTCGTCATCCTCGTCGTCGTCATCAACATAGTCTAGACTTGCATCAGTCTCATGCATCACCATTGTACCAAATTGTGCAATCATAAGTAGACCACTCTCGCCGACGAGAGTGGGGCCTTCGGAGGAGCGTTTTACAACGTCTCTGGTGTCTATCTCTCTTCCCTCTCTATCTCTCAGTCTCATACACTTGCACGCACATTGTCCATTCACTTTGTTTGTGATCATAGCATTCTCTCATTAAGAACGGAAGGCTCTACCTTCCATAAGAACAAAAGGAACCTTGAGCACAATTCGGAGCACTCATTTTGAGCAAAGCGCAAACATTCATTCGGCTGCACCTAACACTTTTCCTCTTCTTTATTCCCCTATGGACTTAGTCCTTAAGTGATATATATCCCACACTCTCAACTCAAAGCAACTGTTGTAATGTTTTGCTTTTGGTCCCATAGGTCATATTTTCACCTCCATGGACAATAATTGAATCTCTCCCACCCTCCCCCCCCCCCCCCCCCCCCCCCCCCCGCCTGGCCTTCGCTTTGCGTGATTACTGGTCTTAGCTTCTTCCATGGGTGCTTTACCTTTATTCATCTCTTTTCTTAACTTTGTCTTTGAGTTTACCTCCTTTAAAGCATCTTCATTGCTGATCTTTGAGCTGTAGTTCAGACATGACCGTCATCATATCAATCATCCTCATAAATAGTGTCCAAAATCCCTACAACAAACTATGGTGGTGCTTGAGCTTGATTCTATCCCTATTGTTGTGCTTGCACTGCCTTGGAGTGGTGGCACATTTGCATTGACGTTACCCTCATTACTTAGTTGCCTTTGTATGGTAGGATACCATAGCCGCATGGAATGGGGAACGAGGCATAAGGGTGGGGAAACGAGGAATGGGCAAGAATAGGGAACTAGGAACGGGAGCAAAAACTAAAGGGATGGGCTTGGTTGAGCTTGCTAACCAGTATAGAGCCTTATGATTTCCATTATATAAATATCTAAACAAGGAATAACACTCTTTGCAAGGAACTTGTGTGTATCTAGAGAGAGTAGGTGATGGTGGGTGTGTGTGAATGAAAAAAGAGTATTGCCCCACTAAATCCAAACAAAAATAACAATGAGAACTAGTTCCTTATTTCTGCTTTCACAAGAGAAGATGTCTTGGTAGGTACGGAACGCGTTCCCAAATGGGTTCCCTTGTGACAGCAAAAACATGGATCGTTCTCTAAAAAAGGAAACATGGGAAACGGGTTCCTCATTTGGGAGCGCGTGTTCTTCTGTTGTGGGCCCCTATTCCTTGTGTTCCCTATGGCTATGTAGGATACAGCCTCCTGGCTTTCTCCTTGGTTGAGGACAATGAGATTATATATGCGCTCTCTCCCCACAATTGTGACATAGTTCAGGATCGTTATTGACATCCCCTTACAACATCGTTTTAGATAGCTTGCATAGCCAAATCAAGGTTACCATTTTACTCTGTCAATGTTTGTATCTCTTGATGAAGAGTCTCTTGTCGTCTATCTAGATCTTGCCAGCCTTGCAACTTCCGCATGATGATCTCTTTCTACATGGTTACAATCTCTTGCTTCCTCACTTTCTTCCTTCATTGCTCTTGCAAATCTCACAGCTTCTTCGTAGGTACATGGATCCTTAAGCTCCACTTTATCCCTTATGTTTGTGTAGAATAAACTGAATCCCTCCTTCAAAATGTTCAGTAAAACTTGACTTCCTTCCAAAATTCTCAAAATCCTTTGTCAACATGCCTCAAATCTGCTTATGTGTACATTGACACCCTCATCTTCTCTTTGATGTAGCCTTCTCAGTTCCTTCCATAGATCTTCAAGATTGTCTTCTTGCTCAAAATTCTCCCTCAAAACCTGACATAAAAAAATCCAATTGGGTTTTTGATGGGTTTTTGATCTTCTTGAAGTGTCTTCAAACCATACATGTGCTTCTCCGTCTAGAAATAAGCTCCCGAGTCTTACCTTGAAAGCATCGTCATTCCTATTGCTTTTGAGTGCTTTCAAGTTGATCCTACATATAAGCTTGTCAACATCTTCACCTTTTTCTCCATTGAAAGCTTCATATCCTTCTCCAGCCATAGGTCTCTTCAAGTAGTTGCCAACCTGTTGATCAAATCCTAGAATTTCCCCTCCTTGTGGGGGCACCAATTGATGTGAGGGATTGGGGGGCTGGCCTCTACAACACCTCCAACCACCTCAATGAAAAGAAGGTGTACGGTCAAAAAGGGATGTGATATTATGCTCCTTCCACTCAAAAGCCCAAACAAAGTCTCTCACCTATGTACAACCAAAAGTTTAAACACGCCTTCATATATAAGTTCTTGGAACAAAATCACTCAAAACCAGGGTAACTGCGAAACGAATCAGACCCAAAACGTTTCACCCTAGGCTAAAGCCTCACTGAAACATGTGACCGAAATGCCAATTTTGTGTATATATAGAGTTATGTATAGACAAAATAGGTGTTCACAGTGTAGGGAGTAGAGACACATGCTATGTTAACCTTGAAATAGCATATACATAATAAATAAATAATGGCCAAATTCTCTATAGGGAATTTTTCTTTTTAGGCGTTTCACTCCGGGCGTTTTACCTTGCAGGTGAAACGTTTCGGCCGTTTCACCTGTTTCACGTTTCAGGCCTGCTGAAACACGTTTCGTGGTTACGTTGCTCAAAACCCTCGTAACGCAAAGCTTCCATGAGAAGAAAACCTCAAAAAAACTCACTATATCTCATAAGAGAGCCCTCGGGACAGTTTGTTCTGAGAAGCATGCATGCAGAGAGGAGGACAGTGATAGGATAAAGGGGAGTAGGTGCCGATTCAAAAGTGTTTGAGGAGGAAAAGCATGCTGTCGCATTACTTGAGTGACGAGACGGCGGCTTCTCATGCGAGGCCCACTACCCGTCTCCTTCTGATTATAACCTACATCTCTCAAAGATTGGCACACAATATATACCTTCACAATGATTTCAAAATCTGCGGCTCTTCCTTGCATTTTTCCCTCCAAGTGGTACCACCAAAAAGTGCGAAAAGTGGTAGGATCATTGCATGCCTTGACCCCTCGAGGCATTTCTCATGGGAACCAGAGAAGATGGAGGCTTTTGCAGCTGCAAACTATGTGGTCTTTGTCGGTGGCATGCATGGGGAGTAAACTGTATCTGATCGACCTCGAGACCGCAATAATTTAGTGACAGTCGAGCTGTCTAACCATAGCCAAGATCCTCTAGCAACTCGCATTGCCTCCGTCTTTTGGCCAGAATTATCATAAATGGAATTTTTGAATACATTAAAGGAAGTGCAGTGCCGTTTACAATCATGCAAATTCTCAAATATTCAAACCAGAGCCATCAAGGACTGACCGACAGAATCTTGCGAAAGGCCACCCCCACGTCACTCAGATAATGGGAGAACTTCAAGAGTGAGTCTTAATGCAACTTGTAATGCTATCCATCGACCACTCCTGTTGACTCTTCCCGTAGAAAGGAATGGAGAAGCTTCCTTGCACTTGCAATATGTGAAGGATCTGAATCTGCATTGTAAGCTTGAGGGAGGAGGTAGGAGTAAAAGATTCCCATCTTTTACTGAAGCTTGATGTTAGTATTCTCTAAGAATGTCATCGGCGATAGGTCTGGACCTGGCATGGCCACAAGGTATCAGGGCAGCTGAAAAACAGCAGAAGCAGCCCAACATAGTGCATGCTCAAAAAGCAGTAAATGGTAGCTAAAAAAAAATCAGTTTTCAAAAGTCAGCGATTGCAATTGCAAAACTCTGGGTGCTTTGTGGTGAAAAACTCCCTTACATATGCTTGGGTGGCTGATTTTTGGGTGGTTAAATTTGTGTTAAAGGCTTCTAATGCAGGTGCTTTTGTAGCCCATATTACAATGCTCATAGGCCTCATATCACACAGAAGGGGTGCACAACCATGTCAAAATATTGGTTTAGATGAATAAATCACGTCTCTCAATCCAGCCGTGAACGATAGCGAGAAGGTCTCGATAAGTGACACGAGAAAGATTAAGCTGGTGAGGGTTTCATTTGTTAGTGTTATTGTTTGATGTTGTGAACACATGGTATTGTTCGTGTGTGTGTGTGTGTGTGTGAGAGAGAGAGAGAGAGAGAGAGAGAGAGAGAGAGAGAGAGAGAGAGAGAGCGAGAGCTTGCTTTTGATTGCCTCACAGATTAGCAGTGCTGTTGGTGAGTCATGGTGATCCTTTACAGATATTGCAAACAATAGTTAAAGCACCACATTTTGATTATTCACAAGAGGATATCCAGTATGATGCCCTGGTCTTATCACAACATGGACGCTATGCTTTAGAAACGGGAGAGCTACGTAGGCTCTCGTGATTGTTGCAATCTGTTCAAATGTGATTCAACAATCATTAATTGGGCAATCATTTGCCAATTAATTTAGTTGCCTTTGAAGAGGGCCTTGAGCAACTTTTTTCCTCTTCTTTACTTCTTTTATAAACAATAATTCATTTTTCTGGCCTTGATTTTCAAGGTCAAACTAATGAGATAAGCAGGAATTATGCCACAATCTAAGGTACTTACCGGAATTTTTAAGTAAATGCCCAATTGATTACCTTCAAATTTCAAGGCCTGGGCAGAAGGGGGGATGGGGTTTGTCTTGGAAGCTTATCACATTATATTGAAACAAACAACATATAGTTTAAAGAAACCACGTGTTTAATGTCCATGGGACTCACTAAGGGTTGTCATACGGTAACATGTGAGTGTAAGGGATGAGGGTCATATGAGGGAAGGAAGGTGCATTTTACAAAGCATGATCCCATAATTTAGGGTTCCTTGGTGCACGTAGGTGACGTCCCCTTATTTGTACTAATGGATCCCTTGGGATTTAATGCAAGAACCAAAGCACAATGGGGTACACTATTCACATACAAGAGATCCTGCAGAGGGATATTGAATTAGTGTATGTTCACATATTTGACCTGGTGGTTGGTTTTCAAGCACGAAGATGCTCCATAAGTTTTGAGAGGATATTTTTTGATTGATCCTGTGGGCAAGTCTTACAATCTTCTTCACCAACAAATGACAAGAAGTGGGAGATTTAGATGTACTTTTGCTAGGTAATGCATTCAAGTGCTATTAATCAGATTAGACAAATATCTTGGTATTGGTATGGTATGGCTACTAAAGTGGGAATGGAAGTCCTTTGTCAATTTTTGAATGTAAATAGCTAATTTCTATTGGCATGGGCTTACTTTATCGTATTGATGGTAGAAATTATGGCTTCAAAAGAAAATATATTTTCTAATGACTTAAAAAAAGTAAATTCATATATAAACACTGAAGGAAACTCCAAGGATGAGAATAAGGGAAAAGAGTCTTCTAATGCCGAACCCTAGCGTGTTGTAGCTGTCATCAGCTCCGGCGTGCATTGAGAAGCGAATCGCAAATGTAACACATGGGATAACTCTCATGCTGTCACTTCTATTATCTTGCCATGAATTTCAGTAGTCCCCTTGTCTGAATTGAAGGTATCCACCACTTGTTGGATGATTTCTGCATCAAAGGGTATCTTTGTGGCTTCCACCACCACTTCTAAATTCCAGAGTTTGATAAGGTGTTGTTCATTCTATTGGCAAACGTACTTATGAATCTTATGATGTAGCACCGAGCATGAAGTTTCTGCCACTGTGCTCAAAAGTGCTTGTGTTGCATTTAGCTCATATATGGCTTCTTGTATCTTTTGTGAATTTTTTTGTTTCCGTATGTCCATACACGAGTCTTGCGAACAATCTTGTGTGAAAAGAGAGTACTCACTTGTTGATGTTGGAGAATCGAAGCAATATCACCTCGGGGTTTCTGGTAAAACAACCACCACATTTGATGGAGGTGTGAGCAAAGATGAAGGTTGATGTGTTGAGGTTGTTGCCACAGATGAAGGCACAGCAGCTTCCAGGCCAGGGAGCGAGTCACGCAAGTCTGTGAGGGTAAAGGATCGTGCACTCTTCTCATAATTATATGCACTTGCTCTACTCCTTTCCTACCTCGAGTTTATGCACACCACCTCTTGACGTGTCGTTCATGCAGTGGTCGGTCCTTATAATCATTACTAACGAGATTCTTTTAATGATTTGGTCATTTATATCTTGCCAGTGATCATTACGTGTTTCAAACCCCACTATTGTTTGAACTGAAATCCTACCCAAATAGTCTATTGGTTTTTGTTGTTGGAACTCCACGACCATTAGTTCCACTTGTCTGCCATATGACGCCTTGCTTGAATCTAAATCCATGTCGTAAAACTAGTTCATACCATTGTCTAAGTTTACCCAATTTGAAACTGAAAGATTCTGCTTATCAGGAGTCTAGTGGTTCATATTCCAGTCATGGTCTTGTGGAGCTCTTTGATGTTTGGATTCATTTGTCCTAATAACGTCTAGATCAATTCCCTTACACACCTTAACTGTCCTTCTATTACTGCTCCCTGCTGATCTGTGATCGAATACATTTGAACTTGGTAGTATTTTACCAGATCCCGATATTGGTCCACGTGTTGGACCTTTAAAGTTTCTATATCCAGGCATCTATCCTCAGATAGTTGAGTCTCTTCCAGTAGCCCCTGATCACAATAGTCTTCCTTGTTGCATTGGTATTGTACCTTTTCACTTCCTTCGTGGCGAGTACATCCCCTTCCTTATGGAACATAATCACCTTCTCTGTAATGAGTGTCTCCATCTTTTCAAGAATTACCCTCACCCATGGAACTGGTGCACCTTCAGATAATTCCTTCAGATACATCATACTTCCTTGGATCGTAAATTCCAGGTTGATGTCAGATTTACTGGGTTGAAACTGAATTAGAGACCAGTCCAATCCCTTACTGGTAATGTATTCCTTCCCAAGGTAAGACCAGCCATGATAACAGACAAAGGTAGGCAAGCCTCATCTAGTTGTGGAATATTCATCTTCACCATTCACAACTGTTGATGAAAATTCTTTGGATCATGCTGACCGTGCTGCTCAAAATGAGAATCGATCAATGACTCACATGACGATTTGGAATTATATATATGGAACTGCTCAAATACAGGCTTGGTTATAGTCTCTATAAACTGGTGAAAATGCTATGGAGTGACAGGGTTTAGACAGCGGGCGGCGAAGCTCAGTATCAGACATATAATGAAAGTGTCTTACTATGACCTTAGAGACGAACTTTTGTTGATGTTTCACTAGCTTAGTGTCTTCCATATCTGTAGATATAATTGCAAACCATAAACATTATGATATGAATGCAAACTACAAACACTATACCATGAGTGCAAACCATAAACACTATGAATTATTGCAAACCGCAAACACTATGACGTGACTGCAAATCATAGACACTATGCAAATGATGACTAAAAGTCTAAAGACGGACAAAAGGGGGGAGAGAGAGAGAGAGAGAGAGAGAGAGATAGAGATAGATTTTATTATCGTCCTCGGAGGTCAAATATGACCTATGGGACCAAAGTTACATGTGATGTAGTATGTGTATGGCTGATGAGTGACTCTCGATGCTCCAAAATTGTAGTGATGAGAGTCGCAATGGAGAGCCCACACTTTGGCTGGGAGAGGAAAGTGTGTAGGTCTAAGTTATGGCTGAAAATGTGAGAGAAGCAAGTTCGGATGTGATCAAAAGCTGAGCACTCTAGTAGTGTGTGGTACTCACACTCTCGAACTTGCAGTGAGCATAATGTGCACAATCGATTTGACTCTTCTCCATTGCCCCAACGCCCTATCTCGCATCGAAGGAAATGGGAGCTAAGCCGAATTGCTGCGATAGTGCGTATCGCGGACAAGAGAATAGGCTCAAGCATGTAAGTGTGAGTACGGTTTCCTCTCAGCGAAAAACATGGTTTTGTAGTTGGGGGCAATATAGGTGGTGTAATGTATGAAGCGTGACCCACCAGATTTCTCCCAAGCCGTAACACATTGGCGTTGTAGAAAAGCTTCATTCACTTGAGAGTCAATTGAAGCATCATGTAGCAAGTGTAATGCATCCCATCTCCCAAACCACTTCTTTATGTCTTGCATCCATCCCGTGCTCAAGATCTTGCTTTTATGCGTCTTTTGAACTTTTTTGCTTGCTTCCCATGCAATTGTAGGAAGTCGATGTGAGGGGTTTTGACGCATCTTTATCATGTACTCCACAACCCTTTCCATGCCCATAACCTCAATTGAGAGAGAGAGAGAGAGAGAGAGAGAGAGAGAGAGAGAGAGAGAGAGAGGTGAACATGCCAGGGGTGTGAGATACTCTCAACGCAAGAATTGGCCTTGTTATGTGGGCAGGGAGGAATGTAGAGTGATAGAAACTACACCTAAAGGGCCAGAAGAGTGTACATGTGAACAACCTAGCTTGTGTGAGGTACTCTCATCACAAGTCGTGGACGATGTTCTAATGTTGATTGATAGTTTTGATCAATCTAGTCCCTAATGAAGTGTGTGAAACTCATAGCACAACCACAAGCAGGCCACAAGTCATCTACTGACAATGGTGTATGTATGAAATACGAAGCACAAAGGTAATGGGTGTGTCACACTAAGATGAAGAGGGCATGAAGTATGCATCTCTCTACTCCCAGGTTGACGAGTGTTACGAGCGGGTCGTTTAGGGGATGGGAGCACAAGGATTGTCTGGGGTGATGTTGATGGTGGTGCATCGAGTCCTTCAAGGCGAGGATTTGTTGTTTAGAAGATCTAGAGGTTGCTCCAGGAGGCAGGCACCTGCCAATTTGGGCCTGTTCGTGCAGGGTTCGACTTCCTCTTTATTTCTTGTTGCGGTGTTGGGTGGTGGCCCCCTCTTCTCTTTGAAGAGCTTCCTGCTCGCCACGACCTGGCTGTTGTTTTACTTCACTGTTCGAGCTTGGGAATGTGGAGGTTGGGGGCACATGTTGTAGTGACAGGGAGTCTATGGTGGCACTGGCACCGCATTCCTTCTCTTGTTTCGAATGTGTTTTGATGGGGTCCATGAAAGTCCTTGGCTTGGATCTGGGAAGGTACATGTGCTCGTTGGTTCTAGTTTCTCTGTTTGTAGATGTTTCTTCTATTGGTGGTGTATTGAACACTTTCGGTTGGGCTGGCTGTCCACCCAGGGTGGTAGCACTCATGGTCCTTGTAATGGTTGATTGATGTAATGTCAGCTACTATAGATGGGATGGCTATGGTTACCTTAAGGTATGCTTTGTATGGGTTTTGAGCTTCCCTATAAAAAGCCCGTATCTATGGACTCATATTGCAAACTTATGTTTCATTTGTCTTGTGTTGTCCTGGCTCAAGCTTATGTTTCATTTGTCTAATGTGTTGTCCATGGCTCGATTGGAGCATGGAGAGTTGGCCATTCTTTTTGGTTTTATATATATATCTCCTCCCACTCATTTGAGTGAGTATTATAGAATGAGTTGGTCTCTAGAGTTTGAGTCAATCATAACGAGTCTCATAGGGCAACATGGGAGGACTTCCAGGAGACTTGCTACAATTCACAATCAAGTCTCTAATACCGACACATATTATGGGTATGATATGAGTCAATCCAAAAGACATCAAACCATAGTAGCTGACAAGAGTTGTGAGTCAACTAGCTCTTTGAGAACAACTCAGAGTATAGTGCAAAATGAAGATTTTCTTTAGAGATGGGTTAATTTTTTAACTAAACCATTTTGGAAATGCAAGTATTGTCACTCCATATGTCATTCAAAGTACCCTTGTTAAGTAAAATACACTAAGTGGCGATCATTTCAAAGACATTATGCTTGTTCATATAAAGATCTTTAGGCAAAATTAGAAGATGTGAAGGAATGGTGGTAGAAAACTCTGATCCAGAATATTCAACCATGACAAAGGTGTGATCATTGTTAGAAGAGAGGTCATACGGTCTCTAATGTTGAGGATTGTCCATCGTGTTTGCACCTGCTGCTTTTGACATATCACTCATGATATCAGGTTCATTATCGAACACAATCAAGCAGACTATTGAGCAAATCGCGAAGACCTTTCAAGAGCTAAAAAATCCTAATAGTACTTTCTTGCTGAGTATAGATACTTGCATACAACTTGTGCAACAGTTGTATTCAGAGTTTAAGAGCAAAGAAGCTTGAAATATCAGCAAAGCGTGCAAGAGTGAAAGCCAACTCTTCCAATGTTGTTGAGGATTTAGGAGTCATCGCTAGGACAGAGCCTGCTGTTTCAACCGCTATCGCTTTAGATCTCTGTCGGCTCCCCCCTTGTTTTACACCTTCCATCAGATACCGCCATCTTCAATATATATGCTCGGCAATTGGGAGAGGGAAGATGGGCACACATGAAGCATGTGGGTGTTACCCATCCTGCCTTCAAAGATCCACTATACGCTGCGAAAATTTTCAAAGTGCACTTGCATAGACCCACTGTGGATAAGCAAATTAAAGATGAAGCAACAATTTTGGATATCGCCCATTGCCGAATTATCTATCTACTTGCCATGGTTTGTAACATGGAGCGTCCGATGCTCATTTTACGATATTGGAACGACGACCATGTAGAGCAATGGATAAAAGACTACAACAGAAATGTCAGCCAACCTACCATTCGCGATTACGTAGGCACCGACGGGGACAATAGAGTTGTTCCAAAATAACACTTTGTAGATTATCAATGCTCTGCTCCAAACCCTAAAGTTTGTGCATGCGCATGATTGTCCCCACAATGATCTCCACTTTCGCAATATGATGCTCTATTTTGGCTAGAAGGGCGTCTACGTCGGCATTGTGGATTGGGGGTCATGCACGAAGACAAAAACTACAGTCTACGTCCCGCTTCTCTTCGAATTGTAGATAGTAACCAGAAATTAGTGCGAGAAAGATTTTGCATGGGCTGTCCCCGAGATTATATCTACAAACCCCCCCTCTCTGGGGACTAAATCCATGGATGTTTTCTCCATGTGCCATACTTGTAAGTGCCTCTTGAAGTTGCCAATGTCCCATGAGCAAAACAAGAGGGATCTTATGGGCTCCTTAGCCCTTCGCTCTAAATTCTTTCACAGACATAGAGTACAAGGATACCCCACCCCCTCCTTCAAGCCTATTGTAACTACATCTCTTACTCGGATCGACCACCACCCTCCTCAAAGAAACCCCTTCTAAACATACCCTCCCTTTCTTCCCTTCATGTGTAACCTTAACCTCTCTAAATTTATTATTAAACCCCTCTCCAACCTTTTGCCCTCCTCTGTGTGTGTGTGTGTGTGTGTGTGTGTGTGTGGGCGAGGGCACCCCTTGGGAGGGCGTTAGGACCTTAGCCCTACCCCCCTTGCCTCAGTTCGACAGCCTGCGGCACACACACTTTGCCTCAAGCCGACAGCTTGCAACACACACACCTCGCCTCGGTTCAACAGCCTGCGACACACCTCGCCTCAGTTCAACACACACTGGCCGCACAGCTCTACAGAGCACTTCGACTGTGGAGCAACTGTGGAGCTTGTACAAAGCACGTCAAACACTTTGACTATAGAGCTTTACAGAACAGTTTGGCCGCCTCAACAGAGAGCATGTTTGCTAATTAATAAGCATTTATAGGGCTTAACACAAGCCCTCGATCTCACCACTCTGTTGGACAGAGTTTCGAGCAGAAACATTCAACTCAAGCACCGCTTTGGTCCAATAGGAGCAGCCTCTTCAAGCTGGATTTGCAGCATCGATGGCTTCCTTTAGCACCCCCGTCTTGTGTAAGAGTTTTCTTGCAGTGGCAGCGGTGCCTAGGAACGATCCCATTGCCCGCCAAGAAGCAAGGATCGCAGCCCTTGAAGCTCAGATCCAGGAACTCATCGGGGAAAATGAGCAGCTCAAACAACGTTTACTCAAGCTTGAAGACGCGCAGGAAGAGAGCTAAGTTTTGTTTGCAAAGGCTCACGAAGTCGAAGCCTCCATCACCAAAAATGTCATGGCGGCTCAAAAGGAATCCCGTGATGCAACACACAAGAAGATTGATACCAAGATATATGCGGTTTTACAAGAATGCCGGCTACAAGAATCTCTTGGCCTCAAGGTCAGAATTGGGGGGCTTCACTGCACCATGGTGCACCGACGAGGACACCCTCGAGGAAACAATAACCAAGCTCAATGACATTCTCCAACCTATCCACATCAAGCCCGAAGCAGTCTATTGAATCAACGACACACATAGGCGTGTGGCACCTGAGCATTGCATCTCACTTTCAAGGACAAAGAAGAGCGAATGAAACTGCTTCAACAATTTTGACTTCTCAAGGGAAAAAAGCTCTGGATCGTTGAGGAACTAACCACAAATCAACTCAAGAATAAAGCAAGCGAGCTCAAGAAGATGCATGAAGCATGTAAACAAGGTAAATGGACAGTCTATCGAGGTGGTAAAGCGGCCATCCAAGAGTTTCAGACTCCCAGATTGGCTTCCCCATCACCTTACCCCCCCTTAGGTTTTTCTATTTTCCTTTTGGTTTTTCCCTACCGATGGTCCCTCAGACCTTAATTGATATGTATTCCATGCTCTCATCCACATTAAATTGTTGTACTGTTCTGTTTTCGTCTCATAGGTCATATTTGACCTCCGCAGACTCAATCTATCTATCTCCTCCCCCGTCACACACACACACACACACACAAGTTGTCCCCTCATATAACCTTATTAAGCAAGGATAGCAGCTCCCAATTCTACGCAATGTATATCTCAATACTATGACATGCGAGCAAGTGCTGAGTCGGCCTATTGCCATACAAGAAAATTTTCGTTGCCTGTGAAATGGGACCAAAACCACTCTATCAAATGTGCACCGCTTTGGTCCACTAGGAGCAGCCTCTGCAAGCCGGATTTGCAGCATCGATGGCTTCCTTTAGCACCCCCTTCTCGCGTAAGAGTTTTCTTGCGGTGGTAGCGGCGCCAAGGAAGGACCCCATTGCCCGCCAAGAAGCAAGGATCACAACCCTTGAAGCTTAGATCTAGGAACGCATCGGGGAAAATGAGCGGTTCAAACAACATTTACTCAAGCTTGAAGACGCGCAGGAAGAGAGCCAAGTTTTGCTTGCAAAGGCTCATGAAGTCGAAGCCAACATCACCAAAAATGTCATGGCGGCTCAAAAGGAATCCCGTGACGCAACACACAAGAAGATTGATACCAAGTTATATGCGGTTTTACAAGAATGTTGGCTACAAGAATCTCTTGGGGGGCTTCACTCCCCGTGGTGCACCGATGAGGACACCCTCGAGGAAACAATAACCAAGCTCAATGACCTTCTCCAACCTATCCACATCAAGTCCGAAGCAGTCTCTTGGATCAACGACACACATAGGCGTGTGCCACTTGAGCATTGCATCCTCACTTTCAAGGACAAAGAAGAGCGGATGAAGCTGCTTCAACAATCTCGACTTCTCAAGGGAAAAAATCTCTGGATCGCTGAGGAACTAACCACAAATCAACTCAAGAATAAAGCAAGCGAGCTCAAGAAGATGCATGAAGCACATAAACATGGTAAATGGGTTGTCTATTGAAGTGGTAAAGCGATCATCCAAGAGTTTCGGACTCCCAGATTGGCTTCCCCATCACTTGAGCCCCCTTAGGTTTTTCTATTTTCCTTTTGGTTTTTCCCTACCAATGGTCCCTCAAACCTTAACTGGTATGTATTCCATGCTCTCACCTAGAAGAAATTGTTGTACTGTTCTGTTTTGGTCCCATAGCTCATATCTGACCTCCGCGGACGATTAATCCATCTCCCCCCCCCCCCCCCCCAACACACACACACAAATTGCCCCCTCATATAACCTTATTAAGCAAGGATAGCAACTCCCAATTCTACGCAATGTATATCTCAATACTATGACATGCGAGCAAGTGCTGAGTCCGCCTATTGGCATACAAGAAAATTTTCATCACCTGTGAAATGGGACCAAAACCACTCTATCATTGGCACTCATGTGCACCATCACTTTTTTTTTGCTAATTTCGCGCTAGGAAAGGCCAGCATATGACACACATGTTTTTCCTAGCAATGACTCCAACAAAGCGAAGCAAGCAATACAGGCAAAATCCCAAAAGTCCTTCTGAGGTGAAAACGCGTTGCACATCAAGTTTGGTGCCATAGTATTGGCACGCTTACCTTAAGGTAGGGAGGCTCCGGGATGTTGTCGCAACAGAGTGCATGCCCAACGGGTAGGCGGAGGGCATAGCCGATTTTTGTCCAAGGTGTCCGGGGAGGGGGGCACCCCTACTGGCGGCATAACCCATTCCTCTTACGGAAGTGGGCCCCGCGCCCCCCCCCCCCCCCCCCCCCCCCCCCCCAAAAAAAAGATCTTGGTGGTCCAGATTCGAAAGCTTGTGTCTTCTGGGAGGTGATCATCCCCGGTGGCAAGTTGATCGGCTCCCACGGCTTCGGTGGATTGGCTCCGGGTCCTCACTCAACTTGCTTCATCCGTGTAGGTCTTGGCGCCGCTTTTGCCGAGAGGCGCTGCCTCGGGCAGTCTTGCTCATTGTAGGACCTGGTTCCTTGGCACGTTCTCTCGTTTACTCCTCTAGTTGGATCTGTTTCCCTTTTTGGTCATGTCTGCCCTTCATGCATGGGTTGGTCAATTTTTTTATTTTGAATGTATTGGGTTAGGGTTTATCACTCTATTGAACTCAAATTCGTAGTGTTCGCTTATGTCCCTCATGGTAGTTGATTGCATGAGGTGGTATGTACAATTGTTGTTGGCTTAATATAATCTATCCCTTTGATAATTGCCCAAAACAAAAACAAGGGATCATAAGCTTTTTACTTTGGAGCATCTCTGCTTTTGTCAAATATTTGTGTCTATGTACTTGATTTTCAAGAACACAAGGACTAAGATTCAAATATGCCAAATATGCAGAATGGTTTCATATTTATGGTGAATTATTTGAGGTATGAAATGCACACAAAAAAGTCATTTCCATAAACTTTACTTCTATTGTATTTTCTTTGACATGGTTCAAATTTTGGTGTTGGCAAGCTTCGTGGATTGTAAACCATAAGCTAGCGAGTTACAAATGTGCCCCCATATATGTGTTGTTTAAAGTCGGTGGGTCTCCCTTTCTCCCCTTCGTGTCAGTTTGTGATCTTGTCTTACACTCACTTTGGCTAGTTTTGTTAGGGTTGCTTTTTTGTTGGCGCCAAATTTGCAAGTACATTTGTGTGGAGTCAATTGGAATCACCATCAACATTGTCATTAGTTCTATTTCAAGGAAATTATCAAGTCTATTAGTGTCCCAATAGTATTTTTTCTCATCAAAGTCCGACTATTCTCTATCCTATGGTCTCTACGACACCTTGTGGTGACATATTTTATGCAAGAAGATTTGGTAATGCTGTAGGCAGGAGTTGATCGAGCCATGATGACTTTGCAGCTTTCTTATGTTTAGTTGTTGAAGGGGACAACGTTGTTGTGAGATGCATTGGTAGGTGCTATAAATTCGTGCTTTATAGGTTTTCCCTCTTCTAGCTATGGTTCTTTGGCAATTGTGGTGTTGTGGTTTCTTAAGGAGATTTGAGGAGTGTTTTTTGGTAATAAAGTTCTAAATTGGATACTTTTGGGTGGCATAGCTATAAAGATAATGCAGTTGCATGCTTGCAAAACAATGTCGCAATAAAATGTGGTAGTGTAACATACATGAAATGGGTTGTTCACTTTGTACACAGCAAAGACCTAGCTTAAATAAAATATGATAAGTGTAAGTAAATGAAATATGTGTGGAATGAGTTGAACACTTATGATAGCTATTCTAGGTTGGTCACTTAGAGTTAGTTTAGATTAAGTTATGACTTCAGACATCAGATTAGACAAGACTGGAATGAAATGCAAAGATTGGAATTGAAATATAGACTTAACTGGAAATTGAGACTAAACACTTGAACTGGAATATATTCAGATTAGTATAGACAAAGTACAACCTTATGATAGCTATTCTAGCTTGGTCAGTTAGAGTTAGTTTAGATTAAGTTATGACTTCAGACATTAAATCAGACAAGACTGGAATGAAATGCAAAGATTGGAATTGAAATATAGACTTAACTAGAAATTGAGACTAAACACTAGAACTGGAATATATTCAGATTAGTATAGACAAAGTACAACCATGTGAGCTAAGCCTGCTCTGGGATTAATGATTAGAATTACAAAGTACAAGAGTATGAAGAGTTCCAAGACACTAAACAGTGGTAGTGAAGAGTCTGCCAAAATGACTAGTCAAGAAGAGATCCCACAAAATGAATAGTGAGCCCTATTTATAGCTGTTGGACTGGGCCTCTTGATCGACTGTCCATTATGTCAGTAACTGCAATAACTGACCTTGGGAATTACCAGCCCAACCACCCGTCTATTCCCTTAATTGGCGGTTGTCCCGTCGTCTACAATGTGAAATGCGGATAAGCACTATATACATATAGTATGCCTAAATCAAAACTCTCCCTCTCTTAGTGGTTTCATTCATTTGGGTGAAAACAAATATGGTTGAGCTTTGGCACAGGCATCATAGCAAACAACATTAATGTGATGTTGTTATGTAAGTTATCTCATAGTTTGATCCTTAAGGACATAGACATTGATAATGTTTTCTATGCTTCTGAAGATTCCATTACTTACAGTGAAGCTATCTCTTCATCAATGGCAAGAGGCAACGGAAGCGAAGTATGATTCTCTTATCTCTAAAGGTACATGGATACTAAATGAACTACCTCTTGGTTGTATAGCTAATTCATCATGTATGATTACCCATGGATGGGAAATGAGAAGCATTCCTTTAGTTCAATTTAAGGAAAGCTTGCATATCAACTTTCCACTATTTATAAGCTTGGTCAAAGTAGCAACTACCAAGCTCAAAAAAGACATGGATGTGGATAATCCAAGGGACACTCTGGCTCAAAGTCTTCAGGCACTGATAAATTCAACAAGGCCAAGGATGAACAAGGCTCGTGATGTCAAGTTCCCAAAATATAAAAAAGAAGTGGAGGTGCTAAGTATCAAAAAACAAGAAGGCACAACCACAGAGGTAGAACACAAGAGGTGGCTCAAAGTAAAAATAAAATCTTGTTGTACAATAGCTCTAAGCAAAAAGGCAAGATTATTGTTTAGGGAGATCTACCTTAATAAGCCCGAGTCTTCCAATCAATGTCACTTCTTTAGGGCCCTTAGAACCAAAAAGAGATGGGGTATCATCACAAAAATCACAAACAATGCAAGGAATGAAGTGCACGGCCGAGATGAAATGGCATTATTGATGTTGGGTCATTTACGTCACATGATAGGAAAATTGAAAGTTCACCCAAAAGAGATCAAAGAAGTGAGAGCCTCACTCCTTAGCAATGTTAATCAAGATATAGTAGCCACATAAGCGAACCTCTTGGAAAAAATCATCATGCAAGACAAATGTTCACTTGCCTTACAATCCTTAGGCAACGAGAAGTTGCCAGGATGGGATGGAATGACACGAGAGGTCTTCAAAGAGTTTTGGGATGACCTGAAAAAACCCATTACTCACTTGCCAAAGAAAGCCCTATTAGAGGGAGTGCTAGACCCTAGCGTTAAAAGAGGTTTTGTCAAGCCTAGATCTAAGCAAGTATATTGTTCCCAAGCCAATAGCAATGTTGTCAATGGCTTATAAGATCATTACTAAAGTTATTTCCTAAGGGTGTCTCCGATCTTGGATATGGTGATCACCCCCCACCAACATGGCTTCGTCAAAGGAAGATCAATATACAACAATATTCTTCCTGCAATGGTTGGCATAATAGTATGAAAACTTCACCAACCAAGAATGTATCCTCCTCCAATTTGCCGAAAGATCGATGCTGGGCTGCTTAGCACCTCCACAACTGAGTACTTTTGGAGATTTTCCCTACCTCTTCCACTATATAAGGGGAGGGGATCTTCCCTTCACTTAGACTTGGTCTCCCCTGGCACTTTGGAGAAAACCTTAGGACTGCGTCTGCTCACAGGTTTTATATATATTTTTGATCTCAATGCTTAAATTAAACCCTTGCTCTGTTGGGTGATTATAACATGTTTTTTTCTTGACATTAAGATTATTGAAAGAATTGTTCATTTGGATTTTTCGTTAGCAAAAGAATTTGGTTTTTGCTTCTTGCCTGGTACTGACTGCATACACACTTAGTTTTTTGCTACTGTACTAAAAAATGGCATCAAATCTGGCATACATATGGATACTGTTCTGGTTTTTTATACTAATGGTGAGTATAAGGTTGAAAGCTTGGTGGTGATGCTGCCATGGAATATATGTAAACATTCTGGTTTTTGTACAAAGGTTTTTTGTGACCCTTTTGGATGCAGAACTAAACGGGATTTTGCTGTATTGACATTGACTTTTGTTGGCATTGATAAACTGTTGCTGTACTTGGGGTGTAATTTTTATTAAAAATTAAGGAGGAATCATGCTCACTACCTTTGTCTAAGAGGTGTACTAGAAAAACTGTCTTAAAAAATGGATCTAATATTTGATGATGCTTCTAAAATAACTTTGACTATATAAAGGATGATGTGATGTATCTCATAAGGTTTCCATGGCATATTCCTTTGACTCTTTACAGGTTTAACTTTTTAAAAATTGGCCAAATACTAGTCTTATAAACATGGTTGAGTGCCAAATCACGTGATGATTGTGGGGGTGCTAATCATTAGGGTAAGGAATGGATAGTATTCTGAATAGGGATGTTACTTATCAGTTTTTGGTTCTGGGCTGATAGTTCAACTGTTACTTTGATTCCAAGGGAAATTCTGATCGACAATGATCTGGTTTTTTTGATACTTTTACTACCTAAATGTGGTATGCTATTATGGTATAGGGGAGGCTTTTCTTAACTTACAAAGAATCTGACCTTGTTGCTTGGATGTCTGAATTTGATCTAGTTTTGATAAACATATTCATACACATACAATGGTTGTATCTAGGAATAGCTAGAAGTAGCCTGCTTTATGGATGGCTTTGGCTCTAGGTCTGGCTAAATACTTCTCTAACATTGGCTGTTACGTCTTAGAAAGGGGATCCTTTATGGTATCTGGAGTAATGATGATTACAAAACATCTAACCTTCACCTGTTGCTTGTATATCTGGCTTAGATCTGGTTTTTTACATACTTATTCCACTACATCAAGTGATTATGCTACCATAAAATATATTCTGGTTTTGATACTTTACTGTTTTCTTTGACTTACAATAAAACTGACCTTTTGCTTGTTGCGTGGATGCCTGGCTCATATATACACTACATCTAGTTCTTGGTGATGGTACTGTCACAAAAACCTTTTATATACATACATATTCTGGTTCTTTATGCTTTACTACTTGAGATTTGGCATAAACTAAGATTCTAACCGAGATGGGTATAGTGTTACTATGGCTGTGGCTGATACTTATTTGGCTTTATCCGATACTTCTCTGAGCAGATGGTTCAGCTTTTTCTTTAGTTTCAAGGGAACTCTGTATGGAATGTAGTATAGTATTGGTAAATATGCATAACCTGTTGCAAAATTATTGGATGACTCAGTGAGTTCAGGTTCTTGATATCTGGCCTAAAAATTGATCGAATGATAACCCTAGTTGATTCTGGCCTTGAAGGGCAACCTTGAGGCATATTTTAAGAGTGGGGAAATACAGTACTGAGAAAAGTACAATACTAAGGTGGGGGTACTTGTTTACTTTGATTTACCTACACCTTGACTGCTGATCACTGGTTGGCCTTTTTGGATGTCTGGCTTAGTCCCGAAACTGTTTTACAACTAGCTTACTCGGGTTTTTTTGGTGATACTTTACTACCTGGTTTTGCTGCACTGAGTAGTTGAAGTTTTACTTGAAAATTCTGAGAGTATATATATATTATGATCTAGGCAGATCTGCTCACTTGGTCTCTATGGTTTAAGAGAAATAAAATATTGAAATTTTGCTTCAAGCACAAAATAGGTTGGATTTCTTCGGGCCATATATGGCTTAAAACTGGATAATTGTACTTCGAGGCTGCTCACTGAGCTTGGAAAAAACTATCACAAAAGCTTTTGCTATTTTCGTACAATGTTTAGCTAAAGAAATACTTAGAATGATATGGTATAGACGATTGTGTCTCACAGTAAATGGTTGTTATAAAGAAGAACTATTAGTAACATGTGAAACAATTATGGTAGGATTACTTTGTATGCAGAAAAACCTTGAGATATAATCTACCTTAATGTATAGGACAATAGCTAGTCTAATAATTTTTAAGTTTGACATGGATAACAACTGATAGGTTCTTTGAAGCCTGCCATATGTAGCCAAGTCTAACATATCTGTTGTCTTGACTATATGGATGCAGGTGAGAGTTCTATCTTGACTTACAAAGGTTTAGCTTGCTGCATTCCGACTTTGAAAACACTTGATGATTCAACTAAGATAGTTTTAATACCTTTGTATAAACTCATTTGTATAATCAAAGACTGAGTTGTTTCTGTATTAATCTTTGCCTAGACATCTATAGCCAGTCGTCTTTTGAACGTCTTGTTCCTTGGTGTTTATTTATTAAAATTAAAAAAGCTACACACACACACACACACACACACACACACACACACACACACACACACACACATATGCTTTTTAAGGTCTCTTGGGATAGTTTCCTACGATGCTAAAATACTCTTCTTCGTCTTCTTCTCTCTCCCTCTCTCTGTCTCTGTCTCTCTGTCTCTCTCTCTCTCACACACACACACACACACACACACACACACACACACACACACACACACACACACACACACGCCTTTTGGGATTGTTCCTACAACTTTCTCTCTTTCTTTGTCTCTCTGCCCAGAGAGAGAGAGAGCTCTCTCTCTCTCTCTCTCTCTCTCTCTCTCTCTGTGGGCAGAGAGACAAAGAAAGAGAGAAAGGTTTAACAACGTAGGAACAATCCCAAAAAGTGTGTGTGTGTGTGTGAGAGAGAGAGAGAGAGAGGGAACCGGTAACTCTCTCTCTCTATCTCTCTCTCTCTCTCTCTCTCTCTCTCTCTCTCTCTCTCTCTCTCTCTCTCTCTCTCTCTCTCTGTGGACTCCACGGGGGCGAGAGAGAGAGAGGTGGGGGGAGGGGGTTATGAGTTGCGGTTCTAGCAACATAAAGCATTCCTTCTTTAATCTCGTGCATGCGCTCTAACTGTTTTGTGTTTTTCCACAGAGAAAGGAAGAAGGGAATTTTTTTTTTCTTCTACACGGAAGATATGTCTTATATATGTTAAATCACTCTCTCTCTCTCTCTCTCTCTCTCTCTCTCTCTCTCTCTCTCTCACACACACACACACACACACACACACACACACACACACACACACACACACACACAAACAAACAAACAAAGTCCGCTTACCCAAAGAAAGGGGTGCTTGTGGCTCAAGGCTTGCTTCATTTTTTTCTCACAAGTGGTAACTTCAATCAAAATATGTGGTAGCTCTCTCTCTCTCTCTCTCTCTCACACACACACACACACACACACACACACACACACACACACACACACACACACACACACACACACACACACACACACACACACACACACACACACACACACACACACACACACACGTGCTAGTTATCCAAAAAAAGGGGTGATTTTGGATCAAGGCTTGATTCATTTTGTTATCATAAGTGGTAGCTTTAATCAAAATATGTGGCATGATATGTCTCCTAATATAAATGCTTTATGTACACAATGACAAGAAACACTAGTGTAAAAATGAGGAGCTTCAATTATCACAAGATTTCTACTCCGTTCAACTATGCTAGAATTAGTAAAGTATGAGTGCTAAATTTGCATGTCTTGCCAAACTCAGAGTAGCAATTTCCTACAAGTTTAAATGTAGGTTCAAAGCACACAAAGAAGTTCGGGTTGTCCTTAAAAAAAAAAACAATACATCTAATGTCTTCTCTCACAAGGAGACATGGAAAGCTGTTTAGCTAGATAGGTTTTGAGAGAGACCCTTTTATTACTCTAGATATGTTGCTTTAAATCCAAGACCAATAGTATCACACTTTAGAATGTTAAGAGTATCCTAATGCTTTGAGATCAGTAGAAACCTCATGATGATTCATCCTTCAATGTGTTGTCAAGAAGTAGGCGGTCTTGCCAGGAAGGCACCGGGCCTCTTGTTGTGAGAGTTTGTGAGGAAGCTCGAGGGTTATGAGAAAGAGCTAAGATTTAGATAACATAGCTTCTAGAGCTAAAGAAGAAATGTAGCCAAAGAAGCCGCTCACTTTTCCTTACAAACACACACGTGATGGAGAGAACTCATGAAAGATAGTCAGAACAAAACAAAAATGAAAACATCGAGATTACGATCATGTCGTATCATGGGTAGGATAAAAGGGTTAATGGATGAGTTAATGATATTTAATCTTTGTTGTCCAAATAAGCTACGGATTGCTCTTTGGAACTGTAGCTTTGTGCTTACTATAATGTATATGTTTTGTCTAGCGATGGGGATTAGTTGTGAGTACAAATCCTCTTGGTTCATAATAAAATAACCACACTCACATCAAAAGAGAAGTTATAGTCAATAATAGGTAGTATGATGGGATCCGGTGATAGAAGTATTTCATTGAGCCTTTCTGGGACAAAGATAAACACTATACGTTGTTGAAAGTGTATTTTACGGCTAATCCATAAGTTAATTCTAATAGATCGTACAGAGTGAAAGCGATAGAAATTATCATCATGTGGGTTATTCATCTAGGATAGTATGTGAGAAAAGTAGATATGAGAGAAGTGAAGAGATGAGAAGTTTCCCTCCCAAGCCCTATTCTTGCCCGTAGGCAATAAGGATACTGCGGGGAGAGATGTACCTGTAGCAAAGAGAACCTAGAATTTGTAGAGAGGATGAATTACTAAAAGTGAGAGAGATAGGTTTGGTTAAGGAGATGAGATTAGATATATATATATGTTGGATTAGAGATGAAAAAGAAAACAACAAGAAATCAAGAAAACATCAATGTAGAACACATCTTACTTGACAACCCTTCGGCACCATTATTGATGGAGAGAGAAGAAGAGTGGAGAATTCCACTTTGATTGAGACACCAAGTGCAAGACCTTATTTGATTAGAGTTGATCTTCCAAGGTTAGCTTGTTGCAAGGATGGCTAGTCTTCTTCTAGGAGAAAGTGTAGGCTTAGGATTATGTTAATGACTGAGTACAATTTGGCATTACTACTCACTCCCTCATGAATTCCTCTCATCAATGGCTTGAATGCTTGAGTTTATTTTCAAGGAAGAAGAGGTCTCCTTTTATAGGTGAAGGGAACCCCCAAGGGTTTACACAAGAAGAGAGGAGTCAGTGTGAATAGAAACTGGAAAAGTTGGAAATGAGCTGTCCCTGCATGATGTGGGCAGATTGGGGTCGAGTATTTTGATCATATCTCCTCAACCATGGCTCCAAATAAAAAAGTAAAAATATGGGCAGAAACGTCAGCTCATTAGCTACGATTTTCATTTTAAAATCATTTTCCAATTCGGATTGGAACCTTGTGTAAAAAATTTATCAAAATAGGGTCCATTTTTTACAGCAAAAGTCTTCCTTTGGTCCCCTTAGCCTAGATTTTCATTTGATTCCAAAGGACATCTCATGCCATATGAAAGCATGACATTGCTCATTGACAAAGTTTTGTAATCATGCTTGCAATAATGCATTAAAATAAGTGTATCTTTGAAATCATGCCACCTAGTGTCCCACTAGGATTTGATTCCCTCCTAGTAGCTATTTAAAAAGAAATATAAGAAAAATACATAGAATATATATATATATATATATATATATATATATATTGGAGTTTACCCTAGATATAGGATCTAGCTAGGGTATGAGATGATAATGAGATAGTAGAAATAAAGAATCAATGCTTTTTGCCCCAAGTTAAAGAGGCGGAGCTATTGACGCTTTTTCCATAGTATTTTTTGATGGTAAAGTAAGAATAGGTTACCCTTGAGATAAATAATAGGATGAGATAGAAAGCATATTATTATACTTAAATATGCATATGTACATTATAGAAAATATAACTATGTATCTAAAAGTTACAAGATAACTCTTGTAGCATGCGTTCCCACTATGTACGTGTCACAGCACGACAGCATACAACTTGTGTAGGTGAGACGTATCTAGAACAAAAATGATAAGAGTTGCTTATGGGGTCCCTACAGGACCAAAAGACCCATACTATCCTGGTATGAAATCACGCATGATGTACCTCCTTTAATAGAGAGATATGTATCTAAATTGGCTAGAAAGGTAAGACCCTCTCAAATACAAAAATGGGTGAAAAAGCCTTTCTTTGGGTCATGTTCAAAAGATCCATACAAGCATGTCAATAACGTTAGAAATGTCTTACAAGTTGAGGAAGTGACATATTTCCATACTCAGTTTGAGGGATTTGGCTTAACCATGGAAGATACATCTCTTTTGTGGTTTCAACCACTTATGATGGTTCACTTCAAGGACATTGATGACCTTCTGACAGAATTCATTTGAAGAATTCACAAAGAGAGGCATCGATTGAGCACAACATTGTTTCTATAATAAATGACCTAAAACAACAAGTGAGTGAGAACATTTGAGATGTTACAGTACATTATATATTGATAGATGTCCGGATGATGAGCTAACTAAGCAAAAGAGGTCAATGTCCATTCTTTTACAGGGATTGACAACCAAAAACCTAAAGAAGGGCATCTATATAAAGCATTCTAGAACCCTGGAACAATGTATTAAAAACCCATAGAAGTTGAGGATATTGCAAGATGTATGAATGTGATGTAAAGAAAGATGCTTTAATGAGGCTAAGAAGCTCTCATAGTGACGCTAGTACTTCTAGTGTGAATCAGCTAGATGCAGATGCTCTTGTTGATGTAGTAGCAAGAAGGATAAATCTTTTCAAACCACTACAACACACTCCTATATACACACCATCTGAATTTGAACATGTAAATCTAGGAGTAAAGCAATCCCAACTTGAGTTAGGATAACGTCCTCAACTATAAAATGGTGTGCAATAGAGAATAAGAGCAATCAAGACACCATTGATTGCTTCTATAATATGACACAAGAGCAACAAAATTTGCTCCATAAGTGCCCCCACAACCACAACAAAGGTATGGATCACCCTTGAGATCGGTTCCTAGACCTTTACAAGAACATCAAGGAGTAGGAAGAGCACAAGTCTTTAAACCCTGAAACTGCTTAAACTGCATTACAAACTGAAATACCTAAAACTACATTCTGTAAACTGAAAGACTGAAATTGTATTCAACAAACTGGAATGCTATAATCTGCAATATGTAAACTGTTGAACTGCAAACTGCAAAATGGAAACTGCAGATTGCACATTGCCTAAAATTGCAGACTGTAAACAGCAAATTGTAGATTTCAAACTGCTATCTGCATGGTGTCAGGGATCTGAAAATTAACAAAAACTTGAAAATGAACAGAACCCTGAACACATTTTTCTTCTAGGTTCTGTCTTTTTTGCACCACAACAAAAAACGAGTAGGAATCTAAACAGTAAGTTCAACAATCAAGAACTTGCAAACGACCCCAAAGTCTCTCCTTTGCCCAGTTCGTTCCTCTTCAGCACCATGGCCAAAGCCAACAGGATCGCCAAAGTGTTAAGGGCTACATCCCTAACAGTATTTCAATACAGGTACACAATAATACTGCATAACTACATCAATCTATTGCATACTAGAGTATTGAATAACATCATGGAAACAAAGAGAAGGTACTGTATTACTGCATAATCATCATCCACACAACCACTTACAAGCAATACCAAGAACAGTACGACTGCATAACAGAAAAGACTCATTGCCCAACTGCAAGATATCGGCAAGAAGTAAACTGTTCACCTAAAACTAACCCAGTTAAAACATCAACCATTGGTGTAAAAACACCCTTAAGGTTCAAAGGTTCCATCCTTAGTTACAAACAAAAGTAAATAGACTGACATTGATGTATCAGGGTAGTAACACTATAGAACTAACATCTACATTCACAACAACATTCAAGCAAGGCTTTAGAGATAACGATGAGTTTGTGAAGTACGTACACCATCTACTCACAAGTGCAACATCAGACAAAAGGTGGAAGAAGAGTCCATACACTGGTGGTGGAGAGGTGCTCACAAGACTAGTATACCATGCCTTAGGATTCTTGGGCAAGCGTGCCAAAAGATGATAGAGGAAAAATATTCAGAGGCTACCAAAACGGATGAAGATGAACCACCTATAACCACCTCACATAGAAAAGAGAAAACAAAGATAGAATCCAAAGGAGAGACAATGAAGAAGACAAGGACTACTCACCCATGCCCTTGCATGTGAACATCTTAGAAAGAGCTTTTACAGTGATAACTAAAGCTAGAGGCACAAGGGGGAAAGTAATAAAAAGACTCATCAAGTTTTTTCAACAGGGGATGAGAGAAAGAAAAATTAGAAAGAAGCCCAACAATATGAATAGTACAAAGCATGAAGAGAAATAAGAATGAAACGGAGAGCTGGACAAGCTACTAACAAAGGGAGAGAGAGTAAGAAGGCTAAGATAGAACGTATAGAAAGAAAATCCTCCAACAAACTTGGTGAAGATGAAAAAGATGAAAAATCTAGAGACCAAGTTAACCCCCAACTTAACCCTCTTGGAGAGTTAGTGCAATCCAGTGGACACGACAAGGTAAAGCTGAAGCTGATCCTAGAGGATATTATGGTAAGATTCTCACTAATCTCAGTGCATGAAAAGCATCCTACTAGCAAAGAGACAAAAATGGCAAGGGAAGTTGAACCAACAATAGAGATGAGGAAACAAAAGAAATAAAATGGAAAGACAAGGCATGTTGGTTAGCGGGAAGGACTACATGGAAACCGCGCTAGATCCCAATACAATTGCAGATTTGAGAGATTATAGGATGTTCCCAAAGAGATCCATCATGATGTCAACGTAAAGAGATAGAGAAGGAAACAACTTGAGCTCTTGTAAGTGCGTGTGCGTGCGCGCGCGCGCGCACACACACACACACACACACACACACACACACACCATGCGAGCTTACACAAAGATGGAGGCTGAAACGTGATTCTTCTTCTTCTTCTCTCAACAAGAGAAGAAAGGTATAAAAAACATAAGGGAAATACAAACTAAAGTACACAAGGGTCTAGTGTGGAAGTGTGAGTGAGTGAGCTAGTAGGATAAGTATCCAACACTCTAGTAGGTAAACCCAGCTATCGTATCACTCACAAAGATCCTCATATTCGCTACCACATGCCAGTGATGATCAATTTCAGTGACAATCATCCAAGAGAAGTATGTGCTGAGCTTGAGATCTCAAAACTCCCCCTCAAGCTCAACGCCATCTCTCATACTCCAAGCATTGCTTGAAACTGTCACGGCTTCTCTACTCAAGGACCTTCATGAAGATATCTACAACCTGCTCATCCATCCTCACATACACAAGGTCTATGTCGCTTGCCAAGACCCTATCGACCCTCCCTGATGAAGTGGTAGTGCACAACTCAATGTACTTTGTCCTCGCACGCAACATTGGATTTTGTGACAATTATATGTTTCTAAGGTTGATGACAACCAGTCTTTGTACCTGTACTCCAAAGTCTCCAAGAAGTAATTGCAGCCATGTTACCTCACATGTTGCCATTGCAACACCAATATATTGTGTCTTTGTCCTCAATGAAGCGACTATGGGTAAGGTTCTTACTTCTCCAAGTGATAGCAATACTCCCAAGTGAAAACGTAGAGTCATTGGTAGATCTTTAATTAGATTTACTACTGATAGCCGTTTTTCGGCTTTCCATAATTGCCATAGTAAGCTACCTCACCCTATCAAATCACTCAAACATTTTGGTTATCCCTACCATTTCACTGTACATAGGCGTGTGTGAGTTAAGGGACTTTCTCCATATTTTCTTAAAAACCCTCAATTAGCTAGTCAATGGGCTAGTTGTGTAACCATATACATGTGGTAGTGATGTGTGTGAACACACTACGACCGCCGGGGCATTTTTTCCCTCTTTAGGAGGTTTTTTCCCCCGTGCATTGTATATACGCCCATCACTCTAGGGCTATCTATCTTTCCATTGCACACTAAGTAATACACTCTCTATTGTGTGCCTTGAGCTTCCTTCGTCTTCTCCAAGCTATGTGTGTTTCTCTGCAACCCTAATTCCAACAATTGGTATCAGAGCAGGTCACGTCCTCCCGTGGTTAGTCGCCAGCTGCTCCAGCACACGCCTGCTCACTTTCTCCGATTTCAGTGAGCTTTGGCGAGTGTTCGCAAGTCGACAAATATTTTGGGTGAGCTCAAAGAGCTTAGTCTGCTCAGAATTTTGATTTGGGCTCATTTCGGCCTCCGTTTCCACTACAAGCAGTACTGCACACGCTATTTCGTCATTTTGTGCAGAATTTCTGTCAGTGCCATTTTCTGCATAACAGGTGCCTTACAGTCTTCTACGGTTTGTGCTATATAGCACAGGTTGTTCCCGCTCCGTTTCTCCTACTTTCGGGCAGTTTTCACATCAGGTGTAGCATTTACCATGGCTGACAACAACAACACAGATGTGTTCAAGATGTTTGCTGCTGAGGATAGGTTGGATGGGGACAACTACCCTATGTGGGCTTATATGATGCAACATGTTCTTGTGTCAAAGGGTGTCTGGAACATTGTGCAGGGCATTGATGTACGTCCTGGTTCTGAGGATGTAGGCGATGTTGAGGATGTTGCAGGTCTTGCTGCAAGGATTGCATCTGTTAGAGTTGTTTTGCCTACGGTAGAACAAGCTCGTTGGGATGTTAAGGATGCGCAGGCTCATGCATTGATTGCGTTGTCTGTGAAGCGCACCATTGTTCCTCACATCCGTTCTGCAAAATCTACAAAACAGGCTTGGGATATTCTAGCAGGTCTTTATGCAAGCCGCAATGAGGCTAAAATTGCTTTGCTGCGTAAAGAGCTGGAGTCGAAGATTATGCAGGAGGAAGATGATATGGACACTTTCCTTGCTAGTGTCAAGGATATCAATGAGCAGCTTATTTCTGCAGGTGAAGTCATTTTAGACAGTTCCCTTGTGCAGACGGTTCTTGATGCCTTACCAGATTCCTACCAGACATTTGCTAGTACATGGAGACTGATGACCCAAGGAAATCCTGAAGTTGTCAAGTTTGATGCATTATGCACATTGCTGTTGCAAGAGTCACTTTCTAGAAAAAACAGGACTAGGCAGCGTGCAGTTGAACAGGCCATTATTGCTTCTCAAAGAAAGGGTGGTAACAGTAATGCAGCCACTTCTTATGGTTCTGCTGCGAGTGGCAAAAATTATGTTCCTAATACTTCTGCTAGCAATACTTCGTCTGGCAATTCTGGTGATAAGGGCAAAAAGAAGATGCGTTGCCACTATTGTAAAGCCAATGATCACTTGATCAAGTCGTGTCCTAAGTTGAAGGCCAAAGAGGCTAAGAAGAAAGAGGGTGGTTCCACTGCAAATGCTGGTTCCACTACAAATGCAGCCATTGTTGAGTCTTCTGTGAAAGGAGACTGTGTTGCTGATGTTGATGCAGAATGGGCTTTTAGCACAGAGTGCACTTACAATCCTGCTGTCCATGATGCATGCTTGTCAGTTGCTGCAGATTCACATGTGTGGTATTTTGACAGTGGTGCTACAAAGCACATTACCTCACATCGTGAATTGTTTACCTCTCTCGAGTCTGTCCCTCATGGGAATTCAGTCACTTGTGCCAACAACGCCTCTTATCCAGTTCAGGGAGTTGGAAAGATTGTGCTCACTGCTGCTAATGGCAGTTCCTTCACACTTGTTGATGCACTTTATGTACCTGGGATCAAGAAGAATCTCTTGTCTGTATCCGCACTTGCTAGACTTGGACTTGTAGTCAAATTTGTGGATGACAGATGTACAGTTCATGATCTCAGTTTTGGTGATGAAATTGTTGCATCTGGGCTTTTGTGCCGTGGGCTGTATAAGCTCACTTTGTATGACAAGTGTGGACAAAATTTTGCAAATGTTGTTGCAGATTCAAGGGCTATTTCAGATGCAAAACTTTGGCATGCACGTTTTGGTCATCTGAATTTTGCCAGTTTGCTGCGTTTGCAGAAATCTGATATGGTTGCTTCTTTGCCACCTCTTGAAGCACCTATCAAACATGTTTGTGAAGGCTATATTTTGGGTAAGATGCAGCGTTCTAAATTTCCAAAGGATGGTTCAGTTCGGGCCACATGCAGGTTGCAGCTTGTGCATAGTGATGTTTGTGGGCCCATGCAAACTCCGTCCTTGGGCAATTACCTGTACTTCGTGACTTTCATTGATGATTACTCCAGGCGTGCATGGGTATTTCCGCTTAAAGCGAAGTCCGAAGTTTTTATGTGCTTCAAACAATTTCTGGCTATGGCTGAAAATGTCTCGAAATGTACTATGGGCACCCTCCGTTCCGATCGAGGGGGAGAGTATATGTCTCATGAATTTGATGCATTTCTGGCTAGTCGTGGGATAAAACACCAATGTACAGTGCCTTATACGCCTTAGCAAAATGGTGTTGCTGAGAGGAAAAACAGGTCACTGACGGAAATGGCACGATGTATGGTCAAAAGTCAAGCTTTACCGCATTCTTTTTGGCTTGAGGCCATCATGTGTGCCACTTATGGACTTAACAGGTGTCCTATGAAAGCTTTGCAATCTATTGCTCCATATGAAGCATGGCATGATAGAAAGCCTTCTATTGAGCACATGCGTGTTTTTGGCTGTTTGGCATATGCTTTGGTGCCACAAGTGCAGCGCAGAAAATTGGATGATAAGGCTGTCAAATGTATTTTTGTTGGTTATAGTGCCGAAAGCCAAGGTTACACGTTGTATCATCTGCAAACAAAACGTATTCTGGTTTCTCGGGATGTAGTGTTTTTGGAAGATTCTGTTCAGCCCTTCCTGTCATGTACTAGAGACAGTAATGTAAGCTCACAGGACATTTATGACACTTTGTTGCCTCTTTTCAGTGGTGGAAATACGAATGTAAGTTCCAATGAGGCAAATGTACAGCCTATGGGGGTTTCTGAAAATGTTTTAGATCAGTCTATTACTGATGCAGATGTACATGATGTACTTGATGAGGAAAGGGCTGAAAATGAGCAGGCTAGAGGTATGCCAAAATGGCTGGTGCACACTTTCCATGACAGTAAATTGGATGCACCTTTGTCTAGTCGTACTCGTTCAGGCTCTCGCCATGCATCTTATGCATCAGATTGTTATGCTTTGGCTGTGTCTAGTTTACATGATGTTGAGGAGCCTCTGTCTTTTGATGAAGCACAGAATTCAGAAAATTGGATGGCTGCCATGCAATCAGAATATGATGCACTTATAGAAAATGACACATGGACTTTATGTGATTTGCCTCCTGGCAAAAAGGCCATTGGTACAAAGTGGGTTTACAAGTTAAAACACAAGCCGGATGGTGAGATCGATCACCATAAGGCTCGACTTGTTGCAAAGGGTTATGTACAGCAAAAAGGCATAGATTATGAAGAGACTTTTGCTCCCACTTGTCGTATGACTACTGTGCGTTTTCTATGTGCATTGGCAGCTCATTTTGGTTGGGATGTACATCAATCAGACATTGTTACTGCTTTCTTGAATGGTGACATATTTGAGGAAGTTTATGTAACGCAGCCTCGCGGTTTTGTCATAAAAGGACAAGAGGACAAAGTGTGCAAATGTAACAAGGCTTTGTATGGGTTGAAGCAATCTCCTCGTGCTTGGTATGAGAAAGCTGACACTCATTTGGTCAAACAAGGCTTTTGTAACAGTCCAACACAAAGCACATTGTATGTAAAGCGTGAGGGTGATGTATTTCTCATCGTGGTTCTTTATGTTGATGATTTGCTGATCACTGGACCAAATGAGAGACATATTGCTGAATTTAAGGCTGATTTGAATGCTACTTTCAAGATGAAATATTTGGGGCTGTTGCATCATTATTTGGGTATACAGTTTAAGCAGTGTGATGGTGGTATTGCCCTGTGTCAGAAAAGTTACATAGAGACATTGCTATGTAAGTTTGGACTTGAGGATTGCAAACCTATTGCCACTCCCATGGAAACAGGTTTGAAGTTGAGTCTACATGATGCTGGTGATCCTGCTGATGTCACTCTTTACCAAACTGCTGTTGACTGCCTCATTTATGTATACAACACGAGGCCAGATATTCAGTTTGCAGTCTCACAGGTCAGAAGATTTATGCATAGCCCAGGGTCTAAGCATTGGCAGGCTTTCAAGAGGATTTTCCGCTACCTTAGTGGCACTTTACATCTTGGCTTGTTTTATCCCAAGGGGGGATCATTGCCGCCAGACTTACATGCTTTTTCGGACTCAGATTGGGCTGGTTGTTTTGACACGCGAGTATCCACAAGTGGTTTTTGTTTCATGCTTGGCAGTTCATGTATATCATGGTTGAGCAAGAAGCAACCTACTGTGGCCACTTCGAGTTGTGAGGCTGACTACAGGGCAATCTTCACAGCTACGGTTGAGTGTGTATGGCTCAGACGCCTTATGGCTGATTTGGGTGTTGGACAGGACACTGCCAACACTATCTACACTGACAGTCAGAGCGCATTGGCAGTTGCGAGGAACCCAGTTTTTCATGCTCGCACAAAGCACATTGAGGTGCATTACCACTATGTCAGGGAGAGGCTCTCAGCAGGAGAGATCAGCTTGGTTTATGTGCCAACACAGGACAACCTTGCAGATCTTTTCACAAAGGCATTGTCTCGTGAGAAGCTTGAAGCTTTCCACAAATCTTTGGGCTTACTCCCCTTTGTGGACTGATCCTGTCCTCTGGGCATGGCACTTCCCTTTACTCATGTGCCAGCTCTCGTTCACCGCATCACTCCAGGGGGGATTTGTTACCATATACATGTGGTAGTGATGTGTGTGAACACACTAGGACTGCCGGGGCATTTTTTCCCTCTTTAGGAGGTTTTTTCACCCGTGCATTGTATATACGCCCATCACTCTAGGGCTATCTATCTTTTCATTCCACACTAAGTAATACACTCTCTATTGTGTGCCTTGAGCTTCCTTCGTCTTCTCCAAGCTGTGTGTGTTTCTCTGCAACCCTAATTCCAACAAGTTGAGCCAAAAAACTAAATAAAATAAAATATATTATGGCCCATTTGTGTGTAACTATTTCATTGTATATAGGGCCTAAATAAAAGGATTTTTTATCATTATTTTGGTATTTATTTAAATATTTCTACCTATGGTGTATTATTTATGCTATGTACATTGACTCACCATTACCATATTTTTTCTTACCATTTTGCATACTCTTTATTCCATATAAAAATAATTTCATGCAAGCTTCTCTTATTTTTGCTGTAACTCCATCCCAATAAAAATCCAAAAAAACTAGTTTTATTTATGTGTATATTTTTTCACTATTGTGATTTTTTCCTTCCTACATCTATTCTCTATTACTCTCATAAATTAGACCACCAAAAATATTCATCTTTTTATGGTAGACTTATAATGAGAGATATTTATTTTGACCCCTTTATATTTTTTCCACCTATATTATCTATATTTGACATGTATATATATTTTTTAGACCCCTCAATATTTGATTTTCTTAGTTGTACTATTCACTTATATCATGATCTCAACAATATCTTCAATTATAGACCTACCAAATAAGGTCAAGGGTATGTGGAATGCATGCATGCACCATGGGGAGCTCACTCTTGGAGGTATTCAAAAGAATCATCCAAAGAAGGACCTCACAAGGACCTTGTGCAGTGGAAAAAATAGTCGGTTTTGCTGAATTTTTAAAGATCACATGCTCCCCGAATTTGAAAAGGTGATACAAACAAAAGTTGTAGCTCGTGAACTGAAATTTTACCTCAAATTTTTTCATATTTTTTTGAGCTACGAGCTGTGAGCTAGGATTTTATTTGTGGACCCCAGTTTGCCCATGCTATGCAGCCACACTCCCTCTTCCACTTTATCATTTTTCCCTTTCACACACACTCCTCCCTCTCCCTCCCACTCCCAAACCTACAACTCCCATGTCCTAATTCACCCTCTTCACCATTGCCACATCTCTCACATCTCCATAGCCTTCATCCTCCATTTCTACACCCTATGTGTCCCCCTTTCTCTCTACATATATGTCCATATTACCATATTCTCTTCAGCTTTGTAAAGAACTTCAAAAAATCACTAAAAATCCAAGGATAACCTCTGCAAATTAAGGCTTTTATCATGAATTTTTCAAGGTTTGAAGATAACATAGCTGCATCGACACGCGCTACTTCGCCATGCTGATTGCTTCTTCTTCCGGTGCTGTAAAGAGGTGAATGTCAACTTCTCCAAAGCTTCAACCTCTCTTTACAAGCTCATCCCTTCTCTAACTTTTCTCATCA
Organism: Adiantum capillus-veneris; assembly: GCF_014529385.1. Classification (NCBI taxonomy): domain Eukaryota; kingdom Viridiplantae; phylum Streptophyta; class Polypodiopsida; order Polypodiales; family Pteridaceae; genus Adiantum; species Adiantum capillus-veneris. Next base: position 91,356,450 of record NC_140937.1, read on the forward strand.
TATATCTCACCATTTGGTGAATGATTTTGTAAATATTTTGTAATGATAATTACTAACTACTAACCACTAACCTTATTGTAAAATGCACCCTCTACTAGAGTAGGCACTCCCAAATTATTCACTCAATCCTCTCTCCTTTCATCCTCAATAATTCTCTTCCCTTGAGCCCACATCCATGTGACTCAAAGGACAAGAGAAGAGCCACCCTCATTAAAAAAAAATAAAAAAATATACATAATCTTTTATTTCTTCAAATAAACTTGATTAGGCCTAATCCTAATCGGGGCTTCTAAAACCTCTAAATAGAGCCCTTCTCTCCCTTGTAAATTATCACATGATCACACTACACCACACCATTCTCAACACATAAACACACCACTCTTCAAGCCTAGTTGTGTAGAGTGTGTGCATCGTGAGTGCTCTATTCCATCATTACACATAGGTGCATGGAGAAGCTTGAAGTTATTTATGCCATCTAGAGGAGTGGAGTGTATGCCATACTCTTCACCACACTTGTAGCCTACTCTCGTGCATAAATAAGATTTATAGTTTTGGGTGCAATTGTATGCTGCAACTACGACTCTTCTCTCCAAATTGACTTGATAAGTTGGCTCATGAGGTGGTTGAAGGTATTTTGTCCTTGAAGTTTGTTGTGCCATTTCATGCTTGGTGGTTTGAGGGCTTGTTGAATTGTTTGCCTAAAAGGTCAATTGTAAGAGGGTGCTCGGTGAGAGGGCTCCCGTGACCCTAAGACAATTTGTGTATTGGCAACAAGGTCAAGTTTTGTGTTGTCTCCCTATTTCTCATCAAGCTTTGTGTGCATCTAGTCTTTAAGTCTAATACTGAGTTGCTCAAGTTGATTTGTGCTCTTTACCTCTCTCTGATGTGGTGAATGTTTGTGTTTGGTGTGTGTGGCTATCTTGCATTCCCCTCTCTTTGTGCGTTTGAGTACAAGGAGATATCACGTGCGTCCTAGTTCGCATCTACAACTAGGTGGTGCCCCTTTTCTTGTTTGGTTTCTGGCTGTGGGTTGTTGTTGTCTCTGATTATGCTTGCCCCAGCTCCAATTGAGCAGCACGGGAGCCTCGAAGGGTGTTTAGAGGCCGCTCTTCTTGTTGCTGCCCCGGACCGCCTCAAATTGGTGCCCCCACGGAGGACTGACTTTGTGCTTATTGTTGTTGTATTGCATGAATGCTTGAATTTTAGCATAATCAAGAAGATTATATGAATCATGAAAACTTGTATGACTGAGTTTAATTTCAATGCAACAAAAATTGATCTAGAATATGGTTTGGATTAGCATAACATAAAAAAGGAAAAAAACATTTTCACATAAGAATCTAGAATTCATGTTGAAAGACCTTTCAAAACTTTGTGTAGTTAGTTGATGGCATGAGAGAAAATTATTGTTTGGAACTAATCTTTGTGTGGTTCTAGCATTGAGAGACTATGACACGCTATACCTTTGATGATATCCCAATCTTCTTTGGAAATCTAGAAGAAGATGTTGATGATTTTCTTGCTGATTTTAGAATGGTTTGTCGTATCCTTGGTAAAAGGGATGACATTGAAAAAGGGGATTTTCTATTGCTATGCCTTAGAGGCAACGCTGAGCAATGGTTTTGGAGTATGTCTTCTCAGATTGAAGATGGGTATACCCAAATTTCCAAAGCTTTGAAGACCAGATTCTCTAAATTTCCAACAACAGAGAAAGCATGGGCTTCATTAGGGAGACTTCAACAACATGGTGAAAACTACTGTGCTTATGAGGATATGTTTTCTCGTCAATGGGGAGGATATGGGTTTAGTTCTACATTTCCAGATTATGTAAAAATGGAGCAATTTATTTCGGGTTTGTCTCCTTTCCTAAAGACTAAGGTTACTTGTAGTGGACCCTCTACCTTTGAAGAAGCGGTCACTATTGTCCGAAGGAAGTTTCACAAGTACTTCTACATCAAAAATGGTTTCCATCATGCTGGAAGAACCAACCATCATGAAAGTGTTTCTATCAAGGAGTCATCTCCTTTGCCATACTTGTCTCCTTCTACTCCGACAAATGTTGAAGAAGTTACTTACATGCCAACTGATTATTCAAGTGCTAAAGTGTGTGGCCAAGATTCAAATGTGGAATCTCTTTCTTCTACCTTTATCACAAGCATGCAAAGATTGACACAAGATATCTCAAATGGCATTGATGATTCAATAATGGATACATCCAACCTTTTGGCGGAGGATCAATTTCTAGTCCGAGCAGACGAAGCTTTTGTGCAACATGACTCTATGGAGAATGAAGACCTTGAAGGTAACCTTGACCTTACAGAATGTTCTGAGAGTGTATCTTGTCTAAAAGAAGAGAGTGAAGAAGAAGATGAAATCATAGGTAGGGAGATCATAGACCACATTGATCATAAAGAGATGATTGTGTACATGGAATGCCAACTCCAAAACAAAGTAGAAGAGTGTGAGTTGAATCCATGTGAGGATAATCTTCAAGAAGTGTTTGAGGATGTTGAAAAGCATTGGTATGACCCATGTATGTTAAGCATGGAGGAACCTATCATGCAAGAAGCCAAAGTTTTCACAAAATCAGACAGTAATCCATCAACCTTTGAAGTGGTACAATGTGAGGAGTTACAACCTTGCCAAAGGGGGGGCTTAGAAGGGGATGAAGAACATGGGAGAGTAGTAAAAAATAAAATCATAAAAGGAAACTGTCAGAAGGGTATCATTCTCTCCAATGGTGTTTTAGTGGGTGGCTCTCCATTCATGGGACAATCTCTTAGCAAGAAAATCCAAGATTTTGAAGCCCCAATCATCTTCACATTGGGTTTCACCTCTTCAAAGTCAACTTCTCCTCTCTTCACATATACCTTTCATTGGGGACACCATACCTTCTTAAGTGGAAGAGAACATGAATACTTGGTGATGCACGGATGTTTCCAAACCTTCTTCATTTGGTTCTTTGGTGTATGGAGGTCGCACATTGTGATGCTTATGGTCTTCATCATAGATGAAAAACTTGTTGATTGCTACATGTGGATATTTCATGAATCAGTACCAAAATCTATTCTTTTCCAATGTGTTGGAAGCAATAGAAACCTTCGTCTATTATCTACTTATGTGGTAAAACATTTGCAATATCTTCCAATAGCAGTTGGAAGCATGGATCAAGCTCTCCTAAATCATGAAGATCATAGAAATTTTGACTTGATGAGCCTACCCAGGTTGAATGAAATTTATGAGCTATAGTTCAGGAATTTTCTCATACAAGCTCTTGAAGATCATAGCAGATACATCAACTTTACACAGGAGGAAGAGCAACCAATCTTTTATATCACATTCATAGTGATAGATGCAATGATGGACAACAATAAAATCAACAAGTTTCTTCAACCGAAATCAGTAAGTGATTCCATACCATACATCTCTCTTTGGGAAAGATATTTCAAGATCTTTGATCCTGGGGGGTGCTTATGGAAACTTTCTCAATGGAGGAGGTTTACTCCGTCACTTCATTACATCCTGCTATTTGCTCTGAGAACCTTCCATATCACACAAGGTTTCTTAATCATACAACAAAGGTTCTTCAAAGATGAGAGCAGACAAAGACAGACGTTACACAATCTACATGTCGTATGATCGGATAAATGGTACATGAATGTACCATTATCTAAGGGGGGGGCTAATGATAGCCGTTTTTCGGTTTTCCATAATTGCCATAGTAAGCTACCTCACCCTATCAAATCACTCAAACATTTTGGTTATCCCTACCATTTCACTGTACATAGGCGTGCGTGAGTTAAGGGACTTTCTCCATATTTTCTTAAAAACCCTCAATTAGCTAGTCACTGGGCTAGTTGAGCCAAAAAACTAAATAAAATAAAATAAAATAAAATATATTATGGCCCATTTGTGTGTAACTATTTCATTGTATATAGGGCCTAAATAAAAGGATTTTTCATAATTATTTTGGTATTTATTTAAATATTTCTACCTATGGTATGTTATTATGCTATGTACATTGACTCACCGTTACCATATTTTTTATTACCATTTTGCATACTCTTTATTCTGTATAAAAATAATTTCATGCAAGCTTCTCTTATTTTTGGTGTAACTCCATCCCAATAAAAATCCAAAAAAACTAGTTTTATTTATGTGTATATTTTTTCACTATTGTGATTTTTTCCTTCCTACATCTATTCTCTATTACTCTCATAAATTAGACCACCAAAAATATTCATATTTTTATGGTAGACTTATAATGAGAGATATTTATTTCGACCCCTTTATATTTTTTCCACCTATATTATCTATATTTGACATGTATATATATTTTTTAGACCCCTCAATATTTGATTTTCTTAGTTGTACTATTCACTTATATCATGATCTCAACAATATCTTCAATTATAGACCTACCAAATAAGGTCAAGGGTATGTGGAATGCATGCATGCACCATGGGGAGCTCACTCTTGGAGGTATTCAAAAGAATCATCCAAAGAAGGACCTCACAAGGACCTTGTGCAGTGGAAAAAACAGTCGGTTTTGCTGAATTTTTAAAGATCACATGGTCCCTGAATTTGAAAAGGTGATACAAACAAAATTTGTAGCTCGTGAGCTGATTTTTTATCTCAAATTTTTTCATATGTTTTTGCGCTATGAGCTGTGAACTAGGATTTTATTTGTGGACCCCAGTTTGCCCATGCTATGCAGCCACACTCCCTCTTCCACTTTATCATTTTTCTCTTTCACACACACTCCTCCCTCTCCTTCCCACTCCCAAACCTGCAACTCCCATGTCCTAATTCACCCTCTTCACCATTGCCACATCTCTCGCACCTCCATAGCCTTCATCCTCCATTTCTACACCCTATGTGTCCCCCTTTCTCTCTACATATATGTCCATATTACCATACTCTCTTCAGATTTGTAATGAACTTCAAAAAATCACCAAAAATCCAAGGATAAACTCTGCAAATTAAGGCTTTTATCATGAATTTTCCAAAGTTTGAAGATAACATAGCTGCATCGACACGCGCTACTTCGCCATGCTGACTGCTTCTTCTTCCGGTGCTGTAAAGAGGTGAATGTCAACTTCGACCTCTCTTTACAAGCTCATCCTTTCTCTAACTTTTCTCATCATATATCTCACCATTTGGTGAATGATTTTGTAGTGATAATTACTAACTACTAACCACTAACCTTATTGTAAAATGCACCCTCTACTAGAGTAGGCACTCCCAAATTATTCACTCAATCCTCTCTCCTTTCATCCTCAATAATTCTCTTCCCTTGAGTCCACATCCATGTGACTCAAAGGATAAGAGAAGACCCACCCTCATTAAAAAAAAATAAAAAAATATGCATAATCTTTTATTTCTTCAAATAAACTTGATTAGGCCTAATCCTAATCGGGGCTTCTAAAACCTCTAAATAGAGCCCTTCTCTCCCTTGTAAATTATCACATGATCACACTACACCACACCATTCTCAACACATAAACACACCACTCTTCAAGCCTAGTTGTGTAGAGTGTGTGCATCGTGAGTGCTCTATTCCATCATTACACATAGGTGCATGGAGAAGCTTGAAGTTAGTTATGCCATCTAGAGGAGTGGAGTGTATGCCATACTCTTCACCACACTTGTAGCCTACTCTCGTGCATAAATAAGATTTATAGTTTTGGGTGCAATTGTATGCTGCAACTACGACTCTTCTCTCCAAATTGACTTGATAAGTTGGCTCATGAGGTGGTTGAAGGTATTTTGTCCTTGAAGTTTGTTGTGCCATTTCATGCTTTGTGGTTTGAGGGCTTGTTGAATTGTTTGCCTAAAAGGTCAATTGTAAGAGGGTGCTCGGTGAGAGGGCTCCCGTGACCCTAAGACAATTTGTGTATTGGCAACAAGGTCAAGTTTTGTGTTGTCTGCCTATTTCTCATCAAGCTTTTTGTGCATCTAGTCTTTAAGGCTAAGACTGAGTTGCTCAAGTTGATTTGTGCTCTTTACCTCTCTCTGACGTGGTGAATGTTTGTGTTTGGTGTATGTGGCTATCTTGCATTCCCCTCTCTTTGTGCGTTTGAGTACAAGGAGATATCACGTGTGTCCTAGTTCGCATCTACAACTAGGTGGTGCCCCTTTTCTTGTTTGGTTTCTGGATGTGGGTTGTTGTTGTCTCTGATTGTGCTTGCCCCAGCCCCAATTGAGCAGCACGGGAGCCTCGAAGGGTGTTTAGAGGCCGCTCTTCTTGTTGCCCGCCCTGGACTGCCTCACTACCAAGCTAGTATACATTATGTATCCATAGAGCTGCTTTGTACTAGCCTCATAAAAGAGTGCATAATTTAATGTAGCGCTCACATACCGCGATGTACATCTCATTGAATCCGTGTGGCTTCCTTGAAAGCTGCATAATCTGACTCTCCACACCAACTGTGTAAATCAAGTCTGGGCATGAGATAATCAAATAGATCAAGCTACCCACAATATGCATGTTCATCGTAGCATTCTCAAGAACTTGACCTACATCATTCTTCAACTTCAAATTTTGACCCAAGGTCATAGAAATAGGCTTACAATCAGACATACCATACTTTGATAGCATATCCAAAGCATATTGCCTTGTGACAACCATATACCCTTTTTTGTACATATGAAATAATGTAGCCCACCTAGGTCTTTCATATCAAATTCATGCATAAGAAGGGCTTGCAACTTCTTAAATTTAGCCACATTATCACCTCCAACAATCAAATCATCAACATAGATGCAAATCATGATAATCCCTGCCTCATTCTTTCGTACACACAATGAATGATTTGCATCTGACATATGAAAATTGAGGAAATAAAAAAATTCACAATTCTCTTAATACATGCTATGGGTGCTTTCTATAGACCATACAATGCCTTCTTTAGCCTGCATACAAGATTACACAAACTCATATTCACATATCCTTGTGGTTGTTCCATATACAACTTTTCTTGCAAGTCACCATTCAAGAAGGAATTCTTCACATCCATCTATTTTAAAACCCATCCTAAAGCTACAACCAGTACAATAAACACATGAACTGTAGCCATCTTGGATATGGAGGTAAAAGTCTCCTCATAATCAGTGCCATAATTCTATGCATAATACTTTGCTACCAATCTAGTTTGTCCTTGCTCACACTGACATCAACATGATGATTAATCTTGTAAAACCACTTACATCCAATTGCTTTCTTGCCTTTTGGCAATGGCACCAATTCCCAAGTCTCATTTTCTTCAATAACAACCATCTCTTCATCCATGGCCTTTTGCCATTTCACATCTTTAAGAGCATCCTCAAAACAATCAGGTTCTACATCCTGCACAATGGCGAGCCAAATAACTGTCAACCATGGACTTTTGCCATTTCACATCTTTAAAAGCATCCTCAAAACAATTGGTTCCTACATTATGCACAATGGCGAGCCACATAGCTGCAAACATGGCAACATGTTTTTTACTCTCCCAGAGCTCCATGGTCCAGTGTCACTGCCAGGCAACCTATTTCAGCTTACATTCTCCTTGCACTAGGAATCTTGATAAAAGGTATACCACCCTCATCATCAAGACTCTGTTCAGAACCGCTCAAAAACCCATCATCATGACGCACTCTAATTTGACAACCTTTGGGCATCATCAACCTTTTCCTTTCCTTTCTTTGATACATTTGACAAAGTGGCAAGACACTCTTTCATTCAACCTACCACTCCATGGTCTCTCACCATGACTCACACTAGGTGACCCTTGCGGTCCACTCAAAACCTGTGACTGCACATCTGTATTTTTTCCTACCACGTTTACATCAGCCCCTAAAACATCATATATATTAGTGTACCAAGCTACATCTCATCAAACACATCCTTAATCAACCGTACCTTACATGTAATAGGGTTATAGCATTTGTACCCTTTGTGCTCAAGTAAGTAACCAATGAACACAGATTATTCTGCCTTTGGATCAAGCTTAGTGTGAAGTACATCCAAAACATGCACATATGCAATAGATCCACTTTGAGGTGAGAAAAACCTGGTTTTGTCCCCGTAAACTGCTCTTCAAGCATCAAGGAGTCATATTCATGATGTAAACAATAGTAGAATTTGCTTCATCCCAAAAATTGCGAGGTATATTCTTCTCATTCAGCATATAGCCCGTGAAATTTTTGCAATGTGCCTATTTATCGCTTAGCAACACCATTCTATTGTAGTGTGTACCTACATGAAAACTACCTTTGAATTCCATCCATTTTCAAAAAACTTCTAATCTCATTGGAGAAGTACTCTCCCCCTCCATCTAGCCTCAGGCACTATACATACTTTCCAGTTTTCTTTTCAACCATAGCCTTAAAATTTTGAAAGTGCATAAACACCTCACATTTATGCTTCAAAAGGTAGACCCATACTTGCGTTGTATGGTCATAAATAAATGTAACATAGTACCTGCATCCACCCCAAGATGCAGTACTTGTAGGGCCTGATATATATGAGTGAACAAACTCCAATACATTTTTTCTCACATGCTTATCACAAGGAAATGCCGACTTCCGAAACTGACAGGCCTCACATACTATTTTGCATTTCAACAACTTTAAATGCTAATCACAAGGAAATGATGCTTCTCCATGTTTCCCAAATTGATAGGACTCACATACTTTTTGCATTTTAGGAACTTTAAATGCAGGTAAACCTGTAACAAGATCTCAAGTCTACATTGTTTTCAACCTTTGCAAAATGGCATGATTGATATGTTTGTGTTAGATGTCAATATTTGCAACATGGCAGCATGCCCACCTTCTTTCCTTGCACAATCAACTTTCCATTTTTCTTGTACTCCTCAATAAATAGGCCATCTAGATTAAATCTGACCTGTAAACCCTACTCCACCAGTTGGCCCACAAAAACCAAGTTCTTTGTGATGTTGGGGACATGAAACACATCACTGAAGTAATTTCCTTTGCCACTATCATGTATGCACAATTGGATGCTTAGTGTTATCCACAATCTCTACATAGCCAAGACTCTCCAAATTCTGAATATTCTTAAATCACTCTCCATGACTTGTCATGTGGCTTGAGGCACCCGAGTCCACATACCATACGCTATCACCTTGCGGATACATTGATAGACATAGTGTTCATCATGTGTTGCATGACTAACAACCTTTTTCATTCATCCACATTCCTGCTAGTAGATGCATAATTGTTATGTTGCCTTCTATCTGGACGATCACGCTCCAAGTGACTTGTTCTACCATAACTCCAACATTCCCTTTTGTTATTTCTTGCATTATTTCTCAGTGTGGTTCCACAACCTCTCAGACTTCCCCCACCTCAAACTATCCTTGATCTCCTATATTCTATCTCTAGAAGTTATTTGAATGTTGCTGTTATACTTGATCATTACCTCTTCCACAGCCACCTCCTTGGCCTACAGTACGTCCTTTGCCTCTATCTCGATTGTCGTAGAGGACTTGTTTAGAATTACTTATTCCTTGTGAACATGACTCATCACCATGATTCTTTTTTTAAAAAACAATCAACATAGACACCAAAAATATAAATGTGGAAATGTTCTCTCGAGTCTGAATGGAAGTTCTAAAATATTTGTAACCTCGCCCCAAGCCATGCACATAGACTTCAACATTGTCATTATCCTCTAGTGAAACACCAATAATGCAAAGGACTCACAAATATTATTTATCTTCAAGGCATAATCACTAACATATTGGTTCTTCTTTTCAACTGTTCTCAACTCTACCCTCAACTGCAACTTCCTAGCCTTTGTGTTGGTCGCATCTAATGAGACCAAATTGTTCCATGCCTTCTTGGGGGAATTAGCATCTTGAATATGTCCAATCATAGTGTCCTTCACACTAACATATAGCCATTACATAACCTTACATGCTCCCTAGTTCCAAAATTTATATATATGCCTTAATTTGTGCAACATTTGCATTCTTTGGTAGTTTTGGTGCATCTTCTTGATCACCTTCGATGTACCCCCAAAATCCTTTACCCGTTAGGAAATCGGTCATCCTAAACTTCCAAGCATGGGAGTTATTATTGTCCAGCTTTTCACCCCACAATGTTGTTCAATCCATCATTGTTAGACATGTTGATAGAAATTCACAAATCTGTACTATATGAGCAGCGTGCTACAAATAGCCTGGTAACTATCACCACCTATGACCACAATGTGTGTACTTAGATCAAACACCTATTTCACACTGGTATACAATAGCTGTCAAAAATGCAACCAAAACAAAGCTTTTTGCACCACCAAATGTGAGATCTATAAAAAACCAAACTTAATGTTCTTGCATGCGAACACACTCTAGCTCAAAAATGGGGGCTGAAACGTGTCCAAATCACAAATCTAGCTGCATAGGTTGCAGTACTGGGTATTGCAATACTTATACTTGCACATAATCCCGAGATGCACAATCTCCCAAAGAAGCACCTCAATCAGAGATCTCTCCTAAGAATCTCGACAGGGTTGTCGTACCAACACATGAGGAAGTAGAATGGCAAGATCCTTACCCTCAATTGCTTCTTTTGTTGCTCAATGAAACACTCCAAGATCAGCAACCACAACTAGGCTCTGATACCATGTAAAGAGATAGACAAGGAGAGATCTTGAGCGCGTGCGCGCGCACACACACACACACACACACACACACACACACACACACACACACACACACACACACACACACACACACACACACACACACACACACACACACACACACACACACACACACACACACCACGAGAACTTACACAGAGATGGAGGTTCAAACTTGCTTCTTCTTCTTCTTGTCTCAACAAGATAAGAAAGGTTTACAAAACATAAGGGAAATACAAATTGGAAGATAACCTAAATATAGTAGTCTAGTGTGCAACTGCAAGTGAGTAACCTGGTAGGATAAGTATCCCATCACTTTGGTAGGTAGAACAAGTCAATGAAGCCCAACTTTCATATCATTGACGAAGATCCTCATATCCACTACCACTTGCTAGTGATGATGATTGTTGGTGATAGACATCCAAGAGAAGCATGTGTTGAGATTGATATCTCAAAAGTCAGAACAAGGGATGCTTGCATCAAGAGACTCACAAATAATCTGGCTCATGAAGTATTCCTCAAGGACCATTTTTTCCAAGTTTACAATGAGATTAATGAAGATAAGAGAAGTTAGAGAGAGATCTAGAAGCTGAGAGACTCTAGGATTAGGTGCAGATTCAGACAGTGCACAAAGAACTAGAAATAATTTTATAGAGACATGATGAGAAACTACATCCAATGCCCCATGGATCTTGGCCCATCCTCCTCCTCAGACACCATGACTCAATTGCAAAAAGATGGAAAGAGTCCAAAAGGAGTGTGCAATGGAAAGATTACAAACGGAGACCATGGTAAAGATTCACATTGATAAAGAAGACAAGTACACTAAGAAATTAGCCAATCTAACGTTGGAAATGGAGATATTAAAGAAGAATTTGGATGAATTGACAAGCATGACACATTTTCCACCCCTTCAACCCACATGAGTCCCATTGAGATAGATCCCATCAACACACACAAAGAAGAAATAGATAGAGACAGAGAGGAAGCACAAGCTATGAAGGAATCCAACAATCTAATGCTAATGCCATGGAAACATTTAAAGCTCCCGTGGAACAATGAGTTATCATGATTCCACTATACATGATCCAATTTGTCACACATCTCATGCGGACCTTTAGATAATTGATGCCTATATTTGTGGATCTCACACTTCCATCAATCACTATACATTATCCACTTTAACACACCACTGATGTGGACCTTGAAACAATTGATGCATAAATTTGTGGACACCATGCTTCTTTTCTTCTAGAAGAAATGACAATGATATGAAATTTTTTGAGCAAAGGTCTTGACAAAATTACACATATGCTTTTAAGGCTTGGGTCCACAAAAAGGTTTTTACTACATGAGAAGATGATTTCATACACCTTAGGGTTCCTTTGAGTGCTTCAAACAAGAAATTCCTTGGACTTGAGAGATCACATTTAGAGTACTATCTTTGCCCACTTCACAAACTATACACAGTAATCTAGAAATTGTATCATGAATTACATAATTTGGGGTCTCGGCTTTAAGGAAATCATGGAATAGTCATCACAAAATAACGTCTAACAATTTAATACTAATGTTTCAAAAGATACTAAAAGCTTTTGGTATTGATGTTGAAGCATTCTAACTAGCCATTACATAATGAAGTATCATGATTCCACTATACATGATCCACTTTGTCACACCCCTAATGTGGACCTTTACAATTGATGCATATATTTGTGGACCCCACGCTACTCCAACCATCAATCTCAGTGCATGCTAGTTTTACCTGGGAGAGTTGCTAGGGATAAATAAATGTCAAGTGTGGGAGTGTATGTTGGGTGCAGACCTTCATTCTTGGAGGAAATTCATGGGCTATAGAGGAGGATGACTTTATGCAAAGAAAATGTTAAGAACATGTGTCAACCCATTTTTTGATAGCGCTCCATATTAGACAAGTCTACAATCCATAAGGAGTCAGTCAGCCCCTAAGACTCTAAAGCATTTGTGATAGTATTTCTCATATATTCCACTTCTCTCCCTAACCGCAAGTACTTTGAGCTTGCCAGGATTGTGTCCCATAGAGCTTTAAAGTAACTTCAATCTTAGAAGAGTCTTCAAAGAGTTGAGATTGAGTCTTCAAATGATCAAAGATTTTTGTCAGCTTAAGACTACTTGAAATATGCATGGCAAAGCTTGTATTGAAGAAGCTAAGCCATATAGAGCCAATACCACCAAAAGTTATGCTACAAGTATGGAAGCCCAAAACTTTGTTTATGGACCACGACATGAATGACATTGTGAGCAGTTCAGCTCCCTTGTTCTTCAAAGATGATGAGTCTTATTGTCATTTTAAGCAATGTGAGCTCGATATTTGCTATGTTGATGGTGCAAGTGTGGAAAACCTCCACTCTTGAAGTGTATGGTATTCTTGAGGTCCTTTCTCACTTAAATCACCAAGCACCTCTCAACAAGTGGCGTGAGTGTCATGCCTCTATACACAAGTGGGTTTGATTTTACTATTTAATAGAAGTGCCATTTCCTAAATAATAAAATGTGGTTCATTTCGAAATGTAATTTACATGCAAGAAATGATAGAGGGAAATGGAAGTAAATTGGTATTAAGGAATGATGGCAAGAATCAATAGGAGAAAAATGAAGTAAGAGCTCAGTAAGAGATGGAAATCGGCAATGGTAGTAGAGAAAATGGAAAAGGAATTGGAATTCAAAGCGATAAAGCATCCTTGTTTATATATAAAGAAACATTAGATACATTATGTGCCATTTATATATGAAAAGTGGGCAAAACAATGATAGCACCCAACTTTGCGCTTAGACTTTCCTAGTAGCATTGATTGTACCTTGAAATATCCATCATGGGCATAAAAGCTTTTAAGGGTCTTCTATCAATTTGTACTTGGTTGCACCCCAATTGCAACCAATCAAACCCAATGAGATGCAATTATCAGAGTACACCTCGACAAACTCAATGGAGTCTAATTAAATACGATCAACATTTAATAAAGTGATTTGAGTACAATGTTCTTAATTCCATTATATTATATACAATTTGGGTGTGATTGAGCTTATTTGAGTAAACTAAAAAGAAGAAGAAGTGATTTATAGTAGTTTAGTGATTGAAATGGAACCCATTTGAGTCCAATTGAGACCACTTGAGTGCCAAAGAAGGTGGTGCAAACGAGTTTTATTGCATGCTGACGAGTTCACTTTCCATACATTGAGCTTGATTCCCTACATATAAGAGAAATCGAGTTCAACTAGATTTAGTGGCTACAACTGAGGTACATATAAGAGAAAGAAAGTGTAGTTGGGCACAACTGAAGACACTTGACTGCATTCATGGAATGGGGCACGTTCTAGTACTATTCAATAAAAAAGGATACCATTAGGGACTCTCAAAGGTGCCCTATAAGGATGTTTTGATTTTTTCTCTCTTTGTTCAAAGTGGACAACCTGGTGAAGTCCATGATCGCTTTGTCAAAACCCTATCGACCAACATATGATTGGAAAGATCTTAGAAAGTAGGTTCTAAATCCCCAAACTTTGACAAATTCAGATTTGATTTTGAGAAGTTATGCCCTCCTTCCTGAAGCTGAAATGTGGGGAGAGATTCCATTTATAAGACGAAGAATCTTTTAAAATATAAGGAATTCAATGCCATGATATATATCAATGGATGATTTCAATGATTACATTCTAATTCCAACTGTCCCGACAAGTTTTTATTTTATTCGTAAAATTTTACCATGCGCCCGTTTTGGACAAGAGAGAGAAAGTCAAAGTCCTTATAGGGCCCCTTTGAGAGTTCAAATTTTCCCTAATGATTTGAGTAACCCTAAGTCTAATTGGACACACAAAAATATGATTGCAATCTAGTGACTACAATTTAATTTGATTATATGCATCTATGAGCAATGGAGTGCAGCTAAATTTAGTAATTTAAATTGCACAACTAGTAACAAAAACTGCCTACTTGAGCACAACTGAGCATGTTTGTCTCCATATGAGTGTAACTAGGTATGATATAGTATGATTTATTTAAATTGGATACATTTGAGTGTGCCTAATTCAAATTGCATGCCATGCTTCCCTACCCGATTTTTTCCTCCATCTCATGGAAGCTATAGAGTGGATTAAACTAGTTGTCTCCATGAAAGGCCATCAAAGTACATAGGCACCAAAAAGAGCTTCACATTTTCCTTGCCTTTATAAGGCAAAAACTATTAATGTTTTATACAAGCCTAAATAGACACTTGCATGAATTTACACTTCAAGGATACAAATGCTCAAGCAAAGAATGGGCGTCCAATAGCATGATCATGGTACTGGAATTGATGACTAGTTTCTAGAATCTTGATACTTTGGGAATAGGTTTAGTGATGACTAAGAGTGTGTTTAATCTTTAACAAGATCCTGTAGCCAAAATTCAAATTCATTGTGGTGGTCATCCCAAAAAATGTACTCAATGTTGACAGGAATTTTAGATCTCTACTTATATAGGGAACAATACTAGAACAAGGAGCAATACTAGAAACCTAGGTGGGACGCGTTTAATAGGGAACAATACTAGAAGCCTAGGTGGGACGCGTTTAATAGGGAACAATACTAGAAGCCTAGGTGGGACGCGTTTAAAACTAATTGCTTGGAAGAAGCTTTAACAGGGAACAATACTTATATCTTTAACAGGGAACAATACTAGAAGCCTAGGTGGGACGCGTTTAAAACTAATTTCTTGGAAGAATCTTCTATGGGTATATACTATTTTAGAACCAAAGGCAATCTTTTACAGTCCCATGGTTATTCTGAGAAAGGCTAAGACTCCTTCTTTAGAGAATATATGAACAACAGTCTCAAAGATCTACTCTTGTCTTCAATGTAGTAGACAAGTTTTAAAATGCAATCCTTGGTAGCTACTGTGGACAATTATTGCAATGCAATACTTTACATGTGAGTTTTTAGTAGTGATTCACTGCATATAAAGTCAAATGTCCTGCATACATTCAATAATTGGTGTGCCAACAAATGTAAGGTTTGTCTGACAAGGAGAGGGTAAATTGGTATCTTCTAGCATTACTGCTAAAGATTGTTTACACACAAAAGCTTCAGACTTGGGGAAGTAATAGAAGACTCAATTTTTTTGTTTACACGCTAGGCATACCCTAAAGCGTGATTTGAAGATAGTGAAATAGCACAATTTGAAGCTTGATGAAAGCCAAACACTGAATTTTAGAATTCTCAGAACAATGTAGTTCAACCTAGGAGTAATGAAACACCAGAATCCTACATTTTTTAAACAATGCTTTTGGACTTTAGTAGCCATGAAAGAAATCTTGGAGCTCATCGAAGTTGCAACAAGGTGTGTCGAGACTTGAAAACTTTAAGAGTTGGAGGATGACTACAATTCTCAATATGACGGTTGGGTTTGAGCACATTCACAATTTCATTTCTTAAAAGCTTTGAGTATACGGGATTGTGAGACCTAGGTGCTCATGAAATTCACCTTGAGACTTAGTATAGGAGTCAACTTGAAACATGTTTCTTAAGTGCTCCTCTGAGAGTTCTAGATAGGATATCTTAGAGTGACAAGGCAGGTGTCAACACCCTTTGCCATTTGTCATCAATGTCACAACTAGAAACTCCAAGATTGAACCAAATTAGACTAATATAAAGAGAAATGCAACAAGACACTGATCAATGTGAGAAGTTTTTGAATATATTTAGATAATTAAGGAAACCAAGAAACAAGGTATTCAACTCAACTTCAAATTGATCTTGTCAAGAATGGCATCAACCTTATCAAAGAGACGAGTTAGGGCTATCCTTACACCATGCCAAATAGCAGCAACTTGAGTACAATGTGCAACTAGGTCCATAAGAAAAGCATAATTTTTCCCAATTGAACTTGAAGAAACTTGGACAATTACATGAAACTTGACATCACTTATCGATAGCATGTCGACATGAGACAAAAAACATAGCTAGATGACATCGAGCAGGACAATTAGTTGTAGATTAAATCAGAATATGTTTGAGTATTGCTACAAGAAGTTGGGTAAACTAGGGAGGTCATATCTCAAAAAACTATCATACCTTGAGGCTCGACAACATAATCTAAGATCCCATTATGATTGTAACAACAAAGAGCGTAATCACATAGTGATCACGCTTCAAAGATTCTAAGTACAAAAGATGCTAACATGAATACGTGAGCCAAGACAGAGAGCAACATCTAAGCAAAAAGGTTTCTTCCACAACTAAATAGAAAAGTAGTGTAAAATTGAACATGCCAAAGAGCCACAATAATCATCAAATTTTACCTGAAAAGAGTAAACATGAATTAGCCAAAAGAGGACAAAGACTAGGTGTGGGTAATCAACAACATTAAGTTATAGCAGGGATGGAAGCAAGAAGCATTAATGTGGGGGTGTAAGATGAAGTAATCCGATATCAAAAGGCGGGCAGCATGCATCATATGAAAGTACATAGAGCATCCAATAAATTTAGAGTGAACTTAGAAGCTTGTGTATGGGATGACCGTGCCAAGAGACCCCTCAACATCAATACGACATGTATAAGGCCCGTGCCAGGCGCATCCGAATGGACAAGGTTCTTGTTGAGCTTGTGAAACTTGATAAGGAGGCTTATTAGGTGGTGAGCTTCCAGGTACAAGCTCTATTGCATGATTATCATCCCCTCGTTTTGGAGGTAGCTATCCAGGGATATAATTGATAAAAATATTTTGGAGTTTATTTAAAAAATTAGACAAATCTAATTCCTCTTGATTCCTACCATTTTGGGTAACCTCCCAAGCTGCCCTTCTCACGCCCGTATGCAAAAAACCTCACCCCTCTCACACACATCTAGCAAACAAGTGTGAACTGGTTGCTTGTGGGTGACCCCCCGGTGTGACTGCGTCTATTGGAAATGCCTTCAACAAAGAAAAAGGTGCCGCCGGCTCACAAGCAACCAGCTCACACTTGTTCGCTGGACGTGTGTGACAGGGGCCTAAGTCAAAGATGATTTGCCACCCAAGAGATGAAATAATGAGAGCTTACCTTCCCTCTCATAAGCTTGAGACTGCAAACTCATTACTATATAAAGACTCCATTGATTTGCAAGATACCAAAACAGGAGGACTAGGGCGATGTGTAGCAAAAAACCCAGTAGATCAAGTGAAGCAAGGAGCCCATGCACAAATTGACAACGATAGAAGAGAAAGTGCAAAAGAATACTGGAAAGAATATTGTGGCCCAATAAATAGAATATATAGAGATCTTATGCAAGAAGGTATAAAATAAACGCTTACTTTAAGCACTCCTCGTGGATGATAAACTAAGTAGGCAAATATCAAGTAAAAAATGAGGAGGCTAGCAAAGCACACCTTATTATTTAGGAGGACGGATTGTATCCAAAGGCACTCTTTATTTTCAATGCTATAGCTAGGACCTAGAAGGCAGCACTAAATTTAGAGTTTGAGAAAGCCATAACTTATCATGTTACTAGTATCAAGTTTAGATCTAAGGTACCAAGGTTTGTGTTTGTATTTGTGTTTGTGTGCATGTGCGCGCATGTGCATGCGTGCTACCTAAAAAATAGAAGTCCAAATCCGAATTTGAAGAGTCACAAAAAAATAGTATCAAGTTAGATCTAAGGTACCAAGGTCAGTGTTACCATAGACTGTGAGATAATATTGTGTGTGTTTTTTCCATTTAATATCCCCCTACTGCTACCTTAAGCAATACACCCACAAAATAATATATAGCTTGAAACATCTCAATTTTGGTTTAGAGATAGACTATGTTGATAACATATCAAATTGCAATTTTTGAGCCGTAAAACATCAAGTTGTTTGAAATCCATTGGCCAAAAGTGTAAACCAATTGCAGAGCCACAACTTTGGAGATCTAGTTGAAGGAAAATAGCTATACCTACCACCATCAACAAACAAAATCCTCAGTTAGGATTGACAAATTTAAAGTTGGAAGACACGTGTCACCACCCTTCCCCACTTGTTATCGGTGTCACAAGTAGAATCCAAAGAGTTACTTAACAATTATAGCTAGGATCCTAGAAACCTTTAAAGACTTTTGAACAATGACCATTAGGTCTTGAAGCTTGGCCATGTCCTATAGTAATATGGGAGGCTAATCAAGAGCACAAGATTACCCCATGTATAAGTCTTGATGATTAAGGAAGTACCACTATAATTCAAAGTTGGAAGACAGGTGTCACCACACTTTCCAACTTGTTATCAATGTCACAACTAGAATCCAAAGAGTTACTTAACAATTATAGTTAGGAGCCTAGAAACCTTCAATGCTTGTGAACAGATGGCCATTAGGTCTTGAAGCCCATATAGTGATATGGGAGGCTAATCAATAGCACAAGATTACCCATGTATAATCATGGTAATTAAAGGAAGCACTACCAAAATTTTATTTTTCAAAGGGTTTTAACAAAATGCAAGACCCTCACACTCTAATTAACAAGCTCAGACAATTTGAAGGGTGCTTTTTTTTTTTTCGGCGAGCGACAAGTGTGAAGATAATCCAAGATTGCACGGGTATGAAGGACAACTACACAAAACTAGCTAGAATGCCCTGTTGGTTTAAGGATCATTGACCTTACTGTCAAAAATATACATGGATCTGACATGCCAAGCAATAAATAAAATGTCAACATGCAAATGATGTATCACCTAAGAGAATCCCAGTTCTTGCAAAAGCATTGATTGCACCCGTCTAAGATGTTTAGCCAAGCTGGCTTTGAAATCATACACCAAGGTGTGATCAAGAGTAACCACAATTGGAATGTTTATCTGGAAAGAAAAAGAGGTTTACCGTATGTAAAGCAAGACATGTTGAGATAGCAGACAAGTATATCATATAAATGAAGAGAGGAGCAGTGAAACCACCACACACTAGTCAACCCAATATGCACATAATTATGAAATTTCTACAATAAAAAACGTGTAAGTGTGGGTCTCATAACTTCTACGCAGATTGTGTAGCAATCTAATAGTGACTTCTCAAGCAATAGAACATGGGGAGGAGCTGCATGAAGTTGAAATCACAATTCTTATCAAGCAAAAAAATTACAAATTTCTTTTTTGCAATACTTTCCTCAAAATATAAAATGGAATTTTCCATTTTGCACATGCTCTTGATCTGCCATTTTGTATCTTTAACTGGATCAAGGATGAGCTCAGACACACTTTTGATGAACCCTGCACTAAGACTTGTGGATACCCTAGGTAGTGTGGGTCATTTAATCTAAATATCATTAAAAGAAGGAAAACTAATAAGTCCATTGACTTGAGAACTAGCTGGCCACTTGAGCAACAAATCTGACGCATGTAAGGCCAAGGGCCACCAACTTCTAGATGTGGACATGGGATTCTAGATAATGGATGGCCAAGGGCAAATATAAAGGTTGGTAGGGTGGAGAATCCTGAAGGAAATTCCCTAGGTTCTTTCATTGGTATCAGAGCTGAAATTTTTAGGGGAAAGAGGGTGTGGTCTCTTTGTCTTGTACATGAGGGCTTGGTCTCTTCGTCTTATGCATGATTTTACATGCATGCACAAGAGGTCAAGGACGACAGTGTGAGAGTCTTGGCAAGGATAGTGGGAACCATCTCAACAAGGATGCATACCATGTATGTCACTATCCTACTCCACCATAGCTTTAGATGCCATCCATGCTCCATGTGTGATGTTCTCTGGATCCATCTCTTTCAATTTGTGAATAAAACTGATGGTATGAAAGAAGGCCTCAACAACCATAGGATGTGTAGCCAACTGTGCTCTACCAATGTTGTGCGAGCCATTGTTTTCTACATATCATCTGAGAGAGCAGCAAACACGTGGTTTATCTATTAGTTTCCAAGCCTTTGTTGATAATCCTGGTGTCCCATATCATTGATGCATGCATCAAAGCCGGTGTCAGAGTGGTGTTAACTAGCCATCCCTTTGTTTATGGCTCCTAGAAGTGTGCTTGATGACATCGTCTCTCAAGCAATGAAAGTGTTGCATAACCTTGTTCAGTTTGACAAAAACTAGAGTCCTTGCAATAGATAATCCGCTTCCACCACCTCTCTCAATGAAGTCCTCTATCTCAACTATATATGCCCAAAATAGTGTGGGGGAGAAAGAGCAGCCTCGCTTCATCCCATAATGCCATCCAACTCCTCAGACATACCACCAAGGCACCGCACTCGGGAAATGACATTGTCACATATATAAGGGTGAAAGCATGATAATCTGACATGCTTTTTGTGCTATTTAGCACGAGCCAAGGAGCACCTCTTGTAAGCATAAAATGAGGGTGTCTTTTCAAAATGTTTTAATTCAAAAAACATGTTTGACATAGTTTTCACTGGACGTTACACACAAAGAGTCGTGCCGTAATGATGCATGGAGGGAAGCCAAGAATAAGGGCCATAGGCAAGAGAGATGGGAGGAAGCGGTCTTGAGCTTCTCCTGCAACTCATGAAACTCAATCAGTCATATCGGATGATCTCATTGACACACCTCCAAGAAAGAAGTTGAGGGTGGCCAAATTAGCTCGTTCTCCTACTTCTCCTCCACCTTGCGAGAGTGCTAGAGTACCTGTAGCTTCTCCTTCAGCCCGACAAAGGGTCAAAGCTAGCGACAGGGTGACCCACCCTTGTGTAGAAGTTTCCCCAATTGAAAATATCATTCATGCAGGGAAGAGGAAGCTTGACTCCGGTTCTCACTCAGGTTCTCTCCCTCTCTCTCTCTCTCTCTCTCTCTCTCTCTCTCTCTCTCTCACACACACACACACACACACACACACACACACACACACACACACACACACACACACACACACACACACACACACACACACACACACACACACACACACACACACACACACACACACACACACACACACACACAAACACAACATGACACCAATGACTTGAACATGCCTTTGTGTGCATGTGGGTGTGTCTCATTTCTTTGGCTGACCATAGCCTGAGTAATTGTTTGTGGAACATGCCCCAAGCTGATGTAAGGGTTTGGGTGATCTCAAGGTTGCTGATCATAGTTGGGGGGCTTGCAGAAATAGCTCTATCAGGTGTAATTTTGTGTGCGCCAATTGAGGAGTTTAATTGCAAATATTAGTGGTTTAATTCCTGTGTAGTTTAAAGCCTATTAAAATCTGCTAACTAGCATGGACAATGTGTTCTGACTGTGTTGGCCATAGCCGGGCTTGCAAAAGAAGCTCTTTAATGTGTTATTTTTTGGTGCTTCAATATAATTTATCTTGTGTTTTCTTATTATAATCTTGTGTTACATGGATATGTATTGACTATGAAAACTAGCATGAACCGGGTTATGTCCAGCATACCCTTAATGAAAACAGGAATTGCAAGTGTGCTGATTAGCATACCAATTGTGCAGCTTAGCATACCCAGTACGAAAATTAGCATTCTTGGTATGCTGGCCATAGGTGGGCTAGTATAAGAAGCTATGTAATGTGTAATTTCTTTTGTATTTCAATAAAACTTACCTGTAATATAATCTTGTGTTTCTGTAACATATCTCCTGTTTCTATAATGTAACTTTTTGTGTTTCTGTGATATAATCAATTGTCTTCATTGGGGGGTTGTGCAGTGTGATGGAAAGCTCCGAAGGTGAACATCCTAATTTAGGGGAGATTTTGTATTATTGTAGAGGATTTTAATTTTGTGCATGGCCTCTTAAGAGATGGTGCAAACCCGAAGATGGTGAGGTGGGAGCAAATCAGTGATGTCAAGTGGTTCAATGTTTTTAAAGAAGAGAAGAATTGCAACCAGTATCGTATCAAACTCAATCGAGTATTTAACGAGATGTATGCACATGTAATGCTTCTGCACTACAAGGTATACCAAAATCCCCCCACAAACATGGAAATAAACTCTGCTTTTGCAAAGGGGTTCGTTAAAGAGTTCAGTTCGACAAAAATTGCTAGTGGATCAGCCACAAAGTTCAATTGGGAAAATTTTGCTATCTAGTATTTGTAGGATCTGCACGAAAAAGGCTATTACAATCAACATTTCTAGAAGTGGAAGGTGCATAATTCAAGTGAAAACATCAAGGAGGAGTTTACTGACATGAAGGAGGACAAAGCTCCCAAGGCGACACCCATCTCTTGCTACAGCTCCCACCAAGGGGCAGAAAGCGTGTTGTACTTTGGAAACACAAACTTGCAGCCCATAAAGACTATGGGTGAACATCTTAAAAAACTATTACAGGATGCTAGAGAAAATTTTGGAGACAGAAAAATTGGGGCTCGAAGCAGCACGCGTTCTCCAGGCAGGCAACATGAGGGTTACCCCTGTTGTGCTTGCAACAAGAGAGAAGCTTCGCAATGCTATGGTGGAGTTGGAGTGCTTGGGGAAAAGTGAAAGCCAGGATGTAAAGAGGGGAATAGAATTGAATATGAAGATAGAGACACTAAGGGAGATGCTAGATGATATAGGGTTTCCTCACAGTGAGGGGACACCTATTGATGTCGAGGTTGACATAACTTGTCAACGTGTAAGTGTCTGTTACTTTTGTGCTTCAACTATTTGATTGGAATATGTGCACAACTAAGTTGTGTGCTAACCATGGTTTTCATTTAATTGTTTTGTAGATCAATGTGGAGTTTATGGAAGAGAAAGTGAGAGAGAGGGAGAATCAATTGGAGCTTATCATGCATACGAGAAAGCAGCTACAGGGAACCTTATTCCCCACTGCTTTCTGCACTTTGGCTATGCAGACATTTAAAGAAAGTGTCAAAGCAGTAATTGATGGGATGTACATCAACCCATGTAGTGGTTGTGGTCTGCCACTCCAGGTACATGAAATCACTAGCATGGTGTGAAGATGCCTTGCGAGCACAACTACGACCTTTTTACTTTGTTGCTATGTGCTCCTTGCATACGGAAGAATGTATAGTTTTTGGCTGCCATCAAAGGTTACCAACAGACTTGTGTAGCAAGCTTATGGGGCAAGGCCATCTGACACCAATGTGTGGTAGGCTAATCAGTTTAGAGTGTTATATTAGTTAGCATACATTCAACAGTTTATGGTAGACACCATACATGTTACTTATGCTATGTATGCTAGTCATCATAGTCTGTATGCTGGTTAGTATAGTATGCATGCTAGTCATCATACATTCTCTTTATGCTATGTATGCTAGTCAACCTACATGCTATTTGTGCTATGTATGCTAGTCATCATAGTCTATATGTTAGTTAGTATAGTATGTATGCTAGTTAGCATACATGCTATGTAAGCTAGTTAGCATAGTCTGTATGTTAGCTAGTATAGTATGTATGCTAGTTAGAATAGTAACTATGCTAGTCATTATACTCAGTAAGCTAGTTAGCAAAGTGACCTTATATTTAGCATAGTTTGTATGCTAGTTAGCATAGTGGATATGCTAGTCAGCATAGTGGGTATGCTGGTTATCAAATTGTGTATGCCCTTAGCATACCCATTATGCTAAGTAGCATGCATGCTATTGTATCTAAGTACGCTAGCTAGGAAAACTGGTTATGCTAGTTAACAACCTCGTTATGGTAATTAGCATACAAAATAGGCTAACTGGCATATTTTGGTATGTTAGTTAGCATACATGATATTGGGTATGCTAGCTAGCTTATTGAGTTATGTTACTAAGCATACATGCTACTCTTTATGCTAGTCAACATACATGCTATTCATGCTATGTATGCTTGTTAGCCTAGTATGTATGCTAGTAAGCATAGTGGGTATGTTGGCTAGCAAACTATGTATGCCCTTAGCATACCCTTAATGCTAACTAGCATACATGCTATTTTATATGCTAGTCATTAGCATATATGGTTATTCTAACTAGCAAAACTATCTATGCTAGCTAGCAACCTCGTGATGGTAATTAGCATACACAATGAGGATAAGTAGCCTAACTAGCATGCAAGATAGTCACCATCATGTGCATAACATATTCATTGTATGCCAGTTAGCATACCCACTGTGCTAACTAGTATACATCCTTACTCTACTGTGTATGCCAGTTATCCTAGTCTGTATGCTAGTTAGCATACACGGAAGTTATGCAGACTATGCTTTTTAGCATAGCCTGTATGCTATTTAGCATACTCTGTTTGTCAACTAGCATAATTTGGTATGCTAACCACCACACATTCCATTCTAACACCATCTTCAATATGCTAGTTGTAGTATTAACCATTCATCTTTGCATTTCACCTAGCAGCTGTATATGATAATTAATGGTTTCTTGGTATACACAAGTCTTGTTGCCGCGGGAAGGGCGGATGAGAGAGAGCCTGACAAGTAAAGGATAGTTGAAGAGAAGTCCTCTGATGGTAATATGGATGAGCTTGATACAGTGCATGGAGGGGAAAATGCAACACCGGGGCATGAGACATTGCTCGACGGTTTGGGAGGTGACAACAAAGAAATTAATGATGACAATGAATTCATAATAATTGCTCATCCCAAACCTGTGCCAAACCTATGCCCAGTGCAGAGGATGATAAGTTCTTTGGAGGAGATGGCGAGGAGTTCGCAAGTGGAATCTAGTAGAAATGACATCCATGCCAGTGTGCAAGGAGCAAGTGACAACATCCCTCTCTTGGGATTTGTAAACAAAGCGAGGATGAAGAGGAAAGGTGGACTGTAATAGATTCTAGAAGACCCTATAAATGACATTTTTACTGCCCCAAAGACCACCCAAGAAGATATATCCAAGATTGTCGAAGGTGACAAGAGAGCCATTTGCTCACGTGTATGCAAAAAACTTTGTTGACCCTATTCTTTTGATTGTGTTCTTCCCAGATCATGTAACTACTATAATGGCATGTATCTTTGCAAATATTTATAAAGGAGAAACACTTTTTGTGTACATGATGTCTCTCTGTAATACATTAGTGGCTTCTGGTTGTTGTTTATGATGTGTTTCATTTGATACCTTTAATGTGTTGTAGGGGAGACTTGCCTACAAATAATTGCCCTAGATGATCTGAACTGGGCCATTGCATTGAAAAAGATGCAAAAAAGGTGTATTGCCGAGGCAAGAAAGATAAGGAGAGAAAAATTAGAGATTGAGAAGTGCATGGAATGGTTCTGGTCTAGGCTCAGTAGAATTAAAGAGTCTTTGAATTTTGTTCATCCCTCCGGGGAAGTTATCTTTGCTGAGTGGCATCCGCATCCAAGCCCAAGTATTGTGCCAACGTTGTTGGTAGAAGAGAAGTGTGCTCTTATTCTTGATCTAAATGGGGTGTTGGTGAATGTTGTAGAGTCACGTCATGTGGTGAAGTCCTCCAGGAGTATGCAGGGAAACTCCATAAGTGTTGTATGGAAGGGGGCGTGGTTGTGTTCTGTCGCAAAAACAACCACATATTTTTGGATTAATGCCTACAATTTTTCCATGTCTATGTATGGAGCACGAGCATGGGACGTAAAGCGAATGCCATTCTTGATAAAGTATTGAAGCTGCAGTGTGAAAGGATGGGAGGGTTTTGTCACAGGAGCAATGTGTCAAATGGCATTGGACACTCTATAAAAATTAGAGTCAGATGTGGAGAGGCTTTCCACAGCTCGGCCCCACAAACGCTCTAATCATTGATGACAATAAATATAAGGTGTGGCAGAAACCCAAGGGAACTTGGCTCGTCCATCCAAAGATGGAGGACCAAAGTCTTGAAGAGCGACAATCTTGTCTGGTAGACAAATTGGCTCCCTGTCTATTTCTATGGTTGTAGGTGGAAGACCGTTCCACATATACTACCAGCAATGCGTATGATAGCCACCCAAACTGATTTTTGGATGCAATCATTGAGAAGTTGGAAGCGGAGCAGGAAAAAAAGCGTCAAAGACAAGTGGAGGACCTACGTCGATAAACAAAGGACACTGTTGAAGAAGCAGCAAGGGAGGAGAGGAGTAAGTGAGAGAGTCCCAACTCAGAGAAAAAATAGCACTTGAAACAACACTTGGAGTAGCAACTTAGAAAGAGAAAGGGAAATGTAGGAGTGGAAAAATGGTGACATGAGTCCATGAGACTGCTATGTTTTGGAGAATTTTAATATTCACCCATGACATTTCCATGTAAATGTTTCATACATTTTGTATAATTTGTTTGGTTATGAGCTTGCCATGACCCCAAAAGTTGTACTTATCAGCCACTTCCTAATCCATTTCAATGTTCACACCTATAAATACTTTCATTTCAGATTGCAGGATCATATTTTGTAGTACTATATTTTATGTGTATGTACCTTGTGTAATGTTGGCATGTTTCTTGTTCAATCAAGCTTAAGACCTGTTATTCAAGAGGGAAATGGCATAACCAATCTACCACACTTGGGTGATAGAAAGGTTATACCATTTAAAGCTAGCACATTGTGTATGCTAGTTAGCATAAACATAGTTCTAATTTTTGTTACATAACAAACATGGTAGGAAATCTTCCCTCCAAGAGGCCTTGTAGATCATAAAAGAGGGGACCAAAGCCCTACTCAACACTTCATTCTGTGCACTATCAAGGTTTTGATATGCTAGTTAGCATACTGTGTATGCTAGCTAGCATAAACACACTTCTAATTTTCATTACATAACAAACATGGTAGGAGATCTTCCCTCTAAGAGGCCTTGCAGCTCATAAAAGAGGGGACCCAAGCCCTACTCAACACTTCATTATGTGCACTATCAAAGACTTGGATGCTAGTTAGTAATATGTGTATGCTAGTTAGCATAAACACAATTCTAATTTTTATTACACAACAAACTTGGTAGGAGATCTTCCCTCGAAGAGGCCTTGCAACTCATACAAGAGGGGACCAAAGCCCTACTCAACACTTAATTCTGGGCATTGTCAAAGACTTGGATGCTACTTAGCATACATAGTATGCTAGTTAGCATAAACACATTTCTAATTTTCCTTACACAACAAACATGGTTCATGCTTTTCCCTCTAAGAGGGCTTGAAGCTCATAAAAGAGGGGACCAAAGCCCTACTCAACACTTCATTCTGTGCAATGTCAAAGACTTGGATGCTAGTTAGCATATTGTGTATGCTAGTTAGCATAAACACAATTCTAATTTTTATTACACAACAAACCTGGTAGGAGATCTTCCCTCTAAGAGGCCTTGCAACTCATACAAGAGGGGGAAAATGACCTACTTAAACACTTCATTCTGGGCACTGTCAAAGACTTGGATGCTACTTAGCCTAATTTTCCTTACACAACAAATGTGGTACATGCTCTTCCCTCTAAGAGGCCTTGCGGCTCATACAAGAGGGGAACAAAGCCTTACTCAACACTTCCTTCTGGGAACTATAAGACTTGGATATAGCCCTTTGGAATGTGTGTAGAGAAGCATATTTATTGAACATTTGGTTATGACTTCAAATGTTGGTACACGGTGCACATAAAAAAAGGTATATTGAAAATCCAGTGGTTGTAACTTAAAATGCTTGTACCTAGTTCACACAAGAGACATAGAACCAACTTAAAGATAGAACATCCTAAATTGCAGCAAATAAGTATATTGCATATCGAGTAGTTACAACTTAAAAATTTGAAGAGCATGCTATTACAAATCGCTTCATAGATTTTTGGAGTGATTGTGTACACTAGCCTTCTCTTTGGGATGTGCTCCATAGGTATTTTGATACATCTCGCTAGATGCAACAATAGGTGAACAATGGGCAGCTTGTTGTCTAGCTTGAAGGTGTATGCATCCAATTGCTTGTAATAAAGACCTTGCACAACATATGAGCCTCTGTCAATTATGTTGCTCCATTCATCGATGTACCTCTTGTCCACCTTCTCCTTTGATGCAACACACTTCACCAAGTAGAAATCCACACCCTCAACATTGATTGAAGCATCTGGATTTACAACAAATGTGTCACCAACACATAGAGCGCTATTCAACACATCATGCTGCCCTTTGTATGTGAAGTCATCATAGCCATCGACCTCCTTTGTTGGAACTTCAACTGTTGGATTGCCACCTCATTAGTAATGGCTCAAGAATATGATATTTCCAAGCCTCCAAATAATGAGCTTTATTGACGCAACAATTCCACCTTCCATGAATGCATGCATCATAAAAGCATGCCAAGTTTCTAGTTGCAAGGATAGTTGGATCCTACGGGTTGTGACCACGAAAAGCATGCATAGAGCGAGATTGAGGGATAGTGGAACAATTCCACTTAGACTTCCCTATTCACATCCCCCACTTTAACCTCCCAAAACACACGGGCACATTCCCTTTCTTTTTATGGATATGATGCAGGTTCTCGCTGCAAGAGGGTGGATCGACAAAAAGCAACCACATCTGTTGCACACTGCAATATAGATCCATAGGGTTTTAGTTGTTCATGGGTCAATGTTCTTTTCACAACCGCCCCCGCACCATCATGCCGCCCCATGCCTTGATCCAAAGAAGAACCAGCTCATTCCCATCTCTGCAAATCCACCCTATCTTGGAACAAAGTAAAAAGGCCTGGCTGGCTTGAACTCCGAGACTGCACCATCATACCACACCCAATGCTGTTTAGAAGTGACACCCTCCTCATATAACCAGTCATGGTGCATCATGAAGCAATGTTGCACAAACAATGTGTCATGCACCTTGTTATCTGATATGAAGAAGTGGATTTTTTTGACTACCTCCCCTGCCTTCTAGTAGTACGTAATGTGTAAAAAAATGGTTGCCTGACTAGAGTACCAATGCATCAACTGAACCTCATTTTGCTCCTTGAAGGCATAGTTCTCGGAAAAATCAACAATCGAGACAACAAAATCATCCAAAAACCAAAGTAGACAGTCTTTGAATTGTTGTCCTTGACATTGAGCTACTTAATTGTGAGTGATGAATATCTTCAGCTTGGTCTTCAGGAGTTAAAGCAACTTCCAGCAGTGCATTTATTTATGCAAAAGATATTTTCTTCTTTGACTCTTTCCATTCTTGTCTTTTACTTCTACATACACAAATACTTTGACAACAATACTCTTACCTAGCTTTGTTGTCTCCAAGCAACATAACTCTAACTTCCTTACTCCACATGTCTTACAAGCTCCCATCAGGCATTCCCTTTTATGAAAAATTGCATCTGCTAGCTTTGAACAGAGAGCGGACTCCCATAACTCTGTGACACCTTTGAACGTGTGATGTGAAGCCAAGAAACCCCTACCAATGTTATCGCCTCTAGCACAGATACTGCATATACAATTGCAACATGTATCATGCAGCCCAAAAGTTTGAGAGCACATGTTGTTCAGTGCGTCCTTTAAAAAGGAAATTTGAACATGGTATTAGAAGTAACACATGTATCTATCTTTCAACCGTTTGCGGAAGAATGCCTTCAACATCTCAAGCATTCTCATGACAATCTTGCGATCTGGATGTTTTTCTTTGAATCGGTGAAAGAGCTGGACCTACAATAACCATAAATATCACCATGTTTAGTATGATGAATGAATCAAAATAGGAATATATAGAAGGCTACCTGATAAATGTTCATAAATACAGTAGGATGCTAGTTAGCAATCTGTGTATGCCAGTTAGCATAAACACAGTTTTGATTTTCATTACACAAAAAATATGGTAGGAGATCTTCCCTCTAAGAGGTCTGCAACTCATACAAGAGGGGGCCACAGCCCTACTCAACACTTCATTCTGGGCACTTTCAAAGACTTGGATGCTACTTAGCATACTGTGTATGCAAGTTAGCAAAAACAATTCTAATTTTCCTACACAAGAAACATGGTAGGAGCTCTTTACATACCTTGAATGCTATTAACATACTAGCTGTGCTAACAAGGGTGATTAGTGTGTAGTTTGGTATATGAGGTATGCTAACTAGCACGGATAGTGTTCTGACTGTGATAATAGCATGGACTGGATTCTATCCAGCATACCCTGAATGCTAATAGGAGTAGCAGGTCTGCTAATTAGCATAGCATTTATGCCGTTGAGCATACCCAGTATGATAATTAGTATTCTAGGTATGCTAACTAACATATATCGTGCTAACCATCTTGACCATCTTGATAATTAGCATACTTCAAATAGGAGGTAGCATACTAATAACCTCCAACAACATTCTGAGCATTCTAGTCTACATACTAGGTACAACATAAAAGGTGTTAAAGTAGCATAAACATTATGCTAAACAGCATACATATTATGCTAAGCAACATACATTGTAAGATCACTAGGTATGCTAACTAGCTTACTCATAATGCTAATCCCTGAATATTATGCTAGCTAGCATACTCTATAGGATCACTAGGCATGCTAACTAGTATACTCATAATGCTAAACCTTTGAATATTGTGCTAACCAGCATACTCCATAAGATCACTAGGCATGCTAACTAGCATACACATAATGCTAAACCTTGAATATTGTGCTAGCCAGCATACTCTGTAGGATCACTAGGCATGCTAACTAGCATACTCATAATGCTAAATCTTGAATATTGTGTTAATCGGCATACTTTGTAAGATCACTAGGCACTAATTAGCATACTCATGTAATGCTAAACCCTGAATATTGTGCTAACCATCATACTCTGTAAGATCACTAGGCATGCTAACTAGCATACCATTAATGCTAAACCATGAATATTGTGCTAACCAACATACTCTGTAAGATCACTAGGCATGCTAACTAGCATACTCATAAAGCTAAACCTTGAATATTATGCTAACTAGCATACTCTGTAAGATCCCTAGGCATGCTAACTAGCATACCATTAATGCTAAACCCTAAATATTGTGCTAACTAGCATACTCTCTAAGATCACTAGGTATGGTAGCTAGCATACTCATAAAGCTACCCTAAATATTGTGCTAACCAACATACTCTGTAAGATCACCAAGTACGCTAACTAGCATACTCATAAAGCTAAACCCTAACGATTGTGCTAACTAGCAGATTTTGTAAGATCACTAGGCATGCTAACTAGCATACCATAAAGCTAAACAACATACCCAGCATAGTAATAATGCTAGCTGGCATAAACCTTGTATCAAACAACATACTCAGAATGCTACTGATCATACCAAGCATGCTAACGGTTATTATACATGCAATGCAATAAGTTATGGCACAAGTATTTGATTGATCACCTGAGGCTCATCTAGGAGGTGCACAAGGTGTTTTATGTAGCTTTTCCTCTCCACTCGCTTTTGACAAACATCCTTCTTGTTGGGTGAAACATGAGTCTCCTCTCTCCAAAAGGTGTAGACCAATTCTTTAATTTCATATGTGATAGGGCTATGACGGTGTTGCTTGTGACATGCAACCAAGGAAAATAATTGAGCAACGACACCAGGCTTCTCCGGCCGTGATTTCTCCTTGAACAAGGTGTGATGATTGACTTTTGAGACCCTGTGGAGACTTTTGCAATAGCCCTGTTTTCCTTTGAATTCAATAGCATCTGCAATGCTGCATTCTTCAAAAACAACTCCTCATTAGAGCTTGGCTGCTTGATGGTAGCAAGTGTCTTGCGAACATTGGAGACAATTGCCATTTGCACAGCAACATCCTCTGAAGATTGACCATGGATTCCCCAAATATGTGGATGGTTAGCAACAAGACTCGAGATTTCCAACTTTGTTTCGGTACTGAAACCTTGTGTCCTATTCTTGAAAGCACTCGCAATCTGGAAAGAAATTTTGTTTTTCTCCTCATCGTTGACGGCATGATCTCCTCGCTTAACTTTCATCCGCTGGTTTTCCCGCTGTTTTCTCTTTCTTTCTCTCTCGTATTTCTTGATAACCAAAGTAGCTGGATCCTAGAAGTTGCAATTCATTGGCTATAATGGCTCCCTTCTACATTCTCTTGAGGTCTGTAAACGAGCATGTATTAAATAGTTTAAATCAATGAAATGAGTAGCTGTGAGCACATGATGTAGTAATTGAAACATGCTAGCATTTGATTAACTACACCAATGAATTCATTTAGAGATACAAAAATCTAAACATGCTTAAATTTGATTAACTACAACAATGAATTCATTTGCAGTTTGCTTACCACCATTATAGAGTGCGCCTCCATTTCCAGCATTAGAGGTTATATATATTGCTGGAAGTTCCAACATTGGAGGTTATATATATTGTTAAAAGTTCCAGCATTGGGTTGTAATACTGTAGGTCTATTTCCAGCATTAAAAGTTGTTGGTTCTCCATATGTATGGGTCTATGCTAGAGCGAGGATAACAACTCAGCTTTCAGAACTGAATTCTGTGTCTAGCTGCCAGTGGAACATACCAACAGGGAGTAGGAACAATGCTAACTAGAACGTGAGTCTGAGAGAGAGAGAGGAGAGAGAGAGAGAGAGAGAGAGAGAGAGAGAGAGAGAGAGAGAGAGAGAGAGAGAGAGAGAGAGAGAGAGAGAGAGAGAGAGAGAGAGAGAGAGAGAGAGAGAGAGAGAGAGAGAGAGAGAGAGAGAGATAGTCCATCCACTACCCCACTCCCTCTTGGGTAATCAAAAATTGGAAAAGGTTGAGGAGGGAATTAATGAAGTAATGTTTTTTCAAGACATTCCAAATTTAAATTTCACTTGCCCTTTTGTCTTCAGCAAATGCTAAGAAGCACAACTAACTAGCATTGTTCGGGACAGCCATTTTAGTGACACGCTAACATGATTCTACCCATAATCTAATGATCGCCCAAATCATCTCTGATGAGATCCTCAATACCTTTATTAGTCCTTGTAGGAGACGGGTGCCTCTTCCTCCAAGAGTTATCAAGGGGGTGCAGTAGGGATGTTAAGATCTTCTGCATGTATAGCTTCACAAACTCGTCAATTTGTATACAACACAATACTTTATTTTAGAGATGGTGCTGCAATCATATGATTGCAATATATCTCTGTTTTTATGAGTACAATGATAATACAATGTAGATAGCCTAGAAGTTGCACTCCTTTTTCAAACAACTTGAGCTCTTGCAAGCGCGTAGGCATGCGCACGTGCGTGCGTGAAAACACACACCCACACCATGAGATCTTACACAAAGATGTAGGCTAAAACCCGCTTATTCTTCTTCTTCTCTCAGCAAGATAAGAAAGGTCTACAAAACATAAGGGAAATACAAACTAAAGTACACAAGGGTCTAGTGTGGAAGTGCTACTGAGTGAGCTAATAGGATAAGTATCCCATCACTGTAGTAGGTAAACCCAGCTATTGTATCACTCACAAAGATCCTTGTATCCACTACCACATGCCAGTGATGATCAATTTCAATGATAGTCATCCAAGAGAAGTATGTGTTGAGCTTGAGATCTCAAAACTTCCCCTCAAGCTCAACGCCATCTCTCATACTCCAAGGATTTCTTGAAACCGCAGCGGCTTCTCTACACAAGGGCCTTTGTGAAGATATCTACAACCTGCTCATCCATCCTCACATACACAAGGTCTATGTCACCTGTCAAAGACCCTCTCCGTGATGAAGTGGTAGTGCAAAACTCAATGTAATTGGTCCTCGTATGCAACATTGGGTTCCGTTCCAATTATATGTTCTAAGGTTGTCGCAATAGATGACAACCATGCTTTGTACATGTACTCCAAAATCTCCAAGTAGTAACTGCAACCATGTTACCTCACATGTTGCCACTGCAACACCAATATATTGTGTCTTTGTCCTCAATGAAGTGACTACGGGTAAGCTTCTTGCTTCTCCAAGTGATAGAAACACTCCCAAGTGAAAACATAATGTCATTGGTAGATCGTCAATTAGATTCACTACCAAGCTAGTCTACATCTGTGTATCCATACAGCTGCAACTTTATACTAGCCTCATAAAAGAGTGCATAATCCAATGTAACACTCACATACCGCTATGTATGTCTCACTAAATACGTGTGACTTCCTCAAAAGCTACATAATCTGACTCTCCACACCAACTGTGTAACTCAAGTCTCCGCATGAGATAGTCAAGTAGATTAAGCTACCCACAATATGCGTGTTCATGGTAGCATTCTCAAGAACTTGACCTACATCATTCTTCAACTTCAAATTTTGATCCAAGGGCATAGAAATAGGCTTACAATTAGCCATACCATACTTTGGTACCATATCCAAAGCATATTGCCTTGTGATAACCATATACCCTTTTCTGTACGTATGAAATAATGCAAGTCACCTAGGTCTTTCATATCAAATCCATGCATAAGAAGGGACTAAAAATTCTTAACTTCAGCCACATTATCACCTCCAATAATTAAACCATCAATATAGATTCAAATCATGACAATCCCTGCCTCATTCTTTCATACACACAATGAATGATCTGCATCTGACATATGAAAATCGAGGAAATAAAAAATGCCACAATTCTCTTGATACATGCTATGGAAGCTTTATTTAGACCATACAATGACTTGTTTAGCCTACTTACAAGATTACACAAACTCATATTCACATATCCCTGTGGTTGTTCCATAAACAACTTTTCTTGCAAGTCACCATTCAAGAAGGAATTCTTCACATCCATCTATTTTAAAACCCGTTCTAAAGCTACAACCACTACAATAAACACATGAAGTGTAGCCATCTTGGCTATGGAGCTAAAAGTCTCCTCATAATCAATGCCATAATCCTTTACTACCAATCTAGATTTGTCCTTGCTCACGCTGCCATCAACATGATGCTTAATCTTGTAAAACCACTTAGATCCAATTGCTTTCTTGCCTTTTGGAAATGGAACCAATTCCCAAGTCTCATTTTCTTCAATAACAACCATCTCTTCATCCACGGCCTTTTGCCATTTCACATTTGTAAGAGCATCCTCAAAAATATTTGGTTCTACATCCTGCACAATGGCAAGCCACATAATTTTCATCCATGGCCTTTTGCCATTTCACATCTTTAAAAGCATCCTCAAAACAATTGGTTCCTACATCATGCACAATGGCGAGCCACATAGCTGCAAACGTATTAACGGATTTTTTTACTCTCCTAGAGCTCCACGGTCCAGCGTCACTGCCAGGCAACCTATTTCAGCTTACATTCTCCTTGCACTAGGAATCATGATAAAAGGTATACCACACTCATCATCAAGACTCTTCTTAGAGCCGCTCAAAACCCCATCATCATGACTTGCACTTAAATTTGACAGCTTTGGGGCATCATCAACCTTTTTCTTTCCTTCCCTTGATACATTTGACAATGTGGCAAGACACTCTTTCATGCACATAAGTTTTGGGATGACCACCACAATGAGTTTGAATTATGGCTACATGATCCTCTTAAATACTAAGTACGCTCTTAGTCATTACCAAACCTATCCCAAAGTATCAAGATTCTAGAAACTAGTCATCAATTCCAGTACCATGATCATGCTATTGAACGCCCGTTCTTTGCTTGAGCATTTGTATCCTTGAATTGTAGATTCATGCAAGTGTCTATTTAGGCTTGTATAAAACATTGATAGTTGTTGCCTTGTAAAGGCAAGGAAAATGTGAAGCTCTTTTTGGTGCCTATGTACTTTGGCGGCCTTTCATGGAGACAATTGGTTTAATCCACTCTATAGCTTCCATAAGATGGAGGAAAAAATTGGGTAGAGAAGCATGCAATTTGAATTAGGCACACTCAAAGTTATTTAATTTAAATAAATCGTACTATATCATACCTAATTACACTCAAATGGAGACAAACATGCTCAATTGTGCCCAAGTAAACTTGGTTTCTCTTACTTGTCATGCAATTTCAATTACTAAATTTAGCTGCACTTCATTGCTCATAGATGAATATAATCAAGTTAAAGTGTAGTCACTAGATTGCAATCATATTTTTGCATATCCAATTAGACTTAGGGTTACTCAAATCATTAGGGAAAATTTGGGCTCTCAAAGGGGCCCTATAAGGAATTTGACTTTCTTTCTCTTGTCCAAAACGGGTGCATGGTAAAATCTTTACAAATGAAATCAAAACTTGTCGGACCTTTTGGAATTAGAATGTAATCATTGAAATCTATCCATTGATGTCTCAATTTGACTCAAACGGGTTCCATTTTTCAATCACCAAACTATAAATCACTTTTTTTTTGGGTACTCAAATACGCTCAATCACACCCAAATTGTATATAATATAATGGAGTTTAACATTGTACTCAAATCATTTTATTAAATGTTGATTGTATTTAATCAGGCTCCATTGAGTTCGTCGAGGTGTACTCTGATAATTGCACCCCATTGGGTTTGATTGGTTGCAATTGGGGTGCAACCGAGTGCGAAATGATAGAAGACCCTTAAAACCTTTTATGCCCATGATGGATATTTCAAGGTACAATCAATGCTACTAGGAAAGTCTAGGTGCAAAGTTGGGTGCTATCAATTTTTTGCCCATTTTTCATATATAAATGGCACATAATATATCTAATATTTCTTTATATATAAAAAAGGATGCTTTATCGCTTTGAATTCCAATTCCTTTTCCATTTTCTCTACGACCATTGCCAATTTCCATCTCTTACTGAGCTCTTACTTAATTTTTCTCCTATTGATTCCTACCATCATTCCTTAATGCCAATTTACTTCCATTTCCCTGTATCATTTCTTGCATGTAAGTGGTATTTAGAAATGACCCACATTTTATTATTTAACAAATGGCACTTCTATTAAATAGCAAGATCAGACCCACTTGTGTATAGAGGCATAACACTCACCCCACTTGTTGAGAGGCACTTGGCGATTTAAGTGAGCAAGGACCTCAAGAATACCATATACTTCAAGAGTGGAGGTTTGTCACAGTTTCACAATCAACATAACAAATTTCAAGATCACATTTCTTAAGATGACAATAAGACTCATCATCTTTGAAGAACAAGGGAGTTGAACTGCTCACAATGTCATTCAGATCATGGTTCATAAACAAAGGTTTGGGCTTCCATACTTGTAACATAACTTTTGATGGTACTGGCTCTATATGGCTTAGCTTCTTCAATGCAAGCTTTGCCATGCATATGCCAGGCAGGCTTAAATTGACAAAAATCTTTGATCATTTGAAGGTTCAATCTCAACTCTCTTCTAAGATTGAAGTTACTTTAAATCTCTATGCGACACGATCCTGGCAAGTAAAGCTCAAAGTACCTGTGGTTAGGGAGAGAAGTGGAATATATGAGAAATATTATCACAAATGCTTTAGAGTCTTAGGGATTGGCTGACTCCTTTGGTTTGTAGACTTGTCTAATATGGAGCACTATCAAAAAATGGGTTGACACATGTTCTTAACATTTTCTTTGCTTAGAGTCATCCTCCTCTATAGCCCATGTATTTTCTCCAAGAATGAAAGGTCCGCACCCAACATACACTCCCACACTTGACATTTATTTATCCCTAGCAACTCTCCCAGGTAAGACTAGCATGCACCGAGATTGATTGTTGGAGTAGCGTGGGGTCCAAAATATATACATCAATTGTAAAGGTCCACATTAGGGGTGTGACAAAGCGGATAATGTATAGTGGAATCATGATACTTGATTATGTAATGGCTAGTTAAAATGCTTCAACATCAATACCAAAAGCTTTTAGTATCTTTTGAAACGTTAGAATTAAATTGTTAAGAATTTATTTTGTGATGATTATTCCATGATTTCCTTAAAGCCGAGACCCCAAATTATGTAATTCATGATACAACGTCTAGATTTCTGTGTATAGATTGCGAAGATAGTACTCTATATGTGATCTCTTGAGTCCAAGGAAGTTCTTATTTGAAGGCCTCAAAGGAACCCTAAGGTGTATGAAATCATCTTCTCATGTAAAACCCTTTTTGTGGACCCAAGCCTTAAAAACGTACGTGTAATTTTGTCAAGACCTTTGCTCAAACTTTTTCATATCATTGTCATTTCTTCTAGAAAAAAATAAGCATGGTGTCCACAAATTTATGCATCAATTGTTTCAAGGTCCACATCAGTGGTGTGTGAAAGTGGATCATGTATAGTAATTGATGGAAGTGTGAGATCCACAAATATAGGCATAAATTATGTAAAGGTCCGCATGAGATGTGTGAAAAAGTGGATCATTGTGGAATCATGATACCTCATTGTGCCATGGGAGCTTTAAATGATTCCATGGCCTTAGCGTTAGATTGTTGGATTCCTTTATAGCTTGTGCTTCCTCTCTGTCTCTATCTATTTCTTCTTTGTGTGTGTTGATGGGATCTATCTCAATGGGACTCGTGTGGGTTGAAGGGGTGGCAAATGTGTCATACTTGTCAATTCATCCAAGTTCTTCTTTAATATCTCCCATCTTTAGATTGGTTAATTTCTTAGCATACTTGTCTTCTTTATCAATGCAAATATTTACCATGGTCTCCCTTTGTAATCTTTCCATTGCACACTCCTTTTGGACTCTTTCCATCTTTTTGCAATTGAGTCATGGTGTCTGAGGAGGAGGATGGCTCAAGAGCCATGGGGTCTTGCATGTAGTTTCTCATCATGTATCTATAGAATTCTTTCCAGTTCTTTGTGCACTACCTAAAACTGCACCTAATCCTAGAGTCTCTCAGCTTCTAGATCTCTCTCTAACTTCTCTTTATCTTCACTAATCTCATTGTAAACTTGGAAAAAATGGTCCTTATGAAATACTTATTGAGCCAGATTACTTGTGAGTCTCTTGATGCAAGCATCCTTGGTTCTGAATGTTAAGGTATCCAGCTCAACACATGCTTCTCTTGGATGTCTATCACAGAAAATCATCATCACTAGCACGTGGTAGTGGATATGAGGATCTTCACCAATGATTTGAAAGTTGGGCTTCATCAACTTGGTCTACCTACCAAAGTGATGGGATACTTATCCTACCAGGTTACTCACTAGCAGGTGCACACTAGACTACTATACTTAGGTTAACTTCCAATTTGTATTTCTCTTATGTTTTGTAAACCTTTCTTATCTTGTTGAGAGAAGAAGAAGAAGAAGCAAGTTTCAACCTCCATCTTTGTGTAAGCTCTCGTGGTGTGTGTGTGTGTGTGTGTGTGTGTGTGTGTGTGTGTGTGTGTGTGTGTGTGTGTGTGTGCATGCATACGTGCTTGCAAGAGCTCAACATCTCTCCTTGTCTATCTCTTTACATGGTTTCAGAGCCTGGTTGTGATTGAGGATCTTGGAGTGGTACATTGAGCAACAAAAGAAGTAGTTGAGGGTAAGGATCTCGCCATTCTACTTCCTTCCTGTCGGGATTCTTAGCAGAGATATCTGATCAAGGTGCTTCTTTGGGAGACTATGCATCTCGGGATTATGTGTAGATATAAGTATTGTAGTACTCAGTACTGCAATCTATGCTATTAGATTTGTGATTTGGACGCGTTTCAGCCCACATTTTTGAGTTAGAGTGGTTCGCATGCAAGAACCCTAAGTTTTGGCTTTTTACAAATTTCACATTTGGTGGTGCAAAAAGCTTTGTTTTGGTTGAAGTGTTGATAGTTATTGTCTACCAATGTGAAATAGGTGTTTGGTGTATGTTTACCCCTTGTGGTCATAGGTGGTGATAGTTACTAGGCTATTTGTAGCAGTTCTATGAACATGTCTAACAATGATGGACTGGACATCATTGTGGGTGAAAAGTTGGACAATAATAACTTCCATGATTGGAAGTTCAGGATGACCAATTGCCTGATGGGTAAAGGATTTTGGAAGTATATCAAAGGTGATCAAGAAGATGCACCAAAAATACCAAAGAATGCAAATCCCACACAAATTAAGGCATATAAATTTTGGAACTAGGGAGCATGTAAGCTTATGTAGTGGCTATGTGTTAGTGTGTTGGACACTATGATTGGGCATATTCAAGATGCCAATTCCCCCAAGAAGGTGTGGAACAATTTGGTCTCATTAGATGTGACCAGCACAAAGGTTAGGAAGTTGCAGTTGAAGACAAAGTTGAGAACAATTGAAAAGAAGAATCAGTATGTCAATGATTATGCCTTGAAGATAAAGAATATCTGTGAGTCCTTTGCATGTATTGTTGTTTGACTTGAGGATGATGACAAGGTTGAATTCTATGTGCATGGATTGGGGTGAGGTTACAAATAATTCAAGACTTCCATTCAGACTCGGGAGAGCACTTCCACATTTATAGATTTGGTTTCTATGATGATTGTAAAAAAAAGAATCTTGGTGATGAGTCATCTTCACAAGGAAGAAGTAATTCTAAACAAGTCCTCTACAACAATCGAGACAGAGGCAAAGGACGTAGTGTAGGCCAAGGAGGTGGTTGTGGAAGAGGTAATGATCAAGTATAGCAACAACATTCAAATAACTTCTAGAGATAGCATACTAGGAGATCGATGATAGTTTGAGGAAAATGAAGTCTGAGAGGTTGTGGAAAAACATGCAGATAAATAATGCAAGAAATAACAAAAGGGAATGCTGGAGCTATGGTAGAACAAGTCACTTTGACCATGATCATCCAGATAGAAGGTATCATAACAATTATGCATCTAATAGCAGGAATGTAGATGAACCAGAAAGGTTGCTAGTCATGCGGCACATGATGATTACTATCAATGTATCCACAAGGTGATAACATGCAGATGAACCAGAAAGGTTTCTAGTCATGCGGCACATGATGATTACTATGTCTATCAATGTATCCACAAGGTGATAACATGCAGATGAACCAGAAAGGTTGCTAGTCATGCGGCACATGATGATTACTATGTCTATCAATGTATCCACAAGGTGATAACATATGTATGTGGACTCAGGTGCCTCAAGCCACATGACCAGTCATGGAGAGTGATTTAATAATATTTAAAATTTGGAGAGTCTTGGTTATGTAGAGACTGGGGATAACACTAAGCATTTGATTGTGCATACAGATAATTTGTCATTAACTATGATAGACGGAAAAGGAAAGTACTTCAGTGATGTGTTGCATGTCCCCAACATTACAAAAAACTTGGTTTCTATGGGGCACATGATGGAGTAGGGTTCGCAAGTCAGATGTAATCTAGATGGCCTATTTATTGAGGAGTACAAGAAAATGCAAAGTGATTGTGCAAGGAAAGAAGGTGAGCAGAACTTTTACTCTTAATGTAAGCCTAATTGAGATAAATGCTGCCATGTTGCAAATATTGACATCTAACACAAACATATTAGTCAAGCCATTTTGCAAAGGCTAAAAACAATGTAGACTTGAGAGCTTGTTACAGGTTTACTTGCCTTTAAAGTTCCTAAAATGCAAAAAGTATGTGAGGCCTGTCAATTTGGGAAACAAGGAAAAGCATCATTTCCTTGTGATTAGCATTTAAAGTTGTTGAAATGAAAAAAATATGTGAGGCCTGTCAATTTGGGAAGTCGGCATTTCCTTGTGATAAGCATGTGAGCAAAAATGTATTGGAGTTGGTTCACTCATATATATCAGGCCCTACAAGTACTTCATCTTGGGGTGGATGCAGGTACTATGTTACATTTATTGATGACCATACAAGGCAAGTATGGGTCTACATTATGAAGCATAAACGTGAGGTGTTTATGCACTTTCAAAATTTCAAGGCTATGGTTGAAAAGAAAACTGGAAAGTATGTACAATGTCTGAGGTTAGATGGAGGGGGAGAGTACTTCTCAAATGAGTTTAGTAGTTTTTTGAAAATTAATGTAATTCAAAGGTAGTTTTCATGCAGGTACAGACTACAATAGAATGGTGTTGCTGAGCAGATAAATAGGCACATTGAAAAAGTTGCACAGGCTATATGTTGAATGAGAAGAATATACCTCGCAATTTTTGGGCTGAAGCAATTTCTACTATTGTTTACATCATGAATAGGAATCCTACTTGATGATCGAAGAGAAGTTTACAGGGTATATTGCATATGCGCATGTGCCGGATGTACTTCACACTAAGCTTGATCCAAAGGCAGAATAATGTGTGCTCATTGGTTACTTACGTAAGCAAAAAGGTACATATGCTATAACTTTATTACACGTAAGGTGCAGGTGAGTAAGGATGTGTTTGATGAGATGGCAACTTGGTACACTGATGTACATATGGTTTAGGGGCTGATGTAAAAGATAACGTGGTTGGAAAAAATACAGATGTGCAGTCAAAGGTTTTGAGTGGACCGCAAGGGTCACCTAGTGTGAGTCATGGTGAGAGACTATGGAGTGGTTGACACGAATTTTAGATCTCTACTAATACCTTTAACAAGGAACAATACTAGAAGCCTAGGCGGGATGCGTTTAAAACTAACTTCTTGGAAGAATATTCTATGGGTAGAAACTATTTTAGAACCAAAGGCAATCTTTTAGAGTCCCATGCTTATCCTGAGAAAGGCTGAGACTCTTTCTTTAGAGAATATATGAACAACAGTCTCAAAGATCTACTCTTGTCCTCAATGTAGTAGATAAGTTTTGAAATGCAATTCTTGGTAGCTATTGTGGACAATTATTGAGATGCATTTTAGTAGTGATTCATTGCATGTAAAGTCAAATGTCCTGCAAACATTCAATACTTGTTGTGCCAACAAATGTAAGGTTTGTCATGACAAGGAGAGGGTAAATTGGTATCTTCTAGCATTACTGCTAAATATTGTTTACGCACAAAAGTTGCACACTTGGGGAAGTAATAAAAGACTCAATTTTTTTGTTTACATGCTAGGCATACCTTGAAGCGTGATTTGAAGAGAGTGAAATAGCACAATTTCAAGCTTGATGAAAGCCAAACATAGAATTCTCAAAACAATGTAGTTCAACCTGGGGGTAATGAAACACTAGAATCCTACATTTTTTAACAATGCTTTTGGACTTTATTAGCCATGAAAGAAATCTAGGAGCTCATGGAAGTTGCAACAAGGTGTGTCGAGACTTGAAAACTTTAAGAGTTGGAGGATGACTGCAGTTCTCAATATGACGGTTGGGTTTGAGCACATTCACAATTTCATTTCTAAAAAGATTTGAGTATACGGGATTGTGAGACCTATGTTCTCATG
The DNA here is from genome assembly GCF_014529385.1 of Adiantum capillus-veneris. Lineage (NCBI taxonomy): Eukaryota > Viridiplantae > Streptophyta > Polypodiopsida > Polypodiales > Pteridaceae > Adiantum > Adiantum capillus-veneris. Next base: position 91,400,047 of record NC_140937.1, read on the forward strand.
AAATTCATCTTGAGACTTAGTATCCGAGTCAACTTGTTACATATTTCTTAAGAGCTCCTCTTAGAGTTTTAGACATAATATCTTAGAGTGACAAGGTAGGTGTCAACGCCCTTTGCCATTTGACATCAATGTGTGACTGTGTTGATTGGAAATGCCTTCAGCAATGATAAAGGTGCCCGCCCACAAGCAACCAACTCACCCCAGGGGATTCACTCTATATACAAAACGGGATGCCACTTGCGAGCGGACAACTTTGATAAAACCCCTATATACGACTCATATTAAGGAATATGACCCCTCTTTCTATTCTTATACAACAATTAGTGCAGAAAACTATCATACCCCTATCTTACATATAAAATTTAGGTCTCACATGATCTAACTTAGTAAAACTATTCAAAGAGCGTATAGCATAGTGAGTGGCAATGTACTAAGAAACCACTTCTATTGATCCAATTTTGACCCATCTAAATTACTCAAAACACATGGTTATAAATTTGTGATAGGTTCTCCGTGTAAATTTGCATATATAAAAATTCTTTATAGCTTTCATCCCTCAACAAATGAACTATAATCACAAAACAAGCAATTGATACAAAGCAATGCTAGTTCTTGCATGTATCTTTGTAGCTATTTACTCACAAGTTTGAGGGCAGACTCTTTTGGGAAGCCATGATTTTGAAACACAAAAACTTCCTCTGATTTTCCCCTTTTCTTACTTCTCCCCTCCCCCCCACTCCATAAATATGATACCCCCTCCCTTATTTTTAAGCTTGGAGGTACATTATTGGGGGCCTTCCTCTAACTTATACGCTTATGTAACTTGTAAAAAAACCCCCTCCCCTGCACTTACGTGGTACGGTAAGTTTTCCATGGTGAATCCCCCGGACCTTGTCCGCTGGACGTGTGTGACAGGGGCCTAAGTCAAGGACAATTTTGCAAAGATTATGGGAGACTAGAGCCTGGAATCCACCTTCCAACCTTCTACTATATAGGCCAAGCTCCTAGCCCCTTTGCCCTAGCTGGATTCCCTTTCCACATTGCCTAGTCCGGCCCTTGGACCGTCCATGACTCCTTGGCCTTGCCATTATCCTGACATTACTCCCCCCTTAAGGAAGAGTTTTCATCCTCAAAAACAAAAGTGGAAAACTTCTTCTTAAGAACACTGATGTTTTCCCAAGTGGCACCTTCCTCAGGTCCATCTTTCCACTTCATTAAAGACTGACGACGTACATGATGACGTGTACGTAAATCATGATAGTCGAGAATTTGTTCAGATTCATGCAGTAAGATAGGAGGTGCAAGAAATCGACCAAAATCTATTGGTCGATGACGCTGTTGTCCCCATATAATCGCTTACATAAACGGCTTACATGAAACACCGAATGAATACGAGAGTGTGTACGTAGTGATAATTTGTAGGCAAGATCGCCCACTCGCTTGAGTATTTTGAAAGGCCCACAATATCGTGGAGATAATTTAGGTGTTGGCCCATTTTCCAGACTTTCTGAATGCTCTGGTACACATAAAAATACTTCCTCCCCTCCTCAAAGGTAACTTGCCGACGTTTCTCATCAGCCTACTTCTTATATAGATCCTGCGCTTGTCGGACATTCTGACGAGCGAGTTTTAGCATATTCATGTGGTCTTGGAGAAAATCCTTAACCTGTTGGAGTTTTTCAATTGCCAACCTCACCATAACAGGTGACCTAGGTTCAAAACCATACATGAGCATGAAAGGACTAAATCCAGTCGTGACATGCTTAGCACTATTGTAGGTAAACTCAAGAATATGTAAATATTCTTCCCAGTCTCACTGTTTCTTGCTAACGTATGCGCGTAGCATATCCTCTAGCACTTGGTTAACTCGTTCAGTTTGAACAAATGTTTCTGGATGATTGGCTGTACTGAGGTTTAGTTGTGTATCCAACCGTTTAAACACAGTCCTCCAAAAATGACTGTTAAACTTGGGATCATGATCATTGACAATGTTACTTGGAAAACCATACAACTTGTATAGGTTGTTCACAAATAACTTGGCTAATTCTTGAGTCTTAATCCTTGGTTTGGTTGGAATAAACTTGCATAGTTTAGGCAACAGGTCTACAACCACCCATACCGAGTCATGACCTCGTACAGTGGTTGGTAAACCCACAATAAAATCCATAGAGATACTTTCTCATTTACCATTGGGAATTTCCAAAGGATGTAAAAGTCCTCCTGCTTTCAGGCGCTCTGCTTTGTTAATTTGACATTTTTGGCAATGCAAGACATAATCTTGAACAAATCCATGTAAACCTTGCCAGTAATACTGTCGTCGTGCGAGATCATAAGTCTTTCTAATACCCGGGTGCCCTGCACTTGGACTATCATGACATTCATTAAGAATTTGGCACTGAATGTCTGTGTTCGTCAGTACACAAACTCTCCCCTTATGGAGTAGGTACCCATTGTCGATGGTGAAATGCTTCCATCACTGTAGTTCATCACTCGATGGAGGAGAACTATGTGTGGAGGTTAACGCTACACTACCAACATTGGAGTGAGAAGGATCCCGCATTTTTACATGGCTCCACACTTTGGAATATGCGTCATCTTGCTCATATTTTCCCTTTAGAGAATCCAAAAATTCACTAAGAAGTTCCGTGAACAAGAGAGAATTGATCTCTGGCATAGAACTAAGAGCGTCAACCACCACATTGTATCGTCCTTTACGATACCAGAGCTTGGCGTCACATTCCTGAAGAATCTCAGCCCACCTGGCTTTCCGACCCTTCAAATCAGTTTGTTGTGGTAAAGAATTTGATGCTTTCATGTCAAACACAATCTCAAACTGAGCACCATACAAATAATGTTGCCATGTTTTTAAGGCAGTCACTATTGCATAGAGTTCGCATTCATAAGCAGAGTAGTCTTCTATGTTGTATCAAGCTTCTTGCTTTCAAATGCAATTGGCCACCCGTCTTGTAACAAGACTGCTCCAATAGCACGGTCACTGGCATCCGTTTCTAAAACGAATGGTTTCAAAGGATCTACAGTAGCTAGTATTGGAGCTGCTAGCTAATGCATCCTTGAGTGTATCAAAACTATGCTGTTGAGCGGGTCCCCACTGAAAAGCTTTGCCCTTGCCTTTCAGTTGCTCCGTCATGGGAACAACAATATTAGCATAGTTTTTAATGAACCTTCGATAAAGCCTGCAAAACCTTAAAAAATCTGTGACTCTTTGAGATTTTTAGGAGAAGGCCACTGCCAAATTGTGTCCACTTTGGATTGATCCATGTGTAGCCCATTAGCTGAAATAACATGCCCAGGATAGTGAATTTCTTCTTTCAAAAAATCACACTTAGATTCCTTGGCATATAATTGATTTGTTTGTAACAATTCGAACACCTACCTCAGATGTTGTAAGTGTTCTTCTTCAGAATAATTGTATACTAGAATTTCATTGAGAAAAATGATGACAAATTTGCCCAAGTACGGCTTCAAGACACTATCCATAAGTGTCATGAATGTTGCGGGCGCATTGGTTGCCCCAAAAGGCATAACCAAAAACTCGTAGTGTCCAAACCTTGTTTGGAATGTAGTTTTGGGTATATCAGCAAGTCGAATATGTACTTGGTGATATCCTGACCGCAAGTCTATTTTCGTAAAAATACGAGTTTGTCAAACAACGCATCCACGCGTGGCAATGGGTACTTGTTCTTAACAGTAACAACATTTAAGCCACGGTAGTCTACGCACATGCACATACTTTCGTCCTTTTTCTTTACTAATAGGATAGGAGAAGCCCATGGTGAAGAACTGGGTTGGATAAACCTTCTGCTAAGGTAGTCAACAAGCTGACGTTCCACCTCAGCAGCTTTAGAGTAACTCATGCGGTAGGGTGGATGGAGGGCATGGCCGTTTGCTAGGCAATAGGAAAAATGCACCAAGCATTTTGCGTGCAGGGGGGCTTGGCCGAAGGAGGGAGAAACACTCGACCTCGACCCTCTCGACCTCCACCCTTGCGGGTGCTAGTGAGCTCATCCGATGCGCGCTGCAGTAGGGAGTACAACTTGTTTCGTATGCGACCCCGGTGGAGCACCACATGGGGTGCCACGATCATCATCGATGACCCCTAGTGGCTTGCATCGCCATCGCCATAACCAGACACCCTTTTTCCCAAGGTGGACGTTTTTTTTGGTTAAGGGGGACATGCCCACGAGACATGTAAGGATTACCCTGCATGTACGCCGTCGCACTCATTTGAAGGTGCAACCAGGACAAAGGTATTCCGAAATGGAATCCGTTTGTTGATGCCCTGAAGCTTAAGCTGCAAAATTTTTTGATTACATCCTTGGTGTCCGGAATCAATACGTACCTTGACACCGTAAGCCGATTCCTCCAAAACCACTCGGTACCCTTCAACGGGCAAATTAACAAGCTTGGACTACCAACGAAACTATTGGTTGCTTCAATCTTGGAACACAGACGTAATTAGCACGGTTGATTACCTATTGCGGTGCACCATATGACGACGAGATTATTTTTTGACTCTAGGTATTTTTCCTTCTATTTCTTCCACTGCACAGTGTTGCCATGGATTCAGATATCAATATGACTTTTGATTTTGAGCATCAAACGCCTGATCTTGCCCGTGATGGCTCACAACTGATGTTCTGATGGAGAGTGCCCACGACGCTATGACGGGTGACGACGCTTATGAATTGCTTGATATTCAAGAGTTTTGTGCACTTCACACACGCATATCAGTCTTGCAAGGAAATTTTGCATCTTTAAATGAAAACGTCACTAAATTATCCATGTTAGTGATACAACTTATGCAACAGCAGTCCAAGGGTCATATAAGACCTAGGAGACCGTGATATCGGATCCACCGCCCTACCACCCTATGTATAGACTGGCTCCTAGACCTAGCCATCATATGGATCCCCAGTCCACACTTGTCCAGTCCGAGTCCCTGGCTCAGGTCCTTGACCCCCTAGGCTTAGGATCCTTGTCCTGACATTACTCCCCCCTGGAGAAGAGTTTTCTTCCTCGAAAACACAAGTGGTAGTATCTTCGTAACAACACTAATGTTTTCCATGTTGGCATCCCATACGCGAGCCAATTGATACTTTATACAGTGAGGAGGTTCAATGAAACCAAGAGCAACATCTTGATTTTCAACATTGTTGTCCTTTTGCAAGAACTTGGGTCTAAATGGTAACTCCATTTATAACTCACTTGAGTACTGTAAAGGAGTAACCACAACTAAGAGTTGTCCAAAGGAATAACCAGTTTTTAGATCTTCTGAAGGTACTGGAATAATGCAAGAAAACCTTGGCGCAACTTTCCATGAAGTTGTGAGCCAGATTTCCAACTCTCATGAGTATCTTAAAAAGCTCATAGCTACTAAGAAGTAGAATAGGGTATGTCCTTATGTTAGACTTCTGAATATTTTGGAACACACAGAACTACATGTTCACCCCTAATGAAGGTTACCTTCCAACATATTTTGTCAGCACACCTATTAAGTCCTTGACTTATGAAACTATGGAAACGGTATCCAACCCCACCACAACAGGTGTTCAAAGTTGAAAACCTTACGTAAGCAAATTCTAGAATAGGGAGAGAATTGCCCATTCAGAATGCGTTGTGCTAACATATGCTTGTAGTAGATCCTTTAGCAAAAAATAGCAGTAGTAAGAGTGAGGTGCTTTTCCCCAACCACTTACAGACAGTCTTCCTAGACATGTTGTATCCCATGTGACAACATGTGCCAAATTGAACCCGACAAGTGGGTTCATAACAGCATAATGTATATTGGACACTACGGCCCAAAATACTTTGTTTTGACATGCCCTTGGCACGGCTTAGAAATATTCAAGCATATTTATACGACTTGAAGAAACCAAGCAAAGCATACTAAAAAGTGGAATAACACCAAATCAATAGATGCGTACCTCGAGATTTGAACTGAATGTTCACTTACCCGTATTCAAATGCACAGGAACATGTCTCCCACCTATGAAAAGGCAAGTAAGCAACATTGCACTGGAAACCTTGGGTGCCGCCTTCGTAATTCAAACCCTTTGGTTAAATTCTACGTAGTCCAACCCCTTGCATTAGGAAGAGAATGGAGTCTAGGAGGGCCTCTTTATTTTGCAGTTTAAGGAAGTCAAACCTTTATATTAAGAAAGCAATCAAAGGACGGCTTTTGAATTCAAACAGGCAAAATGGCTACTTTATTTGAATTCTTTTTTTTTCCAAAATGAAATTTGAAATCTAGTGGGCAAAATTATATCATGTAGCATACCTATGGAAAGAGCTCGGCGTGTAGATTCAAGATCTATAATCTCCGCTCAAATCAAAAATCATATACAAGAGTTATGGAAGGCCGAAAATCATAAAGTTGTCCACCCTCTTTTTGGGGACAAAAGTGCATCCTTTGACCATCCTTACACCTCTCTTACACACCCACGATTCTTGCACACATGGCATACATCTATTTGTCAAAATTTTAATCACCTCCTTAATCTCATGGAAAATAAAGAGGCCATCCTAGACCCCATCCTCTTCCTAATGGGTAAGACCCTTTGTAGAAATTGTTCAACGAGCAGGTAACGATAACCAACATAGTCAACCGTGTAGATAATGATTGGAATCAACTTAAAAAGTTGAATTTTTCCGCTATCGCGTGGTAGTTTATTGCGGACTTATTTCCTTGAAAATATAACGGGAATAGATCAAACTAAATCACCCGCTGGGTCTTACCCCAAAACTGTGCTTCCATAGACACTCGTAGTGCTATAGAGAGAGCAAGAGATCTACACAAGGGAGATGCCTAGCTCTTATGGACAGCCATGCTGTTTCAATTGATTGCTGCATCTATACTCTGTGGTAGAGATCAGATGATGTGAGTTTAAGATTATCAGAAACTCAATTCGAGCGTCGCACTAAAAGCATGTAGTGCGTACAGAACACCCCAAAGATCTGTAATGGCAAGACTCTTGCTTGGCCATTAACATCAATGGAAACTCCATGGGATAGATCTGTTTAAGCTGGAGAACAATCACCCAAGAAATACCAGCATTGGTCATACCCTAGACCTGACAATGGCTCTTAGCCTGTGTGGCTCATAGCCCTTATGCCAATAACAAATAATTGCTCAATCGAGAAACGGATGAAGACTAATTGGAGTGGCATCTTGGCCACTTACTAGCTGAGAGTTAGAGCAACTTGGCTTAGGATGACTCACGAGCAAAACAGGTATCAAAATATTCTTAAAAAGTTCTCATTATTCTTTGAGAGAAATAAGAAAGAGAGAAAAGAAGAGCATGTTGGGCTAAGGAACTTTCCTTAAACGACTATGACGTGTATAGTTGATTGCCATGCTCTTGTGTAATGAAAGATCTTGCAAGCATGGTGCCAAATCCCTCTCAAGTTTGTAGGCTCATAGGATATACCAAATGTGGGAAGTTTCAATGCAAAATGTATAGATTGAAGCCTTGATTCATATAACTAGGTCTACCACATTGCCAAGAAATGCTAGTAGCGATAAATGTCATAGCAAAGAGATCGACCTTGTCGATCATGCACTAAAAATTGACCTTGTCGAATTGTAAATCAAATGGAAAATAAGTATAACACGTGCAAGTTATGCATCTCGTACCTGCTTGGTTCTATGAATGATAGCCGTGATCATTCATTCCATTGCATACTAGAGTTATCAACAAGCATATGCTCAATAACTACTCTACTTCCTGTTGCCAAGGGCCTTGCCCGATGTGCAACTAATTTGGAATCGTGTGAGAACTTCAATGCTCTTACCTACTAGGTTTGAGTGCCATTGTTCGTGCTAATCACCACCCCTAGCATTAGTATCTATATCACCACATGGTGTGCTTTAATGATGTATAGGGAGAGAAGCCATGCTTCTTCACAACCCTAAACTTAGAGGTAGCGAAAGAAAGGTTCTTGCCAATCTGCCCAAAATTGGCCATGCCGATTATCAATTCAGCCATGCAAAGCAGTATCCCATCCATAAGCCAAACTAGCAACAAACCTTGCCGTTGCATCAAAGATTAATCTTTGAAACACTAACCATATAAGTCTGCAAAGTAAAATTTCACAGAGATTAAGAAAACCCTCGTAATTTAGGAAATTGCAAACCTGATTATTATGTTGGTCGCCCGCTATTGATGCCTTGTAGGAAATTTTCAATCCACGGTGACGTTGGAAGCCTTGCTTCCACAGCATCATGGCGTACCCGTTCATTCCCTATTGCATTTCCTTGTTTGCCTCCATGCATGTTTTGGATTGCCCGTTCAATTTTGACATGGAGACGTTTTGAGAGATCGAGAGATTCCGATATAAATTAATTTTGTGTTCCTTCCAGTCACAATTTTTTTTGTGCAGGAACGTCTCCGCCTTTGCTGAAACCTGGTTGTCATGGTGCTACAAAGCCGCATGAGGACTCTACCTCAATGCATGCCTTGTAGCCGTGGGGCTTGGCCCTTACTGGTCCTAGGGTTGCCCCTTGGGTGCCCAAGGGCAGCCAAACATGAAAGAAAATTTAAAAAAAACGTGTACCGTCATGGCGGCCTGCCTGTAAGCAGGTGTGCCGAGGAAGAAGACGACCTAGCCGTCACTGCAAGCCCAGCTAGGGCGACCTCTTGTGTCAAAAAGTGATTATCTCCCCAAGGTGCAGCCATTGAGCCCCTTAGCTCGCCGAATTAAGTAGGTAAAAAATAGTGGGTTTGTGTGTGTACGACCCCCTTCCCGCGAGCTTCCATGTCGACCTTGCTCGGCTCTGCAGGGACCGTTTCCTGTAGTAGAGAGAGAGAGAGAGAGAGAGAGAGAGAGAGAGAGAGAGAGAGAGAGAGAGAGAGAGAGAGAGAGAGAGAGAGAGGGAGAGAGAGAGAGAGAGAGAGAGAGAGGAAGAGAACTTGCCATGCATGGCCATGCAACCACGACCCTACCTTTCCCCTCCATAGCTCACTCTTCCTTGAGATCCGATACCAATATAAGACCTAGGAGACTATGATACCGGATCCACCACCCTACCACCCTATGTATAGACCGACTCCTAGCCCTAGCCATCATATGGATCCCCAGTCCACACTGGTCCAGTCCAAGTCCCTGGCTCACGTTCTTGACCCCCTAGGCTTAGGATCCTTGTCCTGACATTACATGATGACGTGTACATAAATCATGATAGTCGAGAATTTGTTCAGGTTCATGCGGTAAGGTAGGAGGTTCAACGTAAATCATGATAGTCAAGAATTTGTTCAGGTTCATGCGGTAAGGTAAGAGGTTCAACGAAATTGACCAGAATCTGTTGGTCAATGATGTTGTTGTCCCCATGTAACCGCTTACGTAAACGGCTTACATGAAACACCAGATAAATACGAGAGTGTGTAGGTAGCAATAATTTGTACATATCCAAAAATCATTTTTTGACCCATTTTTTAACCCACAAACTTAGAAAGTCCATTTTTTCAAAAATCTTTTTACCCAAAAAGTAAAAAACACTTTGTTCTCCCCTCCTCCTCCCTCCTCCCTCCTCTCTCCCTCTCCTCTCCCTCCTTGCCCCTACCTTCCTCCTCCTCCCCAATCTCTCCCTCCCCCCCTTCCCTCCTTCTCTCCTCCCATCTTCCTCAATCTCCCTACCCCTCCCCCTCTGTCTTTTCATCATTTGCTTCCTCACGTAGTAGCTTCCATGGTGTTCAAGGACATCACGAATGGTTTGCTTCCACCACCACGTACTCCGTACACCAAAATCATACATATTCGCTTACCCACAATTTTGTACCGAAGACCGTTAGTGAGGGTGATCAAGGTCATCACAGGAACGTCGCATCACTTGTGAGACCAATGTTGACATTTGGATGGACGGCCATTTGTACCCTTAAGATCCTATAAGACGCTTCCATCCATCCTTTAATAGCCTTTTGACATTTTTTCAATTTCTTGGGAGGGTAGAAGCAGGCTTGTTAGGCTATTGCAAGCGGTTGTGTATGGGTGCAGGTGCTTCTTTGCATATGTGGATGCATGAATGTCAAGCTCTTCACCTCAAGACGACGGCATTACAAGAGAGTGTTGCTTCTTCGGAGAGGGTGGTTGAAACTTTTCAACAACAAATGCAAGAAAAGGAGTCCCACATTAAGAAGCTTTCCAGCACCATCACATACTTGAAAGAAACACCCTTTGGTGCAAGGGAACGCAAACGCATGTATTCATCCATTAAAACTCTTGCACATTCGGGAGGAGCACGTAAATGATGAGTGACAGCCACAAGGTGATTTGGTCTTTACTTGCATGATGTATTCTTACTTCACACTATTTTCTAACATTTATTTTTATTGGTTGCTAGAAACTTCATCCAGGAGGCATGCAGTGAAACAAGCCAAGATGATCGAGTCAACCTTCTCACTAGTTGTCTCAATACCCAGGATGTGATTTCTATCTTAGAATCACCTAGAGGTAAGCACATTAAGGATGCAGTCACCAAGGACCTTATGCGTAAATTGAGAAATGTGGTTAGTGATGATGCCGTGCAACAAGCTTGTGATGAGGCTGGAATCAGCACCAAAGCCTATCAGGCTATTCTCCAACTCCTAAAGGATGCCCTCAAACAGCATGGCATTGTGGAAAACCTATTCCCATTCCTCACAAGGTCAACCTCGCAAAGAAGGCCACAAACGAAGATGTGTTCTCCCGCATTGGGACATACTTACACATTGAGGACACAATGCCAACTTCCCTTTATGCTTCATGTATAACAAAGACAAGGGGAAAAGGTAAGAAACAATCCATAAGACCTTCGGAGAAGAGCTTCCCTTACACAATGCGGAACAATATTTTTGTAGACCTTAGAAGGATTCAACAAGCCATGCTTAGATTTTACGAGTTACCTGAAGAAGGTGACACACTTTACTTTTTTCTTTGGTATTGTTCTTATCATAGACTTTGAAGTTTAAGGTCTTGGCACTATTTATTTTGTAGTGGTTGGCACAAAGGTCACTTTTGTGTTGAAACTTGATGAGTGTCAAATAGTCAAAGGCCGAAGGTTAGAGAGGCTAAGTGTCACTCTAATGAACGAGGCCTTTTTCAAACCAAGCGAAGGGATTCAATTGAGTCATCTCCCACCTCATCTTTTAGCGTGCAATCAGAGAAAGACATTTGGTGGTTGGGTGTTATTGAGGTGCCCAAAGAGACCAATGGAGTACTTTCATGGATTTTTGAGAGAACTCCATGGATCACAGAAGTAATACACTCCCAAATTGCAAGTCAGAAGTTGGAGGTTGAGGGTTTTGGTAGTTATGATGTGGAGTGGCGCTTAGGTGGGGACTTGAAGACCATAAAGTGTTTGCTTGGATGCAAACAAGGGGCTTCTTTTGTCATGCCTTGTCCATTTTGCACTCGAGGGTACAAACCTAATGGACAAAAATCACATAAGAGCACCGCAAAGGTCGGTTCCATGCTTCCATGGCAAGGGCATGGAGAACAAGGATTAGATTGTCGTGATGTCGAAGATGAAGGTAGAGAATGGAAAGCGTCTATTCTGAGATGTCCCATGCTCAATGCCCCAGACCGTGATCAAAAGGACCACGCTTGGAATCCAATCTTTCCATTTCCTCTATCGAATGTACATTTTTGTACATTACACGCACTCATGCGCATTTTTGATAGGCTATTGAAGCTCCACATTGTCTATGCTTTCACAATGAAACCATTGGAAAAGTCCAAGGAAGCGATTGAAAGGGTGGAGGGACTCTTGAATTCCATTGGCTGTCACAGTGGAAATGTATCTATCCTTGCTGCAAAGAACACAAGGGAGGCCCATGAAATTGCTCAACAAGTGTCAATGAGTGGCCAAAAATCTAGACACTTTTTGAAGAAAGTTTCCCAAGGAAAGCCAAGTCGATATGCTGCTCAAAACAGCTGCAACCAGTAGGTAGGTAACCTTTGGGAGCTTTGGAAGGAGTTATGAAAAGCTACTACTGACAATGATTCAAATGGAAAGCTTGCAAACAAGCACAAGCAAGTTTGGGCACATTTTGATAAAATGGTCAAGCTTATGGGCCTTAACAACACAAGAGAAGAACAACGCAAATCATTTCAAGAAGCCTTGGCGGATTTTACCAAGGTCTTCACCCTTTCTTGTGGTGAAAATAACATCACACATTACATGGTAAGCCATGTTACATGGTGAATTTATTACAAGGGATTGTTTTTATTAAATAATGTGGATCACTTACTCATGTGAACAACATATCTTGTTTGTGTTAGCAAACAAGACGTAGCTAAATAGATAATTGAGTAGATTACTTAATGGAGAGAGACAGATTTACATACACGAGATTATAGAGTAGAGAGAGAGAGAGAGAGTACACACGATATACGTGGTTCACCCAATGTGGGCTACGTCCACGGGAAAGCAGCCACTCAATGGCTTTAGTACTTCAAAACAAGAAGTAGTTTACAAAGGGATTATACCCTTAATGGAGCTCCTGCCTTGCCTCACTCTCACCACCTCACACTCACCTTGTTGCATCAACTTCACACTATGAAATGTGTGTAGAAATGGCCTCCTTTTATAGGCCAAAAGGGCCCCTGATTTTTGGCCTCGAAAATTTTGGTTTCCGGCGAGTGATTTTTCTTCACGCACGATGGCTTCTCCTCATAATGGGGGCCTTACAAATGTGCGCTTTTACCACAGAAAATTACAAGGGTAAATCAGTCTCCATACTTAACAATCTCCCACTTGGAGACTGATCTCCAAACCAAACCTGTGTGACTGCTTTCCATCCTGGTTTCTTATCCTTGAATGCCAATTGAAGATGAGCAAAAGCTCAACTTCTCCTTGTTGACCACCTTTGTAAACATGTCTGCAGGATTTTCACTTGTATGCACCTTTCCTAGCTTTAGCTGTCCCTCTTCCAAAAGAGTGCGTATGAAGTGATATCTCACCTCAATGTGCTTTGTCCTTGAATGAAAAGTTGAGTTCTTCGCAAGATGGATAGCGCTTTGGCTATCAGTGTACAAGACACAATTGTCTTGTTTGAATCCAAGCTCTTCTAAGAATCCGTGAAGCCACAGAATTTCTTTGCTTGTCTCCGTCATTGCTACATACTCTGCTTCTGTGGTAGAAAGTGAAACCACTTTCTGCAACTTTGAAGCCCAGCTTACTGCTATGCCTCCAACCGTGAACACATAGCCAGTAGTGCTCCTTCGAGTATCTTTGTCACCTTCCATATCTGCATCAGCATACCCTTCTAGAAAAATATCAGTTCCTCCAAAACACAAAGCATTTGTTGTTGTCCCTTTTAGATACCTAAGTATCCACTTCACAGCTTGCCAAAGCTTTTTACCTGGGTTGTCCATGAACCTACTCACAACTCCCACTGCATGTGCAATGTTTGGCCTTGTCCAGACCATAGCATACATTAGAGAACCTACCGCTGCAACATATGGAACTTTAGACATATAGGCTATCTCCTCTTGTGTCTTTGGACACATATCCTTCGTTATTTTAAAGTGACCAGCCAAAGGTGTAGAAACTGGTTTTGCATTTTGCATTGCAAACCTTTCTAGTACCTTCTTGATGTAATCTTCTTGAGATAGCGTTATTGTCTTCTTCGTCCTGTCCCTTGATATTTTCATACCAAGTATCCTCTTTGCAGCACCTAAATCTTTCATTGAAAAAGATTTAGACAGCTCCTCTTTTAGGTCTTTGATGTCCTGCATGTTAGCACTTGCAATCAACATGTCATCAACATACAACATTAGGATGATGAATTTCCCATCTCCCAAATTCTTCGTGTAGACGCAGTTATCCGAGTTGCATCTTGTGAATCCATGATCCAACATCCATCGATAAAACTTCAAGTACCATTGTCTTGATGCTTGCTTTAAACCATACAAGATATTCTTTAATCTGCAAACCATTTTCTCCTTACCTTTTACTTCATACCCCTTTGGTTGAAGCATGTAGATTTCCTCCTCTAAGTCACCATGAGGGAATGCCGTATTTACATCCATTTGCTCGAGATTTAGATCATGAGCAGCCACAAGGCTTAAGACAAGCCTAATTGAGTTCATTTTTACAACAGGAGAAAATATTTCATTGAAGTCAATACCTTTCTTTTGAGAAAACCCTTTTACCACAAGCCTAGACTTGTATCTTTTCTTCCTACCTTCTTCTTCCTTCAGCTTGTACACCCATTTGTTTTGAAGTGCATGCTTACCTTTAGGCAACTCAACCAACTCCCATGTTTGGTTGCGATGTAGTGAGTCCATCTCCACTTGCATGCTCTTCGTCCATTCTTCTTTGGATTCATGTTGCATAGCTTCTTCATATGATTACGGCTCTCCAGAATCTGAGATCAAGAGATGGTTGAAGGAAGGAACAAACATTTTTGGAGGTCTACTTGCTATTGTAGATCTTCGGGGAATAGGTTGAGGCTCCTCATTTGGTTGACGTTGTTGCACATTGTCAGTGTTTGCAGTCCTTGAGTCTTCACCATCCTCAAGCTCCATGTACTCATCACCTGTTTCTTTTGTTTGTTTTCTTTCCAAGTAATCTTTGTACATATTTTGTTTGTTAAAAATTACATCCCTACTCCTTAAGATTTTACCATCTTCAGGATTCCATAGGCGATACCCAAAGTCACCTTCTCCATAGCCAATGAAGAAACACTTTTTGGAATTTGCATCTAGCTTTGATCTTAGGCTTCTATCTATGTGCATGAAAGCCTCACACCCAAATACTTTGAGAAATGCATAATTCACCAGTTTACCTGTCCATGCCTCTTCTGGAACTCCCCCATCCAATGCCGTTGAGGGTGACCGATTGATTAAGTACACAGACGTACTTACAGCTTCCGCCCAAAGCTCAAGCGGTAGTCCTGCATGTAGCTGCATGCTTCGTGCTCGCTCCATGATTGTCATGTTCATCCTTTCTGAAATCCCATTTTGTTGAGGTGTCCTTGGGGTTTTCCTTTGCCTCCGAATGCCATTGCTAGCACAAAAGCTTTCAAAAGCTTGGCTGCAATATTCGCCTCCATTGTCGGATCTGAGGCATTTAACCTTGGTACCTGTTTCATTCTCCACAAAGGCTTTCCACCTTTGAAATATGGAAAATACATTGGATTTATTCTTCATGACATAAACCCATGTTTTTCTAGTCGCATCGTCTATAAATGTTACATAGTACAATGAGCCACCAAGTGATGGTGTACTTGCAGGACCCCAAACATCAGAATGAACCAACTCAAGTTTTTTATTTTTTCTTTCATTTCCTGATTTTTGAAATTTTACCCTCTTTTGTTTACCATAAACACAATCTTCACAGAACTCTAAGTCCACTTCTTTCAAACCTGGTAGAAGCTTCTTTGTTTGAAGGATTTGCATTCCTTTGGCACTCATATGCCCAAGTCAGTAGTGCCACACCGCACTGTCAACTTCTGTAGTTGTTGCACAAGCTGAAGGTTGCGTGCTAACAGTACACAAGTAAAGTGTACCGACCTTTTCTCCCTTGGCAACCACCAAAGATCCCTTTGAGATCTTCCACCGTTTGTTTCCGAATGCAATGATGTGACCTTCATCGTCCAATTGTCCTATAGAGATCAATTTTTTGCGAAGAGAAGGAACATGCCTAACATCTTTAAGCTTCCATTCATTTCCGTTAGCAGTTTTGACAAAAACTGTACATTTGTCGACAATCTCACAAGCTTCATCATCTTCCAAGCATACATACCCAAAATTACCTTTGGTGTAGTCTTGGAAATGTTTCTTGTGTGGTGTCGCATGGAATGAATCCCCGGAATCTACTACCCAGGAATTAGACACATTGTCTAATGAGAGAATTAGAGCATCTTGATCTACTTTACCTGCCACATTGGCCTCCGATGTTGGCTTGTTGTCTTGAGACTCAATCTCCTTCTTCTTCTTGGACCAGCAATCCTTCTTGACGTGGCCCTTCTTACCGTAGTTCCAACATTCAAGAACTGACTTTGTGCGTGACTTGCTCTGTCTTGAGCGATCACGACCCTTTTGGCTTTTGAACCTCTCCTTAGGCCTTCCTCTTGTTTCCACTGACAATGCAGCACTTGATGATTCTCCTGTGCTTCTCCTTCGTATTTCCTCGCTTAGGAGAACACCCACAACATCATCAAACTTAAGATTATTTGTACCAGAGATAGAATTACTTACAGCCATCACAAGGCTGTCCCAACTATCCGGTAGAGATGATAGTATAAGGAGAGCTCTCACTTCATCATCGAAATTGATTTTCATCGATCGAAGTTGACTTATGTTTGTGTTAAAGTCATTTAGGTGTTCTGCAACTCAATCATTCTCTGCCATCTTTAGATTGAACAAGCGCTTCATAAGAAATACCTTATTGGATGCCGATGGTTTCTCGTAGAAGTCGTCAAGTGACTTCATCAAGTCCTCCGTGGTCTTCATATCCGAAACATTGAAGGCCACCGTTGACGCCAAGCTTAACCGGATTGTTCCCACTGCCTTTCGATCAAGGACAATCCATGATTCATCTGCCATTGTTGCGGGCTTCTTCTCAAGACTGCCTAGTGGAAAATAGAGGTCCTTCTGGTAGAGATAGTCTTCAATCTGCATCTTCCAATGTTGGTAGTTTTTTTCGTTGAACTTCTCAATCTTGAGCTTCCCTTCATCCGCCCTAACTCCCACTCAATTCAAGGAATCCTTTCCTTGAGATAATTTAGCTACGAGCAAATCTTGCTCTGATACCAATTGTTAGCAAACAAGACGTAGCTAAATAGATAATTGAGTAGATTACTTAATGGAGAGAGACAGATTTACATACACGAGATTATAGAGTAGAGAGAGAGAGACAGAGAGAGAGTACACACAATATACGTGGTTCACCCAATGTGGGCTACGTCCACGGGAAAGCAGCCACTCAATGGCTTTAGTACTTCAAAACAAGAAGTAGTTTACAAAGGGATTATACCCTCAATGGAGCTCCCGCCTTGCTTCACTCTCACCACCTCAAACTCACCTTGTTGCATCAACTTCACACTATGAAATGTGTGTAGAAATGGCCTCCTTTTATAGGCCAAAAGGGCTGCCCTCTCTCATGAGAGGCAGCCATGTGTAGCCGCCCTTGTGTAGATAAGTCCAAATCGGACCCTCCAATCTGCCCATGTGTGGCCGACCTTGAGAAGACAAGTCCGTTTTTGAATTCGGCCACCGGCCACCGGCCATTGAATTCCGACCACCGGCCGCCGGCCAACCGACCGGTTGTTTTCCGACCACTTTCCGACTACCGTCCGGCCATGATATTCCGGCGAAAAGGAATATTCCGACGAGGAATATTCCTAAAGTTGCCCCTGATATTTGGCCGTGAAAATTTTGGTTTCCGGCGAGTGATTTTCCTTCACGCACGATGGCTTCTCCTCATAATGGGGGCCTTACAAATGTGTGCTTTTACCACAGAAAATTACAAGGGTAAATCAGTCTCCATACTTAACAGTTTGCGCACGGTGCATTTTTTTTGCACAAGTATGGATCGCTTGAAATTTTTAGCACTCAAGGCATGGAGAAGTCCCATTATCGAGCAAGGGGAGTGTACTTCAAAAATACTCAACATGGTGGTGGAATGGTGCAATCCAATTATTTGGAGGAGATGTTCAACTTGTTTTTTCGCACAACATTTTCTCATAAGCTCACAATGGAGCGTGCGGGACAATCCAAGATTGCTATTGAAGTGCGAAAATGGATTCGTCAAGAGCGTAGAAACAAGTGGCAAATGTCGCAAGGTCCCGCCAAGCATGCTGCATGGCGGCGATGCAGAGTGCGACAAGGATCAAAGTGGATTCTGCACGAGTCACTACATGTGAACGCAGGGTCCAACTCTTAATGACATGTTCATTTAAAAAATAATAGTTTTTTTTTTCAAAATTAGTGTAAACAGGGTCCTTTTTAAATGGGCCCTTATAAATATTGCATGCTCTCATAAACCACTCATTTCTTAAGAACAGGTGAGCTCTTCCCATACAAAATGGCACGCACCAAACAAACCACGAAAGAGCATCCGCCTGCCAACAAAAACACCCTCCAAGGATGTGAGAAGCCGGCATGGCTTAAAGGCACAAGAAAACGGCCACAAACACCTGGCAGTTCCAGGAACTCTTCTAGCAGTGGGCATGATAGTAGGGCACCAAAGTCATCGAGGGCTGTTGAATCTCCACGTCCACAAGAACAAACACCTAGAAAAAGAACGAAGCAACGTGCCCAGTTCTGGAGAGAAGAAGAGGCCTAGCAAACAACAGAGTCCGATAGGAGGAGCCGTCGCGCCACCAATCACAATCCGGACCATCCAGGACTCGGGTGGTCCATACAAACACTGAATCAGAGAGTGAGCCACCATGGTTGTGAGTTGATATACCGCGCACACATCGGGTGCCCGTTGGGGGAAAGACACTGCCTCGAGGCCAGGGAGCTCTCCCTACAGCACAAGATTGGGAGCCAAGGGAAAAGGATGAATCAGAAGAGGCTGCAAATCCAACCCCTAAGCATGTAAACAGGTGCAAGTCTAAGTTTTTCAAGAAGCCTAAACGCCGCCAGCCAGCAAATGCAGGTGCCCCCAAGACAACCGTAGCAGCGCCAAAAAATAGCAAGGGCATTCGCAGAAATCCGCCACTAGCAGAAGACTATAGAGCTTTTGATTCGACGTGCCCCCTTTGCTTGCACAGTGAAGGAGGTGCTTCAAAGCTATGGAAATGAGTATAGAATGCAAGCAATAGTGCTAGAGGCTATTCAAGAATCTGCAGAGGCCCACATCATTTCGGTGTTGGAAGATACCAACCTATGCGCCACTCATGAAAAGCGAGTGACAATACAACCAAAAGATATGTAGTTTGCACGTCGATTGCGACTAGACTTCGAGCATTAGCCAAAGTTACCCCTCTTTTTGTATTGCACACCCTTCTCTTTGTAATGAGATGACTTTGCAATGACAATATGATCAACAGTTGTGTTTAATGTGTCTATTATCCATGTGTGGCCCTTGTGGCCACCCTTTTTTTTGCAATTTCAAGTTCTGTTTACCCATAGGATATCAAAAAAGTTAACATATTGTGAAACTAGGTGTCTATGCAACATTAAATTAGGTTTTTCAAATGTCCAATGTAATTGGGCTTTTTGGTGTAAGGATGTATTAGGTAGTGAAAAGAAGTGGTTTCTCTGAAGCAATGAAGTGCTTTCAGTTAATTTATGTTTTTTAAGTATCCTCGGGGGTAGAGACGCCTACCACGTGTCAAAAAAAGGGTGGCCACAAGGGCGCACAAATGGCCCATCCATCAGTTTTGGATGGCCCATTTGTGCGCCCTTGTGGCCACCCTTGTTTTGGCACCTGGTAGGCTTCTCTACCCCCCAGGATACTTTAAAAACATAAATTTACTAAAAGCAATTGGTTTTGCATAGTTACTTTAGATGGAGCCTTGTGGCCACCCTTTTTTTGACAATTTCAAGCTTTGACTACCCCATAGGATATAAAAAAAGTTAACATATTGTGAAACCAAGTGTCTATGCAACATTAATTTAGATTTTTCAAATGTCCAATGTAATTGGGCCTTTTGGTGTAGGGGTGAGCTAAAGCAGGTGATAGTGTGCTTGAAAACTTAAATTCAGAGTTGATTTCACCTTTTCTAGTGTCCTTGAGTGCAAACATATGCTCCATATGCCAAAAAAAGGGTGGCCACAAGGCTCCATCTAAAGTAATGATGCAAAACCAATTCCTTTGAGTTAATTTATGTTTTTTAAGTATCCTAGGGGGTAGACAAGCCTACCAGGTGCCAAAAAAGGGTGGCCACAACAGCGTGCAAATGGGCCATCCAAAACTGATGGATGGGCCATTTGCGTACCCTTGTGGCCACTCCGTTTTTGGCACCTGGTAGGCTTCTCTACCCCCTAGGATACTTAAAAAACATAAATTAATTGAAAGCAATTGGTTTTGC
Source organism: Adiantum capillus-veneris (assembly GCF_014529385.1). NCBI lineage: Eukaryota > Viridiplantae > Streptophyta > Polypodiopsida > Polypodiales > Pteridaceae > Adiantum > Adiantum capillus-veneris. The sequence goes on from NC_140937.1 coordinate 91,420,032, forward strand.
ATCATTACTTTAGAGAAACCACTTCTCCTCACTCAAATGTGTTTTATACTTTCCCTAGTATCATGCGCATCCAACTTCCGCTGTGTTGTTACTTCAAGCAAAAAAGACACACCTTATTGAAAAAAATCACCAATTACAATAATTTTCAAGATTGACAAATCACATTTAGAAGAATTTACAAGATAGAGAGACAATTCCAAAAAAAATTTATTACTTCAAAAAAGGTGAGTTTACATCATGTATCTGAGGAGTTCATAATTTTCTTGACCATTTCTTGGCACTTATCTTTCACGTAAGGCAACTCCCCAGTCAAGAGGGACTGCGCTATGGCCTTTGGGTCAGTTGATCCAATGGAAGCATGTATCTCTATCTGGGCAAGCACTTTACCATGGAAGTCAGTGCCAAACGCTATGCATACAAGGGATCTACGCACTAGGAACACAAGAGTTTGAGCAATGGTGCTCAAACACAAAAACTTGCTCAAAGTTTTCAATGACCAAGTCATAAAATGGGTTTGGGGAGTAAATTCATTATGGATAATGGCCACATCGCCAGGGGGGAGTTGTCCTAGGTAATGTGCAAGGGAATACTGGGGTCCAAAGCCTGTCCGCTTGCCACCCGTCCTTGCAACAAAATCATCAACCTCCACGACGTCCTGTCATAAAGAAATGAAGGTTGAAGAAAAATACAATGAAGGATAAAATAATAACATGAAAATTAGGATAGAGTTTACCTCCTGCTCCTTGTTGTCCTCCTCCCTGTTTCCCTTTGCATCCAAGTCAATGCTCCCATGCACCGCAGCTACGAGCTTTGGATCATCATATGGGAGGCTCCATAATGGCATTGGCATCCTAACAGCCTCAACCTTGGCTTGTGTGGCTTGGAATTCTTCCTCAGCCACATGCAACTACTCTGCTGCCAGGACCTTCGCACATACAACTGCAGTAGTGTCAGCAAAACAGAGTCCCCAACTGGCAAGAGCTTGCTTTCTGGGGCATCTGGCATATTGTCTAAGGGACATTTGGTGCTGTTGCATAGCACGCTCAAGCATTCATCCATGCACATGCCAAATTCTTTCTCCAAATCATGCATAAACACATACTCCTCCCCATCCACTACCATTGAGGAGAAGCGGGTGATTTCTACCTCTAGGATAGCCACATCTATCAATGGTAGTAGCAATGGAGTGTCACTAGGGCCAGCCACAATGATGGATTTCTTAACCACTTCCTTGAGCCCCCTAGGGTACTCGAGCCGAAGTGTATTCCCTTCCGCTGCAAGGTTCATGGGGATAACCTCCTGCTCCTTGGTGTCCTTGATAAAGGACCCAACCTGAAGGTGTGGTAAGCGGAGCTCCTCCAAATCAAGTTCCTCGCTCACCAAGAAGATAAATGTTGCTAGCCGATAAAGGTACTCCACCCCCAACTTGCGCTTCTTGAGCGCTGACACCCCTGGGGCTTGCTCGTCCAAGAAATGGCCTACGTCGGTGGAAATTTCTTGGAATCGTCGCAACCACTTGGAGAATGGGCGATCACCTTTGTGTATGTAGCACAAAAGATTGCAAGGCACCCAGGTCTCTACATGTGGGGAGATAGATACGTAATATTTTATGATGTGCTCCTCCATGAACGCAAAAATCTTGGCAAATGCATCAATGTGAAGGAAAATTGTGGCGTCAAGGTCAGGGAGACGAGGCAAAAAGGTGTGGAGGTCCAACTTCCCTTTGTATTTGGTGTCCTCAAGGAAGAGGATGAAGCGTGACAAAGGGGTGGATGTGAGTGCAGATGCAGAGGCTGTGGAAGCATCCATGTCTAGCCTGGGGTGTAGATAGAGAGTGGAGGAGCTCAAGAGTTGCAAAAGTGAAAATAATGAATGAGTTGTGCGGCCCCCCTTTTATAATGGTTCCTTTTTTAAAGACATAAAAAAAGAGGCACTTTCACCAAAAATGATCTCTCATCTCAATGCAAAAAATTATATTCAAAGACATGATTTGCCGAAGCAAATCATGTTGATTACATCAGGGATCGTTTTCAAAATTGCAAGAGTTACAAAGTTATAAGAGCGATAGCATAGTTCCATCCATCTCCCAGTCCTCCTCGACCTTCAATTTGTCTTCCATTCTCTTCCCAATCTGCGGACATTCATTACAATAAGCATCCAATGATTGACAAACTATGATGTATTGAAAATGTGGTGAAAGGATTCTCACCTTGTGACCTTGTAAACAAAATTGTGCTTGTTGAAGGGCCTCAAAACCCATAATAACCAAATGTTCTCGCACATTATTGAGAGTCCAATGCTTGTTCACTTGGACTACCTCCAAAGCATTGTTGGGCATCTTCACTGCAATGTCAAAGCTTGCAATAGAGCCTCTGTAAGGGAGTCCACACTCCAAGCTTGCACATCCAATGATCATAGTAAAATCGTATGTACAAGGAGGTGCAGAATTTCAAATAGCGCATTCCAATCTCTGAAGCTCCAACCTTACAACGGTATCGGTCCCCATTGTGCATGCCCTCCACAAAACCCCAGTCCTCTTCTAAAAGACTTCCTAAATCCTCATAATGCACATCTTTACATACAAGCATTGTGGTAGTCTCCACAAATCCAAACTCTTTAAAAATGTGCACAAAACAATGAATAGGCAAACACCAACTCAAGCCCACAGACCTAGAAGCTTTAGAGTATTTCAAAGAGTTTTGGACATCTATTATCATTTTTTTCTTGAAAGATGCTTCCGACCACAAATCTGGCACCGGTCACTCCATACTTAATAAGGAAGTTACTTTGATGGGTTCAAGCGTTCCAAACTCTTGTGTAGAAGTAGGCACAATATAGGAGTGAGAATAGAAGAAAATCCTTCTTTGAACCACTTTGGTTGGGCAAAGATGTGTGAACATTGTTGCTCCAATATCTGCATGTATAGCATTGAATGTGTCGGAGAGACTATGTAGTGGTTGCTCCTCCACCAACGTGGATGGAAATATGACTATAAATGCATGGCAAATCTTAAGTATGAATCCATAATAACATCACACTGTGATATCACGCTTAGCTTTGTATTCTCAAAACATGTACTTACAATGTGTTGGAAATCGAGGCGGTTGTTGCAATTGCATGCTTGACATTGAGAAAACATGTTGCACAATGGCTACGATCCCCTTGTCTTTGCAGTTCTTGAAGCCAAAAATCTTTCCTTTCCAATGATGATCCAAGTTTGCACGATTCTGCACACGATGAGGGCCAATAGCAGATGGTTGCATGTATACCCAAGCACCTTTGGTGAACTCTTGTGGCACCCACTCATCATCTATACCTCTAGTGTTGTGGCATGCAAGTGCTGTGACCTCATCCTTTGGCCGCCTTTGCGAAGTAGAGTTGGCCATGGTTGAGCAAAGAACATTAGGAGGAGGAGCAAGACCTTGCTTGTTGCTACAATGTAGGTGGGATAAAGTGATAGTATAAGGTGGTTAACCATTGCTTGGTGTGGCAATGGAAGGAGAAGGTGGATAACCCTTGGTTGGTGTGGCAATAGAAGGTGGTAGGGGAGAAGAGAGGAGCTTCCTTGCTGCAGCAATGGAGATGGTGTAGAGAGAGAGTGTTGGAGTAGAGGATGAGTGTGATGGTTGCAACCAAGGAGGGGTTGGAAAAGGGATTCTAGAGAGAGAAAATCACTTTTTGCCTAAGGACTACTTTTGGGGGGGTTCTGAATAGTAAAAAAGTTTTTTCAAAAGTTCTTTTAAAAATTTGAATTTTAGGGTTTTTGTGTGCACGTTTTGACTTTTTGAGGTCAAAAAATACTTTTTTGATCATAAAATAGATTTAGGGGGGTTTTAAGAAGATAAGATTTGAGTTTTGAAAATTTTGAAAAACTTCAAAATTTTGGAAACTTTTCATAACCGGATAAAAAAGGAGGGAAGTTGGAGGTTCCATATGGCCCACTCCCCCCCCCCCCCTCCTCCTTCTCACTAGGTAAGAGCCCATGAAGAAGTGTTAGACTACTTTGTCCCCCTACATTTTTGAGGGCATAGAGTGTGTCCACCACCCTCTTCTCAGTGGCTGGCCTCTAATTAACCTTAATCCCAAAGGGCCCCTAGAGGGTTCATATTTTTCCTAATGGCTTAGCACTATTATATGCAAACTCGAGAATAGGTAAATATTCTTCCCAGTCTAATTGTTTCTTGCTAACGTATGCGCGTAGCATATCCTCTAGCACTTGGTTAACTCGTTCAGTTTGACCATCTGTTTCTAGATGATCGATTGTACTGAGGTTTAGTTGTGTGCCCAACCGTTTAAACACAACCCTCCAAAAATGACTTTTAAACTTGGGATCACGATCACTGACAAAGTTACTTGGCAAACCATGCAACTTGTATAGGTTGTCCACAAATAACTTGGCTAATTCTAGAGTCTTAATTGTTGATTTGGTTGGAATAAACTTACATAGTTTAGTCAACTGGTCTACAACCACCCATACCGAGTCATGACTTCGTACAGTGGTTGGTAAACCCACAATAAAATCCACAGAGATACTTTCACATTTACCATTGAGAATTTCTAAAGGATGTAAGAGTCCTCCTGCTTTCAGACGCTTTGCTTGTTAACTTGACATTTTTGGCAATGCAAGACATAATCTTGAACAAAGCCATGTAAAACTGGGCAGTAAAACTTTCGTTGTGCGAGAGCATAAGTCTTTCTAATAGACGGGTGCCCTGCACATGGACTATCATGACATTCATAAAGAATTTGGCGCCGAATGTCTATGTCCCTCGATACACAAACTCTCCCCTTATGGAGTAGGTATCCATTGTCGATGGTGAAATGCTTCCATCGCTGTAGTTCATCACTCAATGGAGAAGAACTATGTGTGGAGGTTAACGCTACACTACCATCATTGGAGTGAGAAGGATCCCTCATTTTTACATGGCTCCACACTTTGGAATATGCATCATCTTGCTCATATTTGTCCTTTAGAGAATCCAAAAATTCACTACGACGTTTCGTGAATAAAAGAGAATTAATCTCTGGCATACGACTAAGAGCGTCAGCCACCACATTGTATCATCCTTTACGATACCGGAGCTTGGTGTCATATTCCTGAAGAATCTTAGCCCACCTGGCTTTCCGACTCTTCAAATCAATTTGTTGTCTAAACCACTTGATGCTTTCATGGTCAAACACAATCTCAAACTGAGCACCATACAAATAATGTCGCCATGTTTTTAAGGCAAACACTATTGCATAGAGTTCGCGTTCATAAGCAGAGTAGTTTTTTTGTGCTGCATCAAGATTCTTGCTTTCAAATGCAATTGGCCGCACATCTTGTAACAGAACTCCTCCAATAGCATGGTCACTGGCATCCATTTCCAAAACGAATGGTTTCAAAGGATCTACGATAGCTAGTATTGGAGTTGTAGCTAATGCATCCTTGAGCATATCAAAACTATACTGTTGAGCGGGTCCCCACTGAAAAGCTTTGCCCTTACCTTTCAATTGATCCATCAGGGGAACAACAATATTAGCATAGTTTTTAACGAACCTTCGATAAAAACCTGCAAATCCTAAAAATATATGTAACTCTTCCAGATTTTTAGGAGAAGGCCGCTGCCAAATTGTGTCCACTTTGGATTGATCCATGTGTAGCCCATTAGCTGAAATAACATGCCCAAGATAGTGAATTTCTTCTTTCAAAAAATCACACTTAGATTCCTTGGCATATAATTGATTTATTCGTAACAATTCAAACACCTGCTTTAGATGTTGTAAGTGTTCTTCTTTAGAAGCACTGTATACTAGAATGTCATTGAGAAAAACGATGACAAATTTTCCCAAGTACGGCTTTAAGACACTATCCATAAGTGTCATTAATATTGTGGGTGCATTGGTTAACCCAAACGGCATAACCAAAAACTCGTAGTGTCCAAACCTTGTTTGAAATGCAGTTTTGGGTATATCAAAAAGTCGAATACGTACTTGGCCATATCCTGACCGCAAGTTTATTTTTGTAAAAATACGAGCATGAGTGAGTTTGTCGAAGAACTCATCCACGCATGGAAATGGATACTTGTTCTTAACAGTAACCGCATTTAAACCACGGTAGTCTATGCACATGCGCATATTGCCGTCCTTTTTCTTCACTAATAGGATAGGAGAAGCCCATGGTGAAGAACTGGGTTGGATAAACCTTCTACTAAGGTAGTCAGCAAGATGACATTCCACCTCAACAACTTCAAAGTAACTCATGCGGTAGGGTGGTTTACTAACAGGTTTACTGCCTGCAACCACATCGATGCTATGTTGCACCGATCGTGTCGACGGTAATCCTGGTGGCAAATCATTAGGAAAAACATCATGAAATTACTTTAATAAATTTTTTAACTCACTAGCAACTTTTGCTTGTTGGGAAGTACCCATTGGTGGAAGAGATGAGAGAGAAGCATGCGGCATTGAGGAATGTTTAACAGATTCAATGTTAGAGAGAAAATGAGACAACGAGTAACACAATAAAACTTGATCTATTTCATTATTAGAAACGAGCTGCATCAGCTCAGCTATACATATCAGTGGTGGTGAAGAAGGTACATCCTTCTCTCCTAACAGCAACACATGTGCGCCATGGGATTTGAACATCAAGCTGTTGTGCTCATAGCTATGCTTCAGTGATGGTCCTAGGCTATGCAACCATTCCCTACCAAGGACCACGTCTGCTTTCTCCATGTTCATAAGCGGAAAATCCAAGGATGTGGAGTAGCCTTGTATTTCCAACGGAACAGCTCTCATTTGAGTATCCCAGACTTTGGCATCATATACATTCATCATTACTACCTTGTGGCGGTGGGTACTTGGAGTTTGAGGCAATTTGAGTTTTTTTACCAATCCATAATTGATAAAATTGTGAGTAGCATTGTCATCTACCAAGATGCGCACCTTGTTCCCTTGCAGAGATCCGTGCATACGTACTAACTCATGTGGTCCGAAGGTCTATTGCTGTGAGACAGCATTCATGCACCACCTCGGTGTGTGTTACTTCTACTGTGGAGAATCAGCTTTCAGTCAGGATCAAACTCTCTTTAATGTGAGTAGCACCGTCATCGTTTTTCTCGATGACATTCTAGCATACAGTGCTTCCGAGAAGAACACTTACAACATCTGAGGCAGGTGTTCAAATTGTTACAAACAAATCAATTATATGCCGAGGAATCTAAGTGTGATTTTCTGAAAGAAGAAATTCACTATCTTGGGCATGTTATTTCAGCTAATGGGCTACACATGGATCAATCCAAAGTGGACAAAATACGGCAGTGGCCTTCTCCTAAAAATCTGGAAGAGTTACAGATCCTTTTAGTATTTGCAGAGCTTCGTTAAAAACTATGATAATATTGTTGTTCACATGACAGATCGACTGAAAGGCAAGGGTAAAGCTTTTCAGTGGGGACTCGCTCAACAGCATAGTTTTCATACATTCAACGATGCATTAGCTACAGCTCCAATACTAGCTATTGTAGATCCTTTGAAACCATTCGTTTTGGAAACGTATACCAGTGACCGTGCTATTGGAGCAGTCTGGTTACAAGACGGGCGACCAATTGCATTTGAAAGCAAGAATCTTGATGCAGCACAACAGAACTACTCTGCTTATGAACGCAAACTCTATGCTATAGTGTCTGCCTTAAAAACATGGCGACAATATTTGTATGGTGCTCAGTTTGAGATTGTATTTGACGATGAAAGAATCAAATGGTTTACCCAACAAACTGATTTGAAGGGTCGAAAAGCTAGGTGGTTTGAGATTCTTCAGGAATATGATGCCAAGCTCCGGTATCATAAAGGACGATACAATGTGGTGGCTGACGCTGAGGCGGTCCGGGGCGGGCAACAAGAGAGGTGACATCTAAACACCCCTCAAGGCTCCCGTGCTGCTCAATTGGGCTGGGGCAACCACAAGCACAACAAAACAGCAAACCCACAGCCAAACCCAAACAAGATAGGGGCACCACCTAGTTATGGTATGCGAACTAGGACGCAAGAGAGATTTTGGTACAATCAAGAAGATGCACCACACAACACACACAAGCAACCTCACACCAAGACACACATGAAATGGACCAGAGAGAGCTAGAGCAAAGGGAAGAGAGAGAGGAAAGGATCTTGCGTAATACCTTATTTGTGATCGTAGAACTTGTACAAAACTCACTCAATGCTTAGTGATTGCTAAACATTGCCAAAACCCACACACACACATTGTCTTAGGGTGTGGGAGACCTCTCACCACAATACCCTCTTAAAATGGATAAAAAATTGGCAATGAAAAACACACTAAAACACTTTCTAAAATCAAGATCAACCGATAAAAACTCAAAATACACAAGTCACCTTGAATTCACCAAACCGTATTGCACAAATGGAAGGACGAAGATTTGAACGTCAAATCACGCCTTTGATGCACCAAACCTCAATTTATTGATGATGAAGGAGCATATACAATAGTGGTTTTGAGTATGGTGGAACTCACGCTCTCTCACTTGCAATGTGTAGCTTGAAGTCTTCTCTCACACCAAGAGTGAAGCTCACAAGTGGTTTCTACACCTAAGTCTCTCCTCACGCATAGAGTGTTGGGGTGCTATGTGAGATATTGGAGGTTGTTTTACAAGAAGGAGAGGGGCCTATTTATAGGTTGGAGACCCCTCATTAAGATTATTGGAAATCCTAATTTACAAGCTAACAAATCAGGATTATGATTTTTTTTAATATCAAAACATTGAGGGCCTTCTTTGTCTGCTTGAGTCATGAGTGTGGGCTCAAAAGAGAGCATTATTGATGGTAGATAAGGTGAAAGTAAGTAAGAAAAGAGAGAGAGAGAGAGAGAGAGAGAGAGAGAGAGAGAGAGAGTTACTATATACATGTCTTGAGGTGAGGTGTCTTTTATGGTTAGGTCAATGGCTATTTTGTGTTAGTATGTTAGTGGTTAGTGTTAGTAATCACTAGAAAGTTAATGATATATTTACAATGGGTAGAATGGGGGGAATGGTTGAAGTAAGATGGTTGAATGAAGTGAGAAAATCCTTGTGATGGTGAAGCTTGAAGAAGTTTTGGACTTACTTGTGTAGGTTCTCAAAATGACTATCGATCTTCTTCTTCGTCTTCCCTTCTTTACGCCACCGCCGCCAAGGTTGATTATCGTGATGAAAATGGTAATTTTGTTGATGAGATCTCTTGATTTGCAGAGGTTAAGCATGGTACACATGTTGAATGTATGTATATATATAAGAAGTAAGATGGAATTGTACTTTGGAGATAATAGAGAGAGGCATAGAGATGGTGTATGTACATGTGGAGCTCATATGAGAGCTATGGGAGTAAGAGGGGAGGTTAATGGTGAAGAAGGTGAGAGAAACCATTGAAGGTGCAGGTTTGAGTGAGGGATTGAGAGGAATGTGTGTGTGTAGAAGTGTGGAAAGAGGTGAGAGAAGACTATGGGCTACTTGTGAGAAAAGTGGGCAAACTGGGGTCCACTCAAAAAATCATAGCTCACGGCTGGTAGCTCCAAAAATCATGAAAAAATTTGAGGTGATTATTCAGAGCGTGGGCTATAGTACAGTATCTCTTTTGTTCACCGCTCCAAATTTGGAGTGGAGATAGGTGCCAAAATTCTCACCAAAAAGCCTGTTTTTATGCCTGCAAAAGTCTTTTAGTGGCCCCCTCCTTTGTTGAATTTGTACAATGCATCCAAGAGTGAGCCCCTCCTTTGTCATATCATAATACAAAGCATCCAAGTTGCCCTTGACACATGCATGGAGGAGGATTACTGGTGAATAAATAAATATATACATGGTGGGACTAGTGTATGGACTATTCATGGACTTTAGCTCAATGAGCACATGGTGTTAGAATAATGAGTAAAAATAATAATAAAAATATGGAGGAATTATGGATATGGAAAGATATTGGAATCATATGATATGGTCCCTCTTTGAATTATTTTGGGTGAAAGAGGAAAAGGTATGCAAGTAAATAATATAATAAACGTGACCAATGAGTAGAAATCAATTTTTTGTTTTCACGAGGGTGAGGGTGAAAATGTGGGAGTGATTTGTATAAAGGAAAAATAGAAGGTTAGAGTATGTACATATTGGCAAAAAATATACTTATGGTGTAAGAGGATGAAAGAAGGTGTACATAGGTTTAATAAAACACACACCTAAGTATAAATATTTAAATAAAATACCAAAATAACTATAAAAATCCCTATATTTAGGCCATATATATAATGCAATATTTACACGCAAATGGGCCATAATATTTTTTATTTTTTTTATTTTTTTTATTTTTTTGACTCAACAAGCCCAGTGACTAGCTAGCTGAGGATTTTAAGAAGATATGGGAAAAGCCCCCTAACTTACACACGCCTATGTACAATGAAAAGGTAAGAATAGCCACAGTGTTTAGGTGATTTTAGTAGGGTGGGATAACTCACTATGGCAATTACGGAGAGCCGAAAAATGGCTATCAACGCTCTTAGTCGTATGCCAGAGATCAATTCTCTCTTGTTCACAGAACTTTGTAGTTAATTTTTGGATTCTCTAAAGGGTAAATATGACCAAGATGACGCATATTCCAAAGTGTGGAGCCATGTAAAAATGAAGGATCCTTCTCACTCCAATGATGGTAGTGTAGCGTTAACCTCTACACATAGTTCTCCTCCATTGAGTGATGAACTACAGCGATGGAAGCATTTCACCATCAACAGTGGGTACCTACTCCATAAGGGGACAGTTTGTGTATCGATGGATACAAACATTCAGTGCCAAATTCTTTATGAATGTCATGATAGTCCAAGTACAGGGTACTCGGGTATTAGAAAGACTTATACGACGACAATTTTACTGGCCAAGTTTACATGGCTTTGTTCAAGATTATGTCTTGCATTGCCAAAAATGTCAAGTTAACAAAGCAAAGTGCCTGAAAGTAGGAGGACTCTTACATCCTTTGGAAATTACCAATGGTAAATGGAAAAGTATCTCTATGGATTTTATTGTCGGTTTACCAACCACTGTACGAGGTCATGACTTGATATGGGTGGTTGTAGACCGGTTGACTAAACTATGTAAGTTTATTCCAACCAAATCAATGATTAAGACTCCAGAATTAGCCAAGTTGTTTGTGGACAACCTAAACAAGTTGTATGGTTTGCCAAGTAACTTTGTCAGTGATCGTGATCCCAAGTTTAACAGTCATTTTTGGAGGGCTGTGTTTAAACGGTTGGGCACACAACTAAACCTCAGTACAACTGATCATCCAGAAACAGATGGTCAAACTGAACAAGTTAACCAAATGCTAGAGGATATCTATGCGCATATGTTAGCAAGAAACAATCAGACTGGGAAGAATATTTACCTATTCTCAAGTTTGCCTACAATAGTGCTAAGCATATCAATCCTTTCATGCTCATGTAGGGTTTTCAACCTAGGTCACCTATTACGGTGGGATTGGCAACCAAAAAAATCCAACAAGATAAGGATTTTCTCCAAGACCACATGGATATGTTGAAACTCTCTTGTCAAAATGTCAGACAAGCGCAGGATCGGTATAAGAAGTACGCTGATGAGAAACGTCGGCAAGTTACCTTTGAGGAAGGGGAGGAAGTATTTTTACGTGTTCCAGAGCATTCAGAAAGTCTGAAAGCTAGGCCAACACCTAAATTATCTCCACGATATTATGGGCCTTTCAAACTACTCAAGCGAGTGGGTGATTGTGCCTACAAATTATCGCTACCTACACACTCTCGTATTCATCCGGTGTTTCATGTAAGCCGTTTACGTAAGTGGTTACATGGGGACGACAACGTCATCGACCAATAGATTTTGGTCAATTCATTGAACCTCCTGCCTTACCGCATGAACCTGAATGAATTCTCAACTATCATGATTTACGTACACGTCATCATGTATTCCGATAGGCTTCAATCAAGTGGAAAGATCGACCTGAGGAAGGTGCCACTTGGGAAAACATTAGTGTTCTTAAGAAAAAGTTTCCCACTTTTGTTTTCGAGGACAAAAACTCTTCCTTAAGGAGGGAGTAATGTCAGAACAATGGCAAGGCCAGGGAGTCATGGACGGGCCAAGGGCCGGACTAGGCAATGTGGAAAGGGAATCCAGCTAGGGCAAAGGGGCTAGGAGCTTGGCCTATATAGTGGGAGGTTGGGAGTTGGATTCCAGACTCTAGTCTCCCCTAGTCTTTAAAAATGAGGGATCCTTCTCTCTTCAATGATGGTAGCGTAGCATTAACCTCCACACATATTTCTCCTCTGTCGAGTGATGAACTTCAGTGATGGAAGAATTTCACTATCGACAATGGGTACCTACTCCATAAGGGGAGAGTTTGCGCATTTAAGCCATGGTAGTCTACGCACATGCACATACTGCCGTCCTTTTTCTTGATTAATAGGATAGGAGAATCCCATGGTGAAGAACTGGGTTGGATAAACCCTCTGCTAAGGTAGTCAGCAAGCTGACGTTCCACCTTAGCAAATTCAGAGTAACTCATGCAATAGGGTGGTTTAGTGACAGGTTTACTGCCTGCAACCACATCGATGCTATGTTGCATCGATTGTGTTGGTGGTAATCCTAATGGAAAATCATTAGGAAAAACATCGTGAAATTCCTTTAATAAATTTTTTAACTCACTAGCAACTTTTGCTTGTTGGGAAGTACCCATTGGTGGAAGAGATGAGAGAGAAGCATGCGGCGTTGAGGAATGTTCAACAGATTCACAGATTCAATGTTAGAGAGAAAATGAGACAACGAGTAATACAATAAAACTTGATCTATTTCATTATCAAACGAGTTGCATCAGCTTAGCTATACATATTAGTTGGTGAAGACGGTACATCCTTCTCTCCTAACAGCAACACATGTGTGCCATGGGATTCAAACATCAAGCTATTGTGCTCATAGCTATGCTCCAGTGATGGTCCTACGCTATGCAACCATTCCCTACCAAGGACCACGGCTGCCCTCTCCATGTTCATAACTTGAAAATCCAAGGATGTGGAGTAGCCCTGTATTTCCAACGGTACGGCTCGGACTTGAGTATCCCAGACTTTGGCATCATATCCATTCATCGTTGCTACCTTGTAGCGGTGGGTACTCAGAGTTTGAGGCAATTTGAGTTTTTCAACCAATCCATAATTAATAAAACTGTGAGTAGCACCGTCATCTACCAAGATGCGCACCTTGTGCCCTTACAGAGATCTGCGCATACGTACTAACTCATGTGGTCCGAAGGTCTGTTGCCACATGGAAGCTGTGAGACAGCATTCATGCACCACCTCGTTTTGTGTTACTTCCACTGTAGAGAATCATGAGGAAGACTCAAGAGGTAGTAGTTGCACCATGTGCACTGCTTTCTCCTTGCCATGAGTAGCAGATTTCCCCTTGGAACAATCCTTTTTGTCATGACCGCTTCCTAAGCATTGAAAACATAATTTCTCTTTCTTAGCTTTATCAAAGTCTTGAGGAGAGAGAGGACCCCTGGACCCCTTGGGTTTTTTAGATGCTTCAAAATTGGCTACTATAAATTTCCTTTTATTGTGCCCATATTGTGTGCGTGTATTACCATGTGTATTAGTAGGCACGTGATTATGATGTGATTTCTTTTCATCTGGATCATCATGAATATGTGCTTTCACTATGGCTTCCTCAAGTGTTTTAGGGTCTTGAGTCTTGACGTGCTTCTTAAGCTCTGGCGTCAGACCACGGATAAACCCACGTACTTGCTGAAAGGCGTCTAGTGCTTCCAACTTGAGGATAACATCCCGATAGTGAAATATATATTCAAGTAATGATGGGTATTGGTGCATGGAACACGTGTCCCAAGCCGTCCAATTCCGATCTGCCTCATTTGTAGGCAAGAATTCTTTGCGAAACATAGTTTCAAAATCTGCCCAACTCTGTGGTGTGATATTCTTCTCCTTGAGAGACATCCACCATTTATAGGCCTTGCCTTCCAGAGTTAAGCTTGTTTGCAGTGCTTTGACTGCATCTAGAGTACACCATAAGGCGTGAATTCCATCCCACTTTCTAAGAAAAATATTCACTACATCCTTATTGCAATCTCGGTCTTCTCCCTTAAAAGTCAGTGGTTTGGTGTTTTTCAACAACTCGTCCACCTCTTTTGCAGTGAGAGTGTGCAAAGCATCAACAGATGGACCTTGTCCATGATCAAAAGGGCCTTGCCCCTGTGTAGCAATGTCTCATGCATGTGCGTGTCAGCAGGACCCTTGGACTCTTGTTTGCATAAGTTGTATCACTAGCATGGATAATTTAGTGACAATTTCATTTCAAGATGAAAAATTTCTTTCCATGACTGATATGCGTATTTGAAGTAACCCCCCATAGCGTCGCAGACACTCTCCGTGAGAGCATCCGACCATGAGTTATCACGAGCAGGATCAGGCGTTTGATGCTCGAAATCAAAAGTCATATTGATATCTGAATCCATGGCAACACTGTGCAGTGGAAGAAATCCCGAGGGATTCACCATGGAAAACTTATCGCACCATGTAAGTGCAAGGGAGGGGCGTTTTTTTACAAGGTACATAAGCGTATAAGTTAGGGGCAGGCCCCCAATAACTTATCTCCCAAGCTTAAAAATAAGGGAGGGAGTATCATATTTATTTGGGGGGGGGGGGTGGAGAAGTGAGAAAAGGGGAAAATGAGAGGAAGTTTTTGTGTTTCAAAATGATGGATTCCCAAATGAGTCTGCCCTTGAACTTGTGAGTCAACAGCTACAAAGATACATGAAAGAACTTACACTGCTTTGTATCAATTTCTTGTTTTGTGATTGTAGTTCATTTGTTGAGGCATGAAAGCTATAAAGAGTTTGTATAGATGCAATTTACATGGAGAACCTAACACAACTTTATAACCATGTTTTTGGAGTAATTTAGATGGTTGAGAATTGGACGAGTAGTTAGAGTGCAGGCTGAACAGGCACATAGTTGGAAACTCAAACTAAGACACATTGAGGGTACATCTAGTTATCAACATAGTGGTTCCTTAGTACGTTGCCATCCACTATGCTACACACTCTTTGACTAGTTTTACTCTGTTAGATCATGTGAGACATAAATTTTATATGTAAGATAGGGTTATAATAGTTTTCTTCATTAATTGATGTATAAGCGTAGAAAGGGGGGTCATATTCCCTAATATGAGTCGTATATATAGTGGTTTTATCAAAGTTTTCCGCTTGCAGGTGGCGTTCCATTTTGTATATAGAGTGAATCCCCTGGGGGAAGAAATAGAAGGAAAAACACCTGGAGTCAAAAAATAATCTTGTCGTCATATGATGCACCGCAATAGGTAATTAACCATGCTAATTACGTTCGTGTTCCAAGATTGAAGTAATCGATAATTTGGCTGGTAGTCCAAGCTTGTTAATTTGCCCGTTGAAGGGTACCAACTGGTTTCGGAGGAATTGGCTTAAGGTGTTAAGGTACGTATTGATTCCAGACACCAAGGATGTAATCAAAAAATTCTACAGCTTAAGCTTGGAGGCAGCAGCAAACGGATTCCCTTTTGGAATACCTTTGTCTTGGTTGCACCTTCAAATGAGTGCGACGGCGTACTTGCGGGGTAATCCAAAACGTCCACCTTGGGACCTTAGGGCAAGCCCTCATGTGAAAAAGGGCGCCTGGTTATGGCGATGGTGATGCACGCCGCTACGGGATCGTCGATGATGATCGTGGCACCCCGTGTGGTGCTCCAGCGGGGTCGCTCACAAAACAAGTTGCACTCCCTGCTGCGCGTACCGGATGAGCTCACTAGCACCCGCAAGGACGGAGGTCGAGCGCTACTCCCTCCTTCAGCCAAGCTCTCGTGCACACGAAACGCTTGGTGCATTTTTCCTATCGCCTAGCAAGCGGCCATGCCCGCCACCCACTCCCTTTGCATGTGCATGCTTAACCCAAAAGCAATGGTCCACAACCCACCCCTCTTTGCCTAGAATAACCTTTCTCTTGATACCAGTGTAAAGACTAGGGGAGACTAGAGCCTGGAATCCACCTCCCAACCTCCCCCTATATAGGCCAAACTCCTATCCCCTTTGCCCTAGCTGGATTCTCTTTCCACATTGCCTAGTCCGGCCCTTGGCCCATCCATGACTCCCTGGCCTTGCCATTATCCTGACATTGTGTAAAGACTAGGGGAGACTAGAGCCTGGAATCCACCTCCCACTATATAGGCCAAGCTCCTAGCCCTTTTTCCCTAGCTGGATTCCCTTTCCACATTGCCTAGTCCGGCCGTCCATGACTCCCTGGCCTTGCCATTGTCCTGACATTACTCCCCCCTTAAGGAAGAGTTTTCGTCCTTGAAAACAAAAGTGGAAAACTTATTCTTAAGGACACTAATGTTTTCCCAAGTGGAACCTTCCTCAGGTCGATCTTTCCACTTGATTAAAGCCTGTTGGCATACATGATGACATGTACGTAAATCATGATAGTCAAGAATTTGTTCACGTTCATGTGGTAAGGTAGGAGGTTCAACGAAATCGACCAGAATCTGTTGGTCCATGACGTTGTGGTCCCCATGTAACTGCTTACGTAAACGGCTTACATGAAACACCAGATGAATACAAGAGTTTGTAGGTAGCGATGATTTGTAGGCACGATCACCGACTCGCTTCAGTATTTTGAAAGGACCACAATATCGTGGAGATAATTTAGGTATTGGCCCAGTTTTCAGACTTTTTGAATGCTTTGGCACACGTAAAAATACTTCCTCCCCTTCCTCAAAGGTAACTTGACGCCGTTTCTTATCAGCGTACTTCTTATACCAATCATGCGCTTGTCGGACATTCTGACGAGCGAGCTTCAGCATATTCATGTCTTAGAGAAAATTCTAAACCAATTGGAGTTTTTTGGTTGCCAACCCCACCGTAACAGGTGACCTAATTTGAAAACCATACATGAGCATGAAAGGACTAAATCCAATGGTGATATGCTTAGCACTATTGTAGGCAAACTCGAGAATAGGTAAATATTCTTCCCAGTCTGAGTGTTTCTTGCTAACGTATGCGTGTAGCATATCCTCTAGCACTTGGTTAACTCTTTTAGTTTGACCATCTGTTTCTGAATGATCGGCTGTATTGAGGTTTAGTTGTGTACCCAACCGTTTAAACACAACCCTCCAAAAATGATTGTTAAACTTGGGATCACAATCATTGACAATGTTACTTAGCAAACCATACAACTTGTATAGGTTGTCCACAAATAACTTGGCTAATTCTCGAGTCTTAATCGTTGATTTAGTTGGAATAAACTTACATAGTTTAGTCAACCGGTCTACAACCACCCATACCGAGTCATGACCTCGTACAGTGGTTGGTAAACCCACAATAAAATTCATAGAGATACTTTTCCATTTATCATTGGGAATTTCCAAAGGATGTAAGAGTCATGCTTTCAGGCGCTCTGCTTTGTTAACTTGACATTTTTGGCAATGCAAGACATAATCTTGAACAAAGCCATGTGAGAAACGGTATCAGAGCTCAGGGAAGAGCGAGCTATGGAGGGGAAAGGTAGGGGCATGGTTGCATGGCCATGCATGGCAAGGTCTCTCTCTCTCTCTCTCTCTCTCTCTCTCTCTCTCTCTCTCTCTCTCTCTCTCTCTCTCTCTCTCTCTCTCTCTCTCTCTCTCTCTCTCTCTCTCTCTCTCTCAACCGCAGGAAACGGTCCGTGCAAAGCAGAGCAAGGTTGACATGGAAGCTCATGGGAAGGGGGTCTTACACACACAAACCCATTATTTTTTACCTACTTAATTCGATGAGCTGAGGGGCTCAATGGCTGCACCCTGGGGAGATAATCACTTTTTGACACAGGAGGTCGCCCTAGCTGGGCTTGCAGTGACAGCTAGGTCCCTTCTTCCTCAGTGCACCTGCTACAGGCGGCCGCCATGACGATACACGTTCTTTTTTAGATTTTCGTTCATGTTTGGCCACCCTTGGGTGCCCAATGGGCAACCCTATGACCAGTAAGGGCCAAGCCCCATGGCTACAAGGCATGCATTGAGGCAAAGTCCTCATGCCGCTTTGTAGCACCATGATGGCTAGGTTTTAGCAAAAACCAAAGGGTTTGAATTGAGAAGGCAACACCCAAGGTTTCTAGGGCAATGTTGCTTGCTTGTCTTTTCATAGGTGGGATACGTGTTCCTCTGCATTTGAATACAAGTAAGTGAACATTCAGTTCAAATCTCTAGGTACGCATCTATTGATTTGGGATTTGCTTGGTTTCTTCAAGTCGTATAATCTGCTTGAATATTTCTGAGCCATGCCAAGGGCATGGCAGAACAAAGTATTTTGGGCCGTAGTGTCCAATATACATTATGATGTTATGGACCCACTTGTCGGGTTTGATTTGGCACATGTTGTCACATGGAATACAACATGGTTTAGAACTCAAGGAGTTCAGTTTAGCCAATGTGGAGCAATGATAATGAGGGTCCCTCTCACTCTTGTCGCAGAGTGTTTTGCCGTTACCTCCACACATAAGTACATCTTGTACTTGATGGATGTCGCTTTCTCAGCCATCCTTATTTGAGACCTATTCCACATGTGGAGAATATGAGTCTCTGGACTGACACTGGCACCAATTCCTAATGATGTGTCGTGATGAGGTCCTTATGTGCTGGTTGCATCCATTTATTAGACCATTTGGAGGACACCGTATCAGGAACAATTTCAGTTGCTAGAAATTATCGGGTACTAAGTACAAACTTGTTCCGATTACAAGTGTTGTGAAACCACCTTAACGGAGGGTCGTTTCTACATATAGCCAAGTATGACTGGGTTGTCACATTCTGTTATGGTCCAAATTTTGTTGTCAGGATTTCCCGTATGTACCATGGAAAGTCTCGTCATGGAATTGCAGTTCGGATATGTTTGCGTTAAATGCATGCACACTAGGTGTTATGGGCCCTAGTGTGTAACACAAATTTATTTGGAACGGCATGTGAATTCATGGACTTTATTCTTTTGCACCCTTTTGCATTGCTCGGTAAATCTCTCTTGCAGATTTAGTATGTGTTTACACCCTGCCATACAAGGCAATGGCTCAGTATGGGTGCCTGGGGTTGGATAGTCTACACTCTATGAGCTTACTCCACTCCAATCCGCTTTCAACCTAGTTGGTTGTCTCCACTCCATATCAAATTTATGGTTGGATACTCAATGGTTGAGTCCTAGTTTATCATGAGTCATGGAAGACTGTCTGTAAGTGGTTGGGGAAAAGCACCTCACTTTTATTGCTACTATTTTTTGCTAAAGGATCTGCTACAAGCATACGTTAGCACAATGCATTTTGAATGGGCGATTCTCTCCCTATTCTAGAAGTTGCTTACGTAAGGTTTTCAACTTTGAACACATGTTGTGGTGGGGTTGGATACCGTTTCCATAGTTTCATAAGTCAAGGACTTAATGGGTGTGTTGACAAATTATGTTAGTAGGTAACCTTCATTAGGGGTGAACATGTAGTTCCGTGCGTTCCAAAATATTCAAAAATATGACATAAGGACACACCCTATTCTACTTCTTAGTAGCTATGAGCTTTTTAAGATACTCACGCGAGTTGGAAATCTGGCTCACAACTTCATGGAAAGTTGCACCAAGGTTTTCTTGCATTATTCCAATACCTTCAGAAGATCCAAAAACTGGTTATGCCTTTGGACAACTCTTAGTTGTGGTTACTCCTTTACAGTATTCAAGTGAGTTATAAATGGAGTACCATTTAGACCCAAGTGCTTGCAAAAGGACAACAATGTTGAAAATCAAAGATGTTGCTCTTGGTTTCATTGAGCCTCCTCACTGCATAAAGACCAATATAAGACCTAGGAGATTGTGATACCGGATCCACTGCCCTACCACCCTATGTATAGACCGGCTCCTAGCCCTAGCCATCATATGGATCCCCAGTCCACACTGGTCCAGTCCGAGTCCCTTGCTCAAGTCCCTGACCCCCTAGGCTTAGGATCCTTGTCTTGACATTACTCCACCCTTGGAGAAGCGTTTTTGTCCTCGAAAACACAAGTGATAGTATCTTCGTAAAAACACTGATGTTTTCCCTATTGGCATCCCATACGCGAGCCAATTGATTCTTTATGCAGTGAGGAGGTTCAATGAAACCAAGAGCAACATCTTGATTTTCGACATCATTGTCCTTTTTCCAAGCACTTGGGTCTAAATGGTAACTCCATTTATAACTCACTTGAGTACTGTAAAGGAGTAACCACAACTAAGAGTTGTCCAAAGGCATAACCAATTTTCAGATCTTCTGAAGGTACTAGAATAATGCAAGAAAACCTTGGCGCAACTTTCCATGAAGTTGTGAGCCAGATTTCCAACTCACATGAGTAATTTAAAAATCTCATAGCTACTAAGAAGTAGAATAGGGTGTGTCCTTATGTCAGACTTCTGAATATTTGGGAACACACAAAACTACATGTTCATCCCTAATGAAGGTTACCTGCCAACATACTTTGTCAGCACACCTATTAAGTCCTTGACTTATGAAACTATGGAAACGGTATCCCCTACATGTAAAACTTTACAAACTCCTCATTTTGTATGCAACAATACTTTATTTATGAGATGGTGCTACAATCATGTGATTGCAATATATCTCTTTTTTTTTAGTACAATGATACTCCAATGTAGATAGGGTAGAATCCGCAGTCCTTTTTGTATACAAATATACTTTAGTTCAGAGTTATTCCTACAGATATGTGTGATTGCAATGTCTATCATTTTGTTTGTATGCTATGACACTTTATTCAAAGTCATTGTTGATGTGTATGGATGTAGTGTCTCCTCCTCCGTTTGAATGTACAATATCCTCTCAAGAAGATTATGAGTTAAGGTTCGATTCCTCCTGCATCTGTTCAATAAACATAATCGACTGTATATTAATGAAGATGATGACAAGGTTTGTTCTTAGTACTCGTGTGTTTATTCATATATTGAAATTTTGTCAAGTTTAAAGGAAAATCAATTGAATTGTATTTATTTATTAGGAAACACAAATCCACACATATCCTCTCTCTCTCTCTCTCTCTCTCTCTCTCTCTCTCTCTCTCTCTCTCTCTCTCTCTCTCTCTCTCTCTCTCTCTCTTTGCGTGATAGTTTTGCTGGTGTATTTTTTGTTTTAGCAAGCATGACAATTGATTCATTAAATATAGTCTTTTTTTTTACTAGCAATTGTTTTTAAGATGTTTACAAGCTTTATTGTTCAAGAGTCGCCTTACAATATTGTAACACCCCTCTCCGCCCCTCTCTCTCTCTCTCTCTCTCTCTCTCTCTCTCTCTCTCTCTCTCTCTCTCTCTCTCTCTCTCTCTCTCTCTCTCTCTCTCTCACACACACACACACACACACACACACACACATTTCCTTCGTTGCTGAACCACTTTTTGTTCAAGCATGGACCATTGTCTAATCTCATCTAGATGCAGTTATTCATCTAATCATTACTTCAATTCTCATTGAAGTCCATGCCATTGTCCACTGCTAATCTAAGACTTGGGATGCAAACTCCATTGGTACCACTACCTCTATACCATATACCATTCTGAATAAGCCCATAATGTTTTCTGAAGCTTTGCATCCCACTCATGTGGCTCCTTTTGGACTATCTTTAATATGATCGTCTTTATTGTTTTGTTACTGCTCTCTACATGTCCATTGCGTCTATGATAGTATGGTGTGGAGTCAGTATCTGAATCTTTTCATTTATGAAGTGTGTACCCTATTTTGAGACTATCTCAATCGGACATCCATATCTGCAAATGATGTTTTCATACAAAAAAAAAATGTTGTTAATGTTGCGGTGTTATCTTGCAATGCCTTTTCTTCAACCCATTTACTCACATAGCAAGTAGCCATTATGATGTACTTGTTCTGTTTAGGAGTGATCTTCTTGTATGGACCCATGAAGTCCAAACCCCACTTAATGAACACTCCCACTGGCAGTTGTTCTGAAGCCAGAGGTGTCATGTCAATTGCTGTCGTCTTCCCATCCGCTATCAAATATCACATGTTTTGAAAAAGGATTTGAAATCTGCTATCATGCTTTGCCATCCTGCATGATTTTTTTGTAGGTAATATTAGTGGATAAGTACCCACCTGCATCCCCACTATGAGCCTCTTTGATAACCTACATCCTTCCTTTCATAGGCACGCATCTATGAAGGACCCCATCAATACCCAATCTGTACAGAGATCTTCCGATGAAGGTGAACTTCAAACTCTTTATTATCAATTCCTTTTTGTTTGCATGGGACCAATCCTTTGGAAAGTTTTCAAATTGAAGGCAGTCGTATATGTCCTGCCATTCCGGATTTGGTCCTTCTATTGCTGCATTTTGAAATAGCTTGGTATCTATTGGTTCATCCCTCAGTGATGTTGGTGTAGCTAAAGTTGGTCGATGTTATGAGGACTACAATGTAGGGCTATGTGTGCTCCTAGGGACATGCCAAAGTAGTAAGGTAGATTTAAAGGTCAAGGGTAGTGGATGTGCATGGTTTATGTGTTTTTTTGCACTAAAGTTTGTCGATGCTATGAGGAATGCAATGCAGGGCTATGTGTGCTCACAGGGGTATGCCAAAGCGGTAAGGTAGGGCAAGCCATGGGCAGCAGATGTGTATGCTTTATGTGTTTCTTTGGGCCAGATTAATATGCTATCATGCCTATCAAAGGTGGATGATCCAAGTGATCAAAGTGCAGAAGTGGAAGTGCTAGAGGTGGCCCTCGATGTGCTATAGAAGCTGGTCTAGAGGGCTCCTCAATTGAAGCTCTAAAGAGTGCAAGTTATGGTAGTTTGAAGGTTAAAGTGGTTTGCAGATCCTTCCCGATTTCACAGTTATAGATGGATGGTCAGAGTGGATGTGAGTGCATGGATCTTAAGTTCTCAACTTATGGTGCATGTTGGTCTTTTTGTGGAAATCAGAGTTCAAACAACCAAGTTATGAACAATTGAACTTTCATCGGGGGCAGTATCTGTCTGTTTGACTGCCTTGAAAGGCATGCCATTAGGTTTTTTATAAGCTTGTCAAAGTTTGCATGGGTACTATGCATCATAAGAAGCCTATTGGAGTTGACGACATGTCAATCGGAGTTGTGAGTGTGAAGTTATATCCAATTAAAAGTGACAGGAAACCGCAATAGTAAGGGATGTACAATCCCATTGTGATTTTATAGAATGAGCATTGGATTACCTAGAAGAAAATTTGGAGGGCTCAAAGTAGGCAGAAAAAGGTGTTGTTTTAGTGAAGTTCAAGAGTATTTTTTAAATTTTAGGGGTGCAGTCCATGTAGTGGTGCCACGTGGCAGTCGAAAAAATTCCACATTGGGAAGCCAAAGAGATGGACGTGGTGTATATATTATATGGGAGGACCATACTCAAAGCGTAAGTGTTAGGTTTAATGGCCATGTGGCCGACTGCCCATCACTAACGGCTACTAACCCTAAGTGTACAACTATACACTTGTGTGAGCCACTAACACAAAGTAGAGTGTGTATTATGCCGAAGTGCATAAAATAGAGAAGAAAGAAAAGGGGCACACAATGTGTGTTGGCTCTCCCCCTTCAACTTGTGTGTGTGGTTATGGTGGTGTGTATGTGAGTGTGTGTGCATATTCATCTTCCTCTTCCGATATGCTCCCGGCTCCTCTCCTTTATTCGGTATTAGAGTTGTTTCATTCCCAAAAAATTTCTGCATGCACACACACTTTCAAGAGTGCAAACAGGGTTTCGACTTTGACATCAGCAAATTCGGCATTTAGAGAGCGTTTCCATCAGGTGTCCTGATTTTTTACCCCCCTTTCGAAGCCCATTCGTGCCATCAGAAACTTCATTCGAGCTACGGTTTAGGAGCTGTATTTTTTAGCTCTCTTTTGGTAGTTTGTGTTGTAGAGATTCCATAGCCATTACAGGTACCATTTATGCAGTCTCTTCCATCTACGAGAGCCCACGGCTCATTCGGTAGTGTGTAGCCTCTTTCAAAGTGGCCTCATACATACACATAGAGTGGAAATTTGACGGCATTGTCTTCTTCGACTACAGGTACAGATTTAGGTACAAGTACAGGTACATAGAGCAGCTTGGCTAGCTTCCTATGGTCTTCTCGGCCTCGATTTTGGCTTCGTATACGGCATTGGCATCGACTCACAAGCTAAGGTTTTAGTGCTTGCAATATTTTGGTTCCAGTAGGAGAAATGTTTTATGCGTACATGCATATGTTGCCACTTTTGACAATGTTTGAGCTCTTTTTGAGAACATTTTGACTCCCCGTAGGGATATTTCTTTGCATGCACATGCTTTTGACGCATGTTTGAGCGTCGTGACAAACTTGTACATCTTTGTGGATACTAACCATCTTCTGGCTAGTACGGTAGTCCAGGCCATTACTGAGACTTGGCTATATGTTTTGGTGCATAACCTACACTGTGAGGGTCAATAGCGTGAGGTTTTCACTGAACTGGGGTATTCTCAAATGTGGAGATACCTTCGATGATACAGGTAGTTGGAGCATCCCTTACGAGGCCTCGCCATATGACATGTATAGAGTGGTATAGGTGGGTGCTTTTGACACTGAGTTGATGGTCTACGGTCAGTTTGACAATTTATGCGCCTCAGTTGGTCTCTTTACATTGTGCTTTTGAGAGGCATTGCCCTCTTTTATACTTTGTAAGTGACATACTTGGTCATTTTGTCTTGTATTTTGGTTGACTTAGTCCCAAATACAAAGGAGACTCTGCCAAAATTTTCCCCAAATCTTTTGGTAGTTTTGTCACCATGTCTACTAGCAAAGACCGTGACATTTATGACATAAAGAAGTTTGATGGCACTAATTTCAGCTTTGGAAGAACCAAATGAGTGATGTGCTTGTCCAAAAGAAGCAAAAATTTCCTATTGCCTATGCCGCTAGAATTGGAGATATGCACATGACTCAGTTTCAGTGGGAGAAGTTTGATGAGCTATACAGGCCTTCAATTAGACTGCACCTTGGTGAGTCGGTGTACTTTTTAGTGTTAGAATGAGATACTGCTCATGCTTTATGGCAAAAATTATGCGAAACTTACGAGAAGAATACGGCTAGCAATAAGGTTTTCATGATGTAAAAACTTTTCAACCTTTGTATGAAGGAGTCAACTAGCGTTGCCAGCCATATCAATGATTTTGATTATCTTTTTGCCCAGATTCGTGCACATCGCATGACCATTGATGATGAGATGAAAGCAAGCTTTTTTCTTTGTTCTTTGTCACCCCCTTGGGATATCTTTTGCACAGCTGTTAGTAACTCTGCTCCTAATGGTACGCTAAAATACGATGATGTTACTAGTGCACTTTTGTCAGAGGATATGCGTCAAAAGACCATGACTAGCTCACATTATGGCGAAGCTCATTATGTGCAAAGGGATGATAATCAACGTAAGTGCCGTTCTGTGCAATGTGAGTCCAATAAAGAGGGCAATAGAGATGCATCAAAGGGTAGATCAAAGTCTCGTGGTCGCCGCAATGTTCAATGCCATTATTGTGATAAGTTTGCTCACATAAAGAAGGATTGTTATGCTTGGAAGCATGACAAAGAGAAGGGCAAAGGTAAAGGCAAAGATCATGATGATAAAGAGGAGAAACCAAAGAGTTCGATTAAGATCAAAGAACTGAACATAGTTCAGGATGACAATGATGCGCAAGACATTAATATGTTGAATAAAAATAATGATGTCTTTTATGATGCACAAGAAACTCTATCTTTGCAGAGTTCTATGCTAGTTGAACTCCTTGTTAGTGGTGAAGTATCCCATACATGAATTCTTGATTCGTGTGCTTCGTTGCATGTCACACCTCATAGGCATTGGTTTACTACACACAAGGAAACCATTGGCTCTGTTACACTTGGTGATATTTACTCTTGTGACATTGTTGGCGTAGGTGATATTGCCATGGTTATGGCAAATGAAGTTAATCATCCATAATGTGTGTCATGTTACAGCGTTGATACGCAATTTGATTTTGGTTGGACATCTTGATGACGGGTTACAAAGTCACTTTTCATCAGTAGTCTTGGTGTGTTGCAAAGGGTCATCTTATTATAGCCCATGGTTCTAAAGTTGGTTCACTTTATCCTTTTTATGTATATGATAAAAACAGTGTTCTAACCGAGTTGTCAATTGTTGCTTTGTGACATGGCTGTTAGGAAATATGTCAAAGAAGGGAATGGAGACACTCTCTCGGTGGCTACTTACCGTCTTTGTCATTTTTTGATTTTCCCTTTTGTGAGCACTGTCAATATGGAAAGAAAGCATGGACACATCATACACATTGTTTTGACAAAGAAAGAAAACCCTTAGAGCTTGTACACAATGATTTATGCGGGCCTATGCTTTCTAAATCCCATGTTGGTGCGTCCTATTATGTTACGTTCATTGATGATGCAACACGGCATGTTTGTGTCTACGCCATGAAGTCTAAAGATGAGACCTTTTCTTGCTTCAAGAAGTTCTTATCTAGAGTTGAAATCAGTCTGAACATAAGTTGAAAGATTTGCACTCAGACAATGGTGGAGAATATGTCTTGAAAGATTTTATAGACTTTTGCTCAAGTAGGGGAATTAAGCGTGAGTTTACAGCTCCTTATACCCCTGCACAAAATGGTGCTGCAGAACGAATGAATAGGACCATCCAAGAGTGGATTATGTCTATGCTATCACATGATAATTTATCGCAAGCTTTTTGGGTTGAACCATTATACGCAACGGTGTACTTGATCAATAGATCACCACATGCTTCATTATAATTTTGGTGTACCTTTGAAGTTATAATCAAGACATAAATTGTCTTTTGAAAACTTCCGTACATTTGGTTGTGAAGCTTATGCACATGTACCCAAGGAGTTGCGTGCTAAGCTAGATCCTAACTCCAAGAAATGCATATTCATTGGCTATGGTGCAGATGGTCAATTTGACTATCGTTTATGAAATCTGAAAAGTCCATAAGTGATCTGTAGCAATGATGTTGTCTTTAATGAGACTAAGATGCATAGATAGTCAGTGAAAGAGGTTGAATTCCGAAAAGTGACATTTTCCCATGTATCACCTCCTATCCAGACAGCTCCTAAGCCACTTACTACACAAGCTAGTACGAGTTCTCATCAGCCGCGGAGACCTCAAAGAGTCTCACATCTACCAAAATGTTTTGTTCCAGGTGCGGATTTTTGTTTTGCTGACAGATAGTGGTGAGCCTTCTTGTTACAAAGCGGCTATGCTAGCCAATGATAAGGTTTAATGGGAACATGCTATGAAGAGGGAGCTGGCGAGTATTGCAAAGAGCAAAACATGGAAACTTGTTCCGTTGCCAAAAGGTAGGAAAGCATTGCCAAAGGTTTTAAGAAAGAATATGGTGGCGATTTCCAGGAAATATTTTCTCCAGTGGTCAAGATGACCACACTGAGAATGTTGCTTGCTTTGGACTTGAAGGGTTTATGCTAAAGGGCAAGGAACATTTGGTCTGCAAGCTTCTAAAAAGTCACTATGGCTTGAAGCAATCATCCAAACAATGGTATCAAAAGTTTGATGCATTTATGTGTTCTTTAGTTTATAAGCACAGTAATGAGGATCCATGTCTTTACATGAAAAGACAACCCAATGGACAACTTATTATGCTTATCCTTTATGTAGATGACATGCTTATTGTTGGTCATTTCAAGAAGGACATCATTGACTTGAAAACCAAGCTAAAAATTCAATTTGACATGAAAGATTTGGGTGAAGCCAATCAGATTTTGGGTATGTGCATTACTCATGACCCTAAGAAGAGGTTGTTGTACCTTTCTCAAAAAGAGTATGTGCATAAGGTTCTTGATTGTTTCAACATGGATAAGGGGAAGGCTTTGAGTACTCCATTGCCTGCAAAGCTGAAACTTAGCAAGAATGACTGTCCCAAATCTGCTAAGAAAAAAGCTGTGATGGCTAAAGTTCCTTATGCTTCAGCTTGTGGTAGTCTCATGTATGCCATGGTGGCTACAAGGCCTGACATTGCACATGCAGTGGGAGTGTCAGCATATTTATGTCTTACCTTGGTAAAAAGCATTGGGATGTTGTCAAGTCAATTGTCAGATACTTGAGTGGCATTGCAGATAGAGAGTTTATGCTATGGTTGTGGAGAGTCATCCATTCAAGGATTTGTAGACATTGATTATACAGGTTGTGTTGACTGTTGTAAATCAACAATAGGTTGGATTTACCATTTGCCAGTTCTGCTATTTCTTGGAGATCCATTCTTCAAGATTGTACATCCATTTCTACCACAAAGGTAGAGTACATTGCATTGAGTGAGGCATGCAAAGAAGATATTTGGCTTGCTCGCCTAGTGAAAGATCTTGGATTGAGGTAGTGTACACCAGTTCTTCATTGTGACAGCCAGAGTGCTATTGCCTTGGCTAACAATCCAGTGTTTCATTCCAAAACAAAACACAGGGATGTGCATTATCACTTCAGTCATGAAAGCATGGAAGACGAGAGCCTTGATTCAGTGAGGATTCTTACGTCAGAGAACACAGTGGATGCACTCACTAAAAGTCTCTCCAGCCATCAGTTTCAACACTGTAGTTGATGGGCATTGGATGAAGATTGGTTCTCTTCCATTCTTGTGGTCTCCCACATGGCCATAACGTGGGAGAATGTTAGGTTTATTATCCATGTGGCCGACTGCCCATCACTGACTGCTACTAACCCTAAGTGTACAGCTATACACTTGTGTGAGCCACTAGAAAAAAGTAGAGTGTGTATTGTGACTATGTGCATAAGATAGAGAAGAAAGAAAGGGGAGACACAATGTGTGTCAGATCTCCCCCTCCAACCTATGTGTGTGTTTATGGTGGTGTGTATGTGAGTGTGTGTGCGTATGCACCTTCCTCTTCTATTGTGCTCCCGGCTCCTCTCCTTCAATAAGGAAGGACAGAGGGATCTCTAATGGCTCCTCCCTTCACCCCCTTCATGTGGGTGTTGCTTGTGGGCGTCCGTTGTCGATTGATGTCGTCGTCAGGTGCTATGACAGTGGCATTTTGTAGCTACCAACCAGTGGACAATTGTGAATGCGATGATGGCAGCCCACGCTAGGGGTCGTTATTACAATGGCCCAAAGGGTCCCCCTTATTTTATAGGGGGAAAGCCTACATTAGGGTTTTTAGTCCATGGTGTTGGGTGTCATTGCTCAAAAGAGGGTAGTCTCTCACAAAATGATGTGCAAGAAAAATCAGGTAAAGCACCGTTTGACATGGATTCATGCAAAAATAGAGGGGACAAGTGTCCGACAAGAAAAGAGGTTGCTAAAAATAAAAAATGTGCTCTTTAAGGGACCGTTTTGTTGTTTTGGATAGTTTTCCTATGAGAGCCTCGTGACCAAGAGAAGAGGCTGCCTAGATGATGGCGGACAGCTCAGAGAAGGAAATTCTACTCCATATTTTGAAGAATTGAGCTTGTACTTCCCCTCTTTTTGTTATCAATTCCCCATTCCGTTTTGCTCTCTATGAATTTCTCTCTTGGCGTCGGTGCCGACGTATGTTCATTTCCCCCAGGCTATTCTTTTGTGTGATGTAAAGAGAGAGGGAGAAAGAAGTGTTGTGCAATGGTGGTGCATGCAATTCAAGCAGTGTGGGTGCCTTGTGGGTTTGGATCTCTGAAAAGTGTGCAAGTTTGTGGTAAACAGTGTAAAGGGTATGTTGTGCAAAGCGTGTCATTTGAAGGTGTTTTTGAAGGAGTGGGGCGTTGTGAGTACTTAGGGCTATAGAGAGGCAAACTAGTGTGTTTTTGGGTTGTCCCATTCACCCTCTCCAACATATGTAAGATGCCCTTTGTACCTCTTAAAATAAAATTTGCACCACATCATCCATCCGATGAGCTTGCCTTGAATGATTGCTTTGTTAATCAGAAAGACCAAGAGTCACAAATCCAAATTTGAAGAGTCACAAAAAAATAGTATCAAGTTAGATCTAAGGTACCAAGGTCAGTGTTACCATAGACTGTGGGATAATATTGTGTGTGTCTTTTCCATCTAATATCCCCCTACTGCTACCTTAAGCAATACATCCACAAAATAATATATAGATTGAAACGAATTCCAATGCATAGACAAGTATGAGTCATCTCAATGTTGGTTTAGGGATAGGCTTTGTTGATAACATTGTCATATTGAAATTTTTTATGCATAAAACATCAAGTTGTTTGAAATCCATTGGCCAAAAGAGTAGACCAATTGGAGAGCCACAACTTTGGAGATCCAGTTGAAGAAAAAGAGCTATACCTACCACCATCAACAAGCAAAACCCTCAGTTAGGATTGACAAATTCAAAGCTGGAAGACAGGTGTCACCGCCCTTTACCACATGTTATTGGTGCCACAAGTAGAATCCAAAGAGTTACTTAACAATTATAGCTAGGAGCCTAGAAAACTTCAAAGGCTTGTGAACAATGACCATTAGGTCTTGACTCTTGACCATGTCCTATAGTAATCTGGGATGCTAATCAATAGCACAAGATTACCCATGTAAAATTCGTGATGATTAAGGAAGCACCACCATAATTCAAAGTTGGAACACATGTGTCACCACCCTTTCCGCTTGTTATGAGTGTCACAACTAGAATCCAAAGAGCTACTTAACAATCGTAGTTAGGAGCCTAGAAACCTTTAATGCTTGTGAACAAATGGCCATTAGGTCTTGAAGCCCATATAGTGATATGGGAGGATAATCAATAGCACAAGATTACCCATGTAGAACCATGATAATTAAAGGAAGCACTGAAAAAAAATTATTTTTCAAAGGGTTTTAACAAAATCCAAGACCCTCACACTCTATTAACAAGCTAAGACAATTTCAAGGGTGCTTTTTTCGGCGAGGGACAAGTGCGAACATAATCCAAGATCTCACGGGTATGAAGGACAACTACATAAAACTAGCTAGAATGCCCTGTTGGCTTAAGGATCATTGACCTTACTGTCAAAAACATACATGTATCTAGACATGTGAGGCAAGAAATAAAATGTCAATGCGCAAATGATGTATCACCTAAGAGAAGCCCAGTTCCTCCAAAAACATAGATTGCACCCGTCTAAGATGTTTAGCCAAGCTGGCTTTGAAATCATACACCAAGGTGTGCTCAAAAGTAACCACAAATGGAATGTTTATCTTGAAAGAAAAAGAGGTTTACCATATGTAAAGTTAGACATGTTGAGATAGTAGACAAGTATATCATAGAAATGAAGAGAGGTGCAACCAAAATACCACACACTAGCAACCCAATATGCTGAATATTATGAAATTTATACAATAAAAAATGTGTAATTGTGGGTCACATAACTTCTATGCAGATTGTGTAGCAACCTAATAGTGACTTCTCAAGCAATAGACAATGGGGAGGAGCTGCATGAAGTTGAAATCACAATTCTTATCAAGCAAAAATTTACTACTTTCTTTTTGCAATATTTTCCTCAAAATCTAAAATGGATTTTTCCATTTTGCACATGCTCTTGATCGGCCGTTTTGTATCTCTAACTTGCTCAAGGATGAGCTCATACACACTTTTGCTGAACCCTGCGCTAAGACTTGTGGTTACCCTAGGTAGTGCGGGTCATTTAAGCTAAATATCATGAAAAGAAGGCAGACTAATAGGTCCATTGACCTGAGTGCTAGCTGGCCTCTTGAGCAAAAAATCTGATGCATTGTTCTTTGGATCCATCTCTTTCATTTTGTGAATCTATACTAAGGATAAAGGGGAGGGAATTCCCCCCCCCCCCCCCCCCCCCCCCCCCCCCTCTGCCACGCATCAGTGTTTGTTGAATCTGGTGCCCTCGTGGCAGTGGCCTTTGAGCCAAAGTGAGACAGCGGAGCACCCTTGCGGTAGTGGCCTCTGAGCCAAAGTGAGATAGCGGAGTGCAGGGCTCGATGCTCACAGGCAGAGAGAGAGAGAGAGAGAGAGAGAGAGAGAGAGAGAGAGAGAGAGAGAGAGAGAGAGAGAGAGAGAGAGAGAGAGAGAGAGAGAGAGAGAGAGAGAGAGAGGCGGTGAAGCCGCCGGCTATACTAGTAAAATTGATGGTTTGAAAGAGGGCCCCAACAACCATAGGATGTGTAGCCAACTCTACTCTACCAATGTTGTGGGACTGATCGTTTTCTACATATCATCTAAGAGAGCAACAAACTCTTGGTTTCCCTATTAGTCTCCAAGCCTTTGTTGATAATCCTAGTGTCCCATGTCCTTGATGCATACATGGAAGCCGGTGTCAGAGTGGTGTTAAATAGCCATCCCTTTGTCCATGGCTCCTAGAAGTGTGTTTGATGACATTGTCTCTCAAGCAATGAGAGTGTTGCATAACCTTGTTTAGTTTGACAGAAACTATAGTCTTGCAATAGATAATCCGCTTCCACCACCTCTCTCCTCTATCTCATCTAATTATGCTCAAAATAGTGTGGGAGAGAAAGGGCAGCCTTGCTTCACCCCATAGTGCCATCCAACTCCTTAGACATATCACCAAGGCACCACACTCGAGCAATGACATTGTCATCTATATAATGTGATGATCGCCCAAATCATCTCTGATAAGATCCCCAACGCCTACAGTCCTTGTAGTTGTCAAGTGCCTCTTACTCCAAGGGAGTGGGGTAGGGATGTTAACACTAGGTTGGTAATGGGACACTTTTATGTCCTGGGACACTTTTATGTCCTATTAAGTGACCATTTTCTTTGAATTATATCAAGAGTTTCAAAATAGATTTTGAGGTGCTATCTATCTAGAAATTTGTCTCATGAGCTGAAAAAAACTTGACATTTTTTTGGAATATCAATTCCATCTTTAACCTTGTACTTGCACAACATTGCACAACCTAAACTGTGTGAAAAAACGGGTCCTGTTTTTGGCTTTTTTCAACTTTTTGCAACTATACCACTCTAGAATTCATGTTTGTGAGGTCTATAATGCTAGAGAACTATCTTTAGTAGTCCTCAACATGTCCTTATGCTTCTAGGGAGAAATAAATGTTAAAGTTGTAAGTTATGACCAAATTACAAAAATTGTCAAATCCTGTTTTTTAGCCAATTTTAGCTCTTCTATGATTTTTTTGGTGGCTTTCATGATATCCAAATGTAGTTTTGATTTTCTATGTCGCATATTGTAACATAAAGCTAATATTCCTTGAGTTTTGGGGCACCTAATACCCTATTTTGCATAGTAGACAACGATGGTTGATTTTTTCAATTATAGAAGAAAACGAAACATTCTAGTATATCAAGTATAGCTTTTTCAATATTGTTAGTTTCTTGTGACAACTACATGCATTTTGTAGGTAGTAACCATATCTACTCATAAGGATCAAATTTGGCTACATATTGAATAGTTTCTATGGGATTTTACAACTCATAATGTTGAACCCAGTTTTTTCATGTTTGCTGTATTTAGCACTTCATCTTTGTCCCCAAGATTCCCCTTGGTAAGAGATGTATTATTCTTTTGACATGCTCCATGGCTCCTTATGGATCTAAAGGACAATAGGGAACTAGGAAAACATGCATATATTATTTTTATTGAGCGTGGCTATAGAAACTTTGATGATAGGTTTGCAGATTGGTAAAAATTCAACTTTTTTGTACCTATTTCTTTTGGCAAAACAAAAAATAGCGAGTGAGAAGCAATCATATGTTCTGATCACCAACCCATTGAAGTTAACTAGGGAATTTATCTCAAGTCCTACAAAAATCCCTAATCTTATTTTTATGCAACAAAATGTAAGAAACGACTGTTTTGGTGAAAATGTACTGGTCCATCAACTTTGGAGGCTTGGTGTGACCAAAAGATGAGAAATTTTACAAGTTTCTTATTTTTTCCATGTGTAGTAGGCCTTGAACTATAACCTCATGAAAGGACTTTACAAAATGAGTGGATCTACTATGGTTTTGGAGGTTTTTTTCAAAACCCTCAAAGGACACTTTTATGTCCTATTAGGTTACCAACCTAGTGTTAAGATCTCCTGGATGTATAACTTCACAAACTTCTCGTTTTGTATACAACCATACTTTATTTTAGAGGTGGTGTTGCAATCATGTGATATCTCTGTTTTTCTAAGTTCAGTGATACTCCAATGTAGATAGCCTAGAAGCTGCAGTCCTTTTTGTATACAAAGATACTTCAGTTCATAGTTATTCCTATAGATATATGTGATTGCAATATGTCTCTGCCTTCTTTTGAGCCTAGTACTACTTTTCAAAGAGATGAAGCTTGATTGTGATGTGTCTCTTTTTGTTTGTATGCTGTGACACTCAATTTAGAGTCATTATTGATGTGTATGGCTGTAGTGTCTCCTCATCCGTTTGAATGTACAATATGCTCTCAAGAACATTATCTGTTAAGGTTCAATTCCTCCTACATGTGTTCAACTCTAAACATAATTGACTTTATATTAATGAAGATGATGAGAAGGTTTATTTTTAGTACTTGTGTGTTTATTCATTTCGAAGTTTTGTCAAGTTTTAAGGAAAATCAATTGAATTGTATTTATTTATTAGGAAACACACATCCACACATATCCTCTCTCTCTCTCTCTCTCTCTCTCTCTCTCTCTCTCTCTCTCTCTCTCTCTCTCTCTCTCTCTCTCTCTCTCTCTCTCTCTCTCTCTGTGTGTGTGTGTGTGTGTGTGTGTGTGTGTGTGTGTGTGTGTGTGTGTGTGTGTGTGTGTGTGTGTGTGTGTGTGTGTGTGTGTGTGTGTGTGTGTGTGTGTGTGTGTGTGTGTGGATAGTTTCCTATGACATTAAAATTCTCTTCTTCTTCTTCTTCTTCTTCTTCTTCTCTCTCTCTCTCTCTCTCTCTCTCTCTCTCACACACACACACACACACACACATTTCCTTCATTGTTGAACCATTTTTTTTCCAGCATGGACCGCTGTCTAATCTCATCCAAAAGCAATAATTCATCTAATTGTTACTTCATATTCTCATTGAAGTCCATGCCATGCTCCACTGCTAATCTAAGACTTGGGATTGCAAAATCCATTGGTACCACTGCCTCTATACCATATACCATTCTAAATAAGCCCATAATGTTTTTTGAAGCTTTGCATCTCACTCATGTGGCTCCTTTTGGACTATCTTTATTAGGATCGTCGTTCGTTATTGTTTTGTTACTGCTCTCTACATGTACATTGCATCTATGATAGTATGGTGTGGATTTTCTGTGCTTAACAAAAAATATCTCAGCCAGTATCTGAACGTTTTATTCTTGAAATGTGTACCATGATCTAAGACTATCTCAATCGGACATCCATATTTGCAACTAATGTTCCATACAAAAATGATGTTGTTAATGTTGTGGTGTTATCTTACAATGCCTTGGCTTCAACCCATTTACTCACATAACAGGTAGCCATTATGATGTACTTGTTGTTTTTAGGATTGATCTTCTTGAATGGACCCATGAAGTCCAATCCCCACTTAATGAACACTCCCAGTGGTTGTACTAAAGCCAGAGGTGTCATGTCAATTGATGTTGTTCTTCCCATCCGCTGTCAAATATCACATGTTTCGAAAAAGGATCTGACATCCTCTATCATGCTTTGCCATCCTGCAAGATTTTCTTATAGGTAATATCAGTGGAG
The DNA here is from genome assembly GCF_014529385.1 of Adiantum capillus-veneris. Classification (NCBI taxonomy): domain Eukaryota; kingdom Viridiplantae; phylum Streptophyta; class Polypodiopsida; order Polypodiales; family Pteridaceae; genus Adiantum; species Adiantum capillus-veneris. Next base: position 91,455,712 of record NC_140937.1, read on the forward strand.
AAGTACCCACCTGCATCCCCACTATGAGCCTCTTTGATAACCTACATCTCTACTTTCATAGGCACGCATCTACGCAGTACCCCATCAATACCCAAGCTGTATAGAGCTCTTCCAATGAAGGTGAACTTCAAACTCTTTATTATCAGTGCCTTTTTGTTTGCATGGGACAGATCCTTTGGAAAGTTTTCAAATTGAAGGAAGCCGTATATGTCCTGCCATTCCGGATTTGGTCCTTCTATTGCTGCATTTTGAAATAATTTGGCATCTATTGGTTCATCCCTCAATGATGTTGGTGAAGCTAAAGTTGGTCAATGCTATGAGGACTGCAATGCAGGGCTATCTGTGCTCATAGGGACATGCCAAAGCAGTAAGTTAGATTTAAAGGTCAAGGGCAGTGCATGTGTATGGTTTATGTGTATTAAATTTACACTAAAGTTAGTTGATGCTATGAGGAGTGCAATGTAGGGCTATGTGTGCTCATAGGGGTATGCCAAAGCGGTAAGGCAGATCTAAAGGTCAAGGGAAAGCAAAGGGCAACACATGTGTATGTTTTATGTGTTTTTTGGGCCAGATTAATATGCTACAATGCCTATCAAAGGTGGCTAGTCCAAGTGCTCAAAGTGCAGAAGTGGAAGTGCTTAGAAGCCGGTCCAGAGGGCTCCTCAATTGGAGCTCTACAGAGTGCAAGTTATTGTAGTTTGAAGGTTAAAGTGGTTTGCAGATCCTCGTCGGAATTGATAGTTACAGATGGATGGTCAGAGTGGATGTGAGTGCATGGCTCTGAAGTTCTCAACTTATGGTGCATGTTGGTCTATTCGAATCATCAAGCAATCAGAGTTCAAACGACCAAGTTATGAATAGTTGAAGTTTCATCGAGGGCAGTATATGTCAGTTTGATCGCCTTGAAAGGCATGCCATTAGGTTTTTTATGAGCTCGCCAGAGTTTGTAATATTTTTGAAGTTTTAGGGGTGCATGTAGTCCATGCAGTGGTGCCACATGGCAGTCCAAAAAATCCCACACTGAGAAGCCAAAGAGTTGGACGTGGTGTATACATACTATGGGAGGACCATACACAAAGCATAAGGAGGGAGAGCAGGAGCTCTAATGGCTCCTCCCTTCACCCCCTTAATGTGGGCGTTTCCTATGGGTGTTGGTTGTCCATTGATGGCACAGTAAGGTGCTACAATGGTGGCATTTTGCAGTCGCTGCTGCGAGTGGCCGATTGCGGAGGAGACAGTGCAGCCCGCGCTAGGGGCTGTTCTTACACTGGCCCAAAGGGCCCCCTTATTTTATAGGGGGAAAGCCTACATTAGGGTTTGTAAGCCATGGTGTTGGGCGTCATTGCTCAAAAGAGGGTAGTCTCTCATGGAGTGGCGTGCAAGAAAAATCGGATAAAGTAGCGTTTCACATGGAGTCATGCAAAAATAGAGAGGACAAGTGTGCGACAGGAAAAGAGCTTGCTAAAAATAAAAAAGCTGCTCTTTAAGGGACCATTTTTGTTGTTATGGATAGTTTTTTTGCAAAAGCTTTGAGACCAAGAGAAGAGGCTGCCTAAATGACGGCGGACAGCTCAGAGAAGGAAATTGTACTCCATATTTTGAAGAATCTAGATCGTACTTCCCCTCTTTTTATTATCAATTCCCCATTCATTTCTACTCTCTATTAATTTCTCTCTTGGCATCGATGTCGACGTATGTGCATTTCCCCCATGCCGTTCTTTTGTGTGATGTAAAGAGAGAGGGAGAGAGAAACGTTGTGCACTGGTGGCGCATGCAATTGAAGCAGTGTGGGTGTCGTGTGGGTTTGAATTCTCTAAAAAGTGTGCAACTTTATTGGTAAACAGTGTAAAGGGTACGTTGTGCAAAGTGTGTCATTTTGAAGGTGTTTTTGAGAGGAGTGGGGTGTTGTGAGTACCCTGGGCTATAGAGAGGCAAACTAGTTTGTTTTTGGGTGTTCCCATTCCCCCTCTCCAATGTATCTAAGATGCCCTTTGTACCTCTTGAAAGATAATATGCACCACATGATCCATTTGATGAGCTTGCCCTCCTGAATGATTGCTTTGTTAATCAGAAAGACCAAGAGTCACAAATTCAAATTTGAAGAGTCACAAAAAAATAGTATCAAGTTAGATCTAAGGTACCAAGGTCAGCGTTACCATAGACTATTGGATAATATTGTGTGTTTTTTCCATTTAATATCCCCCTACTGCTACCTTAAGCAATACATCCACACAATAATATATAGCTTCAAACAAATTCCAATGCATAGACAAGTATGAATTATCTCAATTTTGGTTTAGGGATATACTTTGTTGATAGCATATCAAATTGCAATTTTTGAGCCGTAAAACATCAATTCTTTTGAAATCCATTGGCCAAAAATGTAGACCAATTGGAGAGCCACAACTTTGGAGATCCAGTTGAAGGAAAAGAGCTATACCTACCACCATCAACAAGCAAAACCCTCAGTTAGGAGCAAAAAATTTGAAGTTGGAAGACATGTGTCACCACCCTTACCACTTTTTTTTGGTGCCACAAATAAAATCCAAAGAGTTACTTAACAATTATAGCTAGGAGCCTAGACACCTTTAAAGGCTTGTGAACAATGACCATTAGGTCTTGAGCCTTGACCATATCCTATAGTAATCTGGGAGGCTAAGCAATAGAACAAGATTATCCTTGTATAATTTGTGATGATTAAGGAAGCACCACCATAATTCAAAGTTGGAAGACAAATGTTATCAGTTTCACAACTAGAATCCAAAGAGTTACTTAACAATTATAGTTAGGAGCCTAGAAACCTTTAATGCTTGAGAACTAATGGCCATTAGGTCTTGAAGACCATATAGTGATATGGGAGGCTAATCAACAGCACAAGATTATCCATGTATAATCATGGTAATTAAAGAAAGCACTACCATTATTGTATTTTTGAAAGGGTTTTAACCAAATCCAAGACCCTCACACTCTAATTAACAAGTTGAGACAATTTCAAGGGTGCTTTGTTTGGAGAGTGACAAGTGCGAACATAATCCAAGATCGCACGGGTATGAAGGACTACACAAAACTAGCTAGAATGCCCTGTTCGCTTAAGGATCTGACCTTGTTGTCAAAAATATACATGGATCTGACATTCCAGGCAAGAAAAAAAAATCAACATGCAAATGATGTATCACCTAAGAGAAGCCTAGTTCTTGCAAAAACATAGACTGCACCCATCTAAGATGTTTAGTGAAGCTAGCTTTGAAATCATACACCAAGGTGTGCTCAAGAGTAACCACAATTGGAATGTTTATCTTGAAAGAAAAAGAGGTTTACCGTATGTAAAGCAAGACATGTTGAGATAGCAGACAAGTATATCATAGAAATGAAGAGAGGTGAAATGAAATCACCACAAACTAGTCAACCCAATATGCTGAATATTATGAAATTTCTACAATAAAAAAATGTGTAAGTGTAAATCGCATACATTCTATGCAGACTGTGTAGCAACTTAGTAGTGACTTCTCAAGCAATAGAACATGGGTAGGAGCTGCATGAAGTTGAAATCACAATTCTTATTAAGCAAAAAAAATTACTACTTTCTTTTTTGTAGTATTTTCCTCAAAAGCTAAAATGGACTTTTCCATTTTGTACATGCTCTTGATCGGCCATTTTTCATCTCTGCTGGCTCAAGGATGAGCTCAAACACACTTTTGTTGAACCTTGCACTAAGATTTGTGGATACCCTAGGTAGTGGGGTCATTTAAGCTAAATATCATGAAAGAAGGCAAACTAATAAGTCCACTGACATGAGTGCTAAGTGTCCTCTTGAGCAACAAATCTGATGCATATAAGGCCAAAGGCAAACCTAGGGGGGTATCGGACCCAGGCCAAGGGCCACCGGCAGCTAGATGTGGACATGGGATTCTAGATAATGGATGGCCAAGGGCCTATATAAAGGGTGGTAGGGTGGAGAATCCTCAAGGAAATTTGCTAGGTTCTTTCATTGTTATCAAAGCTCAGAGTTTTAGGGGAAAGAGGGTGTGGTCTCTTTGTCTTGTACATGAGGACGTGGTCTCTTGGTCTTGCGCATGATTTTGCCTGCATGCACAAGAGGTCAATGAAGACCATGTGCAGAGAGTCTTGGCAAGGGTAGGGGGATCCATCTCAACACGGATGCATACCATGTATGTCACTTTCCTACTCCACCATAGCTTTGGATGCCATCAATGCTCTGTGTGCGATGTTCTCTGTATCCATCTCTTTCAATTTGTGAATAAAACTGATGGTCTGAAAGAGGGCCTCAGCAACCATAGGATGTGTAGCCAACTCTGCTCTACCAATATTGTGGGACTGATCGTTTTCTACTTATCATCTAAGAGAGCAAAAAACACGTAGTTTCTCTATTAGTCTCCAAGCCTTTGTTGATAATCCTAGTGTCCCATATCATTGATGCATACATCGAAGCTGGTGTCAGAGTGGTGTTAAATAGCCATCCCTTTGTCTATGGCTCCTAGAAGTGTGCTTGATGACATCGTCTCTCAAGCAATGAGAGTGTTTCATAGCCTTGTTTAGTTTGACAATGGATTGTCATTTATATAATGCGATGATTGCCCAAATCATCTCTGATGAGATCCCCAATTCCTATAGTCCTTGTAGTAATCGGGTTACTCTTCCTCCAAGAGTTATCAAGGGGGTGTAGTAGGGATGTTAAGATCTTATGCATGTATAACTTCACAAACTCCTCGTTTGTATACAACAATACTTTATTTTAGAGATGGTGTTGCAATCATGTGATTTCAACATATCTTTGTTTTTTTTAGTACAATGATACTCCAATGTAGATAGCCTAGAAGCTACAATTCTTTTTATATACAAAGATACTTTAGTTCAGTGTTATTCCTACATATATGTGTGATTGCAATATGTTCTCTAATTTTTTTGAGCATAGTACTACAATTCAGAGAGATGAAGCTTGATTGCTCGTTTTTTGTTTGTATGTTGTGACACTCAATTCAGAGTCATTGTTGATGTGTATGATTGCAATGTCTCCTCCTCCATTTGAATGTACAATATCCTCTCAAGAACATTATGAGTTAAGGTTTGATTCCTCCTGCATGTGTTCAATAAACATAATTGACTCTATATTAATGAAGATGATGAGAAGGTTTATTTTTAGTACTTGTGTGTTTTTTCATTTTGAAGTTTTGTCAAGTTTTAAGGAAAATCAGTTGAACTGTATTTATTTATTAGAAAACACACATCCACACATATCCTCTCTCTCTCTCTCTCTCTCTCTCTCTCTCTCTCTCTCTCTCTCTCTCTCTCTCTCTCTCTCTCTCTCTCTCTCTCTCTCTCTCTCTCTCTCCCCCCCCCCCCCCCCCCCCTGGTGCAACCATTTTTTGACCTAGTAGACAACAGTTCACTCTTTTGATCACAACTTCTTCTTCTGAACTCCGATTTGGGTGATCTATAGTCTTAATCAAAGAGCACGACGGCCTCTAAGCATTGATGTAAAGTGAAAAAAATCAGAGTTATGGAAGTCATTTTTGTAGAAACATTTTTGAAGTGAGCAGGTTCAAGAAAGTTGACTCTCATCTCTTATTTTACATACAATGTCTTTCGGCACTCGCAAGCGTTCTTCTTCTTCAACAAGGTCAACAACCATTGTGGAAAATGATCCAAAATCTCCTAAGTGTGGAGATAGCAACACAACTACCCAACCAATGACATCAAAAACCATGATCATGGGATAGTTGGTATCGTTGCACAAGAGACTGTAAACAAAAAGGTGAAGACTTACGGGCACTTGCAATGGAGAATGGCACACTAAGGGTACTTGTAGTTGAGAATGAGAACCTCAAGAGGACACTTGATATGCAAACAACACGTTTGATGCAGCTTGAAGAGGAAATCAAGGAATGTAAACACTGTCTTGTGGACTTGAATGATTTGAAGGAGCGCATGAGCAAAGAAGAGCATGACCATGTATTGAAAGAGGACAAATTTGACACCATGAACCGGGATGTATGCGACATGAAAAATGTAAGCACAAACAAGCTTTGGGATGATGTATGTGGTAACAATGTGGTTCCTAATTCCTCACTCATACAAGTTATGGTTCACATAAACAATGTTGAGAATGTGGATGTGGAGAGTTGAAGGAATGGGAGCGACGTTCCAACAACATTGTTATTCGTGGAATTCCCAAAGAGAAGTTAGAGACACTTCCTTCTCTTTCTATTGTTATCGAAGATTTCTTTCAAAACCCACTTTGGCATGTCTCGAGTTATGGTCTATGAAGCACATAGAGTGGATACGCAAGGAGCTCCTAGCTCAGGAGAACGCCCAATTGTATGCACCATGCTAGCTGAGACCAAACAAAAGATTATTCTTGATAATAGTTGGATCTATTTGAGGGATATAAAATGTTTTGTATGTGAAGATTGCACTATTAAGCAATAAAATGTGTGTCGCAAGGCATATGAGGAAAAGAATAAGAAAAACAAGGATATCTCTCATGAAAAAATGTGCCCTTTTGAAATTGTAATGGATACCCATGGAATGCAGGGGTTGGCATTGATGAACTCAGAAGCAAAGCCGATGTTGTACTTCTTGTTGAAACTTGAAGGCATGATACACAAAGGATTAACGGCTTGGAGGATTACAATGTACGTTCATTGATGTGGTCAAAGAATCTCAAGCAACGAAAAGGGCAAGGAGGGGTAGCATGTATGGTTAAGAAAGGATTGGAAGATTTTGCATAAATTGTGAAAGATGAAAAGTACAAACATTATGTATGGCTGAAAATTATGACACCAAAAAGAGCACCCAAATTTATAGCCGGTTGCTACATTCCTCATCATGATTCCCCCTTTTATGCTTGCATGGATAGAGATCAGCCATTCTTTTATTGAGAAGAGGACATCGCTTATTTCAAAGGCGAAGGTGATGTTATTGTATTTGGGGATATGAATGCTCGCACCACAAAAACATTGCAACATGATACTCAACAATTTGATATGCCATACATTTCAAGGGAGTTGGAGGAAGTTCACGGGTATGCTCATTGCTAATGGTGTATCTTTGTGAAGTGGAACCAATGGATTTACATGTAGAAAGCATAATGGGGATAGTGTGATTGACTATATGCTATTCTCCAAAGCCATCATGTATCGCATAAAGAGTTTTATTTTTGGCCAATGGAACCCAAAACACAGACAATTGGTCTAAGCACACGCACACACACACACACACACACACACACAGAGTACAACCCCAGATGGTCGACACTGTTCATAACAAACATCTTTCATACCCAGTAACAAAATTTGAAGTATTTATCCTTTTCTTCTCTAGAATGTGTTGAAATTGCACCTTACAATAGGTATACTAGTATGAACGTGATGGGGGATCCAGTAGCCTGGCAGTGCGCTTTGAAGAAAATTGCCTCAAGATGGGCTCTAAAGTGTTGGGGCGAGGCTACAACACAAGAGCAAGGTATATTTTCTTCCTCAGAGTTGACATGTGCAAGTATGAGTTGGTGGATACAAAACAAAGAGTGTTGGTGGCAATAACCATAGTGAAAATTGTCAAGTTGGACACGAGCAAACAAGGAAGAAACATCTCCCAAGTCTACCGAGCTTTACTCTTATGCCTTGCTTCCTCCCAATATTGAGCTAACATTGCCATTTAATTGGTTGCCCCATCCCAACAACCATTCTCACCAGCCAATTCAGGCAGCATCCATGATGTGGTGTCACCTCGCAGAGGTAGAGAGAGAGAGAGAGAGAGAGAGAGAGAGAGAGAGAGAGAGAGAGAGAGAGAGAGAGAGAGAGATCCTTTGGGGTTTTGTGGTTCCATGGACCCCGATCACCCTTCATACTATAGAATGGGCTCAATAGCATCAGAGGCTTGCATGAGCTTAACCCCCTGGAAACCATCAGTGGTATCGACATAAAGCTTCTTCAAAATGTGCAAGGGCATGCCAGGCTAGCCCGTGAAGAGACCCTCTTAGAAGCAAGAGTTGTGTAGATCATCATGGTAGGCAACCTACAAACCTTGAAGCCCAACTCCGGCTGCTTTGTTGTTGGTGGTGACCACCATATCTCTATTGCTTTCCACAATGACTTGACTTTTGGATATCATGTCTCGAAGTGGTGTAGCTACATCCTCATGTATGATGAGGATGAGAATGGCAATGTCCCAAAGTATGTGTATGTGAACTTCTTCCAACCCTTCCCCACAAAAACCAATGGGCTTTCAAATATTGTGAATGGTGTTTGGTGCAATCATGAGCAATGAGAAGAAGAATCCATTGTTCACTGTATTGGAACTAAGTAAGTAGCATCTTGATTCAACTCATTTTGCATCAAAATGAGATGTCAAACAAGGTAAGGGTAAGGAAGCGCTGGGCTGTTTTGAGTGGATGTAGAGAGAGGAAATCTCTCCAAAGGATGTCAAGAACACTACAATGCATTGATTGTGGGATATGCTGGGAGTAGGAGGAAACATGGTGGAGTGAGGTTTTGGGGGCTCTTCAGTCGTGAGAGGAGAAGTAAGAAGAAGGGGCAGGAGCGCATCACTATGAGGGTGGGGTGGGGAGATGAGCTACACAGAGAGAGGTACACAAATAGAGGTGAACAAAGGAGAGGGGGAGGTGATGTAGTGAAAGGGAGACGGAGGGCATTCCAGGCATAACAATAAAAAGGGTTGATTATGGTAAGGTTAAGAGTTCTGAGGCTGATACGAGTAGTGGTCGGCTCAACGCTAAGTTGAGGTGCACTTTTTTGGAACACTGCACTTGACACAAAATACAACTGCAGTCGAGACGAGGATTCATGATTGTTTGCAACCTAGAAGAGGGGGTGGTTTGGCCGATATATATTTGTATTTGGATTTCCATCTGGGTGCAGGGTTGAACAAGAAATGGGTTTCCATCTACAGGCTATAGAGAGGAGGAGGCTAAGGGAGTAGAAAATCTTGATGTCAAGGAGACCTAAAAGATTTGTTTAAGCAGAGAGAGAGAGAGAGAGAGAGAGAGAGAGAGAGAGAGAGAGAGAGAGAGAGAGAGAGAGAGAGAGAGAGAGAGACAGAGACTCCAAGTGGTCGACACTGCTCACAAGATACATCTTTCATACCCAATAACAAAATTTGAAGTATTTATCCATTTTTTCTCAAGAATGTGTTGAAACTGCGCCTTAGAGTAGGTGTGGTAGAAGAAAACAATAAATACTTTCGTGAAATTGGCAAACTTTGATAACTGCTTGACTTGGTAGACTAGGCCCATCAACCTATCATCACTTGTCTCTTCTTCAACATCTTCAATCTCCATGCCTTCCAAATTCTTCCTGCTAGAAGCCCTTTCTATATATATCACACCAAATACATCACAATTATGCATTTATTACATGTGTATTTTATGCAATGCATGGAGAGCCATCCGTATACAACATTTCATGCAAGGAGTATATGTGTTCCAAAAACTTTATCAAAAACTTACACTCCAACATGTGTCCTCCCTACGATTTTAGTTGGCTCGGCCAACTACAAAAAATTCACGTAGGGAGAACACAAGTTCAATGGAGAGATGTGTCCTCACCATGCAAAAATGCAATGCATAGAGATCCATCCGTATACACACATTTAGAGCAAGGAGGACAGATGTTCAATTGAGAGACGTTTCCTCCCTATGCAAAAATGCAATGCATAGAGAGCCATCCGTATATACATTTTGAGCAAGGAGGGTAGATGTTCAAAAAACACGATCAAAAGCTTACACTCCAACATGTGTCTGCCCTATGCAATTTCTGTAGGCTTGAACAAATATCTGACTACAAAGATATACATATTTTGCGTAGAGAGGACACAATTCGAACAAACTTGGAAAAAAAATTAATACTCTAAAAGGTGTCTTCTTACACGATTTTAATAAGTTTGGATGGGCTTTCACCGACTACTCTGAATTGGAGTAGGAAGGATACAACTTCATTGAAGAAAATGAATTCTTTTAGGAAATAACTAAGGAAAAAATTGTACCTTTATGTCCTCTAAGTACCATTGCGGATTGAAGGTCACACTAAAGATTTTGTCAAAATAGAAAAGATTGAGAAAAAATGAGAATTAGAGGAATTTTGGGATATAAATAGCATAACAATTATGAGCCTCAAAATTTGTGTACAATGATCAAATCCATGTAAAAAGGTCAAATTCATGCCTTGTAATATGTGCATAATCAATTTTTGCCAAAATATTTGTGCACTACTATATAAAGAGGAGAGCGCACCCTAACAACATTTTCTACTCATTTTTCTTTAAGCAGCTACTTCTTTCTCTTTGCCTCATTTCTTCTACATTTTTGAATACTTCATATCCTAAACAGTAGATTCAATTCTGCATGCTTCATAAGCTCGAATTATAGTGGCTTTTTGATAGTTGGCCAAAAAAAAAAAAAAAACATAGATAATATAACTCAAAATATGGTTATTTTGACCCTATCAATGCGTTCAGAGGACCTTAGAACCTCAAGATCAAGTCCTTACTCGTCTTCTTTGGACATCCAAAGACGTAAAAATATCAAAAAGGGCCCAAAAAATATGCATCGTTCTCATGCAAATTTACTATTAGCGGAGGGCCCTCCGCTTACACTAAATTTTTGTAAGGAGGATGCATCTTTTTTGCATAAGAAGGACGTAAGGAGGAGACTAAATTCGTGTAGGGAGGACACATCTTTTTTGGGTTTTTTTTATACGTTTTCCCCTCTCTGAGTGTCCAAAAGAGGCAAATAAGGAGTCAATCGTAGGGTGCTTGGGCCCTCCAGATGCAGTACTGGGGTGAAAACCATCATATTTTGAGTCACATGTCAAAAGTGGTAGCGGCGGATGCAATGAAGGCAAGAGTTAGCTCGTGATTTGGTGGACACATTGACTCCAATCCAAAACACCTGCAATGCCACATACATGAACAAGGCACACCTATGAAGAAGAGAGATCATTGAGGTAGAAATAGACAGGACATCTGAGAGAGAGAGAGAGAGAGAGAGAGAGAGAGAGAGAGAGAGAGAGAGATCTGGAAAATTCTCTCCATGTTGATAACAAGCTACTCATAAAAGTGACCAAGGGTTGTCCGGCATGGCATGCCCAATGGATAGACCCAAGGTACACACATTTGTGATTGCTACTGACACTACCTACTACTCTTGCACGCGAGACCACTGACATGGTACACATGGTGGGTGCCATCTCCAACATGCTTTGAGAGCATAGATCCGGTGCACCTCCTCCTAGCTAGATCTAGATCTGGATCTGGATCTTGAAAGAGAAACTCTGCCATTGCATGATCACAAGGCCTATGAAAGGTCGCCCTGAGGAAATGCTGCCTCATAGAGATGGTCTCCAAGCACTACATCTGCTTCCCATGAAATTGCTTGGGCTGATTTTTTGAGCAAAAATGTTGGGCTGATTTGCAACAAAAGCATTGTCTGTCCATGCAAAGATCATCTGCTACAAACTTGGGGCACCCAAGGGAGAGCGCCCCCCTTTGGGCTCTAGTACTCTTCTAATGAGGCTAACACCCCCCCCCCCCCCCCCCCCCCCCCCCCCCCCGGCCTCCATATAGAGGCCCAAAGGTAGGTTGTCTGGCTCAATCCTCTAGCCCCATGACCCTAGAAAAGGGGACAATAAGACAGGGCAATGGATGCCCATAGGACACGGGGGAAAAATATAACAAGGCTAGGGAGAAGTACTCCCAGCCTGCAAGAACACAAATGGCCATGGAAACAAGGAAAAACCCAAGGCTAAACATGGCTAGACATATCTCGACATGAGAAACCTACTTCTCACTGGCCGAGCACAACCACAAAATAGCCCTCACTCCCTAACACTTATCCTTGGGAGAAACTGGGACCGACTGGACGAATCCATAGAGATGCCTAAATTCTAACACCCCCTCTCAGCTCCTGGAAAGCAAGACAAACCAAGAAGTTGGAGTGAGTAATCTGCAACTATAAAGAGAAGGTTTTGTGGACGAGGATATCCGCTATAGAACTCCAAGGTTGAATAATACAAGGCACCATAATATCATCCAACCATTATCCACGAAAGAATTTCGAGAAGTATAATTCTTTTTGCTAAAAGTAAATGCAGCCCTAGCAAGAATCTCCGCAACTAAAAGTTTCACAACCAACAATTGGAGAAAGTACTGCTACTGACTGCTCCAAAAAAATGCATCATAACTGAGAGTAGAGGCATAAACTACTAGTATCCATATCATTTTCCAACTCTAAAGTGCCCCCTACTCAAGGAAAGAGTAAAAAACCTGCACCTCCAATCATATACCACATGCCAAAATCTCCAAGATGCTCTATCTCTTTGCACTGACATCATGATGGATCTCTTTGGCGACATCCTATAATCTCCTAAATCTACAATTGTATTAACACTAGAATGGTAACAGGACACTTTTATGTCCTTAGACACTTTTGTGTCCTGTTAAGTGACCATTTTGGTTGAATTATTTGAAGAGTATAAAAATGAATTTCTAGGTGCTATATATCCACAAAGTTGCTTTATGAGCTGAAAAAAACTTAGCATTTTTTTTTTAGTATCGATCTCACCATTAACCTTACTCTTGCACAACATTTTTGAACCTAAACTGTGTGAAAAAACGGGTCCTGTTTTTGGCTTTTTTTCAATTTTTGGCAACTATACCACTCTAAACTTCATGTTTGTGAGGTTTAGATGGCTAGAGGTTAGGCCTTCATAGTTCTCAACATGTTTTGATGCTTGTAGGGAGAGCTAAGTGTTAAAATAGAAAGTTATGACCAATTTACAAGAATTGCATAATCCTATTTTTTGGCCAAAATTAGCACTTTTATGATTTTTTTGGTGGCTTTCTTGATATCCAAATTCAATGTTGATTGTGTAAGTGTAATGTATAATATAAATCTAATCTTCCTTGAGTTTTGGGGGACCTAATATGCTATATAGCATAGTATATGATGATGGTTGAGTTTTTTGATTGCTGAAGAATACGATACATTTTAGAGTAGCAAGTATAACGTTCTCAATATTGCTAGATTCTTAGGCCAATTGTGTGTATTTTGTAGGTAGTGACCATATCTAATCATAGACTACAAACTTGGCTAGATATTGAGTAGTTTCTATGGGTTTCTAGAGGTCATAATGCTAAACCCAGTTTTTTCATGTTTGCTGTATTTAGCACTTTATCATTGTCCCCAAGGTTCCAATTGTAAGAGATCCATTATCCTTTTGACATGCTCCATGGATCCTTTTGAATCCGTAGGCCCAAAGGGAACTAAGAAAACATGTATATAGTATCTGTATTGAGCGTGACTATAGAAACTTTGATGATAGGTCTGCAGAATGGAAAAAATGCAACTTTTTTGTACCTTTTTTTTTTGCCCAAAAAGAAATTAGTGAGGTAAAAGCAACCATATGTTTTGGTCACCAACCCATTGAATTTAACGGGGCATTTTATCTCATGTCCTACAAAAATCTCCACTCTTATTTATATGCAATCAACCGTAAGAAATTGCTGTTTTGGGCAAAATGCACTGGTCCATCAACTTTGGAGGCTTGTAGTGACCAAGGGATGAGAAAAATTACAAGTTTCTCATTTTTTCCATATGTAGTAGTTATTGAACTATAAGCTCATGAAAGGATTTTTCAAAATGAGTGGATCTACTATGGTTTTGGAATTTTTTCCCAAAACCCTGAAAGGACACTTTTATGTCCTGTTAGGTTACCATTCTAGTGTTAAGATCAAGGGAGGTTTCCATGAAGTCCTTCTCGCTAACCAACATGCCTTGTCTTTCCATTTTATTGCTTTTGCTTCTTCATCTCTATTGTTGGTTCAACTTCCCTTGCCATATTTGTCTTTTTGCTAGTAGGCTGTTTTTCATGCACTGCGATTAGTGAGAATCTTACCATAATATCCTCTACTCTCCAAGAGGGTTAAGTTGGGGGTTAACTTGGGTCTCCAGCTTTTTCATCTTCACCAAGTTTGCTGAAGGATTCTCTTTCGATACGTTCTATCTTAGCCTTCTTACTCTCTCTCTCCCTTTGTTAGTAGCTTGTCCAGCTCTCTGTTTCATTCTTATTTCTCTTCATGCTTTGTACTATACATATTGTTGGGCTTCTTTCTATTTTTGCTTCCCTGTTGACAAAACTTGATGAGTCTTTTTATTACTTTCCCCCCTTGTGCCTCTAGCTTTAGTTATCATTGTAAAAGCTCTTTCTAAGATTTCCACATGCAAGCGCATGGGTGGGTGGTCCTTGTCTTCTTCATGGTCTCTCTTCTTTGGATTTCTATCTTTGTTTTCTCTTTTCTATGTGAGGTGGTTCATCTTCATCCATTTTGATAGCCTCTGAATCTTTTTCCTCTTTCATCTTTTGACATTCTTGCTCAAGAATCTTAAGGCATGGTATACTAGTCTTGTGAGCACCTCTCCACCACCAAAGCATGGACTCTTCTTCCACCTTTTGTCTGATGTTGCACTTGTGAGTAGATGGTATACATACTTCACAAACTCATTCGTTATCTTTAAAGCCTTGCTCGAATGCTGCTGTGAATGTAGATGCTAGTTCTATAGAAGGCTTAGTGTACCTTTGAGGGTGGTATAAGTGGAAATGCTAGATGAATAAATGCATTAGTAGCTCTTTCTCCTTGTGCATTAAATTCTTGAAATGCTTCGACTTGTCCATCTTGAACAATGTGGTCTTATCCTTGTTTTTGATCGAATGTAGGAGGTTCAAAGCTTCATGGTTTAGCTAATCTATGATCTGAATATGTACTTTATGGCATGTAGTATGTCACTACTAATGTGCCATCATTCTTCATAGTTCTCATTTACACATATGCTCTTTGAAGGTCCACACTGCAGATTGGAAGGTGCCAACCCCAAAAGGTTTTAGATCCTCTTTACATCATCCAAAAAATTTCACTTCTTGGAAATTATTGCCTAGGGAAGGTGTGTTGTATTTGCGACCCTCCTCATTCTCAAATGAGATCAAGTAAGCCATGGTTTTATGGCATTCCATGGCTTCATGGTATCTTGAATGGTTGACCCTTTGCCAAGAACTTTGCTTTACCTTTGAGCTTAGAAATGATGTTTGTATCTCTATGAGTCAAAAAGCATTCATTTAGACATGTTATTTGGCGCCGAAGTTTACGTGTATGGTCATCTTATGGCATCATCAACTGTAACTAGAAAAATGCTTGTGAATGCACCAAATCACATCACCTTTTTATGAAAACCCATCAAAGTAGTTATTATGCAATGATAAACATGCACACGTGGTTAAGACTAGGAACATACATTAGTCAGGGTGCCAGATCTGTATCTTGGAATGAAAGTTGGTGTCATAATAATCAATATCTAATTCTCCTAAATGATTTTCTCATATTAAACTGATCATTTAATGTGGGGAAGTGCCAAGGGAGAAAAAGCTAGAATATTGGTTAAGTTAGCAGACCGGCCACAGTAGGGATCCAAAGGAGGGAAAATAGGGATCCAAAGGGGGGGCCATCTGCAAAAGATCCATGTGAAACAACGGGCTAAAAAGACCCTAAGGTTCAGCCCATTAAGACTTCCAAAATGCTAAGGTTCCAAAATTCAAAGGTTGTGTCCAAAGGTCAACCTTAGGGAAAATTGGATGCTTAGTGTGTGTGCCCAAAAAGTCTTTCTGCATCCCTACATGGGAGGGGGCGAGCCCCAAAGCTAGGGGATGAGAGAAAAAACCACACACACACACACACAGGCTCCCTTTACACAAAGGGAATGAGGGACACATGTCAGCTCCCTAGGCCAGATGCCCACAAGGTATACCCAATTCCTATTGGAAGACCCTTGAAGTGGACCAATGAGAATTAGGCTAGAGTAAATCTAGTTTAATTAATTTAAAAACATTTAATAAAAGAAACCAATAAGAATTAAGTGTCCTAGAAGACTATTGGGCAGTCTCCCAAGGGGTCCAATGAGCATTCAGGAGCCCCATGGCTTGCCTGATTCCTATTGGCCAGGAGGCAAAGGGGTCCAATGAGAGTTTAGTTTAATTATTTAATTACCTAAAGCTCTCACAAAAGGGGAAAGGGGGACACATGTCAGAAGGCTATCACTTATGCTGCTTAATCCCTATTGGCTTGACCTGGGGAGGTCCAATGAGGCAAAAGCCAGCCTAACTTAGCAGCTAGGGCTCGCCCAAGAGAGAGGGGGGGGTGATTTTTGCTTGGCATTAACTCTCACATTCTCACACTTGACCATGTGTGAAGGGAAAACACTCTATCTCCTCCCAAGCTTTAATGGAGAGCTCATCACCTACTCCAAGCTTGTGAGATAGAAGCCTACATCAACACTCTCTTGGCATGTGGATGCAAATCCAACCAAGAGCCAAGCTTCAATGCATGCTCATCTTCTCTACCAAGCTAATTACTAAGCTAAGCTATGCTAATATGAGTGATTATGTGAGGAGATGTACTTCTTTCTCGTAAGATACTTCTTTTTCCTCTCAATCTACTCTCATACCCTGCTAGCTCTCACCATCTTCGAAGGTGTGTGAGGTCTTGGGTCTGAGAACGGGGATAATTCAAGTTGTGTTTGATTAAGTGTTTTGCTTGGTGTATGAAGCTTCCATCTTCATTGCACTAGCTAGTCTTGAAGGAACACAAAGAATTGTATTGTACAATGTCTCTCTTGATGGGAGAAACCATAATACAAAGCCTTTTGGAGGGGGGACCGGCTCCATGCAAATCCGGTCCTCAACTGTTGTCAATAGTTTAATTGCTCTCTCTTTTGAAAGTATTGTCGATGCTATCTAACTAGGTGTTATGCTTTTTGTTGCTCTCTCCACCCAAGCACTCTTGTAATTCTCATTAGGAATCTATTCTAATGAAATGCCCACTATGTTCATGCTAATTTCCGCTACAAATAAGATTTTAGGCCATTAAATGTTACATTGGTATCAGAGCTCAAGGTTTCTCTTTTCTTGCTCAAGAAGGGAGGTCCTCAAGCTAGCTACAAATGGTTGGTATTATTAATTGCCTGTGAGTAAGTAGAATAGGGATTTTTCAGCCTTGCAGTGCGCCTGCCTTTGTGCAGTTAACGGGGCATCACCGTCGAGAGCTATGGTCTTAATAGTGGAGTCCTACGGGGCTTGCCTACGGCTTAACCACTATTGAGCTATTAGAAGCTTGACAGGAGCCGGTGCTGTTTTGGTGTCGAAAGACCCTCTCTTCTATTCCTTGCAATTAATGGTATTCGAGCCGCGGGTACAGTAGCTTGAGTGCTTTTTCTAAAGGGGTAAAGAGGAGTAGCAACTAGGGCTTGAAGTGCCAAAGTACACCTAAAAAGTTTACACCTAAAAATTGTTAGAATGGCTGACAATATTAAAGAGAGTGAAATTAATGTTGATAACTTTGATTTTGCTCATGAGCAAGCTACTAATGATGCTTCAATGCTTGTTAATTATCTTGTTTCTAGGCTTCAACAAGCCATGGGCAATCCATCTCTCCAAAGTGAAGTGCAACGGCAGCTCCGTGCTCACGGGATTCTCCAAGCTCATCACCATGACGAGAGAACACCTAGGAAGCCTCCTTGTGAGACTACCAAAAGAGGTCTCTCTCCGATTCGGGAAGAAGAAGAGAATCCATATGAAGGGCTCAAGAACTTACTTCTTGATGATGCATCTCCTTCCCAAAGGAGAACTCAAGAGCCTCCACCGAAGGAACGAGAAAGAAGCGAGTCTCCCGCCACCTCGGCGGAGATGGCTCCACGAAGACGGCGGGCTAAACGCTCTCCATCACCACCAAAGCGGAGAAGACCATCATACTCTTCTCCACGCCATAATTCAAAGAGGGATGATAAAAAGCAAGACAAGAAAAAGGCGAGAAAGAGGTCACCCTCTTCTCCACCTTCTTCAAATTCTTCATCTTCTGAAGAAAGTGATGGTGCAACTTTTGAACCATCAAAAAGAAGAGGCCATAGGAAATCCTATGCCGCATGGAAGAGGTCGTCCAAGCTGAAGAAATTCAAAGAGGGAGGGAAGAGCATCTCTTTCCTTACCTATGATGGTACCTTTGGTGCTACAGACAAAGTTTTGGCCTTTATCCAGCAATTCGATGCGGCGTTTGGAGATGAGGGCTTCACGGAGTCCTCTAAGCTACGCCATGTAGCTATGCACTTTCAAAAGTCCGCCAGACAATGGTGGTCTAGCCTACGAGCCAACGGTGAAGCTCCACGAACATGGAAGGCTTTAAGAGCTTCCATTATGAAGCAGTTTTTGGCCACCGATGCCAAAGACAAAGTACTCACCGAATGGCGAAGCTTAAAGCTCTCTCCCAATGAATCCATCCACAAATATGTAGACAAGTTTTGGGACCTACAACTCAAAGCCACTGTCTTCAAAAAGTTGGATTTTGGAGAGCAAAAGCAACAATTTTGTGCGGGCTTAACCGAAGAAATGGCGGAGTATGTCAACTCCCAAAGGCCACGTACCATATCGGCGGTAATACACCATACTATGGTGGCCTCGCGAATCAATTTCCAAACGGGGGGTAAAAGAAATAATAAGCCCCCGGAAAACAAGGGTTCCAATGAGCCTAAGGGGAAGGACAATGTCCAAAAGTCTCCTAAGGGCAATTCCAACAAAGCTAAAGAGAAGGGAGTTTACAAAGGAAAGAATAAACTCTCTCCTGAAGAGCTTGAGCGTTATCGTAAAGATAACCGGTGTTTCAAGTGCGGCGAACAAGGGCATGCGTACCGCGCTTGTCCCCAAAAGAACAACCGCCAAGATCCTCCTAGAGCTTCTTTGGTTGAAATCCAAGAGGAGGAGATTCACCAAACTCACCACAAAGGATCTCCTCTATGCCATGCTTGGGGAAAGGTAAGAGAACATGATGCTTTTATTCTCTTTGACCCTGGTTCTACTCACAATTTCATATCTATGGAGTTAGCCACCAAGCTAGGCATACAATCCTACGAGATGGGAGATATCCTACCCGCAGACAGTGCCTTCAAGGGGCAAGAAGCTTCAGTCACTCCCTTAATCGGGAAATTGAGGCTTCATGTCCAAGGCTATGTGGACAAAGAGGATTTCTTTATCTCTCCTCTCAAGCATGAGGATGTAATCCTAGGGGCACCATGGTTTGACCGTCTGGCTGCCCATGTTAAATTTCCTGAAAGGAGAATCTCCTTTAAGTTCAGGGAAAAGGACATGTATATAGATGCTAGGGAGATGGGTAACACCATCCCCATTGTACATACACCAGCTTTCAACAAGTCAATAAAGAGCTCTATTTCCGTGTACATGATTTTTGTTAAAGATTCTCAAAATGAACCTAATGCTTTAGCAAAAGAAAATAAAAGCAACCAAAAGGAATTAGAGTTATCCAATTTTCTCAAGGGGTTTCAAGATGTCTTTATTGACGACATCCCTTGTGAGCTACCTCCTAAACGAGGTAATGACGACCATGCAATTGAACTTCTTCCAGGAAGTTCACCGCCTAACAAACCTCCTTATAGAGTTTCTCAAGCTCAACAAGAGGAGATTATGCGGCAAGTGCATGAGTTAATTGAGAAGGGCATGGTTAGGCCTAGCTCATCTCCATTTTGCTCACCTGTGCTATTAGTGCAAAAGAAAGACGGCACATATCGTATGTGTGTCGACTATAGAGCACTAAATAGGATCACTATCAAGAATAGGTTTCCCGTTCCACGGGTAGAAGACCTATTTGATAAGCTACAAGGATCGACCTACTTCAGTAGGATTGACCTAAAAAGTGGCTATCATCAAATAAGGATAGTTGATCAAGACATTGTAAAGACCGCATTTCGTACTACATTTGGTCTTTACGAATACATTGTCATGCCTTTTGGCTTGACTAATGCACCAGCCACATTTAACCGCTTGATGGAGAAGCTGTTCAGACCTCATCGAACCTTCACTGGAGTGTTCTTTGATGATATTATCATCTACTCTAATTCATTAGAGGAACACAAGCAACACCTCCAGGTAATATTTCAAGTTTTAAGAGAGAATAAACTTTATGTTAATCGAAAGAAAAGTGAATTTTTCTTGCAAGAGATTCAATATTTAGGTCACATTATCTCTCAAGATGGAATCCAAATGGATCCATCCAAGTTAGAGGTAATAAAAGGATGGCCTAAACCAAGGAATCTTCATGAACTAAGAAGCTTTATAGGTATGTGTGCATACTATAGACGCTTCATAGAAAAGTTCTCACAAATTGCGGGACCATTACATGACCTAACAAAGAAAAATGTTAGGTATACGTGGTCTGCTAAGGAGAACAATGCTTTCGAAAAGCTTAAAGAAAAGCTTATCTCTCAACCTGTGCTTACACTACCGGATCTCTCAAAACCATTTGAGGTCCAATGTGATGCTTGTGGTGATTGCCTTGGGGCTGTTTTGCTCCAAGAAGGGCACGCCATAGGCTATGAGAGTCGAAGGCTCGACCCTGTTGAGCAAGCTCTAGGCATATACGAAAAAGAACTCCTTGCAGTTCTACATGCCTTAGACTCATGGAAGCACTATTTATTGGGGACTCCTTTCATTCTGCGAACGGATCACCAAAGTCTTAAGTACTTCATGACGCAGACCAAGCTCTCCAACAAACAAATGAGGTGGGCAAATTTCCTTTCGCAATTTCATTTTCATATTGCTCACATTGCTGGCAAGCATAATCAAGTAGCCGATGCACTCTCAAGACGACCGAGAGTGAATGCGGTTTCCATAGCAACTCACAATGATCTATCTTCAATGATAGATGAGTATGCTATTGATCCCGATTTTAGAGATGTGATTTCAGCCCTTGCATTAGGGAAGAAAGAAGAACCATTTACTTTACAAGATGGTTATCTTCTCTATGGCAATAGACTATGCGTTACTAACTCACTACGTGAGAAAGTAATGTATGAATCTCATGCTCCCCCATATGCGGGGCATAGAGGGATTCAGTCTACCCTAAAGGGAATTGAAACATATTTCTATTGGCCTACCATGAAAGTGAACATACATGAGTATGTTTCCAAATGTGTGGTATGTCAAAAGACAAAATTTGATAGAGGGAAGCAACTTGGATTGCTTCAACCCTTGCCAATCCCTAATTCACCGTGGGAGAGCATATCCATGGATTTTATCTTTGGATTGCCTAAGTCTATCCATGGGAATACGGGAATATGGACGATAGTAGACAGGTTTAGTAAACAAGCTCATTTTATACCTGTCAAAAAGACTATCAAAGCCCATCAAATGGCAACCCTCTTCATTTCACAAATTTTTAAGTACCATGGCTTGCCAATGTCCATAGTGTCGGATAGAGATCCTAGAATGACCAGTAATTTCTGGAAGGGTCTCTTTGAGAATTTAGGAACAAGGCTAAACTTCTCTTCGGCCTATCATCCACAAACTGATGGCCAAAGTGAAATAGCTAACCTAACTATTCTCGATCTACTAAAAGCCTATGTAACGGAAGTAGATCAAAGATCCCAATGGGAGAAGTACTTACCCTTAGTAGAGTATGCTTACAATAACACTGTACATACTTCTACAGGAAAAGCACCTTTCGAGGTAATTGAGGGAAGATCAAAAAGTCCCTTGCTACTTAAGGTACATGGGAAGATCTTCGCTGCAGATGAGTATAGCCGAGACCTACAAGAATCTTTCCAAAAGATTAAGGATGCTATCTCTATCTCACAGCAAAGGCAAAAGGCTGCTGCTGACAAGCACAGAAGAGCCCAAGCCTTTAAAGAAAACGATTGGGTCTTGTTAAAGTTTCCCAAGGCTCGATTAAGGCACACGACGGGCAAGAATCCTACGGGCCACCAAAAGTACTATGCTAAACTAGCAAAAAGGTACTATGGTCCCTTCCAGATTCTTAGGCCAATCAATGAGATGGCCTATCAACTTAAGTTGCCCAATCATTGGCTCATACACAATGCTTTTCATGTGAGCCTTTTAAAGCCTTACAAAGGAGAGCCACCTCAAGAACCAACTATTGAAGACCCACCGGAGATCGAGGACCACGAGGAGGTGCTGCAGCCCGAGTCCATTCTCCGACATGAAGACAAGGTATTAAGAGGCGGTAAGACTATCAGACGATATCTTATTAAGTTTAAGAATTATCCTTTTGAAGATGCTAGATGGATGCAAGGCATACAATTAAAGGATAACCTAAACCTTGTCAATGCTTACAATGCTTCCCAAGAGTAAGCAAATGTACAAAATGTTAAAAATGAACAAAAATTTTTGTCTTATAAGACTCTCTTTTTCTTTATTTGTGCACAAAAATGAAGTAGTATGCATGCTTAGATCAAGTTTGCGGAGACGACGTCTCCCGAACACCAAGTAGAGCTTGTCACTCTACTATGGAAGATTGATAGGACTAATGTGCAGACATGCTTGCGGCAGCCTCAGGCTCTCAAGCGCCAAATGGACTAGTCATCCATTATGGAATGATGTCGTAGGGTAACATAGGGATCCTCTACCCGCTAAGAAAAGGACTCATCCATATGCTTTATCTTCTCTATACCATAGTCGAGGACGACTATGATTTCAAGAGAGAGGTAATGTCATAATAATCAATATCTAATTCTCCTAAATGATTTTCTCATATTAAACTGATCATTTAATGTGGGGAAGTGCCAAGGGAGAAAAAGCTAGAATATTGGTTAAGTTAGCAGACCGGCCACAGTAGGGATCCAAAGGAGGGAAAATAGGGATCCAAAGGGGGGGCCATCTGCAAAAGATCCATGTGAAACAACGGGCTAAAAAGACCCTAAGGTTCAGCCCATTAAGACTTCCAAAATGCTAAGGTTCCAAAATTCAAAGGTTGTGTCCAAAGGTCAACCTTAGGGAAAATTGGATGCTTAGTGTGTGTGCCCAAAAAGTCTTTCTGCATCCCTACATGGGAGGGGGCGAGCCCCAAAGCTAGGGGATGAGAGAAAAAACCACACACACACACACACAGGCTCCCTTTACACAAAGGGAATGAGGGACACATGTCAGCTCCCTAGGCCAGATGCCCACAAGGTATACCCAATTCCTATTGGAAGACCCTTGAAGTGGACCAATGAGAATTAGGCTAGAGTAAATCTAGTTTAATTAATTTAAAAACATTTAATAAAAGAAACCAATAAGAATTAAGTGTCCTAGAAGACTATTGGGCAGTCTCCCAAGGGGTCCAATGAGCATTCAGGAGCCCCATGGCTTGCCTGATTCCTATTGGCCAGGAGGCAAAGGGGTCCAATGAGAGTTTAGTTTAATTATTTAATTACCTAAAGCTCTCACAAAAGGGGAAAGGGGGACACATGTCAGAAGGCTATCACTTATGCTGCTTAATCGCTATTGGCTTGACCTGGGCAGGTCCAATGAGGCAAAAGCCAGCCTAACTTACCAGCTAGGGCTCGCCCAAGAGAGAGGGGGGGGTGATTTTTGCTTGGCATTAACTCTCACATTCTCACACTTGACCATGTGTGAAGGGAAAACACTCTATCTCCTCCCAAGCTTTAATGGAGAGCTCATCACCTACTCCAAGCTTGTGAGATAGAAGCCTACATCAACACTCTCTTGGCATGTGGATGCAAATCCAACCAAGAGCCAAGCTTCAATGCATGCTCATCTTCTCTACCAAGCTAATTACTAAGCTAAGCTATGCTAATATGAGTGATTATGTGAGGAGATGTACTTCTTTCTCGTAAGATACTTCTTTTTCCTCTCAATCTACTCTCATACCCTGCTAGCTCTCACCATCTTCGAAGGTGTGTGAGGTCTTGGGTCTGAGAACGGGGATAATTCAAGTTGTGTTTGATTAAGTGTTTTGCTTGGTGTATGAAGCTTCCATCTTCATTGCACTAGCTAGTCTTGAAGGAACACAAAGAATTGTATTGTACAATGTCTCTCTTGATGGGAGAAACCATAATACAAAGCCTTTTGGAGGGGGGACCGGCTCCATGCAAATCCGGTCCTCAACTGTTGTCAATAGTTTAATTGCTCTCTCTTTTGAAAGTATTGTCGATGCTATCTAACTAGGTGTTATGCTTTTTGTTGCTCTCTCCACCCAAGCACTCTTGTAATTATCATTAGGAATCTATTCTAATGAAATGCCCACTATGTTCATGCTAATTTCCGCTACAAATAAGATTTTAGGCCATTAAATGTTACAGTTGGCCTTTTTCATATATGGTTTGATTGTCTTGTGTATTTACACCTTGTAGAGAAGTCCTATTGTTTTGGGCAGAATTTGGATCAATATAGCTTAGAATGTGGACCGAAAAGTGTCGAGCTTGTAGTTAGGTGATTTTGGGTGCAAATTTGGTGCATATATGGGTTTTATGGAACATGATAATCATGGTGGAAGCTTCAGTGGCCAAAAAACGTTCCAGTTTGGGGGGGGAGGGGGAGGCAGATCATGATTTGGCCCCCCTCAATATAAGATTTTTGATCTGGTTTTGAATTAACACCTTCCTCTGACCTCAAGGAGTAGTCTTATTGATTATCAGATTGAGATTTATAACCTCTTATGGGTCTGCAGACTAAGGAGAAATTGAAAGTCGGGGATTTTATTGAGATTTTGCGATAGAATAAGATATACAACTGGGGAATGTGGTCTAATGATCGTGGGGGAAGAGACTCGACAAGATTTTGGCTAGAACAAGTGTCTATTGGGGTGCATAATCACAATTTGGCCACGTCTAAATTTCAATGATACATTTTAAACACTCTATTTTGTGGTTTTGTAATCATGCTGACAAGTGATTTCAAGTGAAATGAGCATTGAGCTCTTTCTACGTGCCTTGGTGTTCTTGCAATTTTTGACGTTTCCCTTAGCTTTTGGAACTAATCCTTGATGTCCTTTTTTATAATCTCTTTTTGTAAACTGTAATTCCACTGAGATCGTTTTACTCATGTTTTAACCAATACCACCACTTTTCTCAAGTGTTACACTTTTTATGGCCACAACAACAATAACCATTTTTCAACTCAACTTGGGAGAGCTCTAACCCTATGCCAATCCTGGGTTTTGTTGGGTTTGAACACATGAGCCTATTAATGATCCCCAGATATACTTGTGAGTCGAATATTGGCTTCTTTTGAGCTTTGAATGATCTCAATATGGCCTGCAAGAAATCCTAATTTTTTGACCCTGAAATGGCCTTTGAAGACAGAATCTTGGCCAAATAAGGTCCAAATGGGACCAAACTCAAACCATGGGCTTTGAAGATCCTTTGGAACATTGTGAAGTGGAGGTTTTTGTACTCCTTGATGTTCTTAACAGATCTCAAGCGTGATCCATACCTTTGTGTTTGTGGTTGCGGGGGCACTTATGGAGCAAATTGTTGTTGCTCTTGTGTCATGTTATAGTAACGATCAATGGTGTCCTGATTGCTCCATTTATTCTCTGTTGCACACCATTTTATAGTTGAGGATGTTATCCTAACTCAAATTGGGACTGCTTTACTCCTGGATTTACATGTTCAAATTCCGATGGTGTGTATATAGGAGTGTGTTGTAGTGGTTTGGAAAGATTTATCCTTCTTGCTACTACATCGGCAAGAGCATCTGCATCTATTGGCTAATTCACACTAGAAGTACTAGCGTCACTATGAGAGCTTCTTAGCATCATCAAAGCATATTTCTTTTCATCACATTCATACATCTCGCAATATCCTCAACTTCTATGGGTTTTTAATACATTGTTCCAGGGTTCTAGAATGCTTTACATAGATGCCCTTCTTTAGGTTTTTGGTTGTCAAACCCTATAAAAAGATGGACATTGACCTCTTTTGCTTAGGTCGCTCATTATCCGGACATCTATCAATATGTAACGTACTAGGACATCTCAAATGGACTCACTCACTTGTTGTTTCAGGTCATTTATTATAGAAACAATGTTGTGCTTGATGCCTCTCTTTGTGAATTATTAAATGAATTCTGTCAGAAGGTCATCAATGTCCTTGAAGTGAACTATCTTAAGTGGTTGAAACCGCAAAAGAGATGTATCTTCCATGGTTAAGCCAAATCCCTCGAGCTGATTGTGGAAATATATCACTTCCTCAACTTGTAAGACGTGTCTAAAGTTATCGACATGCTTGTATGGATCTTTTGAACATGACCCATAGAAAAGTTTCTTCACCCATTTTTGTATTTGAGAGGGTCTTACCTTTCTAGCCATTTTAGGTACATACCTCTCTATTAAAGGAGGTAGATCATGCATGATTGCATATGGATAGTATGGGTCTTTTGGTCATGTAGTGACCCCATAATCACATCTTATCATTTATGTTCTAGATACGTCTCACTACACAAGTTGTACGCATTGGAGGATGAATCATCGTGAGGTTTCTACTGACCTCAAAGCATTAGGATACAACATTCTAAAGTGTGATTCTATTGGTCTTGGATTTAAAGCAACATATCTGGGGTAATAAAAGGTTCTCTCTCAAAACCTGTCTATGTAAATAGCTTTCCATGTCTCCTTGTGAGAGAAGACATTAGATGTATTGTTTTTTTTTAAGGACAACCCGAACTTCTTTCTTTTGTGCTTTGAACCTACATTTAAACTTGTAGGAAATTGCTACTTTAAGTTTGGCAAGATAGGACAATCTAGCACAACGGCGTAGAAATCTTGTGATAATTGAAGCTCCTCATTTTTACACTAGTGTTTCTTGTCATTGGACATAAAGCAATTGAATTAGGAGACATATCATGCCACATATTTTGATTAAAGCTACCACTTGTGATTAAAAAATGAATCAAGCTTTGATCCACAAGCACCCCTTTTTTTGGATAAGCAGCAAGAAGTTCGTTAAGTCATACAAAGTGAGTCTCCTCCGATGCCCTCTCTTGGGCACCAATATCCCTCTTTTCAAGCCTCCAAGACCCTTGTGTGTGTGTGTGTGTGTGTGTGTGTGTGTGTGTGTGTGGAGCTGTTTTAACTTATATAATAAGACATAAATGAACTTTAAGATTCAAAAGATAGCTGGCCTAAGAGAAAAGGAAATGATTAGTACATAAACAACTCAGACTTACAATTATCTTTGTACATGGCTCATGGGAATGAGGCCTCATTCTAGTATACAATGATATTGACTCATTAAAGAAGTACTTTCCAAGTAGTAGGAGTAAGTGAAATCATGGACGAACAGTTGCTTCAAGCCAAAAAACTTCCAAAAAAAGGATAGAGTCCTCACTTGCGTCCATTCAAACAACACATCACATATGTTAGTTTTGAATTTGTTTTATAGGTGTCAATGGACTATATCAGTTGTTATCCATGTTTAGCTTACAGCGTTTTTAACTTAAAAACAATCGTCCAAAGTGTACATGTATTATAGTTTTGTAAAGTACGAGGTGTGTGTTTTAACTTAAAAACATTTTAATGCTTGTGAAAAAAGGCCATTACCCCTTTCAGATACAAGCAAATTATATTAATTATATGTGTGGTTTTTGTATAGGCCGATTTTTACTAGACCTTAAATAGATATTCACATACATATCATTTTGATTGAAAGGCCACCACCCCTTCCGATCCAAGTGTCTTAATACCAATATCAGCCCAAAGTCATTTTGCACCTACTCCTCATCCATACAACATCATATATTAGATTGCAAGGTTTTCAAGCTCTTTCTTAATGTAGAAAAATCAATCAAACATTTCATCTAGACGAAGCAAGTGTACGTGGTATCCCTCTTATTGCCTCCATCCCTAAAACCACCAGGCAAAAGCCTTATTTTCAACATCAGATACGACCCCCAAAGAAAACAACACTGTGTTATGCATTAAACAATTTATCTCGTGTTTGGCTTGGGCATCTACTCAGTTAAGTATATCAAGCCAAAACAAATCATCAAGACTAGATTATGTACGAGGTACCAATCCCTCCTATTTTTTGAAAAAAAACCTCAAGAAAACAAAAACTGTATCAACAAGTGTAATGACGCCATGCCTTACGTGTTTTAAAAAACACAACTATATTCAGTCTTTCTCAGCCACAACATCTGCCAGCAAGTGTTATCAAAAAACTTCCACCATAGTATGCAGTACAGCACTCCAAAAGCGATACGATTATTGCATTAGCAGCCCAACAGTAACCAAATATCAAATGCAGAAAAAGCCTATCAGACCGGGTCCCTTTTTACACAATGACTCCAATACACCTTTACCCCAAAAAATTTAGCTCCAAACTCTATTGTACAGCTTAAAGACACAAGCGGGAAATCATACTTACACCCCCTCTTCTTACTCAATGTATCAAACCAGTGAGTAAGTAGATGAATCCTCGGTGCATCCTACCCTTCAATGTCATCAGCGTCTCAACCATAGTCTATAGCCTCAAATGATAAGTCAGTATGCAAAAAAATGAGCCAATACTTAGGCCTCAGAAGCTTTACCAAGCTTACATGTGAAGTGCATGGGAACGACCCAGTGCCAAGTACTCATATTCATCCAAAGATGGCCACAATCTTAGTTTTTACAGAGTACATGCCGCACCCAAGCATAAAACAAAATATGGTGTAGTAAACATTAGGTAAAAATCTGGCAGTTTACTATCATACAAGTACCTATTGGGCACTTAATGTGTGCCCTCCCTTTTTTTTTCTGCAGTTTCCAAGCTAGCCCATAACTATGTTTAAGTTTGCCAGTGGCAAGGGTTTAAGCCTCCAATCCTCATTCAACTGCTCAGGCTAAATGCCTTTTATGGCGCAAGGTCAAAACAAATCAAAAAAATCTATCGACAAATTTTTTTATAAAAGAAACCAAAGCCCAGTATGATTGCATTGTCTAAAAAGACCAGAGAAAGCATGTAAGTAAATGGACCAGCTTGTTTTAATGCTTATGGCTACTAAATCTTAATCTCTTTTAGTTTAGAAAATTTTCCTGTAAACCATATAGAACTAGAACGTGTGGTGAGAAAAAACTAATAAAAAAATACTTTTATAGAATGCAGACCTAAGAAGCACCATCTTTTTCTACAAGCTCCATGGTTAGACAGTAGGAAAGCCTCCAAAAAAGCCCTTAAATCTCTCTTTACTCCAACGTAAACACCACGGCAAAGACTAAGTGAGGGGCTCAGGGCCATCATCACCTTATATAGTACTCCATTAGTGGAAGGAGTGTTGATGCAAACTGCGTATTTCAATTCCACTCGATTTCCAAAGTGTCTGGCTACAAACGGTAGCCACCAGGGCCCCATAGGGGATTGAGTGTGAGAGAAGAGAGAAAGAACATTATCATGCAACGTGTAGGTGCAAAGAGCTCATGGAGGAGTTTCAACTTCGAGCGAGACTTTTCGAGCAAGACCTAAATCGAGCAAGAGTCAACAAAATTGAAGATCAAAATAAAAACCACAAAAGATATTGTTTATAATTACTATTAAAATTAGTATGTATATGTGTG
This sequence comes from Adiantum capillus-veneris, assembly GCF_014529385.1. Lineage (NCBI taxonomy): Eukaryota > Viridiplantae > Streptophyta > Polypodiopsida > Polypodiales > Pteridaceae > Adiantum > Adiantum capillus-veneris. Next base: position 91,485,127 of record NC_140937.1, read on the forward strand.
TTTTTCTCTCGCATACTTTTTGCCCCTCTCTCTCTCTCTCTCTCTCTCTCTCTCACACACACACACACACACATGTACTCTTTGCATTTTCCATTCTAGAATATATAGGGTCTCTCTCTCTTTCTCTCTCTCTCTCTCTATATATATATATATATATTAAATGTCCTCTTGATTAATTATGAAATTATGAGAACTATAGCCATGTCCTAATGAACCGGATGCATAGGTGCGAAGAGCACAAAAAAAGACCCTACAATATGGACACCATCCACTTCACGTTGTCATCAACAAGTCCCAATTTGTTTTTAGTTGCAGTTGAGGAAGCTTAAAAAATGTGAGGCTTCCAAGTTTTAAGGTATGAGGATAGACTTTAACTCCTAGAACTTGAGTTTTCCTTTGAAGTTCAAACGTTGCACTTCAAAGTATTAAACTTTAGAGCTCGAAACCTTTCAAAGCTTGACTTTCATTTAACCTTTTGCAAAGTGATGCCTTTCACTTGTCTTTTTTCCAAACAAGAAAATCAAAACAAAACTCCCTCAAGCACCACGCGCCGACGAGTGGAGCTTGAGAGAGTTTTGAGTTTTGTTTTTATTTAGCTAAATCAAAATCTTATTCCTCTCCCTTTCTCAAATGAGAGAAGAATCTTTACTTGCATGTGTGTGTGAGTGTGTGAGAAAAAGAGAGAGAGAGAGAGAGAGATTACATGTGAATGCAAAATTTTTATGTATGTATTTTTTAAGAGAGAGGGTAGAGAGAGAGAGACAGAAAGTTTGTGTATTCTACAAACTATGAGACATAGAGAGGGAGAGAAAACGTGCACGATATGATTTATAAATTTCAAAAAAAAGAAGAGACATATTATGAATATATGTGCTACAAGAGAGAGATAATGTGTGTGTGTGTGTTTGGTATTTAATGCTTTACCATGAGCAAAGAGAGAGAGAGAGAGAGAGAGAGAGAGAGAGAGAGCGGGGGGGGTCATTGTATAATGTTCCTCAAAAAATGTTATAGCAACTGCTCGTTTTTTTGGCTTGCTCGATATTTGGTAAGACTCGAGATCATGTGGCAGTAAGGTCGTAGATACTGTAAGTGACAAGCGTGAACTTCCTATTTGATATGCACACAGTCATTTAACTCGGTATCCAAAGATGCCCGCTAGTTACCCTTATTTTGGGGTAGTGTCCCATAAATCATGCACCTTTGAGAGGCTTAAAATTTATCAAAGTGATGCTTGAAGGGCCAGTCCTGTGGGGGGGCGGGGCAGGGGGGGGAGAGGGGGTTCGTTTTGAGGGGTTGTGGGGGTTAAAAATCCTAAACCAAATCTCGTATAGAGTTGGATTTTGTACTAGGTTAAAAACTAGTTGTATAAGTACTTAGATGTGTGTGTGTGTGTGCACTGTCCCAGGCACCATACACAATGGGTCGATAGTAGGCCCATTGTGAACGGGCCTACTACCTAATTAGAGAAATGAGGTTAGTGTGGTTGAATTGTAAGCCAGTAAGTCACTTTGAAAAAGAGCTTTTGTGATTTTGTTAATTATGTCGCTTCTCTTGAATCAGTCACTTTGAGAAAGAGATTTTGTGATTTTGTTAATTATGTCACTTCTCTTGAATCCATTAAGGCAAAATTTGTGGATAAGTATCTTGATATCTTCCCATGCTAAGAAGCAGTTAGAAGGGGAATATACAATTAAATATAGGAGGCTGATGCAAGTACTAAGAGCAGCTTTATGTGGTCGATTACTATTCTTTTATATGAATTCTATGGGTGGGATATCTAATCGGTCTCTCTTCCAAGTAGACCATTGGTCATAGCCGCCATTACATGGGTTATGAAGTGTAATTGTAAAGGAATTGTACCAAAGTAGTATAAAAGTCGGATGATGTAGTAAACCCTTGGCCATAGGTTGGTTCAATTTTTAGGCACTTAGGGTGAATATGATTAATTTCTTTTGAGAATGTTTTATTGTTGAGGCTAAATATGTCATCCATATATCTATAAGTATGTTTAAATAGTAAAATTTTATGATAGTTGCTTTTGTCACCCATGGTTGTGAGAAACCATTTGTATTCAAAGAAGGCCAAGTATAAATTACACATAAGAGGTGAGCAAGAAAAACCTATGGGAATGCCCAGTCTTTGGTTAAAGCATTTTTCTTCAAAGAGAATAGTGCAATTATTATCGAGGACCCAAGATATATTTTTAGATAATTTCTCATCGAAGTGTACGGGATGAGAAGATTGTGATTTTTTAATCCATCTAGGTTTTTGGGAGAGAGAAATGTAGAAGAAACCATTTTTCCTAGCATGTTTAAAGGCAAACTTAATCATCTGTAATAGAACATCTTTCAACCCTAATTCTCCTTCCAGGGGTATATTCTCATAGCATTGCGTAATATCAGCTATGAAGAGATGGAAAATTTGTTTGGGGAGGTTAAGAGTAACTTCTGTAGAGTTTTTTACTAGGCAAAAAGGGTTATAGTGTATTTGGAGAAAGTTAGAGCAGATTTTTTGTTTAGAAGCACATACAAATTCAAATTCCGAAAGTACAAGGTCAGGGCAAAGGGTGATATCCTTGGTAATGCTAGTAGAAATACCATTTAAGGCATCATATATCCATCTGAATTTATGTTTGTGTAGTTTATAGCTGGGAAAAAGTACTTGAAGTTTGGTATCTTGAAGAAAATAACCCAGTTTATCCATATGTTTTGAAATCATATTAGTGACCTCACACAAAGAAGTGTTAAGTGGTGGGAATTCCTTCCCAGACACCTAAGAGTGAGTTGCTTTCCAAGCCAAGTTTTTGCATAGAAGAGTGGGACAATTGGAGCTTTTATCCAACCCTACTATAAACCATTCATGTGAAAGCTTTTGAAATTCAACTGCCATATGTGGTGCGATCCATGAACTTTCAGTAGACAACCATTTCTATGGTATGAGCGAGATTTTTTGAAAAAAACATTGTTCAACCAATTTTGCTAAGTCCAATAGGACTGTCTTCTCTAGTCAGAGAGTACTGACAAGGTCAATTAAATAGCTAAGTAAAGCTAATAAAGCGAGATATGGGTTTTTAGGGAAAATGGGTATGTGATTAAGTCCTTTAGCTAGAATTTTTCGGAGTATGGAATTTTAACTAGATCAAGGTTACATATGCAAACATGCCTGCCATAAGTATTAAAATCTTTACAAAAAGGGATATATTTATCACAAGCACAATTAGGAACGATGTTGAGTCATAAAAAATCATTACTATAGACCAGATTCTTAATAGGTTTTTGATACTTCCAACCAACAAATACATTATCAAGTATTTCATGGTTTTCAAAAAGTAAGTCAAAACACTCACAAGAAAGTGTCTTTGGGTGTACCCAATCCAAAAGTACATTTTGGAAAAGACAATGTTCATAAATATACTCTTTGCAAGAGGTCTTCTTGGTAAGATGCATCCTTCCACATGGGCCAACAGCAATCTGCACAACATAAGTGATCATAAGTCAAGAAGGTGCCGGATAGGGGTGTTTCTTCCTCTTTCCCTAGTAAAGCTACGAGAATTTCCTCTATTAAAATTAGAGGAAGAGCTAGGTGTCAGAAATGATGTGAATGAATTGGGAGTGGCTAGAGAGTTAGGTCTTTTCAGCAAGGGAGAGTCATCATCCTCAATACATGGCTTGAGTAAACTGGTGATAATCTTAACACCTTTGTAGTTGGCATAAGTGGTCAAATATACTCCAGGTTCATCATACTTCAATTCCTTAAGGGTAGCCAGCATAAGCCCAAAAAAGATACTGAAAGCAATCTGAGCAATCACTAATTATTTAGCTTGGTCCCCTAACCAAGAACAGATAAGGGATAGATGGAAATTCGTCGGCTTCTCGGAGAAGAGCTGGTGAAGATGGTTGAGGATAAACTAGATAGCATGGTCAAACCACATAATGCTCGATTTTCACGATACTTTAGGGTCAAGAAATTTGCATGCACATTTAATATACGATCAAAAAACATTCCAAATTGATTCCTTGTAGAAGTCAGGATTACTTTTAGCAAACTCCATGTTCCCTTTTGTCCGAATGTATAGGCCTATATTGAAAGAGCATTTGGAATGGTCAATAAGATTAAGGTTGAAGGGGGCTTTAATGAGTTCTCTTTTGTCTAAGAACTGTCCTCCTTTCAGAATCCTAAGTCTACAATCCTCAACTGTGGAAGCAAGAATATTAGCCAAATAAACCCAAGTTTCACTAAGAATTGGTGTCAAAAAGGCTTTGTTAGGTAAAACCCAAAGCTAATGGTCCACACCAAAAGATTCAATTTCAATTTGTCTAACTGGTAGGAAAGGAAAAACCTTGGACACTTTGGGTACCATTTCTAAGAGATTAGATTCACTAAGGGAGATTGTTTTGAAACTCCTTGACAGCTTCAAGTGCCGCACTATCTCTGTAAAAGATACCACAATTTTGAGGGATAGTTGGAGCAGCAGGGGTACTGATAAAAGATGGATTGAGGCCACATAATTTTTTTTAAAAGTGAGATAATTCAGCCCCAAAAGAAGAGAATAGGGCTAGCTCTTGCTGATACTGTATAGAAAGTATAGGTAATTGGGCTATGTAATGGGAAATCATATTAACCCCATCTTTGGAGTCCTTGTCCATGGTAGCCAAAATCTTGACCCAATCATTGAAAGAAAACATATGTAAGATAACTTTTTATCCAAGGTAAGAGTCGAATCATATATTAATTGAGAAGCATCCAAACTGCAAATAAATCTGAGGACAAGAGAGGTTGCCACAGAGAGGGGCTCAGAAGATAGTTCCAGGCCTTGCGAGAGAGCAAGGGTCTTCAATAGACAAAATTATTAGTAAGCAAGGGATTGCTTATGGTAATATGTAACACAACATTTGGCCCGTCAAGCCAGAAAAGGTCTAGTTCTAATAGCCAATGCTTTTTTTGAAGAATGGTCCTTTACATAAAACCTAATGTGTTCTAAAATCCTTGTATGCTTCTATGGGTCGTAGTTTACTCTCATGCGAGTTGTCAATTTAAAATGTTTGTGATCCAGAAAGAAAATATATAATTAGTCCTGTAGGTAAGGCATGCAGTCCTTAAACCGGCAAAGTCAAAGACTATAATAGCCATGAGCAGGTATCCAGAATATTAGCCTATGAGGACCATCCAACCAAAAAAGGAATTACAGGCAGTGGGTCCAACTAAGAACTAATTTGAGCTAGTTTGCAAAGCCAGTGTCCTTGGTTTTCCAAAAAGAATGAAAAACCCTTATGTATAGGACGTGTGTGTAGCTGTTTTTACTTATATAATAAGACAAATGAACTTTAACATTCAAAAGACAATTGTCTATAGAGAAAAGACAATGATTATTACAAAAACAACTCAGTCTTAGAATTATCGTTGTACATGGCTTATGAGAATGAGGCCTTATTCTAGTATACAATGCTAATGACTCATTAAAGTACTTTCCAAGTAGTAGGAGTAAGTGAAGAAACACGTTTTCACCTCAAAAGGATTTTTGGTATTTTGTCTCCATTGCTTGTTTTGCTTTGATGGAGTCATTGCTAGGAAAAACATATGTGTCATATGCTCCTTCATGCTGGACTTTCCTAGCGTGAAATTGGAAAAAAAAATTAATGGTGCACATGAGTGCCAATGATAGAGCGGTTTTGGTCCAGTTCACAGGCGACAAAAATTTTCCACGTATGCTAATAGCTCGACTCAACACTTGCTCGCATGTCATAGTATTGAGATATACATTGCATAGAATTGGGAGCTACTATCCTTGTTTAATAAGGTTATATGAGGGGGCAATGTGTGTGTGTGTGTGTGTGTGTGTGTGTGTGTGTGTGTGTGTGTGTGTGTGAGAGAGAGAGAGAGAGAGAGAGAGAGAGAGAGGAGGTCAAAAGGTTGGAGAGAGGTTTAATAATGGATTTAGAGAGGTTAAGGTTACACATGAAGGGAAAAAAGGGAATTTTAACAATGGTGAGGGTATGTTTGGAAGGGGTTTCTTTGAGGGGGGTGGTGGCTGATCCGAGTAAGAGATGTAGTTACAATATGCTTGAAGGAGGGGGTGGGGTATACTCGTACTCTATGTCTGTGAAAGAATTAAGAGCGAAGGGCTAAGGTGCCCATAAGAGATATTTTCTTAATAATGTATCTTTTAAGCTCATAAAGGAAAAAGAGATTTTTAAAGAATTTAGAGCGAAGGGCTAAAGGAAAAAGAGATTTTTTAGGTTTGGGATGCCAAGATTGCCAAGGTAGATAGTTGAATGCATTGTGGGCTTTTTGAGGCAATGAGTATCCAAGATGTCTTAGGAGTAGAAACATGATCCCTTAAAGAAGAGAACTTTAAGAATAACCGCTTCCTGAGAGGAAATAAGACGGTAGATTTTTATGTGGATTAGGAGGGAAGGAGTTTTTGAGAAGACGGACTAGATTAGAGAAGGGGCCAAACACCAAAGGCATCATCAATGGACCTTTTGTAATAGAGGAGAGAAGAGTTAGAGAGAGGTGATTGCTTTCTTCTAAATGGCAGAGGAAGAAACAAGCATAGACACCATCAAAATTGAAACCTGTTGCTCTACCTTTAATTTGTGCCAAGTGCCTCCATTGAAGGAGAGGTAATGTGATCTAGAACAAGAGAGGTTAGGAAGAGAATAAGATTGAGCTTGGGGAAGGGAAAATCGCTTTTGGATTGAGTAAGAGAGTGCTTAAAGGCCTTGGGGGATATAGATACTAGGGTAAAGAGATTCCATGTAAAAGGTAAAGAGGAGAATGTCAGGGGGAAATGAGTGAGAGGCAAGGTCTTTAAGAAAGGAAAAAGAATCTAAGAGGGGTTGGTTTTAAGAAAAGAGAATAGGGAGGAGTTGGATGTGAAGCCATTGGGAAGTATACCCTAAATTGTAGTCTTTATAAGACCATTCAGGGCATCCTACAAGAACAAGCTTATGGATTTTAGGGAGAAGGTGGAAGGGACACAACTTAGGATTGCAGGGTGGAAGGAAAACGACACGACTTAGGATTGCAGGGTGGGGGAGAGGGTGAAATTAATTTCATTAAAAGGGGGGGGGGGGGGGGAAGGGGGGGGGAATTATCACACTTAGAAATGATAGAGGAAAGGAAAGAGTGAACAAAAGTAAGAGGAGCTAAGGGGACAAGTAAGTGGAGGAATCTAAAAGGTGTTGGGCGGGTTTATGGAGGTACCAATCTTTAGAGAGAACTATGAATCATAGATTTTTTTCAAAAGGTCTAATGATGATACTGAGACAGTTTTTAAGATAATGAATTGCATATTTAAGAAAAGGATTGGGTGAGATTTGGGGTGGTGGGCAAAGAGAAGGTGGAAAACTTTTTTAAGGTTGGGAGAGGTAGAGGGAGGGAAAGAAGAGGGGTTGGGGATGGCGAAGGGAGAATTAAGAATAGGTAGGCCATCTTTAAAATATAGCTTGAAAGAACACTTTTTCCTAGGTTAGAGGAAGAGGCGAGAAGGGAAGAGAGAGGAGAAGGGGAAGGGGGTGGAATGTATTTGAAACCTAATCCTAACCATTTCTTTTCATTGAGGGAGAGGGGGCGACTAGAAAGGTTATGAACAAAGAGATTTTAAACTTTATTTTCTAAAGAGAAAATTGATTGTTTACCTAGCAAGAGGATTTTAAAGAGGTAGCCAATATTTTAACCTTATTTTTGAATTGCAAGAGAGGGGATGGGAAGAGAAGGGGTGAGAGAAAGGAGGAGGGATTCAAACATGAGAACAAAGTTGCAGTTTAGAGAAGAGCAAATGAACCCAAGAACTAGCATGCTCTACCCCTACTGCAACTTTTTGGAAGGTTGACCCTTTTTCGAAAAGCTAAGTATAGGATGGGGTTTAAAGGCTAAGTTACGGGTAGAGGGGAACTTGGGGAGAAGGGGAGGACAAGAGGGGTTGGGTGAGGCATACAAAGGATACAAGAGGGATTTAAGCAAGGGAGGGATGGACATGGGAGGGTGACTCAAAGTGGGGGAATTAGGGGCCGCTGATTGTAGTGAGGAATCCAAATGTGTTTCGAAGGATGGGGTTTTGGACAATGCTATCAAATTCACGAAGAGAAGAGTTTTTAGGAGAAGAGAGTTGGTTGGACCAAATGCAGAGTTGGACTCTTGGGAAGAAGATAGGGAAGACTTTCTTGACGAGTTCCGAAAGCCTTTCTTCAACAAGATCATGAGAGGAGTTAAAAAGCTTAAGGAGATTATCAATGAGAAGAGTTTGAGCTTCAATGTAGGCGTCGGTGCAATTCAATTGGCATTTGGTAGAAAGGCTAACGGTCAACTTTATACTAAGGAGGGCTTGATCATGGGAATCTTCCAAAACAAGATGTGGCAGTTTCGTACAAAGGCTTTTAGGGGCTAAATGGTTGCCTCGGAGATTTTGGAGGTGGAGGAAAAGGGATCTTGCTTTGGAGAGTTTGAGATTAATGGTATTGAATTCCCCCAAAGACAAGGTGATAATTTTGTTGGATTCACAAGGCTTATCAATTGTCGACAGGGAGGAAAAGAAGAAAGCAGAGAGGATATCGTCAGAGACACAAGAAGACCGAGTGGAGAAAGAACTAGAGGAGATAGGGGCACTAAGAGGCGGGTTCAGAAGCATTTCCTTTTGCAAAGAATAGTAGGCGATGCCCAAACTTTTTGTCAAACTAAAGGACAAGGGAGAGAAGTCAAATTCCTCCAAAGGGAGATTACCGGTGAGGCCTTGGAGTTTTTTTCAGCTAAAAAGGGTTTTAGTATATGAGAGACAAGCGAAGAAGGTGGTTTGGGCAAAGAGAGAAAGGGGTGGAAAAGGTGGGAGCCAAGGAGAAGCCCAAGAATGGGTTAGAAGGTGAAGAGGTTGCAAAGAAGGAATTTGTTAAGGAAAGTGGTGGAGAGGGTACCTTGGAGAAAAGGTTAAAGAGGCAACCTTGGCAATTCACTAAACATAAATCCACAAATTCCTAAGTAGAATTATTCGTTATTCAGGATACAAATAATACACGAATACTAGGCATATTATTCGGTCCACAATATTATACGCCTGAATTATACAGTGCCACGTTAGCAAAGACATGGTTGATTATAACTTCTTTGATCAAAGTAATTGTTTTTTATTGAAAAAATTACCATATAAACAAGTTGCATGTGGTCATTTGGCACTCTTTGCCACTTGAGCAGATAGCCAATTTTTTGATCAAAAATTATTGAGTTGAAAATATTTTTTATTTTAAGAATCAAATTGCAAATCAATAAAATAGTGAAAAAATAAGATATAAATTATTAATATTTTAAACTAAATTTTTAAATTTTGAAACAATTTTTTTCTCATGATCAAATAGTATAAGCATTGTATGTTGTGTAGAGCTTGGACTCTCACTCTATGCAAGGTGTTTGTTTATAGGAGTCACTTGCCATGTGCTCAGTCACTCTATGCAAGGTGTTTGTTTAAAGGAGTCACTTCATGTTCTCAGTTAATCAACACTTGGAAGTGAACTAGTTAAATAATTTAGGGTGTTATCGTTGTGTGCAAAGTGTACTCTCACATGAGGTAATCAATTTGAGAAATCATAATAGAAGTTAGTTTTACTTAGTTTAGTATTTGATTTAGATGTGCAGAGATTCACTCACTTCAAAATGAACATAGGTAGATAGACATTTTTATGTCCTCTGTAGAGCCATTCACACTATGCTCTCAAAATTTAGGAATAGCATATTGATATTTAATTATCTTTATTTGGATTGCAAGATCCATCATACTGATTGAGAGTACATACATGCTTGCAATGTAGATAGATAATCGTTTAAAGATCTATGGTGGAGTGTAAGAACTTCATGTTCACACTTCAAATAGATATGATAATTCTCAAGTCCTGCAATTGATTACCTTTTAGTAATTTCACTTGTAGCTTTTACATTTCATAATGATAATCATTTCAAAGACTTTATTAAGATTATCGATTATCGTAATGTGTGGAAGCTGCAAGCTTGCACTTTAGATAAATCGATGTAGCACAATGTGAAATGATTTGATTTATATGTATTGTCGTTATTAAGTGATTAAGATTATCAATTATCGTAATGTGTGAAAGCCACAAGCTTGCAATTTAAATAAATCGATATAGTAGGATGTAAACACAATATGATCCAAATGTATTTTTGAAAATCATTATGTTATTTTTCGTTTAAAACAATGTGGATTGATTGTCATGAGCTAATACATATAGAATGATAGACCATCATTGCTTATTGTAAATTGGTAATGTAGATTTATTTTGACCATGAAACTAATAGACGAAGCATGCAACTAATAGATAGAGCATGAGATTGATAGATTCTCTATTGATTCTGAGCATTGCTAGTGAAGTTTGATGCTTAAATTGATTTTGGCCACAAGATTGGTAATTAAATTTGCTGCTACTAGTAGATAATCCTTATGCAACATGGTGAAAAGACATGAGTGGAGCTATGTGCACGAGTTGCGTGCCGAGAAGAATACATCTCAATTAAAATGCATATCTTGTGGATACGAGTTAAGTGGTAATGCGACTAGAATCAAAGAATATTTGTTTCACGTCCCTGACAATGTTGAAAAGTGTATGGCACCACCCAAAGATATTCATGTTAGATTTTCTAAGTACTCTTGCAAAGTAGAGTTATTGCAGCTAAAAAGAAAGGTGGCATCTCTAAAGAAATTCCTACACGGATGTTGAAATGTTCGTTGCAATGAGGAAATGGAGCATGTGTTTACGCAAGTAAATGAGCAATGTTCTCCTTAGCGGATTTCCCTTGATGGATATGCTTCTACGTCAGCAGTGAGTCCTAGCACAACTAAATCTTGTAGAGCATCATCCTGATGAGCACACAGCTATGGCGGGTGCCGGCGGTGAGGGACCATGGCTTGGAAGAGATGGTGTGTTGCAGAGAACGAGAGAGAGAGAGAGAGAGAGAGAGAGAGAGAGAGAGAGAGAGAGAGAATTCGACACGGTACTCAGCAAGAAAAAACCAACACGCTATGTATGATATTATTTTTGTGTAAAAAGCCTTACAATATATGAAGCCAAACTTGCCATGCATACTAAAAAGGAACTCGCGTTGATTTGCATGCATCATAAAAGGGGGGTTTCCCATAGGCTAGACGCACATTGGGCTTTGCATACCCAACACATCCAATGGACAGACACTGCATCAAGCGCTAGATAAGAACTGGTTCAAGATGCTTTGATGAGCACAACAAAAAAATATTTTGTGCTTTCCGACTACAATAAGATGCGCATTGAGTATTTGGATAAAGTCAAAGACAGTACTAAATCCATTCTCAAGCACGCAGAGGTAGACTTTGTTCCTGCATATGGTTGCACCATAGCATTAGATGGATGGACTAACTGTAAAACAAGCCACTTGATTCAAAGAGTTATTGCTTGATGGAGTTTCTTCATTATGCAAAAAAATTAAAAGGTGTTCCTAATGGCTTCAAAAAAACAAAGAGGTGCTCCTAATTCAAAGATTCCACTCAAAAACAAGAAAAAGGATGCATTATTCTATAGCACATAACAACAGGCAATGACGAAGCACATAGATTTGCAACAATATTACCTAAGAAAGATGAATACAACATTGAGAGAGAGAGAGAGAGAGAGAGAGAGAGAGGGGGGGGGGGGGGGGGGGGGGAGGAAAACGCTAAAGAGAACTTAGAAGAAAATGCTAAAGGAAAAATGAAAGAGCAGAGAAACACCTATTTATATGGACACAAAAGTCTTTTGACTTTCCATCTTCATTTGTCTTTTGACTTTCCACCTTCATTCGTCTTTTGACTTTCCACCTTCATGTGTGTTTTCATTTATTAAACTGACCCATTCACTTATGCACTTAATATGTTTCGAAATAATTTTTATTTTTTTGAGATTGGGAAGACCTAATGCCATGATATAATTTCATATTGATTCACAATGATTTAGATGCTTGTTGCATGATGTCATGGCATTATTTCATGATATATTGTGTTTGAGATATTGATCATTTCATGGATATGTTCCATGATGCTGTAATGTTATTCCATGATGATTTGTTATTATATATTATGACTACCATGACTATTATTCTAGTGTGTTGTTCCATAATGATTCGTATGATTATTGTATTATGATGATTTATTATTTGTTAATTTATATTATATTGGATAGAGTTCATACCAATAAGAGATCCCCATAGTCAAATTTGTGTACTTATTCAATTACATAATTTGCATTTGCCACTAGAAGAGAGACAAAGATCGAATCATGATTTAGTTTCACATGAGTTCATCAATTGATCTTAGAGACCAGAAGTCACTACAATGTTGTAGCCCACTCTATGGGCACAGATTGGCGCTAGGTCAAGTTGTGGGGGTAGTTCGCTTGCTACTTTCAAGGTGTCTAAGCACATTGCTCAAAAATTCCCTCTTATTTTGCTCATGGGACATTGGCAAGCTCTTCAAGAGGCATTTACAAGTATGGCACATGGAGAAAACATCCACAACTTTAGTCCCAAGAGGGGGGGGGGGGTTGTAGATATACACTCGGGGACGGCCCATGGGAAATCTTTCTCGCACTATTTTCTGGTTATTATCTACAAATCGCAGAGAAGCGGGAAGTAGACTATAGTTTTTGTCTTTGTGCATGACCCCCAATCCACAATGCCGACGTAGACGCCCTTCTTGCCAAAATAGAGCATCATACTGCGAGAGTGGAGATTATTGTGGGGGTAGTCATGCGCATGACAATATTTTAGGGTTTGGAGAAGAGCATTGATAATCTACAAAATGTTATTTTGGAACAACTCTAGTGTCCCCTTTGATGGCTACGTAATCGTGAATGGTAGGTTGGATGACATTTGTGTTGCAGTCTTTTATCCATTGCTCTACATGGTCGTCGTTCCAATATAATGAAATGAGCATCGGATGCTCCACGTTACAAACCATGGCAAGTAGATAGATAATTCAGCAATGGGCAATGTCCAAAATTGTTGCTTCATCTTTAATCTGCTTATCCACCGTGGGTCTATGCAAGTACACTTTGAAACATTTTGCAACGTATAGTGGATCTTTGAAGGCAGGATGGGTAGCACCCACATGCTTCATGTGTGCCCATCTTCCCTCTCCCAGTTGTTGAGCATATATATTGAAGATGGCGGTATCTGACAGAAGGTGTAAAACAGGGGGGAGCCGAGAGAGGTCTAAAGCGATAGTAGTTGACGCAGCAGGCTCTATCCTAGCAATGACTCATGGATCCTCAACAACATTGGAAGAGATGGCTTCCACTCTTGTACGCTTTGCTAATCTTTCAAGCTTCTTCTTGCTCTTAAACTTTGTATACAATTGTTGCACAAGTTGTATGCGAGTAGCTATACTCAGCAAGAAAGTAATATCATGATTTTTTAGCTCTTGAAAGGTCTTCGCAATTTGCTCAATAGTCTGCTTGATCATGTTCAATAATGAACCTGATGTCATGAGTGATATGTCAAAAGCAACGGGTGCAAACACGATGGACAATCCTCAGCATTAGAAACCGTGTGACCTCTCTTCTAACAATGATCACACCTTTGCCGTGGTTGAATATTCTGGATCAGAGATTGCTACCACCATTCCTTGACATCTTCTAATATTTCCTAAAGATCTTTATTTGAACAAGCATAATGTCTTTGAAAGGATCGCCATTTAGTGTATTTTACTTAATAACGGTACTTTTGAATGACATCTGGAATGACAATACTGGCATTTCCAAAATGGTTCAATTAAAAAATTAACCCATCTCTAAAGAAAATCTTCATTCTACACTATACTTTGAGTTGTTCTCAAAGAGCTACTTGATTCACAACTCTTGCCATCTAATATGGTTTGATGTCTTTTGGATTGACTTATATCATACCCATAATATGTGTCGGTATTAGAGACTTGATCGTGAGCTACAATAAGTCTCTTGGAAATCCTCCTCCCATGTCGCCCTATGGGACTCGTTATGATTGACTCAAACTCTAGAGACCAACTCATTCCACAGTACTCACTCAAATGAGTGGGAGGAGATATATATTTAAAACCAAAAAGAATGGCCAACTCTCCATGCTCCAACCAATCCATGGACAACACATAAGACAAATGAAATGTAAGTTTGAGCCATGGGCAACACAAGACAAATGAAACATAAGTTTGCAATACGAGTCCATAGATGCAAGCTTTTTATAGGGAAGCCCAAAACCCATACAAAGCATAACTTAAGATAACCATAGCCATCCCATCTATAGTAGCTGACCTTACATCAATCAACTATTACAAGGACCATGAATGCTACCACCCTGGGTGGACAGCCACCCCAACCAAAATTGTTCATGACACCACCAATAGAAGAAACATCTACAAGCAGAGCAACTAGAACCAACGAGCACATGTACCTTCCCAGATCCAAGCCAAGGACTTTCACGGACCCCATCGAAACAATTTCGAAACAAGACAAGGAATGGCGTGCCGGTGCCACCATAGACCCCTTGCCGCTACGACGTGTGCCCCCAACCTCCACATCCCCAAGCTCAAACAGTGATGTAGAACAACAGCCAAATCGTGGCGAGCAGGAGGCTCTTCAAAGAGAAGAGGAGGCCTCCACCCAACACCACAACAAGAAATAAAGAGGGAGCCAAACCCTGCACAATTTGGGCTTGCCTCTCGAAGAAACCTCTAGCTCTTCTACCAAACAAATCCTCGCCTTGAAGGAGTCGATCCACCACCATCAACATCTCCCCAGACAATCCCTACGATCCATCCCCTGAGCGACCCGCTTGTAACACTCGTCAACCTAGGAGTAGAGAGATGCATACTTCATGCCCTCTTCATCTTAGTGTGACGCACCCATTACCTTTGTGCTTCATATTTCATAGATACACCATTATGTAGATACATACAATGATAGACCTACATTTGAGATTGTTAAGTTGCCAACTAGTGGTTGTGCTATGAGTTTCACACAATTTATCAGGGACTAGATTAGTCAAAACTATCAATCAACATTACAACATCGTCCACGACTTGTGATGAGAATACCTCACACAAGCTAGCTTGTTCACATGTACACTCTTTTGGCCCTTTAGGTGTAGTTTCTATCACTCTACATTCCTCCTTACGCACATAACAAGGCCAATTCTTGTGCTGAGAGTATCTCACACCCCTGGCATGTTCACCTCTCTCTCTCTCTCTCTCTCTCTCTCTCTCTCTCTCTCTCTCTCTCTCTTTGTCTGTCTTTAGACTTTTAATCATCATTTGCATAGTGTCTATGGTTTGCAATCATGTCATAGTGTTTGTGGTTTGCAATAATTCATAGTGTTTATGGTTTGCACTCATGGTATAGTGTCTGTAGTTTGCATTCATATCATAATGTTTATGGTTTGCAATTATATCTTACAGATATGGAAGACACTACACTAGCAAAACATCAACAAAAGTTCGTCTCTAAGATCATAGTACGACACTTTCATTATATGTCTGAGACTGAACTGTGTTGCCCGCTATCTAAAGCCTGCCACTCCAAAGCATTTTTACCAGTTTACAGAGACTATAACCAAGTCTGTATTTGAGCAATTCTATATATTTGATTCTTCAAACTTTGGCGGATATTCAGGCACAAGTCCAAAACCAATTGGATGAAGATATCTAGATTCAAATGGAATTCTCCAAATCATCCAAATCGTCATGTGAGTCATTGAGCGATTCTCATTCTGAGCAACAGGTCAGCATGATCCAAAGAATTTTCATCAACAATTGTGAATGGTGAAGATGAATATTCCACAACTAGATGAGGCTTGCCCACTTTTATCTGTTATCATGGTTGGTCTTACCTTGATAAAGGAATACATTACCAGTAAGGGATTAAAATGGTCTCCAATTTAGTTTCAGCCCAGTAAGTCTGACATCAACTCGAAATTTATGATCCAAGGAAGTATGATGTATCTGAAGGAATTATCAAGATCACAACATTGGAATCTTGTCTCTTGTATTATATGAAGGGTGCACCAGTTCCATGGGTGAGGGTAATTCTTGAACAAAAGGAGACACTCATTACAAAGAAGCTGATGATGTTCCATAAGGAAGGGGATGTACTCGCCATGAAGGAAGCGGAAAGGTACAAGACCAATGCAATAAGGAAGACTGTTGTGATCAGGGGCTACTAGAAGAAACTCAACTATCCGAGGATACTTGCCTGGATGTGGAAACTTTCAAGGTCCAACAATTGGACCAGTGTCAGGATCTGGTAAAATAGTACCAAGTTGAGATGTATTCCGATCATCAGCAAGGAGCAGTAATAGAGGGACAGCTAAGGTGTGTAAGGGAATTGATCTAGACGCTATTAGGACAAATAAATCCAAACATCAAAGAGCTCCAAAAGACCATGACTGGAATATGAACCATCAAACTCCTGATAAGTAGAATCTTTCAGTTTCAGATTGGGTAAACTAAGACAATGTTATGAACTGTTTTACGACATGGATACAGATTCAGGCAAGGTATCATATAGCAAACAAGTGGAACTAATGGTCGTGGAGTTTCGACAGCATAAACCAATAGAGTATTTGGTAGGCTTTCAGTTCAAGCAATAATGGGGTTTGAAACACGCAATGGTCACTGGCAAGATATAAATGACCAAATCACTAAAAGAATCTCGTTAGTAATGATTATAAGGACCGACCACTGGATGAACAACACGTCAAAGGTGGTGTGCATAAACTCGAGGTAGGAAAGGAGTGGAGCGAGTGCGTATAACTATGAGAAGAGTGCACGATCCTTTACTTTACCCTCACAGACTTGTGCGACTTGCTCCCTGGCCTGGAAGCTTCTCTACCTTCATCTATGGCAACAATCTCAACACGGCAACCTTCATCTTCGCTCACACCTCCATCAAATGTGATTGTTGTTTTACCAGAAACCCCGAGGTGATACTGCTTCGATTCCCCAACATCAACAAGTGAGCACTCTCTTTTCACACAAGATTGTTCGCAAGACTCGTGTATGGACAAACAGAAACAAAAAAAATTCACAAAAGATGCAAGAAGCCATAAATGAGCTAACTGCGCAAACACAAGCACTTAGTACTTGTGCCAATAGAAAAAACAGCACCTCATCAAACTCTAGATTTTAGAAGTGGTGGTGGAAACCACAAAGATACCCTTCGATGCAAAAATCATCCAGCAAGTGGTGGATACCTTCGATTCAAACAAAGGAACTATCGAAATTCATGGCAGGATAATAGAAGTGACAACATGAGAGTTATCCCATGTGTTACATTTGCGATTCGCTTCTCAATGCACGCGAGAGCTGATGACAGTTAGAACACGCCAGCGTTCGACATTAGAAGACTCTTAACATTCCCTTATTCTCATCCTTGGAGTTTCCTTCAGTGTTTACACATGAATTTACTTTTTTTAAGTCATTAGAAAACATATTTTCTTTTGAATCCATAATTTCTACCATCAATACAATGAAGTAAGCCCATGCCAATAGAAAATAGCTATTTAAATTCAAAAATTGACAATGTACTTTCATTCCCAATACCAAGATATTTGTCTAATCTGATTAATAGTACTTGCATGCATTACCTATCAAAAGTACATCTAAATCTCCCACTACTTGTTATTTGTTGGTGAAGAAGATTGTAAGACTTCCCCACAGGATCAGTCGAAAAATATCCTCTCGAAACTTATGGAGCATCTTCGTGCTTGAAAACAAACCACCAAGTCAAATATGTGAACATACACTAATTCAATATCCCCCTGCAGGATCTCTTGTATGTGAATAGTGTACCCCATCGTGCTTTGGTTCTTGCATTAAATCCCAAGGGATCCATTAGTGCAAATAAGGGGACGTCACTTACGTGCACCAAGTACCCATAAATTATGGGATCATGCTTTGTAAAATGCACCTTCCTTCCCTCATATGACCCTCATCCCTGACACTGACATGTTACCGTACAACAACCCTTAGTGAGTCCCATGGACATTAAACATGTGGTTTCTTTCAATTATATGTTGTTTGTTTCAATATAATGTGATAAGCTTCCAAGACAAACCCCGCCCCCCTTCTGCCCGGGCCTTGAAATTTGAAGGTAATCAATTAAGCATTTACTTATAAAATCCCGTAAGTACCTTAGATTGTGGCATAATTCCTGCTTATCTCATTAGTTTGACCTTGAAAATCAAGGCCAGAAAAATGAATTATTGTTTATAAAAGAAGTAAAGAAGAGGGAAAAAGTTGCTCAAGGCCCCCTTCAAAGTCAACTAAATTTTGGCAAATGATTGCCCAATTAATAATTGTTGAATCACATTTGAACAGATTGCAACAATCAGAAGAGCCTACGTAGCTCTCCCGTTTCTAAAGCATAGCGTCGATGTTGTGATAAGACCAGGGCATCATACTGGATATCCTCTTGTGAGTAATCAAAATGTGGTGCTTTAACTATTGTTTGCATTATCTGTAAAGGATCACCATGACTCACCAACAGCACTGCTAATCTGTGAGGCAATCAAAAGCAAGCTCTCTCTCTCTCTCTCTCTCTCTCTCTCTCTCTTCTCTCTCACACACACACACACACACACAAGAACAATACCATACGTTCACAACATCAAACAGAAAAAATATTTCTCCCTTTACAGTGCATCGCTGTTTTCTTTAAATCAAGCCTCCCCTTTTAATTTCCCAGTTGCTTAGTGTTGGCCAGTCTAACAATAACACTAACAAATGAAAAGCTCACCAGCTTAATCTTTTTCGTGTCACTTATTGAGACCTTCTCACTATCGTCACGGCTGGATTGAGAGAAGTGATTTATTCATCTAAATCAACATTTTGACATGGTCGTGCACCTCTGTGTGATATGAGACCTATGAGCATTGTAATATGGGCTCCAAAAGCACCTGCATTAGAAGCCTTTAACACAAATTTAACCACCCAAAAAATCAGCCATATGTAAGGGAGTTTTTTCACCACAAAGCACCCACGTTTTGCAATTGCAATCGTTGATTTTTGAAAACTGATTTTTCTTTTAGCTACGATTTACTGCTTTTTGAACATGCACTGTGTTGGGCTGCTTCTGCTGTTTTTCAGCTGCCCTGATACCTCGTGGCCCTGCCAGGTCCAGACCAGTTGCTTCTGTTGAGAAGAACATTTTGCTTCTATCGCCGATGACATTGTTAGAGAATACTAACGTCCAGCTTCAGTAAAAGTTTCACACCTTTATCATGGGTACAGGCAAGAACAATGCATTGGGCAACAGATGGGAATCTTTTACTCCTACCTCCTACCTCAAGCCTACGATGCAGATTCAGATCCTTCACCTATCGCAAGTGCAAGGAAGCTTGGTTGGCATTGACATGAGCTGCAAAGGGGAGTTTTTTTACTATTTCTGTACGCTTGGTGATAGAAAGGTACGCAGAACTATCTCGGGTCTGAGTCCATATCTTCCTCATGCCACCCAGGAAAGACGAGGCTATCAAGTCTCACTTTTAAAGTTCTCCCATTATCTGAGCGACGTTTTTTGGCCTTTCGTAAGATTCTGTCTGTGTCAGTCCTTGATGGCTCTGGTTGGAATATTATGTATTCGAAAATTCCATTTATGATAATTCTGGCCAAAAGACGGAGGCAATGCGAGTTGCTAGAGGATCTTGGCTATGGTTAGATAGCTCGACTGTTACTAAATTATCACGGTCTCGAGGTCAATCAGATACAGTTTACTCCCCATGCATGCCACTGACAAAGACCACATAGTTTGCGGCTGCAAAAGCCTCCATCTTCTCTGGTTCCCATGAGAAATGCCTCGAGGGGTCAAGGCATGCAATGATCCTACCACTTTTCGCACTTTTTGGTGGCACCACTTGGAGGAAAAAATGGAAGGAAGAGCCGCAGATTTTGAAATCATTGTGAAGGTATATATTGTGTGCCAATCTAGATGTAGGTTATAATCAGAAGGAGACGGGTAGTGGGCCTTGCATGAGAAGCTGCCGTCTCATCACTCAAGTAATGAGACAGCATGCTTTTCCTCAAACACTTTTGAATCGGCACCTTCTCCCCTTTATCCTATCACTGTTCTCCTCTGCACATATGCTTCTCAGAACAAACTGTCCTGAGGGCTCTCTTATGAGATATAGTGAGTTTTGTTGAGGTTTTCTTCTCATGGAAGCTTTGCGTTATGAGGGTTTTGAGCAACGTAACCGCAAAAGGCATTTCAGCAGGCCTGAAACGCGAAACAGGTGAAATGGCCAAAACGTTTCACCTTCAAGGAAAAACGCCCGGAGTGAAACGCCTAAAAAGAAAAATTCCCTTTGGAGAATTTGGTCGTTATTTATTTATTATGTATATGCTATTTCAAGGTTAACATAGCATGTGTCTCTACTCACTGCACTGTGAACACCTATTTTGCCTATACATAACTCTATATATACACAAAATTGGCATTTCGCTCAGACGTTTCAGTGAGGCCGTAGCCTAGGTTGAAACGCCACGTTTCGGGTCTGAAACGTTTCGCGGTTACACTGGTTTTGAGTGATTTTGTTCCAAGAACTCCTATATGAAGGTGTGTTTAAACTTTTGGTTGTGCATAGGTGAGAGACTTTGTTTGGGCTTTTGGGCGGGAGGAGCATAACATCACATCCCTTTTGACAGTACACCTTCTATTCATTGAGGTGGTTGGAGGTGTTGTAGAGGCCAGCCCCCCAATCCCTCACATCAATTGGTGCCCCCACAAGGAGGGGAAATTCCACTTAATGGGGATTTGATCAACAGGTTGGCAACTACTTGAAGAGACCTATGGCTGGAGAAGGATATGAAGCTTTCAATGGAGAAAAAAGTGAAGATGTTGACAAGCTTATACGAAGAATCAACTTGAAAGCACTCAAGAGCAATAGGAATGACGACGCTTTCAAGGTAAAACTGGGAGTTTATTGCTAGATGGAGAAGCACATGAATGGTTTGAAGACACACTTAGAGAAGATCAAAAACCCAATTGGATTTTTCTATGTCAGGTTTTTGAGGAGAATTTTGAGCAAGAAGACAATCCCAAAGATCTATGGAAGGAACTGAGAAGGCTACATCAAAGAGAAGATGAGGGTGTCAATGTACACATAAGCAGATTTGAGGCATGTTGACAAAGGATTTTGAGAGTTTTGGAAGGAAGTCAGGTTTTACTCAACTTTTTGGAGGGATTCAGTTTACTCTACGCAAACATTAGGGATAAAGTGGAGCTTAAGGATCCATGTACCTACGAAGAAGCTGTTAGATTTCCAAGAGCAATGAAGGAAGAAAGTGAGGAAGCAAAAGATTGTAACCATGTAGAAAGAGATCATCATGCGGAAGTTGCAAGGCTGGCAAGAGCTAGATAGACAACAAGAGACTCTTCATCAAAAGATACAAACATTGACAAAGTAAAATGGTAACCTTGATTTGGCTATGCAAACTATCTAAAACGATGTTGTAAGGGGACGTCAATAACGACAGCCTCAAAAAATAGACGGATCCTGCACTATGTCACAATTGTGGGGAGAGCCCATATGTAATCTCATTGTCCTCAACCAAGGAGAAAGCCAGGAGGCTGTATCCTACATAGCCATAGGGAACACAAGGAATAGGGTCCCACAACAGAAGAACACGCGTTCCCAAATGAGGAACCCGTTTCCCATGTTTCCTTTTTTAGAGAACGATCCATGTTTCTGCTGTCACAAGGGAATCCATTCGAGAACGCGTTCCGTACCCACCGAGACGTGTTCCCTTGTGAAAGCAGAAATAAGGAACTAGTTCACATTGTTATTTTCGTTTGGATTTAGTGGGGCAATACTCTTTTTTCATTCCACACACACACCCCCACCATCACCTACTCTCTCTAGATACACACAAGTTCCTTGCAAAGAGTGATATTCCTTGTTTAGATATTTATATAGTGATAAACATTAGGCTCTATACTTGTTAGTAAGCCCATCCCTTCAGTTTTTGCTCTTGTACCTAATTCCCTATTCTTGCCCATTCCTCGTTCCCCCACCCTTATGCCTCGTTCCCCATTCCATGCGGCTATGGTATCCTACCATACAAAGGCAACTAAGTAATGAGGGTAACGCCAATGCAAATGTGCCACCACTCCAATGCAGTGCAAGCACAACAATAGGGATAGAATCAAGCTCAAGCACCACCATAGTTTGTTGTAGGGATTTTGGACGCTATTTATGAGGATGATGGATATGATGAGGGTCATGTCTTTGCTGATAAAAGAACTACAGCTCAAAGATCAGCAATGAAGATGCTTAAAAAGATAAACACAAAGACAAAGTTAAGAAAAGAGATGAATAAAGGTAAAGCACCCATTGAAGAAGCAAAGACCGGTAATCACACAAAGCGAAGAGCAAGGGGGGGGGGAGAGAGAGAGAGAGAGAGAGAGAGAGAGAGAGAGAGAGATTGAATTATTGTCCATGGAGGTGAAATATGACCTATGGGACCAAAAGAAAAACATTACAACAGTTCCTTTGAGTTGAGAGTGTGGGATATATATCACTTAAGGACTAAGAGTCCATAGGAGAATAAAGAAGAGGAAAAGAAAAGGAAAGAGGCTGGGGGAGGGGGGCTTGTTTGAGAGAACAAAATTCTTGAATGATGGCATTACAGAGTCGATAGACCTGTTACCATATACATGTGGTAGTGATGTGTGTGAACACACTAGGACTGCCGGGGCATTTTTTCCCTCTTTAGGAGATACGCCCATCACTCTAGGGCCATTGCACACCAAGTAAAACACTCTCAGTTGTGTGCCTTGAGCTTCCTTCCTCTTCTCCAAGCTGTGTGTGTTTTCTTGCAACCCTAATTCCAACAATTGGTATCAAAGCAGGTTGCATCCTCCCGGGCTTAGTCGCCAGCAGCTGCAGCACACGCCTTCTCATTTTCTCCGATTTCAGTTCGCACGTCTGCTTAGATTTCTCATTCGGGCTCATTTCGGTCTCCGTTTCCACGACAGCCAGGTCTGCACAGGCAATTTCGTCATTTTCTCCGAATTTCTGTCAGTGCCAAATACTGCATAACAGGTCCCATATAGTCTACTACGGGTTGTGCTATATAGCACGTGCTGGTCTCACTCAGTTTTTCCTCATTTCGGGCAGTTTTCACATCAGGTGCAGGCATTTTCCATGACTGACAACAACACAGATGTGTTCAAGATGTTTGCTGTTGAGGACAGGTTGGATGGGGACAATTATCCTATGTGGGCTTACATGATGCAACATGATCCTATGTGGGCTTACATGATGCAACATGTTCTTGTGTCAAAGGGCGTCTGGAATATTGTGCAGTGCATTGATGTACATCCTGGTTCTAAGGATGTAGGCGATGTTGAGGATGTGGCAGGTCTTGCTGCAAGGATTGCTGCTATTTGAGTTGTTTTGCCTACGGCAGAACAAGCTCGTTGGGAAGTAAAGGATGCGCAAGCTCATGCATTGATTGTGTTCTCTGTGAAGCGCACATTACTCCTCACATTCGTTCACCGAAATCTACAAAACAGGCTTGGGATATTCTGGTTGGTCTTTATGCAAGCCGCAATGAGGCAAAAATTTCATTGCTGCGTAAAGAGCTGGAGTCAAAGATTATGCATGAGGAAGATGATATGGACACTTTCTTTGCTAGTGTCGAGGATATCAATGAGCAACTTATAGCTGCAGGTGAAGTCATTTCAGACAGTTCTCTTGTGCAGACTGTTCTTGATGCCTTACCAGATTCTTACCAAACTTTTGCTAATACTTGGAGACTTATGACCCAAGGAAATCTTGAAGTTGTCAAGTTTGATGCATTGTGCACATTGCTCTTACAAAAGTCACTTTCCAGAAAAAACATGACTACACAACGTACAGTTAAACAGGCTTTTATTGCTTCTCAAAGAAAGGGTGGTAACAGCAATGCAACCACTTCTTATGGTTCTTCTGCGAGTGGAAAATCACCTGTTCCTAATGCTTCTGCTAAAAACAATTCGTCTGGAAATTCTGGTGATAAGGGCAAAAAGAAGATGCGTTGCCATTATTGTAAAGCTAATGATCACTTGATCAAGCAGTGTCCTAAGTTGAAGGCCAAAGAGGCAAAGAAGAAAGAGGGTGGTTCCATTGCAAATGCTAGTTCCACTACAAATGCAGCCATTGTTGAGTCTTTTGTGAAAGAAGACTGTGATGCTGATGTTGATGCAAAATGGGCTTTTAGTGCAGAGTGCACTTACAATCCTGTTGTCCATGATGCATGCATGTCAGTTGCTGCAGATTTACATGTGTGGTATTTCAACAGTGGTGCTACAAAGCACATTACCTCACATCGAGAATTGTTCACCTCTCTCGGGTCTGTCTCTCATGGGAATTCAGTCACTTGTGCCAACAATGCCTCTTATCCGATTCAGGGAGTTGGAAAGATTGTGCTTACTTCTGCAAATGGCAGTTCTTTCACACTTGTTGATGCACTTTATGTACTTGGGATCACGAAGAATCTTTTGTCTGTATCTGCACTTGCTAGACTTGGACTTGTAGTCAAATTTGTGAATGACAAATGTACAGTTCATGATCTTAGTTTTGGTGATGAAATTGTTGCATCTGGTCTTTTGTGTCGTGGGCTGTATAAGCTCACTTTGTATGACAAGTGTGGACAAAATTTTGCAAATGCAGTTGCAGATTCAAGGGCTATTTCAAATGCAAAACTTTGGCATGCACGTTTTGGTCATCTGAATTTTGCCAGTTTGCTGCGTTTACAGAAATCTGATATGGTTGCTTCTTTGCCGCCTCTTGAAGCACCTATCAAACATGTTTGTGAAGGCTGTATTTTGGGTAAGATGCAGCATTCGAAATTTCCAAAGGATGGTTCAGTTAGGGCCACATGCAGGTTGCAGCTTGTGCATAGTGATGTTTGTCGGTATCACCAGGAGGTGTATTTTTCCTGTTGCCTTCCGTAAATAAGTATTAGATGTATTTATTTTATTTTTACTTGTTTGTCCCAAAACCCTTGAAAAGGTGCAAGTGGACATTGCATGGCTAGTGTGAAACGACTGCAGCCAAATGGGTTTCTCACATCGGGGATCTAGGTCGGTCAGACAGGGACTACCCGGGCCAGTTAGCACTGAATTCTGATGAGTATGGAAGCTCGTGTGCGCCAAACTGAAATTTGGGCCACTCGTCAAGTCACTGCAGCTTTATAAGTTGAAAGGGGCCAGTAAATTAACCCACGTTGTAGATGTTGGTCAAATGGTAGTCTTCAATGATGGTCAGGAGACCGATAGGGACGCCATGGAAGCATCTCCTAAAATTTAGGGAACTACTATTTTTGACCGGAAAATGTGTTCGGGTCATTAGCTCTGGAATGACAAGGGGAACATTTTATTGCTCTGCTGCCAAGTCAACTGACGCACCAGTTGAGATATTTTTAGCAGGGAAAGCCCAAACTCGGAAACTGGGCGACATGTCAGCCTGTGAGCGATTCTACCACTCTGGGAGGCAAAAACGAGCTGCATATCAACAAAGGGGGCGCCATTTTCAGCCTCAGGTGGATTGTAGCAGGTATAGAAGCTATGGAATGCTTACCTTGCCCTCTATGCACAGTATGGTGACGGGAGTGATGCCCCGCACGCTACATACTGCTCTCTTTCTCCCCTACGTACAGTATGTTATGCCCCACCAGTGGGCTTCTCATTTGACCTATGTACGGTTCTGGGGGTTTATGCGTGTTTGCCAAGGCAAGAGCCTTCTGAACAGGAACCGGATTAGCTAATTGCTAATCCCCCACAGGTACGCACAGTTCCATCACGAAAGATTGCGAGTTTGGAGAGTTTTCTCGCGTGAAAACTCGTCCAATTCACAGGGGAATTGTCCCATTGCGTGCGGGAGCCCTTGGGACACGCGTAGGCATGTTCGCTCCGCTAAAAACGATCCGAAACAGGGAATTACAGCCTGCTGTGTTTTTCTGCAGGTTTAGGGTTTCACACCTAAACTGCAAGGGAACATCGGGGGAGCCTCGTGAGAGCCTTGGGATGCGTGTACAAGCTTTTGGGCTCCCGGCAATGAAAAACAAAGAATTACAGCCCGCTGAATTTCTGTGACAGCTCACCAAAAAGCTTCCAGATATCGAGGGAATCCGTCCTAGACAGGTGTTTTTGACCTACAGGGGTTTTTGCGCCGTTATGCTGTCGAAATCCGGTTGAAAACCTGCGTTTTCAGCCCTCGCCAGGTTTGGACAGCTTTGTGAAAGCTTGTGCTAAGTGGTCGGATCGTCTACCTTAATTTGAATAAAGAAATACCGAAAGGGGCGCCAGTCTTTGGGGCCTACAGGGTGTCGGTCTCGTGTGCGCAGTGACATTCTAGTCGCTGGACGCAACTGTGTTCTCTTCCCTTCTCAGTGCTCTGTGTAAAGTTAACAGGTAATTGAAATAGTACCGCCCTCTACGTTGTACGGGCCGGTTATATGGTTCCATTGCCGGGATAGTCACTTTTTCTTCAAAAAGTGCAGCGTGGATTGTTGTGGGTGAAAGCAACACAGAGCTTGTCGATATGGCAGAGAAGAGAGACCAAGTACCTGAAGAGGGATCTTCCTCACATGGCACAGAGAAAAAGAGGACAGGTTGTTTAGAACTCAACTGCGTTGTTGCATGGACATGTTTCAGCAGTTGGCTAACAACCCAAGGATGCAGGAATTCTTACAGGCTCCGACACAGGGTTTTCAGCCTCCTACACAGGGCATGACTGAGCCGTTGCAGGAAAAGGAGATTTCCAATGCGCAGAGGACTCATGATGCTCGAGGGAAAGCCCATGTGGTTGAGCAACTAGCGGTGTCCAATGATCCAAAGCAACTTGCTTTAGCTGGACAGGAACCGTTTGTGAATGGTCAAGGGAGCAATGAATAGGCTATGCGTCAAACCCTTCCATTACCTAATACTTATCCTGGTTATTTTGGAGGTGGTTCAGTGTTTCAAGCTATGGCTGGACCTTCCACAAGTTATATGCCAGGGAATGTGTTCGGGACAATGCAAACAGGCATGGGTAACCCTATGTACGCGAACATGGGTGTCCAACCAGGTTTTCAGGGTGCCTATGGTCAGTTTCGAGTGCCTCGAACACAATTTGGTATGGCTGGTTTTTCGCAGCCATACGTACAAAATGCAGATATGACAGGGAAAACAGTTGATGCGAGTGCTGGAATGAACACTCATGGAGCACCACTGTTACAAGCACCTGTTTATGATAATGTGGCTCCTTTGAGTCAGCCTAAGGATTACAAGGAAGGTGGGCAGGGAGTGAAGTTTGAAACTTTCAGAGGAACTGAGGACCAATTAAAGGCTTTGACCTTCATACAGCAGTTCGATGCAGCTTATGCTGGAGGCAACTTCACGGAATCTTCAAAGATACGCAAGGCTGCCACTTTCTTGAAAGGGAATGCACTTCAATGGTGGACCGCATTGTTGAACCAGGGTCAAGCCCCAACAACGTGGGTCCAATTCAAACAGCTTTTTGCGCCTGCATGGTTGACAAACACTTTTGAAGTGGATGTGATGACACAATGGCACGAGTTGAATGCTAAACAGTGTGCGAATTTGGAAGAGTACAATAAACAGTTTTGGGCGCACTGTTGCCAGTCACCTCTTACAGGTTTGTGCCATTGTCAGAACAGATTGAGAAGTACTGTTGCGGATTGCCCAAGAAAATCAGGGACTACTGCACAAAGACTACTGTCATGAATATGTTTCAGTTGATAGAGAATGCAAGAGTGGCCAGCAATCTGTCGAAGGGAGATTCTGATGGATTTAATAGCCACAAGAAAGGGTCCCAAGGCAAACAGTTTTCAGCCAAGGGCAATGTTGCAGCAAAGCCTTCTGAGCCTCCCACAAAGAAGCTGATACGTCCAAGAAGCAGTCTAAATCTTCTTCGGAACGAGGACAAGGACAAACAAGGCATTTTTCTGGCAAAACTTTTCAAGAAAGGAAAGCTCTTAGGGAGGCCAAGAAATGCTACATTTGTGAACAGGAAGGACACTTTGCAAATGAGTGCCCACAGAAGAAGTCACAGGATAAGGATGACAAGTCAGACCATAAAGGGAAGAAGCCAAAGCCGAGTGCAAGACTTGTTCCAGATTTGGTTGGAGATTAGCCAAACAAAGATGCCACGGAGCTGTGCAGAGCTTGGGGCAAAGTTAGAGACCAGACAGTGCTGGTTTTCTTTGATCCAGGAGCCCGTGCAAATTTCATATCACCAGAATTGGCATCAAAGTTGGGCATTCGAGCAGAGGAGATGGGTATGACAGGCGAAGCAGGTTTGGCATGCCCAGGACATTCAAAGCCTGTTACTCCCATTCTGGGAAAGCTTCGTCTGCACATTCAGAGCTATGTGGATGCGGAAGAATTTCATATTATGCCGCTTGAGGGCTGTGATGTGTTACTGGGTATCCCACGGTGTTACAGGTTGCATGCTATGGTGGATACTTACAACAAAAAGATTACCCTTGTACATAGAGGAAAGACTCATGTCCTTGATGTAAAGCTTAAAGGCGAGTCTGTTCCAGTTGTTTCTGCCTCTGCTATTTCATCTGTAATAAAGAATCATCTTTCTGCGTACTTGATCTTTGCAAAAGAAGTACCTCAAGTTGTATCTAATTTGTCTACCTTAGATAAAGACAGGTCAACTTTTTTGAGTGGTTTCAGTGATTGTTTTTCAGACTCTTTGCCAGGGGAGTTACCTCCTGAGAGACCTGAGGATCATACTATAGATCTTGTGCCAGGTTCTAGTCCACCGAATAGACCACCATACAGGGTTAGTGCAGCCCAGCAGAAAGAGATTATGGGTCAGGTGATTCAGCCCAGTTCATCCCCTTTTTGTTCGCCTGTACTCTTAGTGCAAAAGAAGGATGGTTCATGGCGCATGTGCATTGACTATCGCGCCTTGAATAAGAATACTATCAAGAACAGGTTCCCCATACCGAGGATAGATGACATTCTTGATCGGCTTGAGGGAGCGTCATTGTTTACAAGAATAGACCTAAAGAGCGGGTATCATCAGATACGCATTAGACCAGAAGATGTCCATAAGACTGCGTTCAGGACAACATTTGGTCTCTATGAGTTTCTTGTCATGCCATTTGGTCTCACAAATGCTCCTGCCACATTTAATAGAATGATGGACAGAATTTTTAGACCACATAGAAACTTCGTGGGTACCTTCTTTGATGACATGATTGTCTACTCAAAGTCTGAAGAGGAGCATAGGGATCACTTGACCGCAGTTTTCAATGAGCTACACAAGAATAGGCTACTCATCAATGCGAAGAAAAGTGAGTTCTTTTTGCAAGAAATTCACTTCCTTCGGCACATTGTTTCAAAGGATGGGGTACGCATGGATCCCGCTAAAGTGGAAGCAATTAGGTCATGGCCAGACTTGAAGTCCGTACATGACATTCGAAGCTTTCTAGGCTTATGTTCCTATTACAGGAGGTTCATCCGAAATTTTGCTGAGATTGCTTCTCCACTCTATGCACTGCAAGGAAAAGGAGTTACTTTCAAGTGGACAGCCAAGGAAATTTTAGCGTTCAAACACTTGAAAGAGAAGCTGACTTCAGATCCGGTAATTATTTTGCCAGATCTTTCTAAACCTTTTGTGGTTCAATGTGATGCGTGTGGCCATAGTCTTGGTGCAGTTCTAATGCAGAATGGCCGAGTAGTCGCATATGAGAGCAGAATTCTTTTGAAGACTGAAAGGAACTTGCAAGTCTATGAGAAAGAATTGCTGGCAGTAATTCATGCTCTCACTAGTTGGAAACACTATTTGCTAGGGGCTGATTTTGTTGTCCAAACGGATCATCAAACCTCGCGATATTTTCTTACACAGACGAAGTTGTCTGAGAAGCACATGAGATGGGCAAACATCTTGTCAATGTTCCATTTTCAGATTGTGCATGTGCAAGGGAAAAAGAACGTGGTGGCTAATGCGTTGTCACGAAAGCCCCAAATTTCAGCAATGTCAATTCCGTACCATTGTGAACTAGAAGAAATGAAGACACAATATGCTGAAGATTCAGATTTTGCAAGGATCTATGACCAGCTTGTTGATGGGCAACATCATGAGCACTATATGCTTAAGAATGACTTTCTCATGATGCATGGAAAGTTATGCGTTACTAAACAGTTACGGCCAAAGATTTTGATGGAAAGTCATGCTCCACCTTATGCTGGGCATCGTGGAATTGATGCGACAGTGAAAGGGGTTGAGGCATTCTTCTATTGGCCAGCTTTGCATCAAGATGTTGACACATTTGTAAGATCATGCTTAGTATGCCAAAAAGTCAAATTTGACAGACAAAAGCAATCGGGATTGTTGCAGCCATTGCCGATCCCTGATAGGCCATGGGAAAGTATAGCAATGGACTTTATCTTTGATCTTCCAAGGACGCAAACAGGAAATGATGGGATTTGGACTATCATTTGTAGGTTCAATAAGCAGGCCCATTTCATTCCTGTTAGGAAGAAGATAAAGCCAGAACACATGGTCAAGATATTCATGAGCAATATCTTTAAATATCATGGGATGCCTCAGTCAATTGTCAATGACAGGGATCCACGTATGACGAGTCTTTTCTGGAAGGCATTGTTTGAGAACATGGGCACTACGCTCAAGTTCTCTTCTTCGTTTCATCCGCAAACTGATGGACAGTCAAAAGAGGCAAATTCTACTGTCTTGGACCTGCTCAAATGTTATGTCTCAGAGCACAAGGCAACTTGGGAACACCATCTCCCATTGGTTGAATATGCTTACAATAACACAGTGCATACGTCAACAGGTAAGGCACCATTTGAGATAGTGGAAGGAGGAAAGAAAGTCCCACCCATTTCGCAGACTAAGGACAAGATATTTGAGGCAGACAAGTATGTGCAAGATATGGATGAAACATACAGGAAGATAAAGATTGCTCTTGAGAAGACTCAGGCTAAGCAAAAGAAAGCTGCTGATCGTCACCGTCGTAAACTTGTATTTTCACTTGGTGATTGGGTACTTTTGCGCTTTGAAAAGGCCAGGTTAAGGAAAAGGAAAGGCAAGGAACGCTTGTTTCCTAAGCTCAGTATGCGATATTATGGTCCTTTTCAGATTTCAGAAAAGATCAGCGATGTAGCTTACAAGTTGAAGCTACCAGAAGGCTGGAAAATACATAATGCTTTTCATGTCAGCCTTCTAAGGCCCTTTGTTGGTGATGTGCCAGAGAATATACTTGATGAGGAACAACCCGAAGTGGAAGAATTGGATGAAATCCTTGTTCCTGAACAGATATTGGCACATAAAGAAAGAAAGGTTAGAGGAAAAGTTGCAAGACGCTATTTGGTGAAGTTCAAGAACTATCCATCATTAGATACCAAATGGATGGAAGAGTCTGAATTGCTTGATTCACCTCAGCTATTGCAATTGTATCTTGAAGCCTTTCAAATGGAACCCACAGTGACTTGATGCAACCTTTTTGGAGCAAGGCAAGAGCATGGTTCATGATCCTCAAGAGAGTAGTTAAGCAATTGTATCTACTCTTTCCATACAGAATTTAGCTAGAGAAGTTTGTGCTCAAGAGTACACTAGAAGACTTCTATGCTTGATATATGTGTCGTAGCCAGGTTGGTGGGATTGTTTAATCGTCTAACACTACATTTCCGGAAGCATGTATATCTTGGATTCCCATCATAGAATATATGTGATATCAGGAGATATCTGCATGTATTATTGGCATGCAAGCGAGGTCGCTTGCAGTATTTCAAGGGTGGGGTGTGTCACCAGGAGGTGTATTTTTCCTGTTGCTTCCGTAAATAAGTATTAGATATATTTATTTTATTTTTACTTGTTTGTCCCAAAACCCTTGAAAAGGTGCAAGTAGACATTGCATGGCCAGTGTGAAACGGCTGCAGCCAAATGGGTTTCTCACATCGGGGATCTAGGTCGGTCAGACAGGGACTACCCGGGCCAGTTAGCACTGAATTCTGATGAGTATGGAAGCTCGTGTGCGCCAAACTGGAATTTGGGCCACTCGTCAAGTCACTGTAGCTTTATAAGTTGAAAGGGGCCAGTAAATTAACCCACGTTGTAGATGTTGGTCAAATGGTAGTCTTCAATGATGGTCAGGAGACCGATAGGGACGCCATGGAAGCATCTCCTAAAATTTAGGGAACTACTATTTTTGACCGGAAAATGTGTTCGCGTCATTAGCTCTGGAATGACAAGGGGAACATTTTATTGCTCTGCTGCCAAGTCAACTGACGCACCAATTGAGATATTTTTAGCAGGGAAAGCCCAAACTCGGAAACTGGGCGACGTGTCAGCCTGTGAGCGATTCTGCCACTCTGGGAGGCAAAAACGAGCTGCATATCAACAAAGGGGGCGCCATTTTCAGCCTCAGGTGGATTGTAGCAAGTACAGAAGCTATGGAATGCTTACCTTGCCCTCTATGCACAGTATGGTGACGGGAGTGATGCCCCGCACGCTACATACTGCTCTCTTTCTCCCCTACGTACAGTATGTTATGCCCCACCAGTGGGCTTCTCATTTGACCTATGTACGGTTCTGGGGGTTTATGCGCGTTTGCCAAGGCAAGAGCCTTCTGAACAGGAACCGGATTAGCTAATTGCTAATCCCCCACAGGTACGCACAGTTCCATCACGAAAGATTGCGAGTTTGGAGAGTTTTCTCGCGTGAAAACTCGTCC
The DNA here is from genome assembly GCF_014529385.1 of Adiantum capillus-veneris. Taxonomy (NCBI): domain Eukaryota; kingdom Viridiplantae; phylum Streptophyta; class Polypodiopsida; order Polypodiales; family Pteridaceae; genus Adiantum; species Adiantum capillus-veneris. The sequence continues at coordinate 91,517,855 of NC_140937.1, forward strand.
AATTCACAGGGGAACTGTCCCATTGCGTGCGGGAGCCCTTGGGACACGCGTAGGCGTGTTCGCTCCGCTAAAAACGATCCGAAACAGGGAATTACAGCCTGCTGTGTTTTTCTGCAGGTTTAGGGTTTCGCACCTAAACTGCAAGGGAACATCGGGGAAGCCTCGTGAGAGCCTTGGGATGCGTGTACAGGCTTTTGGGCTCCCGGCAGTGAAAAACAGAGAATTACAGCCCACTGAATTTCTGTGACAGCTCACCAGAAAGCTTCCAGATATCGAGGGAATCCGTCCTAGACAGGTGTTTTTGACCTACAGGGGTTTTTGCGCCGTTATGCTGTCGAAAACCTGCGTTTTCAGCCCTCACCAGGTTTGGACAGCTTTGTGAAAGCTTGTGCTAAGTGGTCGGATCGTCTACCTTAATTTGAATAAAGAAATACCGAAAGGGGGCGCCAGTCTTTGGGGCCTACAGGGTGTCGATCTCGTGTGCGCAATGACATTCTAGTCGCTGGACGCAACTGTGTTCTCTTCCCTTCTCAGTGCTCTGTGTAAAGTTAACAAGTAATTGAAATAGTACCGCCCTCTACGTTGTACGGGCCGGTTATAGTGGGCCCATGCAAACTCCGTCCTTGGGCAATTATCTTTACTTCGTGACTTTCATTGATGATTACTCCAGGCATGCATGGGTATTTCCACTTAAAGTGAAGTCCGAAGTTTTTATGTGCTTCAAACAATTTCTGGCTATGGCTAAACATGTCTCGAAATCTCTATGGGCACCCTCTGTTCTGATAGAGGAGAGAAGTATATGTCTCATGAATTTAATGCATTGCTGGCTAGTCGTGGGATAAAACACCAATATACAGTGCCTTATATGGCTCAGCAAAATGGTGTTGCTGAGAGGAAAAACAGGTCACTTACGGAAATGGCACGATGTATGGTCAAAAGTCAAGCTTTGCCGCATTCTTTTTGGCTTGAGGCCATCATGTGTGCCGCTTATGTACTTAACAGGTGTCCTACGAAAGCTTTGCTGTCTATTACCATATGAAGCATGGCATGATAGAACGCCTTTTATTGAGCACATGCGTGTTTTTGGCTGTTTGGCATATGCTTTGGTGCCACAAACACAGCGCAGAAAATTGGATGATACAGCTGTCAAATGTATTTTTGTGGGTTATAGTGCTGAAAGCAAAGGTTACAGGTTGTATCATCCGCTAACAAAGCGTATTCTGGTTTCACGAGATGTAGTGTTTGTGGAAGATTTTGTTCAGCCCCTGCTGTCATGTACTAGAGACAGTAATGTAAGCTCACAGGACATTTATGACACTTTGTTGCCTCTTTTCAGTGGTTGAAGTTCGAATGTAAATTCCAATAAGGCAAATATACAGCCTATGGGGGTTTCCGAAAATGTTACAAATCAGCCTATTACTGATGCAGATGTACATGATGTACTTGATGAGGAAAGGGCTGAAAATGAGCAGGCTAGAGGTATGCCAAAATGGTTGGTGCATACATTGCGTGACAGTAAATTGGATGCACATTTGTCTAGTCGTACTCGTTCATGCTCTCGCCATGCATCTTATGCATCAGATTGTTATGCTTTGGCTGTGTCTAGCTTACATGATATTGAGGAACCTCTGTCTTTTGATAAAGCACAAAATTCAGAAAATTGGATGGCTGCCATGCAATCAGAATATGATGCACTTATAGAAAATGACACATGGACTTTATGTGATTTGCCTCTTGGCAAAAAGACCATTGGTACGAAGTGGGTTTACAGGAGGAAACGCAAGCCGGATGGTGAGATCGATCGCCATAAGGCTCGACTTGTTGCAAAGGGTTATGCACAGCAAAAAGTCATAGATTATGAAGAGACTTTTGCTCCCACTTGTCATATGACTACTGTGCATTTTCTATGTGCATTGGCAGCTCATTTTGGTTGGGATGTACATCAATCAGACATTGTTACTGCTTTCTTGAATGGTGACATATTTGAGGAAGTTTCTGTAAGGCAACCTCGCGGTTTTGTCAAGAAAGGACAAGAGGACAAAGTGGGCAGATGTAAAAAGGCTTTGTATGGGTTGAAGCAATCTCCTCATACTTGGTATGAGAAAGCTGACACTCATTTGGTCAAACAAGGCTTTCGTAACAGTCCAACAAAAAGCACATTGTATGTAAAGCGTGAGGGTGATGTCTTATTGTGGTTCTTTATGTCGATGATTTGCTGATCACTGGACCAAATGATAGACATATTGCTGAATTTAAGGCTGATTTGAATACTACTTTCAAGATGAAAGATTTGGGGCTGTTGCATCATTACTTGGGTATACATTTTAAGCAGTGTGATGGTGGTATTGCTTTGTGTCAGAAAAGTTACATATAGACATTGCTATGTAAGTTTGGACTTGAGGATTGCAAACCTATTGCCACTCCCATGGAAACAGGTTTGAAATTAAGTCTTCATGATGCTGGTGATCCTGCAGATGTCACTATTTACCAAACTGCTATTGGATGCCTCAAATATATATGCAACACGAGGCCAGTTATTCAGCTTGCAGTCTCACAGGTCAACAGATTTATGCATAGCCGAGGGTATAAGCATTGGCAGGCTATCAAGAGGATTTTCCGCTACCTTAGTGGCACTTTACATCTTGGCTTGTTTTATCCCAAGGGGAGATCATTGCCACCAGACTTACATGCTTTTTCGGACTCAGATTGAGCTGGTTGTTTTGACATGCGAGTGTCTATCATTGCCGCCAGACTTACATGCTTTTTCGGACTCAAATTGGGCTAGTTGTTTTGACACGCGAGTGTCCACAAGTGGTTTTTGTTTCATGCTTGGCAGTTCATGTATATCGTGGTTGAGCAAGAAGCAACCTACTATGGCCACTTCTAGTTGTGAGGCTAAGTACAGGGCAGTCTTCACAACTACGGTTGAGTGTGTATGGCTCAGACACCTTTTGGCTGATTTGGGTGTTGGACAGGACACTGCCAACACTATCTACACTAACAGTCAGAGCGCACTGGCAGTTGTGAGAAACCCAGTTTTTCATGCTCGCACAAAGCACATTGAGGTGCATTACCACTATGTCAAGGAGAGGCTCTCAGCAAGAGAGATCAGCTTAGCTTATGTGCCAACACACGACAACCTTGCACATCTTTTCACAAAGGCATTGTCTCGTGAGAAGCTCGAAGCTTTCCACAAAGCTTTGGGCTTGCTCCCCTTTGTGGACCAATCATGTCCTCAAGGCATGGCACTTCCATTTACTCGTGTGCCAGCTCTTGTTCACCGCATCACTCCAGGGGGGATTTGTTACCATATACATATGGTAGTGATGTGTGTGAACACACTAGGACCACCATGGCATTTTTTCCCTCTTTAGGAGGTTTTCTCCCCCGTGCATGATATATACGTCTATCACTCTAGGGGTATCTATCTTTCCATTGCACACTAAGTAATACGCTCTCAGTTGTGTGCCTTGAGCTTCCTTCGTCTTCTCCAAGCTGTGTGTGTTTTCCTGCAACCCTAATTCCAACAAGACCACCCATTTGCCTTCTTTACAAGCGTCATGCATCTTCATGAGCTCGCTGGCTTTAGCCATTAGGAAAAATATGAACCCCAAAAGGGCCCTTTAGGGTCAAAAAGATGCCTTTGGAATATACTCTCTACACCAATGAGAATGGGCATGTGGCCACAGTCCCACCAGTTTTCGCTTTTTTTTTTATGGCCATAACTTGAGCATTTTAACTTAAAATTTGTCAGACAATAGTGCGTTTGGATCGCATTGTCGAGCTCGTTCCATAAATATGATACATGATATAGTTTTGAGATACATAGATATGGACTATCCATTCCCCCCTTTTATGTCCTATTGCTGACTGAAATCTTACTCGTTGCTTTTACAAGGCCCTTTTAAGGTTCATATTTTTCCTAATGGCCTGGAGTTGATTCATGGTCGATTCTTCAATGATCCAAAGATTTCTTCCCTTGAGAAGGCGGGATGGGCATAATAGCTTCGTCCCCTCCTCTTTGTCCTTGAATGTGAGGATATAGAGCTTGGGTGGAACACGTCTATGTGTGTCATTTATCCAGGAGATGGTTTTGGGCTTGATGTGAATGGGTTGAAGAATGTCGTTGAGCTTCGTAATTGCGTCTTCGACCACAAGCATCACAAAATACTTCAAATGACTTCTGCAAGTCCGGCAAAGTCAAATCTGGTCCCATAGTCAATTTCTCTTTCAATGTCTGAAAGGCAGTCACCTCTATGGGTCCCCACAGAAAAGGTACTCCTTTTTGTGTCAAGGTATGCATAGGCGAAGCAACCTCTGCAAACTTCCGTATGAACCACCTGTAGTACGAACACAGTCCCAAGAAGCTTCTAACTTCATGGACATTCCTCAAATCGGGCCAATCACGGATAGTCTCTATTTTGGCTGGGTCCATTTGCACTCCTGCTGCTGACACAATGTGTCCCAAAAAGTGTATCTCTGGTAGGAAAAATTCACTTTTCTTTGCATTAATCACTAACGTGTGATCTCGTAATGCCTGAAAGACTTGAAGCAGATGATCTCTGTGTTTTGCCTCATTCTTGGAGCATTGGTTAAGCCAAAAGGCATCACCAAAAACTCAAATAACCCAAAAGTCGTCCGAAAAGCTGTCTTGTAGACATCTCCTAGCGCTATCCTGATCTAATGATATCCACTCTTCAAGTCAATCCTGCTAAAGCACGAGGATCCCTGTAACCTGTCGAGTATATCATCGATCCTAGGAATCGGAAATCTGTTCTTGATGGTGATTTCGTTGAGAGTGCTATAATCGATGCACATTCTCCAAGATCCCGTCTTTCTTCAAAACCAACAACACTGGAGAGCAATACGGTGAAGTACTAGGCTGGACAAGACCCTTTTCCAAGAGTCTTTCACTGGGTTCATAATCTTTTCATTCTGTACTCGGCTCACACGGTAAGGTGGCCGGTTAGGTGGCGTGCTTCCAGGCATCAGATCAATGGTTTGATCTTCAGGCCCTTTGAAAAGCAATCGGCATGAGTGTGGAGAAAAATCTTGGCGTTCTTTTGATCAGGTCAAAACATATTCAACCTTTATCCATCGTTCAATTCTCTCCCAAAAGAATGAGTACAGAAAACTAAAGTTCATCAAGTACAATCTCTGAGCCCTTCATTTGTCAAAGTCGCTTTCTCAGCCCGGTAGTCGACCACGGCGTAGTTCTGGTGGTACCAAGGGATTCCGAGTAGAACGTCACTTGCGTGCCCTGAACACCCCTGTCATTGCAAACGAAGTTTGCCGATGCTCGGTGTAATGGAACATCCCATCCGAGTGCCAGTCGAACTACCTCTGCCTGTGGCGTCAGTCTGTCGGGCGTAATTCCCAAATCGAGCCGCCAATTCCAAGTGAAAAGAAGTTGGCCTTGGCTCCTTCAAAAGAGCTTCCTGATCCTTCACTTTGCCCCAAAAGCGGCAAAGTTTGTACTTTCATTCATTAGATTCGGTGCAGGTCCCACGCCATGTGGTACCAGTTCTGCTTTTCTATCTGCCTTTTCTGCCACATTCCTCAACTGCTCTCGAACTCTCACGCCTATCGTCGTCTTTATCATTCTGTTCTTTCTGTGCCTTTTTAGGGCACTTCGCGAAGATATGTCAATATTCCCCGCATCCAAAGCACTTCCCCTCTCTGATGAAGCGAGCTCTCTCCTCAGGAGTAAGCTTGGGTCGTGCATTCTTTTTCTCTGGATTGCTCTTTTTCTTTGTACTTTCATTCCCAGAAGTCTCGTTGTGTCATGGCCTTATCTGTGGGGTAGGTCAAACTGCCAAAGTGAATTGCAAAGCCCCGCTTCGCATGACTCATCAACTCCTGAATAGAAGCTGACTTCTATTCCAAGCAGTGATCTCGGATCTCTGTAGGTAGACCCAAGGTAAACCGCTCAATCTGTTCTCTGAACGAGATCTTCTTGAATGAAGAGGCGGGTAGAAAAGAGCTCCAGAATCTTTCACAATAAGCATTGATTGTGTCTTTCTTGGTCATCCAAAGATGGTTCCAAGCAGCTCGCATATCTCGTCATATTCTTGCGTCAACCAAGAAGAAATAAAAAGCTTCTTAAATTTCAGCCATTTAACTGGCGCAGTCTTGTTTAAAAGAAGCGTGGACCACCAAGTACGAGCATTCCTCTTATGGTAAGACGCAGCTCTCCGAACCTTGGAGTGCTCTGAATAGCATCCTCCCACGAAAGCAATGTCAAACTGCTGTATAAAAGACAAAACCTTCGAAGCATCTGAGTATCCTGAAAAAGTATCAAACTTGATCGAGTGGCCACCTTCCTTAAACTCTCGGACTTTCTTGCTTTTTATCTTCGAGAAAGTCATACTAGTTGGCTTTGTAAAAATTCTTCTTGTTCGCATAAAACTTTCCGTCATCGGAATCTGAGCTGTCTGTAGACGAGTCCTCAGTAGAACTGTCAGTCTCTGGGCGAGATGTAGCCTTCTTTGCCTTTTTCTTGCCCTTTCCGAAGCTTTGTTTCTTGCTTCGCTTTTTGCTTTTCCTATCTTCTTCGCTCGAGTCTGAAGAGCTAGAAGAATTGTCAGAAGAAGAAGAAGAAGAACTGGGTAGGTCTTCAAACTTGACGCGCTTCTTCAATTTCTTTGCCTTGTCAAATGTCGACCGACGACCCAAATATCCCGGGAAGTCAGTGCCTTTCTTCTGCGTTTTGCCGTGCTTTTTGCCTTTCTTTTGCACATCGAAAAGCTGAGCAATCCGTGCATCAACCACGTTCTCTAGTTCCTTCTCCGTATATTTCTTGGAGGAAGAAGGTTTCTTGAGAGGGAGTTTCGGGAGTGGTGTTGTGGTTCTTTGCCACTCCATCTGTACCTCTTCCAAAGAGGTCTGGTTCATATATTTTGTCATCTTCGGGTCCTTGGCAAAATTGAGCATCATCTTTGTTGCATCGCCAATCAATTGACGACCCTCCATCTCTCTTTGCTCCGCCTGAGTAGGCCGAGGCGGGCCATACTCTCTGTCTGAATCTTCGTTGTGATCCCAGCCCGCATCTCCAGATGCAGGGGGAGTCGACTGATCATTGCCTGAAGCCATAGGTGCCACGGAAAAAAAAAAATCAGGGATCGGATTTGCCGTAGAAGAGAAATCGGCCGTGCTCTGATACCACTGTAACAGACTTGGACACTCCAAGTCAAGAATCAATCACGACAACACCAAATAACCACTTCAAAACAATTCACAGATCACAATAGATTTGCACTGGCCCGGCGGAGTTCCGTGCCTAGAGATATTGGCTCCAAAGACTGGCGCCCCTTTCGGTATTCCTTTCTGTATTAATCAATCATCAAAGTACAAGAGAGCGGTTAGGGTTTCACTCTCAGACTCTGCGTCCAGATGCTCTGAGAAGTGAGGCCCTCACCACTAATTTAAAGATTACAAGGGATGCCCAAAAGCAGAGCCCCAAAAGCTTTTAAAATAAAAAGCATAAGTTCTCTCTCTTAGAGAGTCTTTTCTCTTTTTTTTTTAAAAAGCAAAATTCGCGTCGCTCATCATTTTTCAAAAAAAAAAATTCAGCCTCCACGATTTCCGGAAATTAGGGTTTGTGGCAGAAATTAGGGTTTGCAAGTTTTTTAGGGTTTCTAGCAGAAATTAGGGTTTCTGCAGTCTGCCACGTCATCACTTTGTGACAAGGCCCCCTTGCTCTGTTGTCAGAGCAAGTACTTCCTTCATGCTTGCAAGTGCTACTACAATCGCTAGATGTTGAGATGCTGCTAATGGGTACTGTTGCTACTAATGCTGGGTACTGGAACTAACATACTGAAGGGTACTGAGGTACTGAGGTATTGAAGGGGACTATGTCGAAGACGATGATGTCGACAACGAGTACTGCGGGTTCTATGTCGAAGACATGGAGGTCGACGACGAGGTCTATGTCGAAGACGATAAAGTCGACACTGAGGTACTAAGGGTCTTTGTCGACGACGGTACTATGTCGAAGACGATGAAGTCGACGACAGTTCTATGTCAAAAACGGTGAAGTCGACGACGGTTCGTGTCAAAGATGGTGATGTCCACAGGGTACTGCTAGTCTATGTCGACGACAACGACGATGGTGACTGTGACGATGACGACAATGGTGTCGTCGTCATCGTCACAAGTCCGGGACTGCGATGATGATGACGATGACGAATGTGTCGTCCTCAAGATAGGGATCTGTGATGACTCGACGACGACGATGGTGTCGACGACGACGGCGTTAAGGCTGAAAACTGAAAATGCTAGATGCTCTCCTAGGGATCTACTACTGTGGCGGTACTATGACCTGGATCTGCAACTACTTCGCCGGACTAGGGATGAAATGCAAAAACGCTTGCTAATCTAGCTGGAATCTGAAAACGCCATGATGATCTGCTGAATTCTGAAAACGCTAGGCTGATTTGGTACTAGATGGGGTATCTGGTGAGATCTGCAACCAGTGGATGCGGGTTCTCGCGAGGCTAAGGTTGGGAACTGAAAACGCTGATAGTAGTGGCTGAAACCGTTGATTGCTTGAGGCTGAAAACACTGGGCTGATCTTGAGAAAACGTTGGGACCTGTGGGTGCCTGCCTGCTCTGCTATGGGTGCCTGCCTGCTCTGCTGCGGGTGCCTGCCCTTCTGTGTCCTGCTTCTTCTACTTCTACGGAGTGCCCAATGGTTTCTTTTATAGCTCTAGCAAATTTCCCTACCTACTTTTTCAACAAAAGTCACTTATTAAATAATAAGTGAAAAATGTGTACTTTGGCAAAAAGGGTTCTATGCTCTTGAAAATGCTCATGTTGAAATGATTGTACTGTGCAAGAGAGGATATGCAACTATGACCCGCCTGGGCTGCACATCCTGCTAGAGGCTCACAAAGTGCCAGGCTAGGTCCTACGCTAAGACTGACGCTAGACTATGGCAGAAGCGTGTCCACGTGGCGCAAGTGAAGTGCACACGTGACATCCCCCCCTGTTAAAAGTGAGGCACAACTGCCGAACTTCTATCTGTACTTCTGATGCTGACTGATGAATGCTTCTGATGCTGTGGATGCACAAACCAATGCAAATTCCTCCGAAACCAGCGACTGATGGTACTGCGGGTGCTGTGGGTACTGCTGATGATGCAAACACCGTGTAAGGGTCACTGTCCAGCCTTACTACGATTGTCAAATATCAGCCTTGGCTCTATACCAGATAGTGTTGACTCTCCCTGCTATAGCAAGAGCTATTCCCCGAACACTGACTATGGTGAAAACATTACCGGTGCTCAGATCCTTTCTCCAACTCCTTCCATATCCGCAAGATCTGGGTTTTCATGTATCCAATGTCGATCTCCCTTCAAACACATGGCAATGAAGATGGGATCTGGTAAGTCCATGGTCGGGACTCAAAGATTCTTCAGGAAAAAAACACTGAGAGAGGTTCTTTGAGTTCTTGGGTTCTCGGGGTTCTTTGGTTCTTCCCTTGAGTTCGCAAAGCCGAAGCACACACAGAGCTCTGATACAAATGTCAGGTGCAGCGGAAGAGAATAAGGATTTGCTCGGATCTAGTACTCCGCACACAAACACAAGGGACACTTTACTTCACTTGAAAGAACTGAACTGAACTGAACTGAAAGAAAGAGAGAGACGAGAGAGGGAAAAGAGACGACACAGGGATGTCAAAGTCACAACCCTCAAGGGCCCCCTTGCTCTGTTGTCAGAGCAAGTAGCTTCTTTATGCTTTGCACAAATGCTACTACAATGGCTGGATGTTGAGATGCTGATGCTAATGGGTACTATTGCTACTAATGTTGGGTACTGGTACTGACATACAGAAGGGTACTGAGGTACTGAAGGAGACTATGTCAAAGACGATGATGTCGACGAGTACTGCGGGTTCTATGTTGATGACGGGGAGGTCGACGACGAGGTCTATGTCGAAGACGATGAAGTCGGCGACGATGTATTAAGGGTCGACACTTTGTCGACGACGATACTGTGTCGAAGACGATGAAGTCGACGACGATTCTCTGTCGAAGACGGTGATGTCAACGATGGGTACTGCTAGTCTATGTCGACGATGATGTCGACGACGACAACAATGGTGACTGTGACGACGACGACGACGACGACGATGGTGTCGTCGTCAAGTCCGGAAAGCGATGACGATAACGATGACAATGACGGAGGTGTCATCGTCAAAATAGGGATCTGCGATGACGATGACGAACGTTTTGTCGTCAAGATAGGGATCTGTGATGACGATGATGATGTCGACGACGACGATGGTGTCAAGGCTGAAAACTGAAAACGCTAGATGCTCTGCTGGGGATCTGCTACTGTGGCGGTACTACGGCTTGGATCTGCAATTGCTTCACCAGACTAGGGCTGAAATGCAAAAACGCTAGCTGATCTAGCTGGAATCTGAAAATGCCAGGCTGATCTGCTGAATTCTGGAAACGCTAGGCTGATCTGGTACTAGATGGGGTACCTGGCGAGGATCTGCAAGCAGAGGATACGGGTTCTCGCGAGGCTAAGGCTGGGAACTGAAAATGCTAGTGGTAGTGGCTGAAAACGCTGATTGCTTGAGGCTGAAAACGTTGGGCTGATCTTGAGAAAACGTTGGGACCTGTGGGTGCCTGCCTGCTCTGCAGCGAGTGCCTGCCCTTCTGTGTCCTGCTTCTTCTGCTTCTACTAAGTGCCCAATGGTTTCTTTTATAGCTCTTTAGCAATTTGCCCTACCTACTTTTCCAACAAAAGTCACTTATTAAATAATAAGTGAAAAATGTGTACTTTGGCAAAAAGGGTTCTATGCTATGGAAAATGCTCATGTTGAAATGACTGTACTGTGCAAGAGAGGGTATGCAACTATGACATGCCTGGGCATGCACGTCCTACTAGAGGCTTACAAAGTGCCACGCTAGGTCCTACGCTAAGACAAACGCTAGACTATGGCAGAAGCATGTCAAGTGGCGCAAGTGAAGTGCGCACGTGACACCTTATTACCGAGGAGATGTGACAGACACTTGAGCTTCCCCTCCAGTTAGAGAAGCTCCATGAGGCCCTCGGAGCACTCCCCGAGGTAGCTATCCGGGAGAGAATGGTTTGACTCCCCGCTTCTTCTTGGAGTATTGGGACTTGCTTGGTTCAGATCTTTGCAGTGCATTCCAATATGTTTTGCACACTAGCGAGATGCCTGACAGCATGAGTAAGGGCTTGATCTACCTGATTCCCAAGGAGGGGGGCTCCTTGGATGAGATTCGACAGTGGCGACCCATTACCATCCTCAACTCATCCTACAAAACTCTAGCAAAGGCTCTAAGCTTGAGGATCCAGCCACTACTAGAGAGCATTATTCATGGGACCCAAACAGGTTTTGTCAAGGAGCGTAGTATCCTTGACAACATCTTCACTTTTTGGGAGGCGTCTTCCCTCGCGCGTCTCCGAGGAGAGGATTTGGTGATACTCCTTCTCGATTTTGAGAAGGCCTACAACAAAGTTGACTAGAACTTCCTGGAGGGCACTGTTCACAGGATGGGTTTCACAGATGCTTGGATCACAGGTGTGCCAGCTCTCTACATGCGTGCGCACAGTCGGGTGCTCTTGGCAAGGAAAGAGGGGAGCGCTTCTTGCTCACACATTCGGCCAGACAGGGTTGCCCTCTTGCCCCCTTCCTCTTTCTGTTCTATGCTAAGGCGATGAGCAGATTTTTGACTTCTCATGTCACGTGCACATTTAACCCTATGTGTACGTGGACAAGCTACTTCATGACAAGGGTTCTATTCAGTTAGCTTAGGAAGTGTTCTAGCACTTTTGTGAGTGTGTTTGCAGACCGTGCATGTCCAGGCACTTAGAGTAGATGCATATCCTCTGGTTGCACACAGCATGATCATCAGATTACCATCAAAACCCATCGGGAGCATTTTTACAGTGCACAAATCCTTTTTCCCTATTTTAGCCATTTTTCACTTATTATTATTGACTTTGTTGGGAAACTGGGTAGGGCAAATTGGCCAAGCATGTATATAAGAAAAGCTAGCGCTAGTACTTTCTGGCAGAAGAGGCAGTAGGGACCAGGCGTCCGACAGTGCACCTTCTCAGCAAGACTTCCCCAGCAAGCAAACATAGCGTTTTCAGCCACCAAGAACCAGTGTTTTCTTAAGTGTAGATCAGCCCCAGCGTTTTGCAGTTGCATATCAGCCTCGCAACAGTAGACCCCAGCAAATCCCTCAGTGTTTTTGCAACAGACACCAAATCTGCCCTAGCGTTTCTGGAACAACCTCAAGCTCTAGCGTTTTGCAAATTTCAACCTTACGACATCGCGACATGGCCCTTGCGGTAGCAGATCTTCACCGCATCATTCCCTCCGCGACGGATGAGCCCTAGCGTTAGCAGAAACAACAGACCAGCCCTAGCGTCTTTGGGACAGCGGAGCACCTAGCATTTTGCAGATTCCCGGCAATAGAAGTCCCCTTTGCATCAGCGTGTTGCATTTTCAGCGACTAGACTCCGTACCGCAGCCCCCAAACCTTGCAGATCTCACCTTCCAGCAGTAGATCCTCGCCACACGGTCAGACCAGCAAGCGTTTGTAGATTCAGCCCGCTATTCGCAGATTTCAGCATCTGCATTTTCAGCGCATCATCATCGCATCGTCATCATCGCCATCGTCACCGACATAGAGTCTGAATTCATTAGATAAAAGATTTGCAGATTTAGCGTTTTCAGATTTCAGCCCGTCTCATCGTCGTCGACATCGTCGGCAAGTCCATAGCATTGTAGAGATTTGTGCAATCAATAGTAGACCTCTCTCGCCATAGAGAGTGGGGCCCTTGGAGGAGGGTTTGACAACTTTTCTGGTGTCGTATTCTTCTCTCTCTATCTCTCAGTCTCAGTACCTTCATTCACAATGTTTTCCACTTTGTTTGTGATCATTTGCACTCTCTCACTAAAGAACGGAAGGCTCTCCCTTCCGTAAGTAAAAGGAACCCTTGAGCATAGTTCGGAGCACTCATCTTGAGCAAAGTTCAACATTCACATCTGCTGCACCTTACATTGGTATAAGAGCTGGCAGTGTTCTGTATCACTAAAGGAAAGAACCACAAGAATTGTTTTTGCTTGTTGTGGTCGCACGTAACCCAAGTCCACTTGGGCGTATCGATTCCTAATAGAGTTTTGAAGAGTGACAGGAAACCCAAGAAAGAAGGGCTTGTCTAGCCTCCCCTTGTTTCTATTTTCACTCATTGAGAGCTGATCGTGCACTTAGCGGCCGGCCAATCGACGTGAAGTGGGAAAAAGCAACCTTGGTGTGAGCGCAAGGCCGCCAAGGGGTGCGCCCGCACGGAAGAGAAGAGCTTGGGTAAGAGAAGATCCTTCTCTAACACAGATTGCAAGCTAAAGAAGAACCTCAAGAACTCAAGAACCCAAGAACCCAAGACTCTCAAGAACCCAAGTTCCTCGTGAACTTCAGAACCCAAGACTTCAGTGTATGGTCATTACCCAAAGCGGAATGGATACTTCGCATGGAGCTGGTGAGCATGGAAGTGGTGAAGAAGGATTTTCCCAACCAGGAGGTTTTTCTTACCCTCCCCCTTCCCCATCTACGCCAAGGATTGTACCAAATCCTATGGAGGCTTTGGTCAAGACGATGATGAACATGATGCGACAACAAGAAGCGTGGCCCGACGAAAGAAAAGCAGAATTGGATCGTGAGCACGAAGAAAGAATAGCAGAATTGGATCGCGAGCGCGAAAAAAGACGGTTAGCCTTGGAGCGTGAGCGCGAGCAAGCGCGCTTGGCAACTGAAGACAGAAGGGTAGCCTTGGAGCGCGAGCGTGAGCAAGCGCGCTTGGCGGCCGAAGATAGACAAGCACAAAGAGACCAACACATGCAAGAGTTGGTCCTACTATTTTCTATTGTGCAGGTGCAGATTGAACAGAATCGGGAGACGAAGACTCTCTCAGTCTTTTCTTCTCCAAAGCACGACACACATGATTTGCATGATAATGATAAGCATGATAATTTGCATGATCAAGATGTGATTATTCACGAGCATGATAAATTGCAGGATAAAGATGTGATTGTTCACAAGGATGATGGTTTAGTTGATACTTTTTCTAGTGAAGCTAACCTCATTGCAGATTCAATCAATCACGAAGAACCGATCTTGGCTCTTGAGTCGAAGTCCAAAGGACCCCCACAGGAAGTATTATGTGTGCACATGATTAGTCATCACGCATTGTTCAAGTGTTTCATTCGTGATGATTTCCTGTATTTTAGTCACCGTCCTTATGTGATCCCTTTTCATAGGCATGCCATATGGTACATGAACACGATCACTCATGAATGAGCACGGATGTATGCAGATTACCCATGAAAAGATGAAATGTTTGCACCCAAGAAATTCACATTCCATGTCTCTTCCTTGGCATGACACAATATCAGAAAGAGCACAAGAAGGATTGAGCATCAAGCATCGGCATTTCCATTGTGAATTGCCACAGTTAATAGATTTAGATCAGAAAGACAGGTTTCGATTCCATTGTTTGCGTGTGTTTGATGAACGGTTTGGCACTCCGTCTATATGTTCATCTACATTGCATGCACAATCTTTAAAGAAGACTAGAATTTTTCCAGTCACTTTACATGGAATGGGTATGTTCATGTTTTTGTGTTGAAAGTGGTTTCAGGAATTTTCATCCTCGGAGATTCTTGAAGGTAGACGCATGACTATAGACGAAGTTGTAGCATTGAAGGGGCCACAAATCACTTTGTGTCGCTTTCGGCGCGGCCCAAAGAAGCAAGCGTTGCAGACCTTAATGAAGTTCAAGTATCGCATGACCCAGATATCAGAGTGGGCCAGCGAAGAGCCCTTTCCAGGATTCCAGACGCTATTGGCGATCTCTCTCGACAATCGGGTGTAGGAGCACTGCCAACCCAGAAAGCAACTGTCTTCCTCCAGTTGATCAATGGGCCTGATGCACAACAGAACACCTCAAGAGCCTGCTCACACTTGTGCAAATTGGCCCCTTGGCCCTCCAAGTACAAAGTTGAGTTGTGGGAAAACTCAGCGTCAAGAAGCTTATTTGCCCTTATAGGGAGCTCAAGACCACGCAAACCAATCTGCTGAGATGTAAGGTGCAGCGGATATGAATGTTGAACTTTGCTCAAAATGAGTGCTCCGAGCTGTGCTCAAGGGTTCCTTTTACTTACGGAAGGGAGAACCTTCCGTTCTTTAGTGAGAGAGTCCAAATGATCACAAACAAAGTGGAAAACATTGTGAATGAAGGTGCTGAGACTGAGAGATAGCGAGAGAAGAATACGACACCAGAAAAGTTGTCAAACCCTCCTCCAAGGGCCCCACTCTCTATGGCGAGAGAGGTCTACTATTGATTGCACAAATCTCTACAATGCTATGGACTTGCCAACGATGTCGACGACGATGAGACAGGCTGAAATCTGAAAACGCTAATGGCTGAAATCTGCAAATCTTTTATCTGCTGAATTCTGACTCTATGTCGGTGACGACGGCGATGATGACGATGCGCTGAAAACGCAGATGCTGAAATCTGCGAATAGCGGGCTGAATCTGCAAACGCTTGCTGATCTGACCGTGCCGCGAGGATATGCGGCGGGAAGGTAATATCTGCAAGGTTTGGGGACTGCGGTACAGAGTCTAGTCGCTGAAAATGCAAAACCGCTGATGCAAAGGGGACTTCTATCGCCGGGAATCTGCGCTAGGTGCTCTGCTGTCCCAAAAACGCTAGGGCTGGTTTGTTGCTTCTACTAACACTAGGGCTGATCTATTGAGGAGGGAACGATGCGGTGAAGATCTGCTACTGCAAGGGCCATGTCGCAATGTCGTAAGACTGAAATCTTCAAAATGCTAGAGCTTGAGGCTGATCCAAAAATGCTAGGGCAGATTTGGTGTCTATTGCAAAAACGCTAAGGGATCTGCTAGGGTCTATTGTCGCCAGGCTGATCTGCAACTGCAAAACATTGGGGCTGATCTGCACTTGAAGAAACGCTGGTTCTTGGTGGTTGAAAATGCTATGTTTGCTTGCGGGGGAGTCTTGCTGAGAAGGTGCACTATCGGACGCCTAGTCCCCGCTGCCTCTTCTGCCAGAAAGTACTAGCGCTAGCTTTTCTTATATACATGCTTGGCCAATTTGCCCTACCAAGTTTCCCAACAAAGTCACTTAATAATAATAAGTGAAAAATGGCTAAAATAGGGAAAAAGGATCTGTGTACTGTAAAAATGCTCCTGATGGGTTTTGATGGTAATCTGATGATCATGCTGTGTGCAACCAGAGGATATGCATCTACAAGTGCTTGGACATGCACGGTCTGCGAACAGACTCACAAAAGTGCTAGAACACTTCCTAAGCTACCTGAAAAGAACCCTTGTCATGAAGTAGCTTGTCCACGTACAGTTAGGGTTAGATGTGCACGTGACATCCCCTCTTTTTCAAAGTGAGGTACTGGTACTGAGCTGTATGGTTGCCAGGCGAGGGTTTCAGATGGATTCCCCCAAGGATTGCAGTTCGCTACTTGGGTTGTCAGGTTGGCCTAGACTTGTCCCCTAAGCAACAGACTGCTCCCCTCCTCCTGACCATCAAAAGGAAGCTGCTATATTGAAGTTCGGCATGGCTCTCTTTGGCAGGCAGAGTTGTAGTGGCCAACCAGGTACTGATGGCTACTATGTGGTACATCACATCTTGTTGGATCTTCTCGAGCTCCTGTATCAGCCAGTTAGAGAGGCTGATCAAGAACTTTCTTTGGTAAGGCGCGACACTCAGTTAGCTCGAGCCAGAGTCCCCTGCCACGTCATCACTCTACCATGTTCTCAGGGGGGACTGGGGATCATAGACCCAGCACAGCAGAGCAGAGCCCTTCTTGGAAAGTTTGTTGTCAAAGGACTGCTTCCAAAGGAGGAGCCCTGGAAGGAGTTGTTGCTTCAGCGGCTTAGAGCTCGAGTGCCTCATGCACGAGGCCCTAGGAGCCCTTCCATCAAGTGGATCTTTACAAAGATGCGTAGAGTTGGTCTGAGCAGGAGACTGGAGGATCAATTTGCTACGAGCTTGCTTCGCTCTGGGGAGCAGCTACAGAGTGGCCTGGAGCAGCACCAACCCACTTGCACGCAGGAGCGCTTGAGACAACCCCTTGTTTGGAACCCCATGGTTAGCACCCAGAGAGGCCACTTGGTTGGTAGTAGGCCTCATGTTTCTTGGGGTCCCATGGCAGAGGGCCCAGCCCTCACTCTAGGCGACTGGCTTCAGTTTTCAGGTTTGCCAGAGGAGGTACAAAGCACCCAGCTACGATGCATGAGAGGGGTGCAGAGCATGTGCCAGGACATTACAGAGGCTCTACCAGCTGAGTGGCTCACCCCTCCAGAGAGAGCAGCTCCCAGATGGATGGGGGGCCTCCACGCGACTGGAGGTCCTCATCGCAGTTCGTGCTTGCTCGGAGTCTATACCCTCCCCCCCCCCCCCCCCCCCCCCCCCCCCCCCCCCCATGTTCTTCAAGATCCAGGGAGAGGGTCGACTTCACAGAGTCTCAGTAGAGGCTCCATAGGTTGCAGAATGTTGTTTTCAGAGGATACGAGTGGTGAGCATCTGTGGGAGGATCTGTCACAGATCCTGACCTAGCAGTCCTTGAGGCAGGCCACTAGAGGCTTTAAGCTTGGGAGAGCTGCCCTCTGTCACAAGTGCACTCGGACACTGGGGAGTGGTTTTGGAGAGACCTCTTCTCTTCAGCTGACCACCCTAGGATCCCTTTCTTTCAATACACTGTTCAACTGGGGCATCACATACTGGCAGCAGGGAGAGAGGCTTGTCCTGCTGCAGCACTTCATTGGCAGGAGGAGGGTCTCACAGCTGAGTGCTTGCCAGGCTCTTGGGAGCATTGTGGGACTCTAGAGAGCCAAGGCGAGTCACTTTGTTCCAGCGGCTAGTTGCACACAGAGCTACAGCAATAGGGAGCTGGCTGGTACATAGTGACCTCTCCACAGCATGTGCAGCTTGCGTCCATCCTTTGGAGAGTCAGTGTCATTGTCTGTGGAACTGCCCCATGGCACAGCAGGTTTGGCTTCGAGTTCTTCGGCTAATGCCAACTCTTTCCACATCCGTCAGTACACTTGGGGTGTTGTTGCCTGGTCCACCCTCACGGGCCCGGCACTACAATTTGAGCTATCATCCACTAGCAGGATGATAGTGATCAAGGGGGGTCAACCTACACTTCAGCCTGCTACAGAGCTTACCCCCCAGGCGTGGTGCAATGAGAGAGAAGTGTGTCGGAGCTCGTCTGTGGCCTGACACTCGGGTTCATTTGGCAGGCCCGTTGCTTTTGCATCTTCGAGGCTCGCCCTGTCCCACCTACGGAGACTGTTCGTGACTTCTGGCTAGAGTTGATCCATACTCTCAGGGGTCAGTTCGAGAGACTTCAAGGCAGCTCCGACCGCATGCAAGAGCGCAGAGAGGCTTTCCTGCGACTCTGGCACCCACGGCCCTTCTTCACCATGGTCCAGGGTGCACCCTGATGGCATTACCTCCACCTGTCTAGCTCTTACCTCATCCCATCTCGTGATTTAGGCGCCATTGTACATATTTTGTTCTCACAGGAGAGTCTCCCTTGGTCTTTGATGTAGCCCTCTCTAGTAGAGGTGGTTGTAGCCCTATAGGCAGTTTTAGTAACTAATGGAAGGATCTTTTTCTTGGTAAAAAAAAAAAGAAATACCGGAAGGGGCGTCAGTCTTTGGGGCCAATGCGTCTTGGCTCGGAAGTCCGTTACGCAGTGTGATCCCTCTCTCAGATATTAAGTGTTTGAAGTGTTCGTTCTAGATCAGACTTGATAGTACTCAAAAGCCTCAACTTCCTATTCTCAAGGCAAAACCCTATTCCTAGGAACCTTCGTTCCTTGCTCAGAATCCTCAAGAACCAAGGTTCTCGCCTCTCGAACTCGCCTTCCAGACCCAGGGTATGGCATCCTGTAACTCTTTTCCGACTCTGTGCCAGAGTCCTCTTCCACAGAGATCTTAGCATCAACTCTACTACCCTAGACACAAAGTCCCTCCTGGAGAGTCTCTACAATCCCTGATCCCAACTCGAGAGTCTACAACTCTTAGAATTGTGGATCTAATCCCAAACTCGGGGTGCAAATCTTGCAGAGGCTCATGCCTTCCTCTACTCCTACCTTCTCGTGTAGAAGAAGTGCGCTTGCAAACAAACACTCATAGATCAAAACATGAAAAACATCACATGTGAAGTCTCGAAACTCGGAACACAACTTGGTTCTCAAAAAGCAACTCCCCCAAAGAGATCTCTACACAGAAAACGCTCTCTTCCAATCCTACACACAGAAGAAGCGTGCTCTCGGGTTCCTTCTTGTAAATCAGCTCCGTATACGACATTATGGGCTGAAAA
This sequence comes from Adiantum capillus-veneris, assembly GCF_014529385.1. Taxonomy (NCBI): domain Eukaryota; kingdom Viridiplantae; phylum Streptophyta; class Polypodiopsida; order Polypodiales; family Pteridaceae; genus Adiantum; species Adiantum capillus-veneris. Next base: position 91,537,270 of record NC_140937.1, read on the forward strand.
CAGAGAAAAACAGCAGCTTGTCATGATGGAAACAATCCCCGAAAGCCGTTCTTCGCGATGTCGGCAGCATCATCTTGGCGGCTGAAATCTGCAGCAGCATGGGCGTAACACTAGCTAGCTTTTCTTCCCCTGCGACATCATCATCTTGGCTGAAATTTGCAGCAGCATGGGCTGAGCTCTTGTGCTGGCTTTTCTGATGCCTAAGAGTGAGAGAGAGGGTCTTATAGCCTCTAGCAGCCGGCAGGAATAGAGTGGGTCCTCCTTGGTGGAAATAAGGTAGAGAGGGGGCGCCTAGGCTAGAGAGAGAGAGAGAGAGAGAGAGAGAGAGAGAGAGAGAGAGAGAGAGAGAATCGCTTTTTCCTTACGCTAAAAAAGAGATAGAGTGGAGGCACCTGGTTTTTCAAGCTTCTTTAAATCTGCAGGCTGCCCACTTATTAAGTGGGCAACTGGGCACTTTAAAATGGTTTGAACCTACTAAAAGCTCAGTACAAACTTACAAGCTGAAAACTATGCTTACACAATCACAACCCACACATCCCTAGATGCACATATGCAATGCTAACATAGACTCCTTTACGGAAAAATAACTCGCTTTTTCTAGAAGGCAATTACATTTCCTCAAAGCTTACTCTGAACCCATCTTCAATCAAGTGCTTGCCTCATTTCTTGTGCAGAATTCTAAATCAGTTCGGAATTCCGCCTAAGTATGGTATATTCCCTTTCCAATGCTCCCATCACCCACCATGTGATGCATCAGGAATACCCATCACTTAGTTCTTTCTCACCGAACTTACAAAACAACTCCTTCGCGATGCTCTATGTCACCCATCCCATTACGCATCAGAGATGTCCATTCCGCATGCTAAATTAGCTTTATCTGAAGGAAGTATGATTCTAAATGAATTATTGGATTTATAAGTGAGAGTTTTCTCGCTCGAGACATCCGAGTACATATATGTCTAGATTAGATTTAGCTAAAAGAAGTATAATTCTAAATGAATTTTTGGATTTATAAGTGAGAGGTTTTTCTCCCTTGGGACATCCGAGTATATATATTTAGTGCGTCATTCAGAGAAATAACGAGCACTGTGAAGAAGAATTTTTGAGGGCCACCAAGAATCGGTACTCCTGAGTCACTTCGGATGGGTGACAAAGAGCATCGAGATTCGACCCTCTAAGGAGAGATAAATGAGGTGTATTTTTAGGTAAAGCTGTCAAAAAGGGTAACTGGTTAACATTGAGACAAGTGTCCAACCACATCAGAAAAGGTGAAGCATGTGTGACAAGTGTCCTAACACTTGTCTCTCCTCTGCAACTTGTCCTCCTTTTGGAACCTTCGTTCTAAAGCCCTCACGAACCTACCTTCCTAGAACCTTCTAGAAGCTTCTCTCTCTCGTGAGAAATACTAATGACAAAAAGAAACATCAATATGGGTATCAAATGAGAGTCCCTGTTGAGTTCAACACAATTCTCCCTTTTGAAAATCAATTTGAGATTTCCGTAAATAGATAAAAGCATTTCAAACAATCATCCCACATATGCATATTGAGCAATCTTTCATGATCATGCCATCTTATTGATTGTACGTCTTTCTCGATTGATCTAGCCCACGCTCCAAATCTAATCATTGTCACTCTTTGCGATTAAAATTTCACTTTGCATAACAGAGTAACGTTTCCTTGTGAGCAAGTCCCTAGCCAGCCTCGATTGAGCCTACAATTGCATTGCCACCTCCTACTACTAGCCCGGTGCAGCTTGCAAGTGCTCCAATAGAACCAATATTTGTCACAAACTGCTACGTCTCAAGCCACTGAAGAACGGAGCCGACTTGGAGATCTCGATCGAGGAACCTAAACCCTAAGTGAAGAAGCAGTAGAGGAAGAACAAACAGCGGAAGAAGTTTTACCAACTTGCAAAGTCTTGCCGAGAGGCCTATTTCTAAAGAGGAGTTCCTACCAACTTAGGGGACCCCGTCTGATGGCGCCCAAGTGACACAAAGACAATAAATAAAGTTGGACCCACACAGACACACACACAAAAGACTAGTGTAAAAGCTGATGACGTGGCAGTTGTACGGACACCCGAATTTTGCATTGGCTGCTGACGTGGCAAACTGTAAGAACTTCCGCGTTTTTCGTTGACAGCTACTAACATGGCAGGTGTATGGATTTCCGTGATTTGTGCAAGGCAGCTTTTCAGCACGAGCTTTTTGGACCAAAAGCTTTTGTGTTTGAAGCTTTTCATGTAACTGCTTTTCATAGGCCAAGGACCTTTAAATATGTGCAGAGGGCTCATACTCTTGCACTCTTTCGGGTGAAGGTGCAGAGGATAGAGTATCGGCATTGTACTAAGTTCAAGCAGTATAAAGAAATAGCAAAAGGGGCGCCAAGGTTTGGGGCCAGTGCTCTCTTGGGGTGGAATTCCGCCACTCCGTGTCTCGTGTGTCGTGCATCTCTTTCAGTTCAATTGCTATTTGAAGTGCTTAAAGTTGTTCAGTCTGTTCTTTACCGTTGCACCTGGTGTCCGTCCCCGTGAAAATATCTGCCCCACATGCTCCTGCCACTGCTCCTGGTCAAGTGCAAGATGCAACTGTTGCAGTGCCTGCTGATAGTGCCCCAACTGCATATGCCAAAGTGAACACAGTCTGTGGGGTGGCTCAAACTAACAATGCTAAATGGGAACTCAAAGTGGGGATGCAGAGGTGGACAGCCAGATCAAAGATACACTGCAGTTTCTGGTGGCAAAGATGAGAAAAAGCATATGGATAAGGAAGCTCAGGGGTGCAACCCATCAAAATAGATCCCACGGACCACCTAGTGATGACCAGGGGCATATTAGCAAAGGTTCCCTCAGTTACCGACCAGGTTTCATGGCCCCCATCCAGTTGCAATGCTCCTAGACTTCAATAATCTGCTAGCCGTTGTACATGACAAACTTAAGCAACACTTACCACTAAACTTGTCAACGTGGCACTTCTACTGTGAGGCAAGACAATAACTACGCACACTATGTCCGGATGAATGCCAAGATGTTCATACCGTGCCTTGATCAAGTTGCATAGGTAAGCATTTGGAGCTGCTGCAGCAGCAGAACTTGAAGATAAGGATTGACAAGTGCTTGAGTCAGGGAAAGCAATGCTTGAGTGGTTGGGTTGCTCAAGAAATCTGCCATTTTAAGCTCTTGGGATTTTGGGAGTCCCCCAAAGCAAATGCTTTTCAAAAAGCTTGAAAACTTTTGGGAGTATTTTCCAATGTTTAACAAAAGTAATACCCTCTTGTTCGATGACACCTTGTACAAAAACTTTCTAAATGAATACCCCATGTCATCTCTGCTAGCACGACACGAGACTGAAGGCACTAGACGAACGGCTCTTCTGGTATTGTGTCAAATGCTTTGCGGAAGAGAGAGAGAGACACACACACACAGAGAGAGAGAGAGAGAGAGAGAGAGAGAGAGAGAGAGAGAGAGAGAGAGAGAGATCCATAAATACTGCTCAACACTGGGCCACATAAGGGAGCAAAGGAGCGGACTCTGGCACAACTGCTCACACGAGGGCACCCCTCCCTCACTCTTTAAATTAGAGGTAGGGAGCTGTGCGACCCCTCAAGTGCCTCCCACAACACAAAAATGAAGGACCGGGTGCCCTCCTATACCTCAGGGGGATGTTCCATTTACCTTATGCATGTCAAAAGGAAGTCTTCTACCATTTATAGATAAATGGATTCTGAATAACAATTGTAAGGCCTCAAGCTATTTTTGTTCACATACTGGAAAGCTCAAAATCTTCTCTCCTTTTTGAATACAGAATAAATTCAAGGGCCATACTTCTAATTCAAAACCATACTTGACTGATTACGTGGAGCAATGAAAATGAAAGCTTCTGCAATTACTTTACCCTTGGCATTCTGTTTCTATCTGCCGAATTACTCTAGTTAGCCGCACAGCAACATCTGCCACGCTTTCCCCACCAATAGGTCCAACTAAAGAATTGTGCTCATCCAATGCCCATATCTCAGGATACTGAAATCACCAGTGTTGTGGGTTAAGGAGTAAAAAGGACAGATGCAGGATGCTAATGTTGGCCCAGTAATAAATCAAATGTTGGAAAATAGTCAAAAGTAAGTGCAATTGGAACTTTAGGCCCAAAGAGAAACAAATAAGCCAAACCATATTTTCTCAAAGCAACTAAAAACTTACATGCTCATGAGATTTCAGCTCTAAAGCAGGTCCAAAGTATCTCTCCCGTAGATGCTCTACGCACTGCACTGAGACAAATCAAAAACATATGGCACATGAAGTCATATCCAGCAGATATCCAGTACACATGCTATTGAGAGCAAGAATCTTTAGTCCCAACTTGATTTACATTTTGATGCTCACTCATGATCTGCTTGAGCTGGCTAGCACAAAAGTTGAGCCACTAGTACGGACAATACAAGCCAAATTACCAGCCTCATATTCTATCCAAACCAGAAACCTTCTGATATTGGTCTAAAGAAAGCCCAAAATACTTACAAGTCTCTAATTAAACTGTTAAAATAATTGCAAGTCATATATGTAAAATACATTGGTGTTAGCTACTACACAGAAGAGAACAAATGTTTAAATCCCAAGATTGCTCTCTTTCTCGCAAGCGGAGCACTCGCTGCTGCTGCCCACACACCACACCCCCCCGGTGCTGCTCTCCCTTCTTCTCCGTTGGAGGAGCTGGTGAACCCTTATCCGCCTCGTGACCCTCATCCTTCGCTTTCTTCCCGTCCTTGTTCGCTGTCATAGCAGCAGACATAGATGGAGGATTCTGCTCTGCACAGAGGCACTCAACTGAAGCCCCCTCACACGACTCCGCAGAACCAACCATCCGACTTGCTCTTCTGCCGACAGAGCAAGCAAGCTTAGAGGCAGAGGTGGCACACCTTCAGGCCACCTCTGTTATCTGCAAGATAATCGACACCCGACCTAGCATAGAAGGGGTGGGAAAGATCATTGACATTCAGCTTCTCGGGCGCGACTACTATCGGATAGAGTTTGATACCTCCGAGATGGCGTCCAAGGTCATTGTGATGAGCCCCCTGGCCATCCGAGCAACCAGAGCTTGTTTTCAACACTAGCGCCATCGCTTCAATCCGCCGGCTACCGATGCTCTTGTCGAGGAGGCAGACCTGCCCATTTCGATATGTTTTCCTGCCTGAGTAAAGAGTACCTCCTGCTACTCTCAAGGATAGGTTCCGAGATTGGGACCGTATTGCAGACACCGCGCACGGCAGCTTCTGTTGGTTCCAAGGCACCAGGTATATCTTCGTTAGTGTTCTAGTTCGAGACACCCACCCCCTCCCGAAGCTCGTTCTACTACCTCGGGTGAGTGGTGGTTGGCTCCATCAGAACATGGAGTATTCGGGGCTCCCGAATCGATGCTTCATTTGTAGACAGATGGGCCATCTTGCGAAGGCCTGTCCACGGAGGAGGCCCCGACCCGCAACACACACTCAGCCTACTAAGGTTGGCCAAGATCAGTAGGCAGACGCAGGGAGTAGAGACAGGTACCTCCTCCGAGACTGGTGCCCACGCAGAGGAGGGCTGGCAGCAAGTTCATGGTCGACGTCACTAGGGACCACCATGCCCGTTTGGCGCCCTTGGTGGTCGGCTTGCAACAGGCCAGCAGCAGTGGGTTCCCATAAGGAACCGTTTCGACCCTCTACAACAGGATAGAGCCGGCGGATACCCCTTCCACCTCAGCTTCTCCACCAACAGCCCCTCTGCCTACCACCCCCACCCCTCTGCCACCACCATCACCCGCCTCCACCCCCTCTGCCTCTTCCAACCCTCCCAATAGTCCCCCTGCTCCGCCATCTGCTCCCTCCCATACCTCGTCGCCAGCACACGGGACAGGTCCTTTAGCAGCTCAGGGGTCTCTTGGCAATGCATTTGCCACGAGCCACTTGGCGCGAGAGGAGCGGTCGTACCTGCAGATCCACTATAGGTACAGGTGTCGCCTTTTGCGACAGTTCCCCATGGACTGACCAGTTTTGACATCTGTCACAGTTGGGACTTCTTCGACTACGACTTTATACGATACCTCGACGACTCTTCTCCCGACCTTGAGGTGGCTTGCTTCAGAGTCCATGTACTATTTCTAGCAGCTAGAGGGGCAGAGGCCCTGGACACAGCGGTTGATTTCTCCTTCCCACTTATCTGAAGGGATACGCGCAAACATGGTGGTCCACCTTACTGTTACGAAAGGAAGCACCAACGAAGTGGCTACAGTTCATGGCTACAGTTCAAGCGACTTTTCACTTCTTCTTGGCTCACTCAGGAGTACGAACGTGATGTGATCACCGCTTCGAATCATCTTCGGACGACCAAGAAGATACTTTAGACATTTACTGCCAGAGATTTTAAGATAATTTTCTGTCAGTCTCTTCTTATAAAAAGATCACCTTTAAGCAACAAATTGAGCAATTTTGTTGTGGTCTACCTAAAGAGATACAGGATTACAATTTGTTGCAGAAATCTGAGTCCATACAACAACTAATGGACATGCCAAGCAAGGGTCGGCTATGCATGCGGGTACTCTTACGTATCCCACTGATCAACTTTTGACACACAAGGACTGGAGAAAATTCAAACAACGGTAACCGAAGAAGAGGAAAGCTTCAGAAACAGAGAGATTCAGGCCCTCGGTTGTCCGCAAAAGAGCGAGCTGAGTATTTCAAGAAGGGGAAGTGTTTTGGATGTGGAAAACATGGACATGTGGCGGCCCAGTGCCCACACAAGGTATCCAGAGGACAACCAGAAGACAAACCAGAGAGTTAGAGCAGCCGAAGAGCGTGGAGAAAAGGAAAGACGAAAGCAGGACTGGTACCAAACTTTGTGGAGACCAATCAATCCTGATCAGATGGACGAAAGTACTCAAATTTACAAAGCATGGGGCATTTCAACCAAATTGGCGGCTTGACTTGGAATTACGCCCGAGAAAATGGGGCCACCAGCCGAGGCAGTGCTAGCGGCACCCGGACGGGATGTTGCCATTACACATGTCATTGGCAAACTACGGTTGCATTGTCAGGGGTATTTAGGGCACGAGGACTTTTACATCATGCCTTTGGAAGGGTGTGACGTCCTCCTAGGAATCCCTTCGTTCCACAAGAACACCGCCGTGGTCAATCATAGGGCAAGGAAAGCCAGGGCAAAGGGATTGTACTTGATGTAAAACTCAAGCGCGAGTCCGTCCTACTTATCAGTTAATCTCTTTTGTTGGCACGTGATGCCGGCCAATTACGGTGGTATGAGAGATCAGTTGTTTGCTTTTCCACCAAGAAAACAAATCCTCCCTCCTCTACACATTACAACTAAAACAGTTATGAAGTCTGAAGAACACACAAAGTTCCTCATCAATAAATTACAGGAGTTGGTTTCCAAGCACTTTTACCACATTTGCAGAAACTTTAACATTTTTTGAAGTACATAATTCCTAGAGTCATGCAACTGGTTCCACCGCCAAATCCACATGGCAGTTCTAGAGCTTCCACTAAGGATTCCAACATGCTGGAAATGTAAAAAGGCTAGAATACCTCATGGAGTCTGAAGCTCGTCTGAAGACACAAAGTTTCTCATCAATAAATTACAGGAGTTGGTTTCCAAGCGCTTTTACTACATCTGCAAAATTTTCAACATTTTTTGAAGTACATAATTCCTAGAGTCATGCAACTGGTTCCACCGCCAAATCAACATGGCAGTTCTAGAGCTTCCACCAACATGCTGGAAATGTCAAAAGGCTAGAATACCTCATGATCTTCATCTTCCCATTGCTTGATCCTTTGCCGTCTTCCTAGGCACAATGACAGGTTTGCTTCTTATTAAGGAACTCCTACAATTTCTTTCAAGTCTTCCCTTGGAGCTCACTTGAATGCAAAAATTAAACGGACATACATTGTATAAGCTTGTTTCCACTTATAGGTAGCCCAAAAGTGAAACATGAGACATCTGAAACAAAGTTTCATCGCAAGCCAAAGAAAACCGAAAAAGACAAAAAAACATTTGGAGACCAACCTTGGCTATGTATCTGATTTAAAATCCATGTTTCCTTCATGAACACTTCGTAGCTTCTAAAAATTGCCAAATTGTATGCCTATGTAGCTTGTTGAGAGAGTGTAAGATATGTGCTGTAAAAATTGTGAGCATGACATCATCTACCAGGAAGCAATGTGATACATGATAGTGCATCAGGCCCTGCTGATGAATAACACAATTACTAAATCGTGCACATCACACAAACAAGAAATAGACTTGAAAATACAAAGGAGGTTATGAGAGAAAAAAAAGAGCACCTTTATTTGAGAAGGGTCCAGCTGTACAACTTCAGCCACCGCCGTTGCTGTATCTATCGTTCTACTAAAAGGTGAGCAATAGATCCGCACCTTATTTGTCCCGAGGCCCATGGCTAAGGTCTCCTAAATCATATAAGGGATGACAATTAGAGCAAAGCAGCACCCTTTCAATCAGATATAACGCACAAAAACATGCAATGCAGCTCAATATAGCAAAAGCAGCAAAAGCAATCAGCAAGGTGACAAAACAACTATTTACCAAAAAGTTTGACCTTCAAGATGTTAGAGAAAAGTAAGTTATGATGAATTTCATTCACTAGGCCAATTACCAGAGAGTATTCCCAATAGATAGTCCAGATAGGGACCAACATATACACCTCCTATAGAAGATGTGGGAAATTCTCCTCATCCTGTGGCATGAGCATAGCAAGAGGAATATCATTTCTATCAGGACTATCAAGAGGAATACTAACAGTGGCATGCCATCAGGTTCCGGAGGAGATGGCAGTGATCATGCTGCTGATAAGGAGGGGGCATCCGAAGAAGACGGCATTCCAGCTGTGAAATTCCTATGCCTATGTACCTGCATACTCCAAGGCACCTCAGTCCTCTGAGGAATCTTTTCTTCTTCGTGCAAAGAAATCCTTGTATTAGTTGATTACCTGAATAGTGGTCTGCATCAACCCCCACTGAGGGAATATGAACAAAGAGGGGAGACTCTCCCAAGATAGGCAAAAATAATATACAAAGGTTACATCATAAAAGGGGAGGACAGAAGAACCGAACAGGTAGCCCATACTACCAAAAAAGACACTGCTCTGCTTCAAGCAAGGTCCTGGCCACTACAAACTAAAGAAAGGGTCACACTTTTCTCAGCCCTATTTAAGCTGCCCTGGATGTTTCCATACTCTCATCTGAGTGTGTTGGATCAACTCAAGCCAGAAGGCGTCAATGGTTAGCATAGGTGGCTCGGGCCCTGTTTTCATTTCCCTGTGTGACGTGTCTCTTCTTCTTGCTTTCTCTACCTCTGTTCTTTTCCTGCCTGGAGTACCAGAAGTTGAAGACTTTATGGAGCTCCTATCTCTTCTGAACATCTGCCAACTGTCTCTGCTCTTGGAGCACCAACCAATGAGTGCACCCAGCTGCCCTGTCTCCTGCTCTATCACAAACAAAGTGTCCTATGAAAAAAACCCTCTACCAAATGTTTCCTTCATAAACACACCCTTTGCCAAGTGTCTCCATGAATAGTGATGAGGAAGATGAATAAATGGGATCCTCACAAGAGAGAGGAGCGAAGGATAACTCTTAAGGGTAGCGATTTGACCATCATAAAATGGTCACCCAAAAGGTCTCCAAGATACCTTTCTATCTCTCAAAGATGGTAGGCAATCTAATTGTAACTCCAAGACCCTGGCACAGGCTAGAAAGGTCCATGCCCTATCTCAACTGTAAAGGTAGAAAAATGGTCTACTCCAATTTATAGGACTCTATGCTAGGGCCCCTCTGCTTGCTATGACGTCTCAAAATGAGCTCTGAAGTAACCCCTCCCCAAAGGGGAGACATTCACAATTCTGGGAGGTAATCCTTAATCAGACTACCAGAACGCTTCTAGCCAACCACCTTGCAAACTAAACAGCAGTCTCAAAAGGATTCACTTACTCATGAACTGTACAAACAGTGCCTGCTGAACATCTGATCTCAATGCTAAACTACCAGAGTCCATGATATGTAGGTAAAATATTGGCCAATATAAGCACGACGTTGGCCAATTTCTGGATGACCAAGGCAATCCAATGCACCATAAGCACCAATTATTTTTCTCAGCAGCAACCGGGGTGTAAATACAAGTAGACACTCAATCCATGAGTCTCTCCTCTTTGCCCCAATTGCAATTATGGATGGTGGATGCAGCTACTGAATAGACATCCCTCATCACGAAGTACTGCTTGAGGCTGTCCACAAAAAGATTAGATCAGATAATAACAGTGTAGCCTAGGCCATTCATCAGAGAGCAAGTAGTATTTAGTGTGCAATGTAAGCTGCCGACCAATGAATACAAACTTCCCTGCAGCAAACCAAGCTGTAGCCAAAAGTACTCAACTTGCTACAAGGGCATGACAAGCTGTAGCCAAAAGTACCTAATTTTCCACGAAAGCATGATCTACAGCGACAAATGTGACAATGACCAATGACACAGCTGTAACCAATGGATTGCAAAGACAGCATGAGCTGCTGCTGAGAGGAAACATCAATCCCAATCTGGAAACCCAAACAGCAGCATGTTTGACCCGATCACAACCAGGAAAAGCCATCTGCTTACCCCCACTAGAGTCTCACACTCACCCTCTTAACTCCAATGCAAAACCATGGGATTTTCTCCAATTGATAAACGTACCACTAGCCACACAAAATATGAATAGAGTCTCTCTCGAAGAATCCAGAAATGACAGAGTACTTTTGTCAAAGTGATCACTGTACTGGACCAGACGAGGAGAGGATGGACCGAATCGGAGCAGAGGTCTCAACTAACAGCCCAGCTGCCTGCAAATCACAGCAGGAGTCGCAACACGTTTTGCAGGCTGCTGACATGGCAATATGGACGGCCTGGTTTTTGACCAATTTATTGAAAGTGTTGACTTTATGGACACCAGGTTTTATGGGGCGCCAATTTTTCATAGCAAGTGCTTTTTGGGCCTACGTGCCTTAATAATGAGGGCTAGGGGGTCACTCTTGCAGGTCAGTGCATGGTTGCAAGTATCGTTGAAAGTGTTTGGACACCAATAGGATCCTCTTCAACACTTTTGGAGCACAATTCTATGGCTGTGTTTTCTTCAAGGAGATGGATTGGCAGATTCTTTGTGCCTTTTCCAATTTCACGTCTTTCTTGGAATTGTGAACAGAGGTATCTATCAAAGGGGTAGCAAGTTGATGATTCAGTTGCACTTTTATGCCAGTTGTGGATTATGGGTAACACGGGGGATTTCCTTCCTTCTAGAAGGAGAGAATGTTCTTTGATTTTTTATTTTCCATTTGAGGATAGAAATTTCGATTCCATTTTTTACTCTTGTTCATCCAGCATGCAGCAAACCAGGTGCATGTTCCACTCCATGTGCTGGAGTTGTCTTTGACAAGTAGAGGGGATCTCTTCTATCTCCAGTACCACTTCTTGTATGATAATCGGCTTTCAAAGGATGAGGTTTAGAGGTGGAGCATGTAGTGCCAAATGCTTAGCCAATGATGGACGCCAAATTGCATGCAACTTCGAAGTGCTCTCCCTTCTCGTAAAGCATCTACTTCGAGCATATGTACAGTGTGGGAGTATCACATTTTGGTTATAGTATACTATAAATAGGTCAAGGGAGGTTTTTTTTTGAGTTAATTCTTCATGAACAACTGGATTCAAGAGGACAATGCGTGAGGCTTCTACTTCGGCGTGGTCAACCTTTTCAGACACGCAAGGCATTTTGGCTATTGTGGTTCCTTTCGCACAAGTTTTAGCATGGACAGCCATGATAAAGTCTATGCAGGGAACAAAGGGAAGAGGAAGATTTTTCCTATGAAGGAAAAGCACGTCCTTTCAGCCAACATTTAACTTATGGGGGGTTTACAAGGAGCTTCACCCTTGTTTTCCAAAAATAAGCTTAAGTGTAAAAGACTTGTAAGTTTCAACGGGTCGTTTAATTTAAAAGGTCAAAGGGACGAGGTGTCAAGGGGCCATCCCTCACCCCATACTGATTGCCGTGCAAATTGGATTCGCAAACAAATGGCGAGCAAGCATTGGCTTTGGGTAGTGGCCTCAATGGTAGAGCTCATCCAACCCACACACACTCACAAAAAGACAAGCTGTTCCTCTTCAGCGTATGCGCAATCTACAACCAGCATAGCCCTTTCCTTGTGACATAAAAAATGCAATTCACCCGCTTAAAGTTCACGACTGGCTCTCAGTAAATCCAAAAGGGGACTTGGAAAACCATCCTAGCTTGTTTGTAATTAGAAAACCGGACAGATATCCCGTTTTCCACTTTTGACTTTCATCCTTTGGTGAACATGGGGAGGGTGAAAATAAAGAAAAAGGAAAATGAAAGTTGGGGGTGTACGAGAAAGACAGAGGATTCCTTACAAGGGGAAATCTTTCTTTGGTATTGGGAGTTTGTTGATACGGTGAGGGAGACCTATGCTTTTAATGGGAGTGGCATAACATTTGTTCCAAAAAGAGTTGTGGATGGTGGTTTTATTAGGTCTATGAGGTTTACTTAGCTTAAGAAGGGTTAGAGAGAGAGAGAGAGAAAGAAAGAGAGAGAGAGAGAGAAGAAGAAGAGAATTTCTAACGTCGTAGGAAACTATCCCAAGAGACCTTAAAGATCTATCCGACGAGGGGAGAGAGAGAGAGAGAGACACACACAGATTTCATTATCGTCCTTGGAGGTCAAATATGACCTATGGGACCAAGGAGTACATGGAGAATCATGACTAATGTGGATACAACAAAATTGTGACATATGTCACTTAGGGGAAAGAGAAGGGGAAGATGGCCTCGGAGTTTTTGGAGCCCGAAATTCCTCGATGATGGCCTTGCCGCCTCGATAGACGGCCCATTTGTCGATTGCTCGTGCCTCTCGAACCTTTTGGAGTTCCTTGTTTCTTGACTTTGAGTTGGGCAAGAGTCAAGGCCTCGCTTATCCATACTTTGGTGCCCTTGAGAAGTCGTGTTTGTTGTACAAGTGTTATGCGCGCCTCTTTAGTCTTGAAGACCAAGATGCCTTGGTTGGTGCGGTTGTCATGGTGAACCTTCTCAATTGTGATGGGGTCAAACTCGGTTGGGTGGATGGCTTGGTTGAGCTTCACTAGCGTTGGGGTATAGTCGTCACTCTCTCCCCACCAAGTAGAGGGCAAGCCGCCGATACAAATAGATAGTGCTAGTCCTTCCCGTCGACAACGTTCCTGCATGCACTCTTCTACTTTGGAGGAGACCGTGATGGTTGCTTCTTGGACTTGGGTGGCAAGGTTTGCCATGCGTGCGGTGACGGTGTGTTCGACCTCCTTTGCTTTGGCAAGAAGGCCCTCGCTGTCGTCTTGCTTTTGAGACTCCAAAGAGGAGAGGTGTGTGTAAGTTGCAGCGGAAGTGAATGTTGAACTTTTGCTCAAGATGAGTGCTCCGAATTGTGCTCAAGGGTTCCTTTTACTTACGGAAGGGAGAGCCTTCTGTACCTTTTGTGAGAGAGTGCAATGATCACAAACAAAGTGAATGACATTATGAATGAAGGTGCCGAGACTGAGAGAGAGAGAGAGAGAGAGAGAGAGAGAGAGAGAGAGAGAGAGAAGAATACGACACCAGACGGTTCTCAAACCCTCCTCCAAGGGCCCCCCTCTCTATGGCGAGAGAGGTCTATGTTATTGATTGCACAAATCTGGTACAATGGTCTAGATGCAATGGACTTGCCGACTACAATGTTGAGGACGACGAGGATGGGCTGAAATCTGCAAAAACGCTGACTTCTGCTCAATTCTGACACTGTGTCGGCCATGACGGCGATGGCGACGACGATGCGCTGAAAACGCAGATGCTGAAAATCTGCGGACAGCGGCTGAATCTGGCGAGAGCGGTCTACTTATGATTGCACAAATCTCTACAATGCTTTAAACTTGTCGACGATGTCGACGACGATGAGGACGACGACGAGACGGGCTGAAATCTGAAAATGCTAAGGGCTGAAATCTGCAAATCTTTATCTGCTGAATTCTGACTCTATGTCGGTGATGATGTCGATGGCGACGATGCGACGACGACACGCTGAAAACACAGATGCTGAAATCTGCGTTTTCCGGGCTGAAACTGCAAACTTCGATGAATCTGACCGTGCGGCGAGGATCTGCTGCGGGGAGGTGAGATCTGCGATGTTCGGGACTTCTACTGCGATGTCTGACTCCTGAAAACTGAAAACGCTGGTCCTACTGTGGATCTTGTCGCGAAGATCTGCAAAAACGCTGAGGTATCAGACTGATGCAAAAACGCTAGGGCTGAAAACTGGTCTTGCGGTGGAAATCTGCTAACGCTAGGGAAATCTATTGTCTGCTGTGGACTCTGCTAACGCTAGGGCTGATTTGTTGTGTCGTGTTGTCGCCGAGGCTGTTCTGCTGTGCAAAAACGCCAGGCTTCTGTCTTGCTGAAAAACGCTAGCTCTGCATCTGCAAAAACGCTAGGTCTTCTGTCTTGGGGAGTCTTGCTGAGAAGTTGCCTGATGAACACCGGGTTCTTGCTGCCTCTTTTGCCAGAAAGTGCTAGCGCTAGGTTTCTATATATACTTGGCTAGTCAAATTGCCCTACCCAGTTCCCAACAAAAGTCACTTAAAAATAATAAGTGAAAAATGTCAAAAATAGGAAAAATAGGTCTATGCACTGTAAAAATGCTCTTGATGGGTTTTGATGGAAATCTGATGATCATGCTGTGTGCAACCAGAGAATATGCATCTAATATAAGTGTCTGGACATGCACGGTCTGCGAACAGACTCACAAAAGTGCCAAATCACTTCCTATTCTAGACTGACTGAACTGAACTGAACCGAACCCATATCATGAAGTAGCTTGTCCACTACACATAGGGTTAGATGTGCACGTGACATCCCCTCCTTTTCAAAGTGAGGTATTGGTACCAAACTGTATGGCATCGAGGGAGATCGTTATCAGTGTCTGGAATCCTCGAAAGGACTCTTCGCCGGCCCACTCTGATGCGTGGGTCATGAAATACTTGAACTTCATAAAGGTCTGCAACGCTTGCTTCTTTGGGCCGCGCCGAAAGCGACACAAAGTCTTCTGTGGCTCCTTCCATGCTTCAACTTCGTCTATAGTCATGCGTCTAGCTTCTTCAAGAATCTCCGAGGATGAAAAGTCCTGAAACCACTTCCAACACAAAAACATGAACATACCCATTCCATGTAAAGTGACTCGAAAAATACTATTCTTTCGAAAAAACTGTGCATGCCATGCAATGCAGATGAACAAAGTGACGGAGTGCCAAACTGTTCATCAAGCACACGCATCTTGGCTTTCTGATCTAAATCAATCAACTGTGGCAAAACACAATGGAAATGCAGATGCTTGATGCTCAATCCTTCTTGTGCTCTTTCTACGACTGTGTCCCGCCAAGGAAGAGACATGGAATGTGACTTCCTTGAATGCAAACATTTCATCTTTTCATGAGTAATCGGCATACATCCGTGCTCATTCATGAGTGAATCGTGCTCAACGTACATTATGACATGCCTGTGAAAAGGGATCACATAAGAACGGTGACTAAAATACAGGAAACGATCACGAATGAAACACTCGAACAATGCCTGTTGACTAATTATGTGAACACATAATACTTCCTGCGGGGATTCTTGGGACCTAGGCTCAAGAGCCAAGATCGGTTCTTCAGGATCTATCGAATCTTCTTGTGGGGGATCTACGGACCTCGACTCGAAAGCCAAGATCAGCTCTTTGTGATCGATCGAATCTGCAATGAGGTTAGCTTCACTAGAAAAAGTATCCACTAAACCATCAACCTTGTGAACAATCACGTCTTTTTCCTGCAAATCATCATGCTCGTGAGAAATCACATCATTATCCTGCAAATCATCATGCAATTCATCATGCTTATCATTATCATGCAAATCATGTAATTTCTGTGTGTCTTGCTTTGGAGAAGACAAGACTAAGAGAGTCTCCTTCTACCGAATCTCTTGAAGCTGCGCCTGCACATTAGGAAAAAGTCAGAACAATGTGACTTTCCTTTCGTTGTGCTCACGCTCTATGGCTGCCATTCTTTCTTCGTTTTCACGGGCTATGGCTGCCATGCTTTCTTCGTGTTCGTCGGCTATTTTTGCTTTTCTTTCTTGGTGTTCACGCTCCATTTCGGCTCTTCTTTCTTTGTGCTTGCTATCCATTTCTGCTTTTCTTTCTTCGCGTTCTAACTTCCTGTCCATCATCATTTTGTCGAAAGCTTGTTAGTGAAATCCTTGGCATAGATGGGGGAGGGGGAGGGTCAGAAAAACCTCCTGGTAGGGAAAATTCTTCTTTGCCACCCTCATGCTCACCACCTCTAAGCGAAGTATCCATTCCGCTTCGAGTGTTGACCATCCACTGAAGTCTTGGGTTCTTAAGTTCACGAGGAACTTGGGTTCTTGCGGGTCTTGGGTCTTGGGTCCTTGGGTCTTGAGGTTCTGGAGTCTTGAGGTTCTTGAGGTTCTTGGAGTCTAGAGGTTCTTGAGGTTCTTGAGGTTCTTCTTTAGCTTGCAATCTGTGTTAGAGAAGGATCTTCTCTTTACCCGAGTTCTTCTCTTTCCCACGGGCGCACCCCTTGGCGGCCTTGCGCTCACACCAAGGTTGCTTTTTCCCACCTCACGTCGATTGGCCGGCCGCTAAGTGCACGATCCGCTCTCAATGAGTGAAAAGAGGCACAAGGGGAGGCTGGACAAGCCCTTCTTTCTTGGGTTTCCTGTCACTCTTCAAAAACATGATTAGGAATCGACATGCCCAAGAAGACTTGGGTTACGTGCGACCTCAACAAGCAAAAAAAATTATGTGGTTCTTGTGGTTTTTTTCTTGAGTGATACAGAACACTGCCAAAGCTCTGATACCAATGTAAGGTGCAGCGGAAGTGAATGTCCTCAGGACGAGCGGGTGGTAACTCGCCTGGCAGGCCCTCTGAAAAGAAATCGGCATGAGTGTGGAGAAAATCTTGGCGTTCTTTTTCGAGGTCAAAACATATTCGACCTTCAATCATCATTCAATCCTTTCCAAAAAGTAAAGATACTGAATTTCATCAAGTACAATGTCCGTGCCCTTCATTTGTCAAAGTCGCTTTCTCGACCCGGTAGTCAACCACGGCGTTGTTCTTGTGGTACCAAGGGATTTCGAGTAGGACGTGTCACAAGACGGGCACCACGTGCCAATACAAAAGAACAGACTGAACAGACTTTTAGCACTTCAATAACAACTGAACTGAAAGAGAGGGACGACACGCGACACAAAGTGGCAGAATTCCACCCCAAAGAGTATTGGCCTCAAACCTTGGCGCCCCTTTCGGTATTTCTTTATATTGCATCAACACAGTACAAGCCGGTACTCCAGACTCTGCACCTTCTCCAAGAAGCATGCCAGAGAATGAGCCCTAACCTCATATTTAAAGGCCCTTGGCCTAAAAACCAATTACAGTGAAAAGCCTTCAAACTCAAAAGCATCTGGTCCAAAAGCAAAGCCAAAAAGCTGTCAGCGCAATTTACGAAAATCCGTACAGTCCTGCCACGTGAGCACCGCCAGCGTGAAAAGTGGAAATCTATACAGTTCTGCCACGTCATCAGCCAGCGTGATTTTTGGAAATCTGTCACGTCATCAGCCTGCTTCGTAAGTTCTTGTGTGAGTGTGTGAGCCCTACTTTATTTCCTGCTGCTTTGCCTCTTCACTTAGGGTTTAGGCTCCTCGGCCCACATCTGCAAGTTGACTCCCTTCTTCAGGGCTTCGACGCGTCATCAGTTTGTGACAAGACATCACAACCTCCCAAGGGAATTACGTAGAAATTTTCGTACCCTAAACACCCCTGACATTGCAAACAAAGTTTGCCCATGATCGGTGTAATGGCAACATCCCGTCCAGGTGCCGTTAGAACTACCTCCGCCTGTGGCCTCAGTCTATCGAGCGTAATTCCAAATCGAGCCGCCAAAAGGAGTTGGCCTTGGCTCCTTCATCAAAGAAAAAGAGGGATTCCTAATCTTTCACTTTTCCCTAAAAGCGGCAAAGTTTATACTTTCATTCATTTAATTTGGTTCGGGCCCCACGCAATGTGGTACCATTTTGGCTTTCATCTGCCTTTTCTGCCACGTTCCTCAGCTGCTTTCGAACTCTCTGACCTTTCTTCATCCTGTTTATTCGGTGCCTTTTTAGGGCACTTCACGAACATGTGCCCAGTTTCCCTGCATCCAAAGCACTTTCCCTCTTTGATATAGCTGACCCTCTCTCGAAGAGTGAGCTGGGGTCGTGCATCCTTTTCTTTCTGTTCTGGGTTACTCTTCTTCTTTCTACATTCATTGTTAGAAGTCTCTTCGGTTCTCTGCGTCATGATCTCATCTGTGAGGTAAGTCAAACTGCCTGAATGAATGGCAAAACCCTGTGTCGCATGACTCATCAATTCCTAAATGGAATTTAACTTTTGCTCTAAGCAGTGATCTCGGATCTCTGTAGGAAGTCCCAATGTGAACCGCTCAATCTGTTCTTTGAACGAGATCTTCTTAAATGAAGAGGCTGGTAGAAAAGAGTTCCAGAATCTCTCACAATATGCGTCCAATGAATCTCTCTTAGTCATCCGAAGATGGTTCCAAGCAGTTCGTATGTTACGCTCGTACTCCCAAGTCAACCAAGAAAAAATAAAAAGCCTTTTAAATTTCAGCCATTTAACTGGCACTTTCTTGTTCAATAGAAGCATGGACCACCAAGTTTGAGCATTTCCCCTCAAGTAAGAGGTAGCCCTCCGAATCTTGGAGTGCTCTGAGTAACGTCCTCCAGAGAAAGCTATGTCAAAATGTTGTATGAAGGCCAAAGCCTTCGAAGCATCTCGAAATACAGAAAATGTGTCAAATTTAATTGACTGTCCACCTTCTTTAAACTCTCGGACTTTCTTGCTTTTATCTTCCAGAAAGTCATATTGATTGGCTTTGTAAAAATTCTTCTTCCTTGCATAAAATTTGTTGTCATCGGAGTCCGAACTATCCGAAGACGAGTCCTCAGTAGAACTGTCCAAAACTGGGCGAGATTTTGACTTCTTTGCCTTTGTCTTGGCCTTTCTGAAGCTTTGCTTTTTGCTTCAAATTTTGCCTTTTCTGTCTTTTTCGCTCAACTCAAAACACCTAGAAGAACTCTAGAAGAAGAAGAACTAGGAATCCTTCAAACCGCACATGCTTCGTCTGCTTTCTTGCCGAGGCAGAAGTAGATTGACGACCCAAATAACCAGGGAAGTCAGTTCCTTTCTTCTGCTTTTTGTCGTGCTTTTCCGTTTTGTTCTGCGTGTCAAAAAGCTAAGAAATCCGTGCATCAACCACCTCTTCCAATTCTTGCTCAGTAAACATCCTGGAGTAGGAGGTTTCTTGAGTACTGATTTGGGCGGTGATTCTGTGGTCTGCTGCCACTGTGCATACACCTCGTCGAAGGAGGTCTAGTTCATAAATTTTGCAAATTTCGAGTCCTTCGTAAAATTGAACATCATCTTCCCTGCATGGTCGATCAATCGTCGACGCTCCATCTCTTCAAGCTCCACCGGAGTAGGCCGAGGCGGGCTGTACTCCTCGCGTGAATCCTCTTCGTGATCTCTTCCCACCTCTCCAGGTGCAGAGAAAGTCGACTGATCTCTATCTGAATCCATAAGTGCCGCGTAAAAAAGGATCGGATTTCCCGGTAGAAGAGTAGTCGGCCGCGCTCTGATACCACAGTAACAGACTTGGAAACTCCAAGTTGAGAATCTACCGCAACACCACAATATTTCACTTTAAAACAGTTCACATTTCACAATTGATTCGACACTGGCCCGGCGAAGTTCCGTGCCTAGCGATGTTGGCCCCAAAGATTGGCACCCCTTTCGGTATTTCTTTTTGTATTAATCTGCAGCTCAAAGTACAAGGGCACTAGTGGGACGCTCTCACTCTCAAACTCTACGTCCAGATGCTCGGAGAAGTGGGAAGCCTGCCCACTTATTTAATCATTACAAGGGATGCCAAAAGCAGAGCCCCTAAAAGTTGAAAACTCAAAAGCTTTCAAAAATGAAGCAATCTCTCTCTCACAAGCTCTCTTGAGTAAATAAAGCAAAGCTTTAAAAAGTATAGCTCTCTCTCTCTCTCATGCATTGCACAGGCAAAAGCAGGCCCAAAAGCTGCCAGAAAATCCGTACGCAAATCTGCCACGTTAGCAGCCCGAAAATCGTGGAGACTGTATGGCTGCCACGTCAACTTTTTTGCCAACGCATTATGCGGCGGGAATTTGGGGAGACTATACAGCTGCCACTACAGCATCTCAGCAGGGCGGTGTGTGTACCAGGTAGCCATGTCACCAATTTGTGACAGGTGACGAGGCACGCCCCCCGGGAAATGCGCCGACATGCTGACATGGCACTCTACGAACTGTCGCAGAACACGCTAACATGCTTTCGTTGTAGCGTATGGAATTCCGTGATTTCAGCTGACATCGTACGGAAATTATGCTAGTTGATTTTGGCTGCTTTTGGGCAATTGCTTTTCAGCTTGAGTTAGTTGATTTTAAGGCTCTGCTTTTGGCCATCTCTTATAAGAATAAATAAGTCCTTAGGGACTTAGTACTCAAAGCATTTGGACGCAGAGTCTGAGAGTGAGTACCCGCGGGCTCTCTTTGTACTTTGCACACAGATTAATATAAAAATAAATACAAAAAGGGCCATCAATCTTTGGGGCCATTACCTCTTGGCACGGAACTACGCCGGGCCGTGTCGTCAACCGAATTAACAGAGGAAGAATACGGGCCACGTGGGCCTACTCAGTACGAACTTCAAGAGATCGAACATCGATAGCAGGTTGACGAGTAAACAAAGCAGATGATTAAATTTGCCAAAGATCCTCAGTTTGCAAAATTTTTGTCTTAGTAATCATCACTGAAGTGCACATTCAGTGACAAAAAGCCACCGAACCACCCATCAAACCAGCAATCAAGAAACCTCCTTCTCCGAGGATGTTTACAGAACAAGAGCTGCAAGAGGTCCTTCAGACCTAGATTAGTCAGCTTTTGAACATGAACAATCAATCCAAAAGGGCAAATGAAAAAGCGCAAGAAGAGGACTAACTACCTTGGTTATTGTCAAAGTCGACGATGTGAAAGCGTAGAGACCAAGGGGAGTGAGCATGAGAGAGAGAGAGAGAGAGAGTCTCCTGAACCAATCAACCTTAACAATGAATAATTGAATGTGTATACAATGGAGGCAAGGGTTTGCTTATATAACAAGCCCAGTAAATTGACCTACCAAAGACTTTGACAAATAAGTAAAATAAATACCTAAAAGCCAAACTAAATAATGGGACCAAGTCGATGAAGAAGCTACCATGGACAACCCAGCACCGGCCGGGCTACTGGATACACCTCGATGTTGCTCTCCTCAACTTTATACCTGAAAGTAATGCCATCTTGAGCATCGGTTGCCTTTGTAGAAACTTTGAACTGTAGACCATACTACGTCCAATAATCCCCATTCGTAAACTATGAACACATCACGTCCAAAATATAAAACTCCAAGATAATGAACTGTTGGAACACATCATGTCCATAATCCGACCAACAACAATGAATTAGCTAGCCCATCCATAGTGTTTTAGACGTCTGATTGGCTCCCTGCCAGATACATGTGCATTGAACTCCGACCTACAGATCCAAACACCAAAATTTGAACTCCAACACAAGGATCCAAATTAATTATAGGAAACAGTGCCTGCCCCTCTCTGCCACTCACAAGCTTCTCTGTGGTTGAAGCTAGTGGTGACACATGTCATTTGACTAGAAATCTGACATCGAGGCCACTGTGGCCACCGCCACGAGTGTCATGCAGATCTCCTTTGTCAAATCTTTATTATCGTAATCTTTGTCCAGCTTGCCTTTATCCTTGTCTATCTGTGAGTTCTTGCTTTTGCCTTTGGCTTCAAACTCTCGAGCCAAACAAAGCGTCGAATCACAATCATGACCGCGGTCGTACCTCTCAGGTACCGAGGCAGCTAACTGAGTACTGGTACTGCCATCCTTGTCCAACTGATCTTTGTCGTTGTCCTCTAACCAACTCCTCCATTTGCTTTTGACTTCACAAACTTGAGCCAAACAAATTGTTGGGTTCCTTGAGAACTATGCCGAGACATAGGCTGCGAAATGGATGGTTGACAATCCGTTGTCCATAGCTTTTAGTTGTCTTTGGTCGATCTCGTCACGGGCGCTCGAGCAAGGGGGTGCCTTGTTGAAGTTGCAAAACTTGGTATTTCCTACCTTCTCGCACTCCATTAGGCCACAAAAAATCTCCTCTCCGCTCCACATTCCAAGCCGATGCCGATCCACTCCTTTGCACTAATCCCAAGCTGTTTCGCCACTTCGAAATCCTCTCCTCCTCTTCCTCTCCCAAGTCGCACCTTTACTCCCTCGCAGAAGCAACTGAGGCAATGTCTAACCTCTCCCTCTCTGCACCTTGAGAATAACCTTGCCTGCACACAGTCCGCAGCGTTTTAAAATGCTATATACATCTGTTTAGTTTTATTTTTATTTTTGAACTACAAGGCGTAATAGGTGCACGAGTCACATAAAGTACTAGGTTTCGCATTGAAACTGAAGAATTTCACAGGTGCTAAAGCTCTGTGATGTTAATAAATCTCCATAGTGGCTGCCAGCATGGAATCATCATGTAACTAATTTTTAGGGAAGACATCGCTACTTGTGCCTTGCAATACACAGGTGGACCATCAGTTGAAGAGTGCGTAACGTCAGGAGGGACGTGCAATACCTTGAGAAACAGACGTCCTGCTTCTTGAGCTTGATTTATACCCACAGCAGAGAGTCCATGCTCCTCCAACACACCGTTGCTCTAGGAACCACCCAAATTAAACAAGAAGTAATGGAACCAGCACAAGCATTGCATGGATGCAGGATGAAGGGTGCTCACCAAATGAGAGACGATCAGACCTCTCTCGTTGGGCTTGCTACGCCCGTGCCGCAGAATCCAATACTTATTTTTCAGCTCCATAGCTCCTCCGCGCGCTCGTGCGTGTGGAAAACAGAGAGTACTAATGCCGGTCTCTCTGACGTCCTCTCTCTGGCCCGTGCGTTCATCGATATTCAGTTGGATGACGTGAGTTAAGGCTGACAAAAACTCAGGACTTAGAGTGTATATAAGGCTGGTGTCACACTAGGGCGGGCAAACGTTGGCCATGCTTAGGTGGCAAGCAACCATTTGCTTGCCAAAAAGTGAAACATGGCCTTGCGTGAGTGTCAGAGGGGCGGCCTCAATCCCCCGGCCAACTTCGCAAACTGGGAGGCCATCTGCAAAAGTGATGGCGGGAGTGCTCGCGACAGGCTTCGGACTCTGCAGGTCAGCGCGATGGCCGGGGAGCTTTCCCCTTGGCTAGTGCCAATTCCCTGCTGAGATGCGTGCAAATTTGCTGGGTGACCTGGTGTGACACCTCTTGTGTATCCACACTCACAAATTGCAAGTTGTCGGGTGTCCCAGTGTGACACAGGCCTAAATACATAGCTTATATTCACACTAGTGTGTCATGATCGAGCTTTCCTTATGAGGATTGCATAACCTCTCCCTTAAATTGTTCTACCGTGCCTAAAAGTGACATTTTCTAGGACTTTGTTAGCTACTTCTACTGACTCCTACTGGCTCCTCTTTATTTTATTCCGTCATTCATAGGAGATTCCTCGAAACTCCTACTCCTAACCTTGGAATGCAGACAATTACATTCTAACCCTTTAAAAGGGTTATGGCGGATTCAAATGTAGGCACGGTAGACTCCAGCGCCCTGAGGGTATTCCCCTTAGCTAACCCACCATCCAGGTGGTCATGATCTGAACACTCAACCATAAGTATAAAAAAATAGTTCGCAACAGCGGCTGCATCACCCTTGCCCTCGTCTGGCTGCTGTTGTCGCTTCCTATCGCCCATAGCTCTCATGGCTTGTCCGGCTGCATCGCCCTCCCTCCCCCATTGCAAGTCACAGGATCTTCCCTTCCTCACCCGCGCACGCTGCTTGTGCAAGTGATGGTCTTGACCTCGCACAAATGCCTCGAGAGCATCTTCGTACGATTCTGCCTTATTTTTTCATTTTCTACGATTGGGTAGCCCCTACTTGATGTGTGCTTGCAAGTCGCACCATTGTGTGAGATATTCTATGATGACCAAGATGCTTGCTAGGGACTCAGGTCAAAAATGGGCCCCGCCCTACGAACACTAGCCATAATGGGGTTTAAGTAATGAGGTGAATGCATGACTTGAACTAAGATTTTTTTAGTTCAGCTTTTAGTTAAATGAATGTGCAACCTCTCAACTAGTATTATATTCTCCCCAATTTGAAGCCTCAAAGACGAACAATGCCGATATGTTCAACTAGTAAAAATTGGGCCACCTAATCATGCATCCACCCAATGTGGCCTTTGATTTGGTGTTTCGATTTCCTAGCAGGCTATGTATTGGTGTAGCTATTGGTTTTACACATTTGTAGCCAAAAATGTGTTAATCGAAGTTTTTCTAGCACCTTGTAAAACCAAGGTGACCTCATAGGTGATGGGCATGGAATATTGGATCAATGTTGTTGTAGTACCTGAGGCACACCAAATTGTCAATGATTACATACATAGGTTTATGGAGATAGACGTGGGGAGCTCGTAAATTTTGGTTTATTTGTCGAACAGCTTGGTCAACTTTTTGTAACTCGTTAATTCTTATTGCATGATAGGATATCCGGTTATTGATGTGAGTTGTGACTATTTCATTTCACATCAAGAGATGCCATATGCTAAAAATCTATTTTTCCTTTTCTATACTTTATGTCAAATTGATATTCTTATAGAGCAAGAATCCATCAAAGAAGGAGACTTGGTGGATGGGACTTTTGAAGCATGGGAATGAGTGGTTGATGATCCATTTCCTCCAAGACTTTAGTTCCATGGAGACATGGGTGAGAAGGATACCAAAGTGCCAAGAGAGAATTTGGCCTTGCTTCAAAGAGCCAAGAATGTTGTGGTATTTATTTATGGTATACTAGCATATATTTATTGTATGGTTAATAGATGGAAGCAATCACTATTGTTGAATTGTCTCTCAAGATCTTGTAGATGATGTCAGATGTGCATGGATTTAAGCTTCATTATATGTGTATTCTATGGTTGATAGATGCAAAACAATATCTATCATTGAATTGTATGTCAAGGTCTAAATGGATGATCCATCTCTATTATTTTAACAATCCAACGACAGAGATAATAGAGCCTTATCCATGTTCATCTTGCATCATCCATTAAATCTTGAGAGACAATCTAGCGATAGGGATTGCTTTTAACATGTTAAACAACCATATAGCAAATGTATACCAATGTACAATAAATAAGTCCCTTAACATGTCGAGCAAACCTACAAATAATAGAAATGCCTACGACAAGGTCATGCTATGTTATTTTAACAATCCAATGACAGAGATAAGAGAGCCTTATCCATGTTCATCTAACATCATCCATTAAATCTTGAGAGACAATCCAACGATATAGATTGCTTTTGACGTGTTAAACAACCATATAGAAAATGTATACTAGTGTACCATAGGTAAATACCTTAACATGTCCGGCAACTTACGCTATAATAGAAATGTATACGACAAAATAATATGATGCACCATATTTTCAAAATCATGGTATGCTAACTGTTAAGGCATACAGTGAAGATAGGACGAGAGCAAGAGACCGACCAAGAGAGCGAGGTCATGGGCACCTCCTAGGTGGAAATATGAAATTCATAATGTATACACGGGGTCTATTTTTAGAATTTTGAATGCATGTGATTTGGTAAACTCAATAACAATGATTGCCCGGAGATGAAATGGTGGACCGACCATACAATGAAAGAAATAGAATTGTGCAGTATGGATTTTATTTCTCATAAATCTCTTAGAATTGACAAATAATCGGTATGCTTGTCTAAGAAGAGGAGAATGTGGCTAGTGTGTCTTTCAATTCACTTAATCATACATACAGATTTGAACATGGAAGTTCATATCAAGAAAGTTTGTAGCCAAAAGTTATGGTAGATGTGACATCTGAATCTAATAGCATAGTGTCCACGTCATTTTGAGAAATAAAATATATCTCATCTATTCAAGTGGAATTGAGAGGAATTGAAGCGAAATTTGTTGATGTGCACAAAAGCAAGTATTTTAATATATGCTTTAGAAAAAAACAACAATTGATGAGTAAAAACAGAAAGATAAGCATGGAGGTGAAAATCATGGAGAGAGGGAGAGAATTAAGAAATTGATGAAGGAGAATTTGCATCGCAAGGTGCTTGTGGCCTTAGACTTATTTTTCTAAGCTAAAATTGTAAGATACATGCATGAAACAATTATCAAAATTTACTACAACTTTTTGTTTTGAAAATACTACTAATACCACCATAAGACTATTTGACACCCTTGTCTTCGGGGAATTTGGTGACCCAGCATTCATTAGATGATGTGGGTCATTGAGCATTTTATGGAATATGAATGCCATCACCCCTCACGATGGCTACGGAATATGATTGCCATCACCCCTCACATCGAGAAACCATGACCGAGAACAGTACACCTTGCCACTAAAACATTGCAAGCATAGTGTGAACCTATGATTATATGGTGAAAAATAGTTGCAATCAGGGTTGAAAATGGTAGGGCATGTCATCAAAATTTAACTTTGATAAATTTTAGGCTTTACCATGGCCTTTCTCTATCTAGAAATGACTATACTAGAGAGACATCTAAGGACAATGAGGCATACAAGGGAGTGCACTCATGGCTAAGGAAGTGCCAAAAGATGAATGCCACTTTATAAGTGCATGAAAAATTCTCCTAAGATTTCACAATAATTTTACAAGAACTCAAAATGACAATAGCTTACGGTGGGTAGAATTGGAGGCAAAGTGGGTAAAAGGGCATGTGGATGGGCGTAACGACCTAGAAAGTCCATATGCCTCTTCAAAGATCTCAATAGAGGCTAAACCTCCACGTTCATACTCCCATACTTTGGACTCTTCCACCTCCTCTAAGAAATTCAAAGTTACTATTTTTAAAAAGGGAGGGGAAGCAATAGTCTTCATTAAATTGAGCTTAACTCCCTCATACAAGGTCATATTGCAAAAACTTTTTAAAAAGAACTTTAGCTCTTTTCAAGCTCCACAACTTTGTAGAAGAAATTGAGAGCTAATTTTGAGATTACAAAAGTCATTTGACGGAATTTTCAGAGACTACTTGAAATTTGAGGAGCCTCTAGTAGTATAAATCTTCTTCTTGTCAAGCTCATGATCAAAGCCTTATGGATTCCACTCCTTTTCTCTGATGTATACTTATATTGAGCATTCATTAATGCTTTCAAATATAAATCATCCCATGGAATATCTAAAGTATACTTGGGTCCACATCAAGCTATAAACATATAGTTTTCCATTGTTGTTACATTTATACGAGTCCTTTGAGTTGTCTTTATGGTATTCTGAAGAGTGAACCCACACTTTGAAACAATCATATTCATAGGCACTACCAAAAGTATCTTGCACAGTTTCATCATATTTGTAAAGGAGCATGCATAGTGAAATCATACTTGCAAACATGACATGCATCACGAACACTTTTTTGTTTGAAATTGTTGGCAAGAATTGTTGTGAATATATTGAGCTCTCCCTTGCATTTCTCCACATCATTTTTAATCATCGAAACTAACCAAGTAGCTTCTCTAGCCATGCTTTGCTATTATTCTCCATCTTCATCTCTTCACTTGCGTAATGCTTGGGACTAAAAATCTTGCATGCATCAAAATTATGCATGTCCTCCTCTATCTTCACCTTTAGATTTTACACAATTTGTTGTACCAGCTCTCACCTTGGCTAGTTCCTTCCATGCTATCAAACTTCAACTTGTGGGATGTGCAAATTTCCACCAACATCAGATTCCCATGAACTAAGCAAGCTTTTTCGAGCAATCTCATATCCGAGCGAGTCCAACCATTATTGTTGTCTCTAAGTGATGGTTTTAGCACCTCAACTTAGAACAGGACGACTTGAGCTGCAGAGGATGTTGAATCTCAACTTCAGCCACACCATAGATGACATTAAGGACTATGTGAACAACAACAAAACATAGACAATAATACCTCGAGAAGAACTTACCTTCCCAAATCGACATTCCCTCTAAGCATTAATGTCAAGCATAAAAGTCACAAATTCCATGTGATCATCATGAAGATTATGTGTGCATTATTAGTAGTTCAACTAGATGTGAATTTGTTCTAAATTAGAACAAGTCCACTTTTGTCAATATTGCCTTGTGTGCATAAAAACGTAGGTGGTGGAGTACAAGAATACCTTAAACTTCCCTAGAACACATAGTAAAGATTCTCATGCTAAGGACCATGACATCGTGGGCCATCATTTGTCGCAGTTGATGTAGGCTTTGTAAACACACTAAAGGTTTTCATTTAGCAGCGATAAAATCTAACTTTCTCTAAATTTAACATGAATTTGATGATTTTGACCACACCATTGTGTCCGAAACGCCTAAAAACCCTAAAGACAATTGATAGTTTTGTGAGATTTCTAAGTAAAATGATATTAAGGTTAAAAAAGATACTAAGCTTTAAAGAAGGTACATTAAATAAGAGAAATACACAGTATGATTACAAACTCAATCAAACAATTCTATAGTCTTACTCTCAAAACTTTACTAGTGAGGTTCTTATATATTGTCTCAAATCTGGTCATCTCAAATTGTACCTTCTAGTTTTTCTTCACATGGCAACATCGTGATTTTTATCCTCTACTTCATTTTTTCCCAAATAAACTCGCTCTATCCTTCATCATCTATCTCTCTTTTTGTTCCCAAGTAGACCTTAAGTTTTTTATCCCCTTTACTTTACCAACCATGATATGCATGAATTTCTAAGTATGAAATGGAAACCACTTGCAGACACTCATATTTCATAACAAACAAACCGCTTTGAGTCCAAAAAAGCATGCATGTCTGGTAGTAATGATCCCCCCTTGGGATAAAGCAACCCAAGATGTAGAGTGTCACTCAAGTAGTCAAAGATCCTTTTAATACTCGGCCAATGCTTAGACCCTGGGTTATGCATAAATCTACTGACCTCCTATGAAACTGCAAACTAAATATCCAACCTCATATTGCAAATAAGGCATCCAAAGAATGTCATCCACAAAATCTCCAACATCATGAAGGATCAATTTCAAATGTGTTTCCATTAGAGTAGTAATAGATTTGTGGCCTCAACTCCAAACTTACATAATAATGTCTGGCAATGTTTGTTTCATTCGGACTAGTCCTCAACAAAGCATCTGCATACAAAATCACCATGAGATGTATATCATCATGCTTGACATACAAAGTGCTTTCAGTTGGACTATTAACAAAAGCCTTGTTTAACCAAATGAGCATCAGCTTTCTCATACAAGCACGAGGAGATTTCTTCAACCCATACAAAGCTTTATTTTCTTGTCCTTTCTCGACAAAATGGTGAGGTTGTGTTACAAATACTTCCTCAAATATATCACCATTCAAGAAAGCAATAACAATGTTTGATTGAGGTCTAATTGATGTACATTCCATCTAAAGTAAGCTACCAATGGACATAGAAAAGAAACAGTAGTCATACAACAAGTGGAAGCAAAAGTCTCTTCATGGTGGTCAACGCCTTTCTATCGTGCATAACCTTTTGCAACAAGTCTAGCCTTGTAGCAATCACTCTCACTATTCGGCTTACATTTAACCAAAAGCCTTTTTCCAAGAGGAAAATCACATAAAGTCCATGTTTCATTTACATAAGTGCATGATATTCTAATTGAATTGCAACCATCCAAATTTTTGAATTCTATGCTTCATCAAAAGAAAGAGGTTTCTCTTCATCACATAAACTAGAAACAACCAAAGTATAACAATCTGATGCATGTGATGCCAGCCAGAACTTGAACGAATATGAGTAGACATAGGTGCATCCAATTTATGGCATGCAAAGTATGCATCATCCATTTTGTCAAAACCTCTAGCCTCTTCATTCTCAACCCTTTCCACATCAAGTACATTGTCTAAATTTGTAGGCTAATCTATAACATTTTCCAAAACCCCCATGGGCTATACATTTGCCTCATTAGAACTTACATTAAAGTTTTCACCATCAAAAAGAGGCAATAGACTGTCATAAATGTCCTATGTACCTACATCACTATCTCTAGTACATGATAGCAAGAAATTTTCATAAATACAACATCTCGTGAATCCAAGATAAGTTTTGTATGTGGATGGTATAACTTGTAACTTTTGCTTTCAAGACTGTAACCAACAAAATTGCATTTGATATCTATATCATCCAATTTTTGCACTACTTTTGTGGCACCAAAGCATAAGCCAAACAACCAGAAACGTGTGTGTGATCAATAGATGGCTTCTTATCATGAAATTCTTCATAAGGAGTCTTAGATTGTAAAGCTTTAGTAAGACACCTGTTAAGTACATAGGTAGAAGACATGACAGCTTGAAGCCAAAATGAATGTGATAAAGCTTGAATCTTGACTATACATCATGCCATCTCCATAAGCGATCTGTTTTTCCACTCAGCAACACCATTTTGTTGAGGCGTATAAGGTATTGTACATTGGTGTTTTATCCCACGACTAGCCAAAAATGCATTAAACTCATGAGACATATACTCCCCCCTCCATCTAAACGGAGGGTGCCCATAGTACATTTTGAACCATAGCCAAAAATATCTTAAAGCACATGAACACTTTGAAGTTAGATTTAAGTAGACACGTCTCGTCTCTCACTCAATGCATGCCAGTAACAAAATCGAGACTATGTCTTCTCGTACCTCAGATACATGCATAAGATATACCAAGCCACTGCGGGCTCAAAATGCATCCCAAGTAGGCTTGCAAAGATCTATCAAAAACCTTTAGAGCATGTAAAGCCTATGACTATCTGTCTATAGCTACATGAGCATATGAAACTCTCACTCCTATAAGATTGGGTACAAGAACACTAAACTGTGTCCAAGTTGACAAAACCTATCAAAGTGGAAGTCAAACTAGACCACTAAATCATCAGAGAGTAAAATAGCAGACATGCTGAAAACATGGCGTGAATTTGAGAAAAATGTTAACCTTGTAAACTAAGTCAAAAAATCCCTCCAAAACCCCATGAAAATAGACACTCAATGTCTTAATAAATAGATCCACAAATGGAAAATTGGCTCACTCTTGAACGAGTGGCTCTATGGACGATTGCACCTGTCCAAAGTACCTGTAAACCTGTGAATCTACTACTTGCGAGCTATACATAGCTGAAGCTATATCTGCAAATGAATACATATCATAGGTTGCACCAAAACCATGTTAAAATCACTCTCTAGAATGTTCCACACAGTCATACATAAGCACTACATGTGCTGCATAATCTACATTGGAAAAGAATGTGTAACCTGTGAGAAAAAGTGCTTGGAATCTGGCACACTGCCTTATCGATGGGAAAACATGTCGATAAAAAACCAAACACATAGCACAATCAACCAACTGCATGTCATAATAATCAATATCTAATTCTCCTAAATGATTTTCTCATGTTAAACTGATCATTTAATATGGGGAAGTGCTAGGGGAGAAAAAGCTAGAATATTGGTTAAGCTAGCAGACCGGCCACAGTAGGGATCCAAAGGAGGGAAAATAGGGATCCAAAGGGGGGGCCATCTGCAAAAGAGCCATGTGCAACAATGGGCTAAAAAGACCCTAAGGTTCAGCCCATTAAGACTTCCAAAATGCTAAGGTTCCAAAATTCAAAGGTTGTGTCCAAAGGTCAACCTTAAAGGAATTGGATGCTTTGTGTGTGTACAAAAAAGTCTTTGCAATCCCTACTTGGGAGGGGGTGAGCCTTGCATGTAGGGGATGAGAGAGAAATCCACACACACACACACAAGCTCCCCTTACACAAAGGGAATGAGGGACACATGTCAGCTCCCTAGGCTAGATGCCCACAAGGTGTACCCAATTCCTATTGGATGGCCTTGGAGGTGGACCAATGAGAATTAGCCTAGATTAAATCTAGTTTAATTAATTTAAAAACACTTAATAAAAGAACCAATGAGAATTAAGTCCTCTAGAAGACTATTGGACAGTCTCCCAAGGGGTCCAATGAGCATTCAGCAGCCCAATGGCTTGCCTGATTCCTATTGGCCCAGAGGCAAAGGGGTCCAATGAGATTTTAGTTGAATTATTAAATTACCTAAAGCTCTCACAAAAGGGGAAAGGGGGACACATGTCAGAAGGCTATCACTTATGCTACTTAATTGTCATTGGCTAGCCCTAGGGAGATCCAATGAGAGGTCAGTAAGAGCAAATAGCAAGAGGGGTCGCCCAAGAGAGATGGGGGGCTGATTTTTGCAAGGCATTATCACACACACACTCACACAATCTCATGTGTGAAGTAAAGAAGACTCTCTCTCTCCTTCTCAAGCTTTAATGGAAAGCTTACCACCTACTCCAAGCTTGTGAGAAGGGAGGCCTACACCAACAACTCTTGGCTTTGTGATGCATATCCAACCAAGAGCCAAGCTTCAATGCATGCTCATCTCCTCTACCATGCTAATTACTAAGCTAAGCTATGCTAATATGAGTGATTATGTGAGGAGATGTACAACTTTCTCGTAAGATACTCCTTCTTCCTCTCAATCTACTCTCATACCCTGCTAGCTCTCACCATCTTTGAAGGTGTGTGAGGTCTTGGGTCTGAGACTAGGGATAATTGATGTTGTGTTTGCTAAGTGTTTTGCTTAGTGCATGAAGCTTTCATCTTCATTGCACTAGCTAGTCTTGAAGGAACACAAAGAATTGTATTGTACAATGTCTCTCTTGATGGGAGAAACCATAATACAAAGCCTTTTGGAGGGGGGACCGGCTACATGCAAATCCGGTCCTCAACTGTTGTCAATAGCTTAATTTCTCTCTCTTTTGAAAGTATTTTTCATGCTATCTAACTAGGTGTTACGCTTTTTGTTGCTCTCTCCACCCAAGCACTCTTGTAATTCTCATTAGGAATCTATTCTAATGAAATGCCCACTATGTTCATGCTAATTTCCGCTACACACAAGTTTTTAGGCCATTAAATGTTACATTGCATGTGTTCAGAATCGTCATTCAAGAGCCGTGCTCACGAGAAAAACCACTAGAGCCATACCTCTTGCTTATCCAATTTTGACGGCCATTGTATTGGTGATAGTGGTGGAGTTATAGAGTATTCTCATTGTGGCTACACATTACAAGTAGTCACAGGTTACCGGTTCTACATGTTTCTTTGGTAGAGCTATGTTGAGCTATAGGTTGCATATGTGTTGATCATAGTTATGATTGTGTAGTGGTCAAGTTGATCTCCCACTTTCACTATTACTTGTGGCAATTGATATGTGTGACAGCTTTGAGTCTACTACGATGACTCATGTGAGAGAGCGGTCTCGTTTATGTTGACACTTGAGATGTTGGCATTGTGGTCACACAAGGCACATTAGACGACATTGCTTTAGATGCGTGAGGTAGGGGCACAAATGTATGCGTGATGTAGAGACGATTTTGATGACATAGACTAGAGAGGTGGCTTTGTATCCTATTGATGATGATATCATGTTTACCTCTAGTGTTCCTCTTTTGTTTATGTTTGATAGAGATGCCACTTACTCTCGATGGATGCTAGATGAGTATACAACATTCCACGTCACATCATGTTGTCAGTGGTTTAGCACTTTTGCTAGTGGGAGCCTTGGTTGTATGCATCCAATTGATGGATCAACATATGATATAGAGGGTGCAAGAGATGTATGTTTGTCATTACCCAATGGTGCATCTTATGTGCTATGATATTTGCATTATGTTCTGGAGATTGCACAGAGTTTGATCTCAGTGAGACAGTTGAGAGACAATGGATGTCAAGTACTGCTTAGAGAGGAGTTATTTGAGATGCGTTGCGTTGCATTTTGCTAGTCATTGCGAGAGGAGCTAGGATTGGCTTGGTCTACCCAATGCATGTATCTGAGGTGAGAGATGGCATAGTCTCCAATACATTATAGCCATGTCAGCAAGAGACTAGACACATATCTTTTGTAGATGATCTACAGAGTGTTGTGCACGACATGTCTATAGACGCAGAGCTAGAGCGGACATGCTCTATTGAGACACAATAGATTGATCCTCTTAGGACACAAATGCCTCATACCATGGAGATGAATGATGTGGAGTTCTTTGACATACTCATGCTAAAGACTGATATGATGATATGAGGACTGTAAAAATAGTCTCTATGGACAATGAGGGAGTGACAACTACCCTACAGTCACGATTGACGAGTAGGAGTTCATCGTGACTAATTTGGTAGTGATGCAGTGAGTGTTGAGATACCTACCGAAGATAGATTGGCAAAGGTCACTGCACATGGTCTTGATGTGATTTCCACGGATATGCTGGCAAAGATTACATGTTTGTCATTAGCCTTCACGACTCTCATGTATAATCTCTTAGTATGGAGACCCGTCATAGTAGCTGCAGTGGGAGTGTTTGTAGTTTAAATTGTTAGTCATGTGATTATTGACCCTAGCATGATGCATCATGGAGAATTGCAGGTCATTACAAGATACCTGCAAGGAAAGCATGTTGTTTCTAGGAGGGATATTCGGTTTCACACATCGCTAGAGCCTATGTGGTGACATGCATCAAAATTTTGGGTAAGATGTAGCATTCAAAGTTTCCAAAGGATGGTTCAGTAAGGGCTACATGTAGGGTACTTGTCATAGTGTTTGTGAGCCTATGCAAACTCCATCCTTGGTAATTACTTGTACTTTGTGTTGGGGTAAAGGCATTGTGCCTTTGCCCGAGCTGTATGACGTCTAGTGTCTGATCACCCACTAACCTTATTCTTGTACATATATAGAGAATAAGGGTGAGCTCACTTTAATACTTGCTCCACCCACCCATCACCTTGCACTCTCTCCTTCTCCCCTTCTCGTACAAACACTCTACATTGCATAAAAGCTGATGGACAGCCTCACAGTGACCTTGCTAGCTATGGTGGAGCTTGGAGCTCAAACTTGAGCTTGGCAGTGGCAGATCTGGCACGATGAAATCGGATCAGTGGCTATAGCGGAGCTTGGAGCCACCAACATGTGCAGGTCCTCTTGAGGACATGGAATCTTGAGAGGGAATCAAGGCATCTGTAAAGAATTGTCCTTGAAGGAGATCGGCAACAATCTGAGTAATAAAAGCAGAGAAACAAGTGCAAATTGAGCATCAACTACAACTCTACAGAGCTTGGAGCATTGGCAAAGTTGGCAATGGAAGAGCATTGTGAGCTTGAGAGAAAAGGGGAGTCGGCATCTTGAGCTTGAGGTTGTGTGTGTGTACACACACACGCGCGCATGCGTGCACACACACACACACACACACACACACACACACACACACACACACACACACACACACAATTGAGCTTGAATCAATAGCAAGAGTAGAAAATTTTTATTTTTGACAATGCCGTGTACTGCAATCTGCAAGGCCAATTAAGGAGTTTACGAGTAGCTCACGGCCCCAAAATTTGGTAGCATTGGCAACTGACAACAAGCAATAGAGCTTGATTGCTTGGACATACTTTTGAATTGAGAAAAGTTGCAATACTTGGGGAATGCAACTAGTGCAAATCGGGTAGCAAATTGTAGAAAAGGGAATTTTTAAGCAGGGGTAGCGTGGAAATCTGGTAGTGCTACATAATTGAAGGGCTCTAATACCACTTGTGAGTGCATGGTGTGGAGCATGGCAATATGCATGTGCATTGAGAAAGAACGCACACATGAACGCAAAGATGTGGGGTGGGGAGACTCAAAGAGTGAGAAACCCCATATACACTCTAAGTATATAAATGTACAGAAGTGGGAGGGTGCCCATAGCTTGGGTGGTTGGGCAAGGTGCAGAGGCCTTTTCCCCAATAGAAACTTGGGATCTAACAGAGTTTCTAGAGAGCAAACAAGTCTTACCTTGCAAATGGGTTTATAAGAAGAAATATACTACAAAAAATCTCAAGCCTAAGTATAAAACTAGATAGGTTGCTAAGGGATCCAAGCAAAATAAAGGCATGGATTTTGATGACATTTTTTCTCTAGTGGTCAAGATGACTACAATGCATCTTGTGCTTGAACGAGTAGCCATTGAGGACATGGAACTTGTCCAGATGGATGCGAAGATGGATTTTCTTCACGGGAATCTTGATGTGAATGTCTACATGAAACAATCGGAGGGTTTTGAAGTCAAATTTGAGAAGCCTACGAGGGCAAAACTCTCGGGGGGTTCACTACAATAAAAGAATGCCTATCATATGGGTTCAACAATGGGGATTATTTTATTCTATGGTTTTTCACATTTTTACATACAGAAGGGTGTTGGAAAGATATTCTCGAAAAAAAATTACAGATTGAATAGGAAAACGGTCCCTTTTATTGGTGAGAAATTCACAGCTAAGGGGTTTTATAAATAGTGCTTGAATGCACGTGATATATAGCTTATACATATAATGACCCCCCCCAATGCAGAAATTGTGCATGCAGTTTTCTATGAAGGATTTGGGAGATGTAAGTCACTCTCTTGGTATGCATATCAAGAGGGATAGAAAACATGGAATACTAGAGTTGTCTTAGGAAACACATATCCCACAAGGTCTTGCAGCATTTTAATATGTAGGGAGGGAAGGCTACATTGAGTGCCCCAATGCAGGCATATACAAAACTTAGCAAAAATGATACTCCCAAGTCTGATGCTGAGAAAGAGAAAATGGCTAAGGTGCCATGCTCTTCAGCAGTACTAGCCAGGCTTATGTATGTTGTGGTAGCCACAATACCAGACATTGCTTTTTTAGTAGGAGTAGTTAGCAGATTTATGGAAAATCCTAGCATCAGTAGGAGTAGTTAGCAGATTTATGGCAAATCCTAGCAGAAAACACTAGGAAGCAATGAAGCACATCTTGAATTATCTGGAAGGTATGACACATTAGTGCTTATGGTTTGGGAACAGTGATGCATTCATTGTGGGTTACATAAATGCAGATTATGCAAGCTGTGTGGATAATCAAAGATCCATGTTCTCATTTAGTAGGTTCTAAATTAGTAGGTAGACTATAGCCCAGGTGAGCTTCATAGAACCTCCAAAGGATAGTGCAAAGGTCTTGCACATGAGTTAGTTAATTTGAGGGTAAGTCTGTGGCTTTTAATTAATGAAAGGGAAAGTAAAAGGCTAAGATGAGACTAGCCCTTCCATTTTGAGAAAGTTGATGCTCTACTCCTCCTTCTTCACCAAGTTTGGTTACACGACATTTCCAAAGTAGCTCACACATTCTTTATGGGTAGTTGGGCAAGTGAGTGCATGTGTATTTTATCCAAAGGAGGGGGGGGGGGAGGGTGTGGAGTTTTTTTTTTTTTCAAGAATACAAGAGGGGGTGGGGGAGTGTCAACACATGCATCTAGTTGCTCCCTTAAGTGCTCTCTCATGATTGGTCCATGCACCTAGTATCCTATTTTGCAATTTTTGGCAAGGGGGAAGGGGAAAAAGGAGGGGCTTGCTTGAATTTTTGGGAATTCTCTCTCTCTCTCTCTCTCTCTCTCTCTCTCTCTCTCTCACACACACACACACACACACACACACACACACACACACACACACACACACACACACACACACACACACACACACACACACACATGCAAATCCAAGAAGCAAATAGATACATGAAAGCTCATCTTCTTCTTCTTTACTATTCTAGTTATGCTAAGAGCTTGCTCATGGAGTAAGCATATAAGAAACAACTACTTGTTTGCTTGAATAGTACTTTTGTTCACCCTCATCTACCTCCATCCCTGCAGTTCTTTCTCCACTCTTTGGGGTGTTTAGGGCTTAAGAAGGAGGGTCACACCATCATGAAGTTAATTGGAGCATTAAGCTCATCATCTTCACTGGTTCAAAGGAGCTTTTTAAGAGCAAAAGTTTGTATTGTAAAAAGCGTCTCCTTGTGAGAGAATTATAATACAAAAAGCTTTTTGAGGGGGGGGGGGGGGGGGGGGGGGGGGGGCTCCAAGGAAATCTGGTCCTCAGCAACTTGTCAATTCTAATGTGTTTCTCTCTTCAAGTTATGTTTCATGATTTGATATTCCAATGTGTCAATGAAGCTATGAAATCATCCATGCACTACTACGGTTCTCCTCTAAAGAATCCTCTTTTGGGTGTCTCTTTTGGTTAATGAATTTCGTTGTGATTGAATGAGAGTATTGCATTCTCTGTCAATTACCGTGGTTGATAGACTAGTCTTTTGCTTTATACTTGTAAGTTGAACATAGACTTTGTTGGAGAGGATGTGCATGTTCCACAGTGCTAGCATTGGTTGTAGATAAGTGTATAGAAGCTTCAGCCAATGTGCTTGTCTTCACAAAGATCTCTTCTACTGTGGAAACTAGAAGTGGAGGGGTTAATTCACCTTCTTGCTTGGGAAAATAATGTTGGAAATAGGGTTGCAAGGAAACACACACATCACTACCACATATATATGATAACAAATCCCCCTTGGGAGTGATACGATGAATGGGAGTTGGCACATAGTGTATAGGGAAGTGCCATGCCCTGATTGCATGATCAATCCACAAAGAAGAGTAAGCCCAAATCTTTGCGGAAAGCTTCGAACTTCTCACGAGACAATGCCTTTGTGAATATATCTACAAGGTTGTCCTATGTTGGCACATAAGCCAAGCTGATCTCTCCCGCTAATATTCTCTCCCTGACATACTGATAATGCACCTCATTGTGCTTTGTGCAGGCATGAAACACTGGGTTCCTCGCAACTGCCAATGCGTTGTGACTATCAGTGTAGATGATGTTGGCAATGTCGTATCCAACACCCAAATCAACCATAAGGCGTCTAAGCCATACACACTCAACTATAGGTGTGAAGACTACTCTATATTCAACCTCACAATTGGAAGTGGCCACAGACGTAGATTGCTTCTTGTTCAACCATGATATGCATGAATTGCCGAGCATGAAGTAAAAACCACTCGTGGACACTCGAGTGTCATAACAACCAGCCCAATCTGAGTCCAAAAAAGCATGTAAATTTGGCATCAATGATCCCCGCTTGGGATAAAACAAGCCAAGATAAAAAGTGCCACTCAAGTAGCAAAATATCCTCTTGAGAGCTTGCCAATGCTTGGACACTGGGCTATGCATAAATCTTCTAACCTATGAGACTACAAACTGAATATTAGGCCTCATGTTGTATACATAAATAAGGCATCCAACAATAGTTTGATAAAGAGTGACATTGGTGTTGGTGTAGAGGCGTCTGTACCTTGCCTGACCACCGAAGCTATGGGCGCTCGCCCACTGATACCTTATTCTTGTGTACATATACAAAGAATAAGGGGCAACTCATACTAGAGTCTTGCTCCACCCACACATTGTGTACTCTCTCGTTCTCTCCTTCCCACATGCACGCATGCATCCATGCACATGCACTCTTCAGTTGGTATGAAATCTTTGGCGACGCGCGCACGACAGCTTCTCGATGACACATAAGCGATGGAGCTCGGGTATGGCGGCTTGAGCTCGACGACGATGGATCCGGCTTGACGACATTAGACCACAACTTAGACATGTATATTCAGCTTTTATAGAGATTTTTGTAGCAAGCTAGTGCAAAGAAATAGTAGAAACAAGAAGTGTTGCATCTCATTTTTGCTGTTTTTGGCTCCTAAAATAGTGCTTTTTGCATATCTCCGTCACACGGAGTCGGATAGATATGACCCGTGAGTCTACATTGGGGTTTTGGCACATTTCAAATGTGATGGGTATGTCCATTTTGAAATTCAGATCAAAATTACAACAAATGCAACGACAGTAAGTTTATGTTGCGTTTTTGGACCGAAAACGGATGTTTTTGGCATATCTCTCACACCCAGACTCGGATATATGTGATCCAGGAGTCTACCTTAGGGAACGTTTCAGATGCATTGGTCATATCAAAATTTTAAAATTTTGAGCACTGAATTTTTACAGCAGCCTGTCAACAATCTCGACATATCGAAGTTTGCAGTTTGATTCCTTCATTGTAGAGAGTGATGCGGTTTGCATCTTTGGCTATGCATGGCAAAATGTGGTGCTATTTGAGAGAGAATTCACCTTGTTTTTGCATATGTAAGTGATGCTTTGGGATTTGACTTTTGGATCTTTACACATCCGGATGTGGTTTTGTGGGCATTGTATGATTGTGTGGAGAGCTTTTTTAGCACAATTTCATGCTATGTATGCATTTTGTGGATACCACTTGTGCTAGGTGTAGCTTGCAGGTAGCAGGTTTACATGTTTGTACCATTTTGGGATAGGTACATGTCCATAGAGCCACTCGCTTAGGAGTGAGCCAGTTTGTTGGCAGTACATGTAGATCTTTTGTGGATCTTCTTACTAAGACACTAAGTGTCCGTTTTTCATGCAATTTGGTGATATTTTTTTAGTTTTGCTCAGTTTACAGGGGAAACTCTACCAAATTTTTCCCATACGCCTGAAACAATGGTGCCTAATATGTCTTGTGTGACCACAATAACAACATTGTATGTATCGGCAAGAACGAGATCGTCGTCTCGACCATTACACAATCATAAAAAGCATGATCAATCGCATCAAAACCGATGTTTGCATATGCATAAAACATCTCCACAATCTACTATTTGCAAGCATAAACTAGGACAAATAGCTCAACTGAGTGTAAAGTCATAACCATATACGCAATCAGAGAGAAAACTAGCTCAAAACGCATCTCACAAGAGAAATTGCCTGCAAAAACCTGTGAAACGTGTGACTGTCTATTTGTAGCCACATAAGCATACACTAACCTCACTTCTACGAGAGTAGGTACAAGAACACCAAACTGTGTCCAAGCTGACAAAACCTCTCAAAGTGAGAATGAACACTTGATCACTGTCAAAATGGGAGTCAAACTCGACCACTAAGATCATAGAGAAAACTGTAGATACGCATAAACCATGGCGAGAAGCAATGGAGATCTATACATGGTGCATATGAGATTTTGACGCATGCTAGAGTGGTGGCTTCACATGCTAGTGACGGTGATGTCACATTTCCCTATAGTGTTCCTCCTGATTACATGTCTTTGAGTGGTGATACTTTTCCACATTGGTTGTTAGATGAGAATGCAGTTTTCCACGTCACACTGCATTGTGCGCTTTGCTGCACGTGTCGAAGGCTGAGAACTTGCCAAAACATCATGTGCGAGCCACGAATGACTGCAAGCACACAACTAGAAGATCCTAGCAAGCTCAAAGTAGCAATGATGTGTCACTCACCGCTCAATGCTTCCGTTGTGAAGGATACCGTGCTGCGATGAAGAAGGAGCCACCATCACCACTGCCGCCATGGTCAACCACCTCGCTGTCGTCGATGCCGTGCAATGCTCAACCTCTCTCTCTCTCTCTCTCTCTCTCTCTCTCTCTCTCTCTCTCTCTCTCAAGCATAGACATGTGAGCACATGAAGGAGGAGAAGACAGTGGTAGAGCAAGAGCACTTCTTAGCTTGCACCTCAAATAATGAGGATTTTAGGTCAAAATAGACCTTTTATAAGAGTTTGACCCATTCATACATGGGCGCCCACATTGGTCGATCGTTGCAAAATTAGTGTAAAATAAGATAAGTGGTGTGCCATCGACGATCACCCACACACCTATTAGACCGACAAGCCCGGTCCATGACTTAATCAAATAATGATAAGGCACCCGTTGAAGGTGATAGGGTGTCCGTAAGGGTTAACATGCCCCGCTTCCTGATGTAGATTCCATCCTGGGAAGCTATTGAGATGAAGCCCGTTTGTCGAGGTGGAAGAGCATCTGAGTTTGTAGTCTTGAGCTTTCTTCAAACACTGAAAATCAACCAAAAATCACATAGTAATTGCATTCTCATATACAATTAAAAAGCATATGGAGTGAATAGGCACACAAATTTATTGGTAACAGAATATTAAACAATTTTTAGCAATAAACCTTAAACTGTAATATAATCAAACGTATAAGCACTTGTAAAGGTCAAAAAATAAACAAGTATGGGGTCGCTAATTTAATGATCGAGAGGCTAGAGGTCAACTATTAATACCATGGGCAAGCTTCTCAATTCTCTTTGGTCAATTAAGTTGTTTAATTGCGAGAGCAAAGTATTTCATGTCCGAGGGCTGACTAGAGGCTATACCTAGAAGACCTTCTAGTTAAACTATGATAAAAGGAATTGCTTATGAAATCATTGCCTGAATTATTCCCTTTGTTTGACCCCCCAAAGTTTTTTCACATTGATTCAATTTTTGATATGTGTGCTTATTTTGTATGCTTTGGGATTTTTGCTTTTCAAGGAAAAGCGCCCACACTAGGAACCTCTAGAGCTTGAGTACCATAGGCAATACATATGAGTGAAGTACCAAATTAAGATTTTATATTCTTGACACTTATGTTTTTGTTTGTTTTTCATTTTGTAACTTTGGGAGGTCATATTGACAGTGTTACCCTCCCAGGCTCATCACACTAGTAAACTCCCTTTATAATACTTAAGCTAAAGGTCAATAGGGACAAGCCCAGTAGAAAGCCCTAATATATTGCACACAATGCTGCCTAAATTGGTTTAAGAACCTAAAGTAACCATTGATTATCAGGAAGGCATTCCCCATGGTATTAAGAGAAGATCTCTAACGCCTAACTTGATCAAACTAGCTTAGTTAGACTGCTTGATTCTTAAACCTAGACAAGGGATTATGACAGAAAATTATATTGAATCTACTGTTTTAATACTAAATAAATGTGCTGAATATTGTGCTACCAATCACAGTTAAAGCAGACAAACATGGATGCTAAAAAAAAGACAAGAGGCAATGCTAATGGACAAGAAACACCTGTTTGTGTTGATGATCGTGCTCAATTTGAAGAGTGAATTAGACAAAGATTCAAAATCCCAACAACTACAATACATTCTTGTAATACTAAAAAACACAATGAATAGCTCTAGGAGGTACATCAATGGGAAGC
The DNA here is from genome assembly GCF_014529385.1 of Adiantum capillus-veneris. Classification (NCBI taxonomy): domain Eukaryota; kingdom Viridiplantae; phylum Streptophyta; class Polypodiopsida; order Polypodiales; family Pteridaceae; genus Adiantum; species Adiantum capillus-veneris. Next base: position 91,580,507 of record NC_140937.1, read on the forward strand.
GGCACCAACATTTATTGAACACAATCAAACAACATAATGAACCCTAACCTAATTATTTGCACCCCCTAGAGAGTCTAGGGAACATGATATTGAATAGATGGGCGGGTAGCCCTAGGTCTAAACCTCTATCCTTGTCATTGTCGAGAAAAACAAAGTCATCATCCGTGAGACTATATGTGCCATCCGTGTATTCATGTAACTCTTCCTTCTCATTAGAGGCACAAATGTTCACTAAGAATGTCACTAGACGTCTATAGTCATCTTGTTTAAAAGGGTAAGCTTGTGCAATCGGAGAGACACTCTCTACTAAGTAGGGATCAGTCCTGGTCAAGAGACATATCAACCATTCTAGTTCCTCAAAATTCTTCTCACACACTAGCATATCTACCAAATCCCATTCACAGACAAGCACCGGGTAGACTATGTGAAACACTTGCGAAAAGTAAAGAGGGTACCTCTCACCCAAGGTAGGAGTGGATGACTCTAGCGTATTAGCCATATCTGTACACATAGATAGGTTTTGGTTAGAGTGCAAATATTATAAAGGTCATGTCAAAAGGTCGTGCCCTTGTGCATAATGTGTTATTATGAATTTGTAGGTTTCCAAATTTTTGTATGGTGCCTCTTACTCTTTTACTTTTTTATTTTTGTTTTCTTGAGTATAGGGCTATATATATACATTGCCTAAGATTAGGAGATTGAGAGGTCAGGGAGGAAGGTTAAGAGGGGAGCAAGTGAATGATGGATGTCAGCAAGCACTCCCCCCTTCCTTGGGTAGATCATACCTTTTGGAACAATGTCGTCACCTTTTGAAACCAATTGTTCCAAGTTGTTATGGGTGAAGTCTTTGACCAATATGACCGCCCTAGGCGTTTCATCTAGCTGCAAGAGTGGTAAGGTACTCTCCCATGATTTTACTTGCAACATTGTTGTGGGTGGTTAACTTACAACAGGAGGTGCAAATTCTTTCTTGTTTGTATGGATATGTACAATGGTAGGTGGAGGTTGTGTCGAAGCTTGTGTTTCTGTTGAACAACTACATGAAGAGCAAGAAGCTTCATTTGTATTTTCTATAATTGTGTTGATCAAAATAAGTCGTTCTCGCTTGGGTACCCAAACTAGCTTCGAATGAGGTGTGTAGTGTTTTGTGATCTTTCCCTTCCCACGATCTTCAATCGCCTTTATCGTTACAGGATTTGACTCACATAGGTCTATAGGTAATAGGTAAGAACACAATTTACATTTTGGCACCCAGATTTGATCATTCTTCATAGTAGCCTTGGGTTTCGAATAGTTGTTTAGGAATCCAACGTAACGTTTTCTTACATTTTGTGGAGCGAGTGGTGTGTCTCTTACAATGCTCCTATTTTTTAGCATAGAAATTTGTTGCTAAAGAAGCTTTAGGGACCCATTTGTATGTTTTCTTTGTTATATCATGATGGGTCTTGTGTGTTTCAAGTTTTGTTTTAGCTATAGAAGTTGAAGCTCTAGAGGGTTGGGCCATAGGTACATATGGTTCAACCTCTTGGACATGCACTGTTTTGGGTTGTATTTTCTCGGGAGGTGATATCTCAGGGACTATGGCTTGAGTGGTAGGGCTAAGAGTTGGTTTCTGTGTTGTGACACTCCCAGTCCCCCAATCAATAGTGCATTTGGTCGCTATCATCCACGTGCGTCCTAGGTTTATTGCCTTTCATAATTCCAGCAGGCATGACCAAAAAGTCTTGAGCTACAACCTCATTGTCATAACTGACAGAAGTGTGCCAGATTCGAATAATCGTAGTTTTCTTCTTGTTGATACCCTTGACTTGGATAGTACTCTCAGCTAGAGATGGCTTTCCTAACTGACGCCACACTCCATATGATAGTAGATTATATTTAGCACCTGTGTCCAATAAAGCGCTATAAATCACTTTCCCACATGTGCTATTTAACTCAATTGGGTATCGTAGAGGTGTGTCTGAGTCCAACCAATCATCCTCTGTTTCAACGTGAAATGCATGTGTACCTCCAAGGCTCTTTCGGACGATGAGGCCGCGAGCACAAAACCTATGCTAAAATTTGATTTCAGTGGGTCTAATTTGTGTTGTAAATTCACTTAGTACCATTAACACTAGAATGGTAACCTAACAGGACATAAAAGTGTCCTTTCAGGGTTTTGGGAAAAAATTCCAAAACAATAGTAGATCCACTCATTTTGAAAAATCCTTTCATGAGCTTATAGTTCAATAACTACTACATATGGAAAAAATGAGAAACTTGTAATTTTTCTCATCCCTTGGTCACTACAAGCCTCCAAAGTTGATGGACCAGTGCATTTTGCCCAAAACAACAATTTCTTACGGTTGATTGCATATAAATAAGAGTGGAGATTTTTGTAGGACATGAGATAAAATGCCCCGTTAACTTCAATGGGTTGGTGACCAAAACATATGGTTGCTTTTACCTCACTAATTTGTTTTTGGGAAAAAAAAATAGGTACAAAAAAGTTGCATTTTTGCCATTCTGCGGACCTATCATCAAAGTTTCTATAGTCATCAGATACTATATACATGTTTTCTTAGTTCCCTTTGGGCCTCTGGATTCAAAAGGAGCCATGGAGCATGTCAAAAGGATAATGGATCTCTTACAATTGGAACCTTGGGGGCAATGATAAAGTGCTAAATACAACAAACATGGAAAAACTGGGTTTAGCATTATGACGTCTAGAAACCCATAGAAACTACTCAATATCTAGCCAAGTTTGTAGTCTATGATTAGATATGGTTACTACCTACAAAATACACACAATTGGCCTAAGAAACTAGCAATATTGAGAAAGTTATACTTGCTACTCTAAAATGTATCGTATTCTTGAGCAATCAAAAAACTCAACCATCATCATATACTATGCTATATAGCATATTAAGTCCCCTAAAACTCAAGGAAGATTAGCTTGATGTTATACATTACACTTACACAATCAAAATTGAATTTGGATATCAAGAAAGCCATCAAAAAAATCATAAAAGTGCTAATTTTGGCCAAAAAACAGGATTATGCAATTCTTGTAAATTGGTCATAACTTTCAATTTTAACACTTAGCTCTCCCTACAAGCATCAAAACATGTTGAGAACTATGAAGGCCTAACCTCTAGCCATCTAAACCTCACAAACATGAAGTTTAGAGTGGTATAGTTACCAAAAATTGAAAAAAAAGCCAAAAACAGGATAAGTTTTTTCACACAGTTTAGGTTCAAAAATGTTGTGCAAGAGTAAGGTTAATGGTGAGATCGATACTCAAAAAAAAAAGCTAAGTTTTTTTCAGCTCATAAGGCAACTTTGTGGATATATAGCACCTAGAAATTCATTTTCATACTCTTCAAATAATTCAAGCAAAATGGTCACTTAACAGGACACAAAAGTGTCCAACGACATAAAAGTGTCCTGTTACCATTCTAGTGTTAATATTTCTCCTAGGAGGCAAATCACACAACCACCATTGACAATTCTTGACTATATTATCAAATTCAAATTGCATTACAACCATTTGATTTTTTTTTTTGAAGCTCTAGAGTGTAGTGTTAGGATTTGAAGGGCATAACAATTACAATTTAATATTTTGAACTTAGCGATATGATTGGTTAAGAATATAAGAAGGCAATGTGCTTGGTGAACAATTAGAAGTACTGTTTTGGTTTGTTTGGTTGTATATTGTTGTGGGAAGATTAGTGTGGATCGTATGATGTCCTGGCTGGGTTCGAGCAGGACTTATGCTGTAAATTTTTTGATTATTAATCCATCTAACTCACAAATGTGAGTTTCGAAGAAAAAAGAATATAATTTGACACACTACTTTCCCGTTTTCAATGCTATAACATGTTTGTGTTCTCTAAATTACATGGGTATCTTTTTTTTTTGCAAAGCTCACATTTTGTGAGTGAATTATATTAAGCACAACATAAAAACTACAAGACAGTCTGAAACTCAAGCCGAGCCTTGATGTGCTGAAGATGTGTACCACCTATCACCGAGGCTAATCATAACCGTCTTTACAAAGTAGGTGAACTAATGTTCTAGGCCTTTACTTCTCGTAGGTTGACAACATGGCATGGGTAGCCCTAGACTAGTCTCCTGAGGCTTGCTTGCTTCTAGTGTATAGATCATCACTCTGCTTTCTTGTATAATCTCTGAGAAGCTTGCTACTACATCAAGGTCTCCCTCAAATACACGGAGGTTCCTCGCCTGCCAAATAGAGTGGACTTCCCAACAAATCAATCCTGAAGAACTTGATCTGCCATGTCCTTTGGATCCACTTGCAGATTTTTCCTGCCAGGCCTCTGATCGCTTGGCATTCCATGAAAAGGTGGGCTAGATCTTCACTAGCTATTCTACACCCCAAGCAACGATCAGACCCAATTCCTCTTTCCTGGATCTTTATGCCTGCTCATAGAGCACCACATCACCTTCCACAAAAGATATCTTCATAAATTGCGGCCACTTTGGCTTTCAGATGTTCTCCATGATTTCCTCCCGCCGTTCTTCCGGCCATTGTCTCTTCCATATTTTGTTGAGGGGGCTATACCAATTATTCTTGTATATTCATGCATGATAGATGCCTTTAGAGTGGGGTTTTCAAAAAAGACTACTTCCGGGCCACCTCCAAGCGTTCCATTGAAACCTTGATTCACGATTGGTATTACAACCTTGTCTAGCTCTTTTATCACTCTAGTGACTAGCAAAATCTCATAGCCATTTAGTTGATACTAGGTCGCCAACAAATCAATGGTTTTCCAACTCTTACTGCTACCATCCTAGAAGTGAACAAGCCGATTCACACCCTTATTATTCACTTTCTTGGCAGTTTCTATCCAATAGGGCCTTTGTGGTGGTCCTAAAACTTTAGTGAGCCAGGGGGACTAGTGCAAGATGGAGTTCTTGAAGTACCTGGTTTCTTCTCCCCATTCCACTACTCCAACTGCTCTTTTGCAATTCTTCACCAGTTCCCTTGAGATGCCACCTAGACTTAGGCTAGACCACGTCAACGCTAAAAGCTTGTCGTGAAACTCTACCCCTTTTCACTTCCCACCTTTCAAACCAAGTTTAGCTACATCTAACATATCCTTGGTCATGATAGCCCAAGCTTGGTGCTGTTTAGCCAAGGAGATCATAAATTTAGCGCACAAAGCCTCAACATGGGAAATTGGGTTAAGAATTCCGAGACCTCCTTGGTCCACTGGTCGAGTGACTGACTCCCATTTGGCCCAATCCCATGGTTTGGAGGTTTTTGTGTCGTTTTTCCATAAAAATATTTTTATTGGTTTTAAGAATTCTTTTGAGTGACACTTAGCCATCTTAAAAAGTGGGCAGGTGAAAGGCAATATAAGGGAGCATAAATGAATTTATCACTTTAATCCGGCTCGGGAATGGGAAAAGAGCATACTCCCACCTTCTCATTTTTGTTTTGAATTTTTCAAGGACCCAATCAAATCTTTGTTTGTGAGTTACATGAAGGAGTACGAGCGGAAGTGCGACGCGAGAGAGAGTGCGAGAAGAAGAGCACGACGATATGGTGAACTCGCTCTACTGTAATGTGTAGAGCATAGTGAGTTCTTATTAGGTTTTTACAAAAGAATATGTGTACATACCTGGCGGCCCGCACACTTACCTGGGCGACCACATTGGGATTTATACCCCAACAACCTCCCACTTAAAGTCCAATGTGGTACTTTAAGTGTGAGAGAAGCTACTATACAAGCTAATATACAAGAGATGTACTACCCTACACCTAACTGCTTGCGAAAATGCGCAAAGCTCTCTGAGGGAAGTCCTTTTGTAAGTAGATCAGCAAGATTTTCTGTGGTGTGAACTTTGACAAGCTGAAGTTGCTTATCCTCGAGCATTTCCCTGATAAAATGATACTTCACATCAACATGCTTTGTCTTTGAGTGATAAACTGGATTGCGAGCCAATTGTATAGCACTTTGACTATCACAATATAACACAGGCATCTCTTCTTTGATTCCCAAATCTGTTACTAGTCGATTAAGCCAAATTGATTCTTTGCATGCCTCTGATGCTGCAACATATTCAGCCTCTGTAGTAGACTGAGTAACACAATCTTGTAATCTAGAACGCCATGATACTGCTCCACTAGCCAATGTAAAGACATACCCTGACGTAGACCTTCGGTTGTCTAAGTCACCTGCATAATCTGAGTCTGTAAAACCCTTTACACTTAGCTCCTGACTCCCATAGCATATACGCATACTCTTTGTAGCTTTCAGGTATCTCAATATTCCTTTCACTGCCTCCCAATGTTTCTTGCCTGGGTTTGACATGTATCGACTTACTACTCCCACTGTAAATGCAATGTCTAGGCGAGTAGCAATCATTGCATACATCAAACTACCCACTGCAGACGCATATGGAATCTTATCCATTTCAGCCTGTTCTTCCTCAGACACAGGACAATCTTGTTTGCTAAGTTTCACATATGGTGGCAATGGAACACTCAGTGCCTTTCCCTTCTCCATATTGAAACGTTGCAAAACCTTGTCAATATACTCTGTTTGAGATAACCAAATCAACTTCTTTGATCTGTCTCTCTCAATGCGCATACCAAGTATATGACTTGCCTCACCCATGTCTTTCATGTCAAACGATTTTGCCATCTTTGACTTGAAAGCTGAAATTTCTTCCAAGTGCTTGCCAGCAATCAACATGTCATCCACATACAAAATAAGGATCAGCCAACTGCCATCCTTAGCCTTCTTTGTATATAGACAATGATCGAACTCACTACGTTTGTAGCCTTGAGAAAGCATAAACTTGTGGAATTTATGGTACCATGCCCTCGGTGATTGTTTTAAATTATAAAGACTCTTTAACAACTGGCATACCCAATCTTCCTTGCCTTTCTCAACAAACCCTTCTGGCTGCTGCATGTAAATTTCCACATCTAAATCACCATGCAAGAACGCTATCTTGACATCCATTTGGTGCAACACCAAATCTAATATGGCAACCAATGCAAGAAAGCATCTCAATGTAGTCATCTTGACCACCGGAGAGAAGACTTCATCAAAGTCAATGCCTTGTTCTTGCTTAAAGCTCTTGGCAACAAGCCTTGCTTTGTACTTTGGCTGACTATCATGAGCGGTGATCTTATACTTGTAAACCCATTTACAGAGTAGAGCCTTTTTGCCCCGTGGTAATTTAACTAGCTTCCATGTCTGGTTTTTATGCAGAGCTGTCATCTTTGACTGCATGGCCAATTGCCAATTCCCGGAGTCCTTCATTTGCACTGCTTCCTTGTAACATGAAGGCTCATTGCAATCAGTCAACATGACATAGTTCATAGATGGAACAAACCTATCAGGAGGTCGCGTGACACGTCCAGATCTACGCACAATAGGTGGCTCAGGCTCAGCCACAACCTGTGGTTCGACTCTATCCTGTCCTTGCTGCTCTTGAGCCCTGACATTTTGTCTTGCACGTGCAGGTCCATCTTCTTGGAAGACAACTCTTCTAATCTCCTCAACCCTCTCTGGTTTAGAATGATATTTGGATTCATTAAAGTGAACATCATTGCTGCGGACAACCTTTCTGGATTCGGGATCCCAAAGTCTGTACCCCATCTCACCAGAATTACCATAGCCTAGAAAGATGCACTTTCTACTCTTTGGCTCAAGTTTGTTCCTAAATTCCTTTGGAACGTGAGTATATGCCTCAAACCAAAGACTCTGAGATGCTTGTATGAGGGCATTTTGCCTGACCATACCATCTCTGGCACTAAATCCTTCTGCAAAACCTTGCTAGGAGATCTATTTACAAGATGAACAGCTGTTGATACAGCTTCAGCCCAAAACCCATTTGGCAGCTGTGCATTAGACAACATACTTCTGACCTTCTCTTGTATGGTCCTATTCATCCTCTCAGCAACACCATTTTGAGGAGGATTGTAAGGAGCAGTAAGTTCACGTTTTATACCTTTTGACTCACAAAAGTCCTAAAAGGCCTTTGAAACATACTCTCCACCATTGTTAGTGCGTAAGCATTTAAGCTTCTTGCCACTCTGATTCTCCACAAGTGTCACAAACGTTTTGAAAACACTAAACGCTTCATCCTTGTGCTTGAGAAAGTAAACCCATACTTTCCTTGAGTAATCATCTATAAATGTCATAATGTAAGAAGCTCCCCCTAGAGATAGGTTAGGCATAGGTCCACACAAATCACTATGAACAAGTGCCAACTGTGTATCTCTTCTACTGCTTCTATGCTTATGTGGCTGCTGTGTTTGCTTACCATACAAACAATGTTCACAGAATTCAAAATCATTAAATGAAAAGCCAAGCAAATAACCAGAACGAGACAAGATTTCCATTCCCTTCTTGGACATATGTCCTAACCGGCTATGCCACAAAGAAACGTTCGGCTGCTCGGTTACATTGATTACATTTTTAGAGACATTTGATACATAAATCATGTAAAGTCCTCCAGACTTTACTCCATGTGCTACTGTCATAGAACCCTTGGATATCTTCCACATGTTCTGTCCAAAAGTGGTGACGTAGCCAACATCATCAAGTAAACCTGTGCTGATCAAGCTCTTTGTAATTGCGGGAACATGTCTCACATTCTTCAGCATGAAAGAAGAGCCATTCTGAAACTTCAATTGAACATCTCCAACACCTAAGATCTCACATGTCTGCCCATTGCCTAGCCGAACATGATCTTTAGTGGTCACATAAGAGGTAAACCACTCCTTGTTT